>NC_143250.1:40750000-41378750 GCF_984573655.1 Nuphar pumila
AAGCATGGTTGTCAGACCTATCGATTGATTTATCGTGTCTTTTTGTCATGATAGATGACTTGGAAGACTAGATGCAACGATATTTTGGGCGTTGTGAGCAACCTTGCGGAGGTTGTGCAACAGCAAGCGGTTGCAAAACAACAGTTGGAATCGAATCTTCAGCTCGTAGCCCAAAGTGGGCAGAATAGTAGTAGTAATACCTATAAGCAATCTATAGAATTGGACTCTCCTACTTTTGAGGGTAAGACAGACCCTGAGACTGTCGAATTGTTGATACGTGAGAGAGAGCAGAAGCGTCAGAAGGTATCTTAAAACTGCCAGCGTAAGTGATCTCAGCGATCAAATGTCCAACGAAAGTATCTACGATGTGACAAAGATCATGCTTTTGGAGTTTGTCCTTGTTTCGATGGCAAGTGTTTCAAGTGTGGACAACCAGGACATATTGCAAAGTTTTGTCCTAAGAAGTCTACGAGAGACTTAGTTGCAGACGATTAGGCGTTGCCGGATGAGGTCTGACCATTTTGTTGTTGCTTCTTGTTTTGTGATTTCGTGGACGAAATCCGTAATTTTTTTTTAGGATATATTGTTTGCATTAAGTTGATATGCATATATTTCGTGTGGTTGTGAGGTTTAATCGTGTAATTCGCTAAATTTTGACTATGCCTTGTGTTTTAGCTTTATGCACGCGAACCGAAAATCGCGTAGATACACTTTGTAAGTAAGAAGTACCTAATTCTGGATGAATTAATCTTTGAAATTTTAAGGGTTAATTTATAATATATTTTTATAGTTTAACCCCGAATTTGGGACCTACATGACGTAAAAACCTCGTCAGTGCATGTGAATTATGAGTTTTGCTTAACGATTGGACACGAATCGTAATACGCTTAATTCTTGCAAACAAAAGGCAATTTTCTTGAGAGGCATCGAGCATTCTATGATAATTGAGGTTTCGAAGAGAACTAAATGATTTATTGGAATTAATTTAATATTTTAATGAATTAATTAAGCATTGTTTTGAAACATAATGCATAGGCAATTTTGGATTTGGATCCGGATCGACTAGAGGACCCAAACCCATTGGGAGACCCCTCTAGTGGACATTTTTGAGCTTGGTTGACCATTGACCAGCTGGGTGGCATTTTTGAAAAGTTTTGCATGGCTTTTAAAAAGGAGGTCACTATTGGCCATGGTTCTTTTAAAAAAAAAAAACTCATGATGGAGCCTAGAGCCCATCATGAGGGGCACACTTTTCAAAGAAGGAGCATGGGGCTGGCGCCCCATGGCATTTTTGAAATATTTTTGAATAATATCAAATAGCAAAAGTCGGTTGGGCATAAGGGTCAGAAGCCAAGGGGCAGCCCATGTAATTATTACAAGTTTTAAAGGCTTTTCTAAAACCTTTTCAATGGCATCTTTGAAAACATTTTTTAAAAGATTCAAAGCTAGACATGCATTGGCTATAGGGGGGCGTGGAGCACCCCAGCCATCCATCTAACCCCATTCAATCCCAGCCACACGTTTGTTCTTGACCTAACTATTTAAAGTTTTAAGAGAGAGAAAAGCTCATTCATTTGGGCGATTTTGGTGGAGTATCTCTCTCTTCCCCCTCTTCTTCTTCTCCAAACGTGAGAGATTGTGAGTGTGTGTGAACCTAGTGCAGCTCCTAAACGTGAACACCATTTCCTCCATTCCCAAAGCCTCGGAGGTGAGATATCTAACCCCCTTTCCTATTGCATGGTTTCATGTTTTGGTAAAGTGTAGTATACATTCTTTCTTTCCCTCGTACGACATGAAACCAAACTCTATTTTGCACATTTTATGAAATGTGTGGAGATGTTGGTGGATTAGGTTATGAATGAGTTACATTTTTGTGAGCTTTCATTTCCTATTCCATTGTGTGTTTCGATTTGAAAGAGTTTCACATGTTCATGCATTTGTCTTAAACTACCATTGCATGCATTTTATTTGGATTGTGGGCTTCGATTGAGCATGTTTGTGTGCCCTTGCATTTGCCGTAAGCTACATTTTAGGCTTTTATTTCAGATTATGGGTTTAATACATATGCTAGCGTGCATTGAGGAGGTGTTTACGGTTGCTTAATGGCTGGAAGCCATTTCATATGAACGTGTTTTCTTTAGTTTGTGTAGCAGCACGTTCTTTTGGTTGTTTCGCGCCCGCCTAGGTTCTCTTTCATGGCACGATCTCGGTTGGCTAGGAAGCCTTGGACCGACTCCCTTGTCCAGCTGCCATGCCCAGTTGGGTCGATCCCCTTTGGGGCTCGGGCAATGCTGGCTTGGGTTGGCCGGGTTGAGCCCCTTCTCGTCTTCCACTCTATATTTTCTTTTTATGTGGGGGCGTCCAGAAATTTCTGGACGCACTTTTGCTTTTGGGTGACCCTAGGCCGGCCACAAACGGGTCAGCCTGGGCGTCCTTTTTCTTTCTCGGTTAAGCTGGTGGAAACCCTTGAGCCGAGCCATGTTGGGAGGCACCGACATTCCTTCGTTTTGGCCTTTCTTTTATTCTTAATTTTCTGTTCGGCTTTTCATCCATATTTTTTTCTGTTCGATGGCCTAGCCCGGACTGTTGGACATGTCCAGCAGTATTTAACGCCCCTGATCGAACCTTGGTCTGAGCGTTTTCCTCTTTCTGTATGGTCTGGACCGACCTACAGCTGAACCCACGTTGGGTTGTGGGTGTCGGACACCCCAGTTTGCCCTGACACGGTATGGACCGAATGTGGTCCAGACCTGTCAAAGGTGTGTCTATAGCTTGTTTGGTTGAGGCGTCTTCTTGGCCTTTATTTCCAGTTCTTGGCGCCCTTGTGCTAGCACCCAATTCGGGTGGCTGGTGTGGTTGTATTGGCCTAACATGGTTTGGACCGGGTACGGTCCAGGCCTATTAGAGGCCCCAACCCAACCGAGTTCGGTTAAGGGCTCTTCGCCCTTGTGCCCAGCAAGCTGGTGCTACTCGAGGCTGCTGCAGCCTGGCTGCAGCTTTTTGAACCAAGGTTGGGTGTCGGCCGTATGCCTGCGCCCCTTCGTTGGTGGCAGCCGTGCCACGGTTTGAGTTTGGACATTCGGTCCAGACCCTGTTCTAGTCGAGAGCAGACTATATGTGGGTATGGACCAGTCGGTCCAGACCTGGGCCTTTTCCCGTGTTGCTGCTACCGGGTGTGTGGGTGCGCGAGCTTTTTCCCCGAACTCGGCACATCTCGCCCGGGAGTTTCGGCCCTTGCAGCAGGGTCATTGGCGTCGTGTGACAGCATAAGCTTGCTGTCCTCTTTTCAGTTTTGCAGCACTGCCCAAACCGGGCCTGCTGCGTGTGTTTATTGCCCTATGGCTTCGTATGGCAAGATGTGAAGTGAGTCCATTTTTTGGCAACTTCAGTCCAGCTGTGTGGAAGTCCTTTCTTTTGTCGCACTTTTAGTATCATTAGCGAGCCTCCGAGCTGCAGCCTATGGGCTGCATGCGTGCTTATGAAGCGGGATCCAATATCCCAATGTATACATTATGTGTTTTGACTAGTTACATTTTGCGCAACGGGTGCGCATTGTCTAATGCGAAATTACGAAAGAAATATGTTTATGATTGCGAAATCAATGCAAACCTATCAATACGGGTATATAAATGCATGCATGTGTATGCTTTTGCTTAGAATGCATAATAATTACAATTGATGCCCTATCGAATGCCTTTTTTATGGAAATAAGGTTTTTGCGAAACCTTTGGCGTAAAAACATTAAATGAATGTAGTTACCTAGTCGTGCTTGTCATATTTGATTGCACGAGATCGATATATATATATATATATATATATATATATATATATATATATATATATATATATATATATATAAATGCATCGGAATTAGCATTCTACGCATTTTGAGGTTCGCAAGTATGTATTGCAACTTAACGCTTGTGTACGACACCCTATCAGATGTTTTTAAGTAAAACAAGGGTCTTTGCGGAATCAAGGGACTAATGGCGCTTGTAAGGTGAAAGAATATAAGGGTGGTGTCTCTCTTGTCACATGTTACAAGCACCTTGGCACTTCATGATTTAATTAAACATATCATAATGTGTTACGTAACATAGAGTCATGAAAAAGTATGTGCACTGTCACAAACTTTAGCACACAAGTGGTTGCACAAATGAATGTACTCACATGCTCGTGTTCATGATACTTGAATGTACAAATCACGTTGGCTATTGAATGTATTTTTCCTAAGTACGTAGGGATTTCTCGAGACTCATGTTTGAGATTACGGTCTTTTGAGACTTATGCAACTCCCTGACCTGACATGGTCTGGACCGCACAGGGTCCAGACCTGTCAAAGGCTTGTCCCATATTTTTTTCGGATGGACGTCAGCCCTTCTCGCTTTTTGTTCGGGCCTGCTGCAGCCATGTGCAGTTGTTGGGCTACAACTGGGTGCAGGCAGTGGGCCTGCACCCCTCTCTTTTTGTCGCGGGCCGAACTTAGTTGGGTCTGGACGTTCAGTCCAGACCATGCTTCAACTTGTGCATGCCCTCCATGGTCTAGACCATTCAGTACAAACCTGGACTGGCTGTTGTGGCTGAGCCACGCGCGCGGCCTGGACGCCCAATCCAGACCCCTGTATGTCGTTGAGCCGGTCCAGCATGGGTCTGAACCGATTTGGTCTAGACCTGGACCTCTTATTGTGGTCGTGACCATCATTGGTGGTTTTTCTCTGGGACAAACCCACTTGGTCCTAGGGGTTCGGTCCCAGCAGTATGCAAGTGGGCGCTTGGTGCCTTTTACACCTTGTGGCTGGTAAGGTTGCTGGCCTTTTTGGGGACTGTTCTAACACAGCTATTGGATATTCCTCCCTTTCGTCGCGCTTTCCACTTCGATAGAGAGCTTCAGACCGCAACCTTTGGGGCTGCATTAGTGCCTATGACACGGGTCCCAATGGCCCGACAATCCCATAATAGTTGACTTGCCATGACATGGACGTAGAGCACGCGTGAATACTCAATATATATATATATATATAAACATAGTTAGGTACGCGCGAAGAAGCGGAAGTGGGCAATACTTGTAGAATAGATTTCACCCTCGTTTGGGATTATGGCCGCCCTTGCATGGCACGCCAAGCATTGCAAATGATGTACCTTGCTTCGTAATATCCATATTGCTTGTTGCATTATGCTCGCAAGTGATTGCTATCTTCAACACCTTTAAATAAATAGGGTTCTAGCGAGATTGAGTAATTTATGGCATATGATAAACCAAATAGATGAATATGGCACCTTCCTTGTCATGCAAAATTGGGCACCTTGACACTTCACAAATTATTTAATCGTATTACGTAACGTAGCGTCATGTAGAAGTTGTGCACGACCACACACTTTGGCACGTAAGCTAGTACATGAAATAAATGGAGTTGAGGCACACATATGGAAATTATTAGTCCTTTGAGACTTGTGTGATTATTGGAACTCCTTGGCGAGTTATTTCGGGCTGTAGACCCACTTCGCGAGATGAGCTCGCTTATGATTGAGATACATGGGTTATGCACTTTTACACCACTCGTGAGTCACGTTTTACCGTGGCAACATGTTTCTAATTGTCTCATCACGAGACTCGAGTTCCTACACTATTACACTGCTAGTTCTCTTGCTTCGTAGTGTTACTTACCTTGCCCATGTACTTGTCACATAATGCACTCGTATGCTCACACACACACTTGTGCTTTACTCGTTTAGTTTATATTATTGCATATTATGCAAAGTACCAATGAACTGATTTAGAGACGATGCTTCGATGAAATATCATATGCATATGAATGTGTATTTGCTTGCACACTTAATTATCTCTCAGAAATAATATATGCAATGCCTTGTATACTTATAGTTGTGCAAAAGCTAGTAAACATGTAAGTATGGTGAACCACGTATGAGAAGATTGTTAAATGCAATCTTAACACTGAAATATGCTAATTAATGCATTATTAAAATGAGAATTATTGCATGTTATGCAAAGTGCCATTGTTAATGATTTAGAGACAATGTCTCATAGAGTGCAAATTGATGAAATGCCACGTGCATGAAACTCCATATCTGCTTGCATACTTACTTGTCATTCAGAAATGAAGTTATATAATGCCTCTCATTATTCTTATTCTGCAAATGATAGAAAGCATATGATACTTTTACACTTTGCACATGGCACAACCAGACACGGTTACTGAGTAGTGCTTACCGTGAGGAGGTACATTGCTTGAGGCATAGGTAAGCGCACTAGGTGCACTTACTTCAAGAATGAAAAGACTGAAAATATAACACCATAGGGTATGAATGTAAATGACTTGTTGTGGGCTCAGTTGGAGTCTTTGGGCAGTGGCCCTTGTGTTGTGAATGGACTCTTATGTGATATACCCTGAAAATGAAATAAATAATATGGTGTTATGACTGCTTTCATGAGCAGTGTGCTTTGTTGGCCGCGTGAGGCTGAGCATGTAAATTGGTAGGCCAAGTCCTCGTTTTGCGTACCCCACGGGGACCGCAAGGCAAATTCCTTGGTGAGAGGTATGACTGAACATGAGCCTAAGAAAGATAAACCTACTTCGCCCCATTCACAAAATGGTTCACCTTGGGTGAGGGTGGATGGTACAACCCTGAGTGACTTGTCGTTACTACGACATGTGTTTTGACAGGAGTTGTAGCGTCCTTTGGCCTCCAGTCACTCAGAGTCAGGGAGGTCGAGGTTGCCTTTTTAGGATCTAACTATTGCAGTAGTATGGATTGCAATCGTTGCCTATGCGAGTGTTTTCTCCCAGCTGTGTGTTGCTCGCATGAGGTTGACTCGCTCTCTAGCTTCTTCATTATCACACTTAAAATTAAATAACAGACGCCGGGTGCATGTCTCACAGAATGCGAGGTTCCTTCGCGTACCCGAAGGAGTAATCAGAAGAACTTAAAAGACTAACCAATCAACTGACTTACTATAGTTGCTACTCTACTAGTTCAGTAGTTTTTACTTCAGTTATTGTACTTGTTCAGTTGTTGCTTCAACTACCTTTTTTTCAGTTGTTACGTTGGTCACTTTACTTGTACAACACTTGTTACAGTTGAGTTACTGTTCTAGTTACTTGCTTTACTATTATTTTAGTTACTTTCCTGTTCTCAGCACTCGTTACAGTTCACAGTACTTGGTTAATTATGTTCTTTGATGCATACCTCTATATAAATGTAATGAATTGTGCATATGGACTGTTTGGTTGATTTCTCACCAGCTCGAAAGAGTACTGACCCCATTTTATGGGGATACAAGTGTTTGCTTAGGCGTGTGATGGAGCTCGATGTGCGCAGCGGACAGGAACCCACACTTCTGGCACTTGTTGGATCTTGGCAGTTGTTGGTTTTGTATAAGGAAAAAGAATTATACATCTTTGCAAATGTATTTAATAAAGTTGTTTCAAACCTTGTTGTTTTACTCCTGCGACCCGCCCCGGTGTTCGCCGCTTGTTTTCCTTTTTGGTACTTTCGCACTTGCGCAATTGTTTAAAAAAAAAAAAGTTTACCCAAAAATCTAAAAGATTTTAAAGGACTTTACAAGTAGGGAATTCTAGGGGAGTCGCAATTGGTATCAGAGCAGTGTTTTTAAAAAGAGATACAAAAGTGTGGTTCCAGTCTCTGGAAGCATCGGCCATCACACTGTAAGTATGCTTAACTCAGTAGAATTCAGTTTATGTTGTTTGAATTGCTTATTCTACATGATAGCTTAAATTTTATGGTATTTCGGGTATCGTTCGATGTTAGACATGACTTCGTGACTAGACCTAGTATATTTTGGCTCGAAGTATTTCATGAATGTTGGATTAGATTGTCTTATAGATATGTGTGTATGTTTCACGTTGAAGTAGGTTAATGCATTGTTTTTTGAGGTTCCATTTGAGGATGTAATGTCTATAGTGGCGATGTTACGATGTGTAATGTAAAATCTTCTATGAGATGTGATTGTCTTGACTCCTGAATAGAATTATCGAGAGCATGCAATGAATGATTAAGATGTGATACATGATTTTGGTTTGTGGAACCTTGTTGGAAGAACGTGTGATTCTGTGTTCTGATTTGTCATGTGAAGTGATAGGATGCATATTGCTGATATATGTGAAGTGATAAGGAATTATGGGGGCGTCGCAGTCAAGATCATATTGTCAATCTTTATAATCATACTCTATGGCACAGTCACTTTCTTTGTTCCAGCTATATAATTGTTCGTTGTAGCGTTCATGCCAATTCACGTTCCTGGCCCCACCACTAATCATCTTCCTTATGAATTCCACATGTTTCTTTGGGATAGACTGTCCCAAGCCAGATTATAGGAGAATTCGACTGTCACGCTGCAACTCAGCTTCATAATTGCTAAACAGCCAAATATCGCGGTCAGACAGTCTCGCACCTTCAGCAACAATCTCTTGGTCCTCATCCTCCCCATCTCCTTACGATCTCCACACAACCTGTAAATTGGAGAATATAATTTAAGTATAGACAATTATTCATGCTAATGAATGTTACATATTAAAATGATTTATTATAGCGAGTGCTAAATATATTACGACTGTTACTAAGAATGCAAACGATTACAATGATTTACAGTACTAAAAGATAAATGTTAAAGCAATAACCATTTGTAGTAACAAAGACAAAACCGTGCATCGATGATTACTTAGGAATGTTAAACATTTTAATGATTTATACTATTGAATGATAAATGTTGCAACGATTGTAAACGATTTTAAACCATTTACCTCATTTAGTTGCAGACCATCTAAAATAAACTTAGCATGATCCTCCTTGACATCTATTCCAGCCCACCTATCAATTTTTGGAAAATCACAATTTGTAGGGTCATATTGAGGATGCAACAAGACAATCTGCTCCCACGCTAAGGCTTAAAAAAATATATATATATTAGTAACACTATAACCTTCAATGAGCTTAGACTACAAGTACTAAATATGAAATAAACAAATACCTAAACAAATGACCAAAACCCTCCAACGGTTTTTGTACCCTTACTCGCATGGTAAAGTTGATTGTACAAGTGTACGAGGGTAGCAACACCCCATGCATAGTTGTCGACTTCATCTAAGTCTTCCACGAACTGCAGTTACAAGTAACTTATTCTTAAACAAGAACAATCAGAAAATAAAGTAAGACAAAAAAAAATAAAGAAGGAAGCCACACAACTCTTGGTAAGCTCTTTCAGATGCACATGTAGCGGACCGACCTTCTCATTTATTACAGAAAAAAAAAAAACTTTCATCGATGTGAAATTGCTTCCACCAGAAATACATTGACTTCAGTCCTCCATCGGCATTTCTAAAAGGCCGTGCACTTTTTCTTTGCATTATAGTTTGAATCCCATAATATGACAACACTTCCATGACACTTAAGACCAGTAATTCGTGCCACATCTTATAGAGCCATGGTGATCTCAAAAGAATCAAACTGGAATGTGTTTGTTTGATGATTCCACTTATTTACCAGGCGGGTCTTGGATTTCCAGCACATTTCAAAAAAATGTTGGTCTAGAAGGCCGCCAAAGTGCATATTTCATAATCAATCCTTCTGAAATTCACTCAGTTGTCCATGCCATGACAGAACTACAAGCCACTAACACCGACCTCTGAGCTTTTCACCTTGTGCTCTACTTCTCTTATGCCCTCCTTGTAACACAAAATATCATATTATTCATATAAATTGTAAATTAGTCCCATTTGTACTTCTACACGTCACTGTATACAGTAATCGTTATACATAGTAATCACTATTACAATAATCGGTATATATAATAATACCTATCACAATAATCGCTATACATAATAATACCTATCACATTAATCACTATCATAGTAATACATATCACAGTAAATCATGACAGACTAGATCGATTTACGTACTTTGGTCATAATTTTTTCTGCTTTATCCCCTCCCTCCATCCTCGGCCTTTCTTGTTACTCTGCCACCTCCCTCTGCTTTTCAACTTCTTCCTTCCTTCGCTCATTCGCCTCCCTATTCTGCTTTTCATTTTCTTTATTCATTTCCATTCCCTTCTCTTTCTCCTTCTGCTATTTCCTTTCCCTTAACTTCTCTTCCTCCTCCTGCTTTTTCCTTTCTCTTTCTCCTCCTGCTTTTTCCTTTATCTTACCTTATCCTCCTCCTCCTGTTTCTCCCTTTTCCTTTCCTTTTCCTCCTCCTTCTGCTTCTTTCTTTCTCTTTCCTTATCTTCCTCCTCATGCTTCTTCCTTTCTCTTTTCTTGTCTTC
The DNA here is from genome assembly GCF_984573655.1 of Nuphar pumila. Taxonomy (NCBI): domain Eukaryota; kingdom Viridiplantae; phylum Streptophyta; class Magnoliopsida; order Nymphaeales; family Nymphaeaceae; genus Nuphar; species Nuphar pumila. Next base: position 40,760,301 of record NC_143250.1, read on the forward strand.
CTCGTTCTCCTTCTCTTTCTTTTGCCTTTCCTTCTCTTCCTCGTCCTCTTTCTCCTTCCTTTGCCTTTTGTTCTCTTCCTCATCTTGATGCTTCTTCATTTGCCTTTCCAGTTCCATCTTCGTCATTTGACTTTCCTTCTCTTTCTCCTCCATCTTCTTCAATTGCCTTTCCTTATCCTCCGCCTCCTTCATTTGCCTTATCCTCTTTCGCTGTGCTAAATACTTCTGGATCATCTTTTGCATTTCCTTCTCTTCCTTCTCCTTTTCTTCTTTAATTACATTTCCCTCTCCTCCTCCTTATTCTTTTTTTGCCTTCCCTCTCATCCGCTTCCTTCATTTGCCTTTTCTTCCTTTACTTTTCATTATCCTCATCCTTCTTCATTTGCCTTTCCCTCTCCTCCGCCTTTGCTTTTCATTCTCCTCCTTCTTCTTTTGTTTTTCCTTCTCTTCCTTATCCTTTTTCTTCATCTCTAGTTCTTCATCATTTTTTCTTTGCTCTTCATCCTTAATATCTAATGGATAATCCTCCGTATATTACAATTCTAATGCTTTGTCCCTGTCTTTATCATTCTCAATCTTCATTATATGTTGGTACATTTCATAAGGCTTATTTAGATGGGACTGACAAATAACTTCTCTAATATTCATCACATAAAACGGATAAAAATTTCTTGTTTAATGAGCTTTAAACATTGCTAACCTGCACAACACATAAATTTTAACCAGATCATTATATATTACAACTGCTTCTCCAAGTATATATTAATACAAATTATCCCATTCGTTAAACAATCACCAACATTACAAATCATCATAATATTTGGCTTCATAAGTAAACATTGTTGTAAGATTTAGCAAACTTAATTACAATTCAAGGTAACTTCATAAATATACATCACTACTACTTTAAATGTAAAATTCGTTATTGCTTTAAACTCACAATTTGTTGTATAAATCAAAACCTTCGTAAGTACATATCGTTGTAACGTTTGGCTTTATACGTAAACATTGTTGTACGATTAATCAAACTCAAGTACAAATAATAGTAATTTAATTAAATCGTTACAGCTTCAAACGTATAAATCGTTGCTGCATTGAAAGTATAAATCACTATCGATTTACATATATAAATCGTTCATGCTTTAAACGTACAAATTGTTGTAGACATTTAGCCTTGATAAATATACATCGTTGAAATATTTGGCCTTCATAAGAACAAACCGTGTTAACTATTTTTCGATGCCCAAAAGTTGGATAAGTACAAATTGATTTGTTTCAGTATGAAAATAAGTGTTATTTAGTATGGAGACGGCTACCAAGTTGCAAGATTTAACATTCAGATTAAGAAATCAATTTTTCTGTATAACTAAACCTTGGTAATCCGAGAGTGGAGGAGAAACACCCATAAGGTAGACACAGCAGATGGTGCAACGATGCTGCTACTGCGCAGACGACGACAAAGGATGCTCCGGTGATAGCAGACGACGCCAAAGGATACTTCGGCAGGAGCAGACGACGATAAAGGGTGCTCCGACGGCAGCAAACGATGACAAAAGATGCTCTGGTGGCAGCAGAACAACAAAGAAGGGTTCAGTGGCAGCAGACAATGACAAAGGAGGGTCTGGTGGCAGGAGATGATGGTAAGGTTTGCGTCGTCAAAGGAATCTCCTATTACAGCAGATGGTGCAAAAGTTTACTGATTAAGGCGAAATAAAACGTTTGGACTTTAAAGAGTCAACATCATTATCGAACCAGCGTTTCACTTTTCATGATGGAGGATCTCCAATCGTCGTTTCTCTTTTTTTGAATGAAGGACATTTTTGTCATCTTTCCAAACCGTCGTTTCATGACAAGAATGACGAGAAAGGGTACTTATGTCTTTGCAATAACACCAAATTACGATGCTAAGTCATGGCAACACACACGGGAATGCGAGCTCCGATCACTTATATACGTGACACTCATTGGGACCCCGAACACACAATGTGGCTTACAACCATCTTCGAATATGTCTGTCTAAAATATGTATTAAACTTGTTCGGTTTACACACTTTCCCATAAATTCTTGTTATTTATATTTTTTTTGCGTCTGGTGTTGCGATATATATTTTGGACTCAGGTTTAACCTTATTTATATGGATCTCATTTGGGTATACGCAAAGATTCAGGCTCCTTGCATTTAATTTGGATTCGGGTCCGGATCACACGCGATCCATGTGCACACACAGTACACAACAGCATCACGTCTATATTTCGGTGGACCTGACTGGCCCAGTCACGGGACAGGAACACGTCAGGCCAAACCCGTCGTACAAATAAACTGAGCCTAGGCTCGGTCCGATCAGACCGGAGCCGAAAATACCGGGATAAACACGGCTAATCCGGTCCGGGTCACGGGTCTCCGGTAAAACCCCGCCCCGATGTCCAGTCCTATAAATTACAACGTCCCGCTCGAAATCCTCGTTGTCTTGTCCCTCGCTCGAACGCGCGCGCAACGGGAACTCGCCGTCCGTCTTCCTCCTCTCCCCTTCTCCTTTCCCCGCGAGCAGGCGTCCCACAAAACCCTAGATTTCTGCGACAAGAAGTTCCTTCAACGACGATGTCGTCGCCGTCCGTCACGGAGACGGTGCCTCCTGCGGTCGTGGAATCGCTCGTGAGGAGCATCAAGCTCGTCCCCTCCGCTGCCGCACCGTCCATTGTCGACTGCGTCCTCGCTGCCAGCAGCCTCTCGGCGTCCTCGCTCTTCTATTCCATCCTCGATGCGGTACCCGATCTCTTGAAGGTATGCCGGATTGCGTTCTCCCTTGTCCCGATCTTCCTTACCTAGAAACTTCGAACTGTGGTACGTTTTTTCGTTCTTGAATGATCCCATGACGCGGTTGGAAGAATGTTCGAATTCAAACGAGTCTTTGGGTGCATCCTGGTACGGAAAATATCAGTTCCTGTTTCTGCATCTTGCGATGTTCTGGTAAATCACTCAATCTGTTACGTGGAACGAAGGATTTCACTTTCTTGAGTTCTTCTAGGGTTGTTGTATTTGTGGTTCGATCAAATTAGATGTTTTCGATCTCGTTTTGACACATGCCGTGAAATTCAGCGATCTTTTGAAGCTGTTTGCAAAGTTAGTCTGGGCATGATAGGCTTGAGTGACCCACTCAGCGACCACACTTAAGCGAGTAGCAATATTAGGGCACCTACAAATTTTCTGGCTGCAGAAAGGCTTCCAATGGACTGGTGAACTGGCAATTTTCTGAAGCAAATGCGACTGGGGTTCTTCTCCTACCCCATTGCACTATCATATGATAGATCCCGTTGCATCTAGCAGCTACTTACCTTTTTACAATTGGTTGTGCTTTTAGTCGGAAGGAAAGTGATGTATTAAGATGCTCTGTCCTTTTCTACGATTTTAGACCTAATCCCATCTACAAGACACCAAATCAGCTATTGCTTCTTGTAGAGAAGTGTTGCTAGATAAGATCTATGGCGAGTCTGGTGGAATGGTAATCAAACCATGGATAGCTTTGGAAAGTTCCTGCTGGAAAGCAACTTTATTATTTCAGGAGCAAAGATAATAAGCGTGTAAATTTTTGTGCTTTCAGGGATATACTTATAAATAATTTAGTTCCCATGGTATATGCACATATGCACATATAGACAAAATAATTTCGTTCCCATAAGTTATATACACACACACACACACACACACACACACACACACACACACACACATATATATATATATATGTATATGTATGCCATGCACATAATTGTTCTAAAAGGCCTAATAGTTGGGACTTGCCTACTGTGTCAGGTCATTTCAGGGCAAGCTTATTAAGACACGTTTTTTTTTTTTTGGAGAAAAGGATGAGCTTTAAGAGTGATTTTAAGCTATTGCATAGTGGAACCTTGTAGTACCAAACGGGAGGTGGATCTTTCAAAGAATAAGGGATTTTCCAAGAAAACCATTTGACTTGGGACTCTGCGGCATGATATCAATTCTTATTTCTATTCAATGATTGACCCTGGTCTTTGTGCTTTGATGTGACCATTTTTGAAAAATGAAAAAATGCATTATTTCCCAAAGCAGATCCCCTTACACCCATATCATTCATCATTGTTGCTGATATCAGTAAAATTGTATGTTTGTGATTTTACCTTGGGAAATTTGCAAAGTGTTAAACTATAAATAAAATCATGATAATTTCAATTTATTGCCAATTATCACATATCACAAAATTTTCATGATTTTGATGCAAATATTTATGCTTCAGACATCTTTCTCATGTCACTATTTTTATTTCTTTTATTTTTATATTAATCAAATTTTATAATTTTCTATGTTTCCTAAACACTTCTAGGATGTGTCAGACACTGATATCAACACAGGTGAATACCACACTCTTATTTTATTGCAGTAGAGCATTTGACATTATTGCTCATGGTGGATGTCTCATATTGCTTGCTAGATGCTCCAACTTTGGTTTTTAGACACTTGAGCTGCAAGAGACTCTTCTATTTATTTATTATATAATAATGTTTTTCGGGATTTCTTTTTTGTAGTGAATTGTATTCCGTTTCTATTTGATGAAATGTTGAGATCTTTTGTTGTCTTCTTTCTCATGGGCCTTCCTTTGTATATCTATGTCATCTAAGAGATGATGTGTGGAAATCTTTTGCATCACCTTTTCTTGTCACAAATAACCGGTGCTCTCTCACCCTCTCTATCATTTACATTAGTTTGTCATTCTTCCATTAGATTTCAAATTTTTTCTTTTGTTTGCGCTTGTGCTTATGTGTTTATATGCACACACATATACATATGCATTTGTGTATCTATTTCTCTAAGGCTTGGTGCATTTGAAACTGTACAATTGTTTTACAGAAACTCTTGTACAGTCTCTAGGTAACATTGATATTAAAAAAAACAATTATTTTTCAAATCTCTCAAGATTTTCTTTCCTTGTAGAGGAAAACTCAAGAGTGAGATTTGTGAGTACTGAGTACGATGTATGATCTTTATATACATGCTAGTTAGCCAAGAATGCACAAGAAAGACACAAGAATTGTTTGTTCATCACCAAAGATGGCTTAAAACTAATATTAGTAGTTCATTTTTGAATGGGTCTTTCCATTCTATTATTCCATTAAAAAGTTATTCATAGTTACAGTACCTTTTTATATCTTATAATGGAAAAATAATTTATGCATTGGGAGACCAATTGTTGATAAAGAGATGGCTTTCCTGGATGAAATGAAATTTTGATTTCATGTACTAGGCAAAATATTTTCTATTACTTTTTAGGAAGCACATGTGTTCATGAAAGGGGTCAGGTGGAAAGAGAATTGATTGACCATCTGAGCAATAATTCTTGAAGGATGGACAACGAAAATCCATTACTCACTACCTAAAACGATTTTCATTTGGAAAATTTTAAATGCATCATAAAAAAACTGTGCATGCCAGTGAGGGAAAGCGATGCTTTGGAATGCCTCACATCCCAGATCTGTATGTTGAATCTGACATGGGCCCATGTTGAGATCTGAGGCAGTTGCAAACCTGAATCTAAGATCTCCCAAAATGAGTGTCTGAGGTTGATATTTTAGTTTTAGTTAAGGTGGAACATATCTTTGGCAGGAGGGGCGGAGTTTTTTTGGGGAAGGAGTGGTGGTGGTGCTGATTGTTATTGAACTTGATTTGAATATGTTGTAGCCATACCTTGGCTCAATGAATAAAATAAAAAAATCTGACACTGGTATGGTCTATAGTCTGTTGACATCATCTTCTTTTCCTCCCCTATCTGTTGCTTGATTAAGCATATTCTCATATGATTAATTGAATTAAGACTGATATGGAGAAACTCAGATTGCAGCATAGATCACAGGAAACAGTCGTTTAGTTTCCTAAACCGCATAAACCATAAAATGTATCAACATTCAGGAAAAAAGAAATGGAAACGAATCTACACTTCCATGTTAGCATAGTATTTAAAAAATATTGTAGTATGGCCTTCTTGGTAGTAAAGAGCATGAATAGTCTAAATAGACCATGTACATACCTGTGAGTCATTAGATTCAGGAACTGGTGCCATGTAAGTCGAGACTCGAGACCTATCTGAATTTATGAAAGTCTAGCTGAAAGTTGTCATTATCCTTGAAAGATGTTCCACATATATTGAGATGATGCTCCAGAGAAAATAACATTCTTTTTACTGTTAGTGGAATGAACATTTTTCTTGTATGATAGTTTTATCATGAGACTGTTAGTTACTGGAATTTTTGTTCATTATGTCTGGTTTCTTGCTTTTGTTTTGTCTCTAGGATCACGTGCAGGAGTTTTCTACGTTGAGTGCTTCCAATTCAGGACAAATTGTATCATTCACTATTGGGGTTCTACATCTTCTGCAGAAGCTGGGTGAGTTAACTTTCTTCTTGATTGTGATTCATTTAACCATATAGAAAACCTAACCCTGAAGTTGATAGAATGATTTTGTTGATGTTAATAATATTGGAAAAGGGAAGATCAGATCAGCTGTAATCAACACGTGCATGGACAAACAAGACCCTTAATTACGAGCATTACTACAAGGATCAGTTTGTTTCTATGGAAAATGCACTTTAGAATTCTCTAGATGCTCTTGAGGCATTTGTATGCTCTAGGAGAAACCGGAGAAACTGACATTCAAATGGCCATTTTGGTCTTCCACAATTAAAGATAAGCTTTCATTTTGGTGTTTTTATTTTGTTTAATTTGGGACATCTTGGTGTATTTTTCAAGGAGTAGAATTCACAACGGTTAAAGTATGCATGCACTTATGGCATTGTAATAGTAGAGTCGAGGCTATAATGCCCCAAAATCCCAATCTTGTAAATTTTAGGAAAAAAATTCAAATTTTAACAATCAATCATTTTTCAGTGTTGAAAATGATAGTTAAGCGGAAGACAATGTTTGAAAAGAATAAGTCGGCGAACCTTGGGCAGATTACATGCAAAATTTTTATTCAACAAACTGAGTCCCCAAATGTCTTGAATTTGGGTCCGCATTTCCATACATTTATTCAAAACCATGAAGATTCAAATAAAGATTTTAGATAGAAAGAGTTATTATAAAAGCCTTATACAAAATTACAAAAATATGCTCAGGAGCAAATAACAGAGAAAGTGCATTTTTAATATCATCGCGTCATCACACCATCGCTTGCAACAATAGTTTATTCGTCACCTGTATCCCATAAAACGGGTCAGACTTATGAAAGCCTAGTAGATGCACTGATATCAGACAAGAGAACAAGACTAACATATGCATTATCATATTTTACAACATTCGGTTTCAAAAGAAACAAAGTGGACATAATCTTGTTTCGATATTATTGACATGTGGGTACTCACAGGACAAAACGTAGAAACAACTGAGACCATTCAGGGGGTTTATTATTTCATGTATTTTGATATCCCAGATGACATTAAAATCTTATATTAGCAAAAGAGGCGACAATTGTATCACAGTGGTTGAACTCGAACCCAGTTCGAGCCGACCAGACTGAGCCAGACTTGGTACTAGAAGTCGAGTCAGCTTGGCTAGTAAACCGAACCGGGGGAACGAGGCATACAAATAGTCGGTTAGGTTCGGTAATGAATCAAGTTGACTAGGTTTGATCGAGCCGTTCTCAGTTTGACCAAGTCGACCTTGGTGCCATAAAAATGGATCGAGCTGAGTCAAATAAGAGGCAACCCATGGGTGCCTCTTGACCGAGCCATGCTTGGTTTAAGAGAACCGAGCTGGGCTAGGGCCAAGGGTGAACCGAGCTGGGCTTGGCGCTAACCGAGCTCAGTTCGGCCACACATCAATACATGAAGCCATGCTCAGTTTTGAAACCATGGTCTGAGCTGAGCTCGTTCCAGTTGAGCTTAGCTTGACCGAGCTAAGCATGCAACAACATCTGCTACTGCTGCTCGTGCAAACAGAGAGGGAGGAGATGGGCTCGGTGGTCAGGCCGAGTCGGGTCTAGACCCCAATCGAGACAGGACCGAACCTGGGCTCGGTCCTCCTATAGAGGGAACCGAGCTCGGCTCTGTTCAAACCAAGCTCGGCTCGGTTCAAACCAAGCTTAGCTCGGTACGTCGGCCCAGGGGACAACAACAACACGACACTGCTGCTGTCGTTGGAACAAGAACAGGGGAAGGGGGAGAATGCCGACGGCAAGGCAACTGCCAGAGGCAGTGGCTGCCGCGGCCCCTCCTTGCCTCTGGTGGCACGGTAGGGAGGCCAGAATAACAGAAGAGGGGGCGGCGACGGATGGGCCTGCTCTAATGAAGTATGAAGAATTATAAATAACAAAGTGCAAAGCACATACAAGTCCAATAATGGACAATTACAAAGAAGATAGACAAGCACTCAAGTGCACACACAAAAGTCCACTAAGGGACAATGCCAAAGGCTAACAAAAATGAATATTATTGAATAGTGAGGGAAAAAAGTAATAGAATACATGTGGGGGTTGCACCCCTATTTATATACACAATAAGAGAGGGACCATTGGGAGCTCTTCTTTCGTAGAGTCGTTGGGGAGCTCCCAACGGTCATATTTATGACTGTTGGCGCCCTAACGACTCCATGAAGTGCAACGGCCCCAATGCACAAAAAAGGAAAAATAAGAAGAAAAAAGAAAAATAAGAAAAGAAATAAAATAGTTGTTTCTAATAAACAACTATTATTACTTGTAAAAAGACAAAAATGACCCTATCAGGCAATTTATTATAATACAAGTTCATATATATATATATATATAACACTCACCCTCAAACTTTACGGGAAAAAAACGAAAGTTTGTTAAGGAGAAAAAAAAACGTGGAGCAAGAAGAGCTTTGGTGAAGAAATCAACCAATTGGTGTGACATACGACAATGTAATAGTTTCTCTCAAATATTCATCATGAACATAATGATAATCCATTTCAATATCTTTGGTGCGCTCATGGAAGGTGTGATTGCTTGCAATATAAATTGCACTCTTATTGTCACCACACATCTTCGATGGTGTTGAGATGATGATACCCATATCACTGAGAAAACTTTTAAGCTACACAATCTCCATTATCGTTGTAGCCATTGTTCAATATTCGACTTTAGTTGAGGATAAAAATACTTTTTGTTGTTTCTTACACCTCCAAGAAATCAATGAATCTCCTAAAAAATTCCAAAAACTAATAGTTGAGATTTTGTCATTTGGATTACCTCCCCAGTCAACATCAGTATAAGCAGCTAAATCAAAAGATAATGAATAGGATAAGAAAAACCCTTTCGAAATGGTGTTTTTAATATATCACACAATCCTCATTACTACTGCCATGTGCACTGTGGTAGGGACATGCTGAAACTGATTGGCTACATGAACAACATGAGCAATATTAGGTCGGGTGATGGAGTGGTAAGTGAGAGATCCAATTAATTGACAATATGAAGTAGGATCTTCAAGCAATACATCATCTTCGAGTCTTAATTTAGCATTTATGACTTCTGGGGTTTCTACCTTTTCATTTGAAACTTCTGACTTAGCACATATGTGAGCAGCTAATAGCTAATTTCATTTGAGAGGGAATATATCCTCTAGGGGAGTAGGCAACCTCAATCCTTAAGAAGTATCTCAAGAAACCCAAGTCAGACATATCAAAAGTTTTCTTTAAGAATGATTTAATTTCAATAACACCTTCTTTGTCATTTCCTGTGATGATCATATTATCAACATATAGAAGAATAATTATAATTGTAGTACCTGTTTTCTTGACAAAGAAAACAATGCCAATATAACAAGTGATAAATACTAAATTAATCAAAACATTGATAAATTTATCACACCAAGCCTTAGGCGCTTGTTTAAGACTATACAAAGCCCTTTTAAGTTTTAAATTTTTTTCACTTAAATTAACCTCTCAAGGAGGTTTCATGTAGACATCCTCACCAAGTTCTTCATTTAAAAATGCATTTTTAACATCTAATTAGAAAATAAGTTATTTTTTAAATATAGGCAATGGCAATGAGAGCCCAAACACTAGTCATTCTTGCTATTAAAGCAAAGGTTTCTTCATAATCTTATCTATATTCTTGAACATACCCTTTGGCAACTAACCTTGCTTTATATCTTTATAATGATCCGTCACTTTTGGTTTTGACTTTAAACACCCATTTACATCCTATAGGTTTCTTGCCTAAGGAATGATCAACTATTTCCCATGTATTGACTTTTTTTAAGAGCATTAAGTTCAAATTCCATTGCTTCATTTCAATGAGGGTATTGTTTGGCATCATTATAATGAGATGGTTCATAATAAGAGTGAATGGTTATTAAACATGCTCTATAGTTTGGAGAAAAAGAGTCACTTGGAGCACTAGAGATGTGATTTGATTTTCTAGGTTCAGATTCTTCTAAAGGTATGCTTTTAGAGAACTTGTCAAGGGCACATGAATAATTACTTCACCCCGTCTAGTATATACATGTGTATCATTTGATACATTTTCATTCAAATTCTCATGTTGATTACTAACCTTATCAACAATCGGATGCTCAATACTAGAGTCATTGTCAAAAGATTCAAATACCTCCATAGAGTTAGACTCATCATGTCTTGGTAATAGATCAAATAAAAATGAATAATCAATTTTTATTTTAGATTCATTGCTATCAAATCAATTTTCATTTTCAAGAAAGGTAACGTCTTTTGAAACATAGGGTTTGTTATTTATTGGATCAAAACATCGGTTCCTTTTTATTTTTTCCGTAGCCTAATAAAATACATTCAATGGCTTTTGGTGATAGTTTATCATTTTTATGAGTAAGAACATAACACATACAACCAAAGATTCTTAGTCTTTTAAAATCGGGAGTCATTTTAAAAAGCTTTTCAAATGGAGAAACATTTTTTAATGAAGACGAAGGAGTTCTATTAATTAAGTTGATGTTAGAATAGTTTTGGACCAATTTTTTTTGGAATGTACTTTGAAATAAAAAGAATCCTAGTGGTTTATATTATATGTATATGCTTTCTTTTCGCTAATCCATTTTGTTGCGGAGTTTTAAGACAAGACTTTTGATGCCAAATTCTATTTTGTTTTAAGTAATTTTGAAAATCATTGGACATGGATTCTCCTTCCGAATCCGATCTAAGAATAGAAAGGTTGCTTAAGAATTGGTTTTTAATCATTATATGAAATTCCTTAAAAAACGAGAACACATCGGATTTATGATTTAGAAAATAAATCCATGTGTATTTAGTAAAATTATCAACAAAAATAACGTAGTACGAGTAACCTCCTTTTGATATGATAGGTGAGGGACCCCATACATCCGAGTGTACTAATTCAAAAGGCTATATAGAAACAAAAGTTCTTTGAGGAAAGAGAATTGCATTCATTTTTCCAAAAATGCAATCTTTACAAGATATCTCTTTTTCATTACATGTATTTTTCAAAAAAGGAAAGAGAGACATCTTCGAAAAGCTAGGATGCCCAAGTCTCCTATACCAATTATCAATACCTTTGACATGTACAAAATTACAAAATGACGTGGAAGGGACAAAAAATCCAAAAAGTAAAGACGCCTCCCCTATGGCCTTGCCCAATCAGTTTCCTTGGCTGGAGATCCTGCACAGTGCAATCTTTAGGTGAGAAAAAAATTTCGCAACCATGATAAAAAATTTGAGAGACGAAAATTTAATTTTGGAATCACCTTTATTTTTAAAAAAAGATTTTTTTGAGAATTTTTTGAGTCAAGTGTTCTGATACTTTTAATTTTTAAAGTTCCATTGTCCGTTGAAACATAAGATGAAGTAGGATTAGTGTAAAATTTGGAAAGAACATTCTTATGAGGTGTCAAATGAAATGAAGCACCCAGGATGAAGAAGTTGCAATGGCGGCATCCCAAGTAGAGGAAGATGATTTGAGAAGTTGTTGAAGTGCCTCCGATATTTGGTTAAATGTGTCTTTAATATCTTCTCCATCTTTGCTTGCTTCTTCGTGTTCTTAGGTGTTATTTCTCCAACGAAAACAATTTTACATTTGACTTTGGACATATCGGTATATTGTGTCCCAATTTATTACAATGATGGCAAATAACACCTCCTATAACCACTATTATAGTTGAGCCCATTACCATAGTTATTTTGTTTTACAAAATGGGGTAACTTATAAGTTTTTACATTGGAACTTGGTCTAGTAATGGCCAAAATATCATCATTTTTATTCGTCATGCAAAGACGAGTTTTTTCTTGACATACCTCAGCAAAAGCATCTTCAAGAGGCATAACTTTGGTTCTATGAAGAAGAGAATACCTCAATTGTTCAAATTCTGGTCTTAGACCATGAAAGAATTGATAAAAAAATGCTCATTCTCAATTTTCTCTCTTCTAATTTTAATATCTTCGGGAGCTACCCATCTAAGCTCAAAATGTGCTAATTCATCCCAAAGAGGGGATACATGCTAAAATAATCCTGAACACACATGTCCCCTTGCTTAGTTGATCTAATTTTGTCTTGACAAAAATATTGTCTAGAAAGTGAAATGAAATGGGGATCTTCGAAATACGAGCTTAGATTCACAAGGGCAAGTGTCAAGAATGACACTAAAGCATAACCCTTAAAAAGGGTATAACTGAAAACAAAATAAAAATAAAAATGTATTCTTTATTGATATGAAAAACCAATTGCTTAAGAAGCATTGGAATGAAATACAAGAAGGGTTGCACCCCTTTATATACACAACTGAAAGAGGACTCAATAGAGCTGTTGGACACGGTCCAACAACTCTACTGTTGGAATGTGTCAGTCCAACAGCTCTATTGCTAGTCAAGTCTGGACAGGACTTGACTAGCAACAGTCATTCTAGTTCAAATTGAACTAGATGACATAAAGACAAAAAATAAAAATAAAGGAAAAAAATTACAGAAAAGAAAGAAATGAAAAATGTATTTATATATATAATAATATATTATTATATATATATATATATATATATATGTACAGTTTTACATTTTAACACTCCCCCTCAAACTTACGGTACAATGAGCGAAAGTTTATCTAAGAGAAAGTGAAATCGGGTAGCATCGAGAGGCTTTGTAAAGAAGTCTGCTAACTGATATTCTGAAGTGACATATGACATATTAATTATCCCGTGTAGATATTCCTCTCTGACGTAGTGACAATCCATTTCGATGTGTTTGGTGCGTTCGTGGAATGTTCTGTTACTGGCAATGTAGATCGCACTTTTGTTGTCACAACACATTTGTGAAGCCTTTGTTGCTTCAGCTCTCATGTCAGCAAGCAGTCGTCGGAGCCAAACTACTTCCATGGTCGTGGTTGCCATGGCTCTGTATTCAGCTTCGGTGGATGAGAGAGATACCTTATGCTATTTTTTACACCTCCACGAGATCAATGATTCCCCTAAAAAGACACAAAAGCCAGTGGTTGAGTGTCTGTTATTGGGATCACCTCCCCAATCAACATCAATATATGCAATTAAATCAAGAGAAGAGGAGAAAGATAAGAAAAGTCCTCGTGAAAGAGAGGACTTGATGTATCTGATAATACGCATGACTACTCCCATATGAACAGAAGTAGGAGCATGTTGAAATTGACTTGCTGTGTGAACATGTGCTATATCTGGTCTGGTAATGGATAGATAGGAAAGTGCCCCGACAAGCTGTCTGTAAGGAGTAGGGTCTGCAAGAAGTTCTCCATCATTAATCTTCATTTTAACATTAACAACTTTTGGAGTGTCAACAATCTTATCATCATTAATACTAGACCTGAAAAAAATATCAAAAGCAAATTTAGTCTGAGATAATAAATATCCTCTAAGAGAATAAACAACTTCAATGCCTAAATAATATCTCAACAAGCCCAAATCAGTCATTTCAAAATGAGATTTAAGAAGTTTTTTGATTGTTTCAACTCCCTGTTTATCGCTTCCGGTGATGATCATATCATCCACATAGAGAAGAAGCACAATGATCTCTGCATCAGAATTCTTAATAAACAAAGCAGTGTCAGTTAAACAGAATTGAAAACCAATATCAATCATAACACGACTAAACCTATCATACCAAGCTTTTGGTGCTTGTTTAAGTCCATAAAGAGTTTTTTCTAAGCGAAGGACTTTACTCTTAGGAATACTTAGACCAGGAGGGGGTTCCATATATACTTCTTCAACTAACTTTCGATTTAAAAAAACATTTTTGACATCCATTTGAAAAATAGATCATTTTTTGATAGAAGCTAAGGCAATTAAGGTTCAGACAGTAGTCATACGAGCCACCGGAGCAAAGGTTTCTTCATAATCAATCCCATATTCTTGAGCATAACCTTTGGCTACTAAACAAGCTTTATATCTTTCAAGAGTACCATCACTTTTGGTTTTAATTTTATAAACCCATCGACATCCTATAGTTTTCTTCCCTGGAGGAAGATCTTGAATATTCCATGTAGAAGCCTTTTCAAGTGCATCTAATTCAGCTTTCATGGCTTCTATCCATTTGATATCATTTTTTGCTTGAAAATATGTGGATGGTTCTTCATATGAGTGAATTAATGCAATAACTGCCCTATATGTGGGTGAGAAAGACTCGTATGATACAAACTTTCCTGGAGGCCTCGAGACTCGGGATGATTCTCTAGTTGGAATGTTAGAATATTTTTCAAGTGCACATGGAGGATTAGACTCTTGTCGCCTGGAATATTGAATACTAGTATCTCTATGAACTTCTTCATTTTCAACATTAAGATCAATAATTCTTTGATCATCATCAAAGTTACAGTCAAGGTCATATTCATCAGATGTTGATGTTAGATCTAGCAAAAAGGAGTACTCAGTGACGTCTTTTAATTTTCTAAAATCAAAGAAGCTCTCCTTTTCAAGAAAAGAAACATTTCTAGACACATATAGTTTATTATTTTTGAAGTCAAAACATCTATAACCTTTCTGGTTTTCAGCATATCCTAAAAAGGCACAGAGAATCGCACGAGGGGAAAGTTTATCATTTTTGTCAGTAAATATGAAACATTTACACCCAAATATTCTTAGTCTAAAGTAGTCTGGAGAAATGTTCATAAGTTTTTCAATGGGAGTGATATTTTGTAACGAAGAAGATGGCATCCTATTAATGAGATATGTGGTAGTTAAGGCAGCTTCTGCCCAAAAGTCTTTCGGGACTTGATTTGCTATTAATAAAGTCCTAGTAGTTTCTATAATATGGCGATGTTTTCGTTCTACCAGTCCATTTTGTTGAGGTGTATAAGGACAAGATCTTTGATGTGTGATGTCATGCAATTTAACATAATTTTGAAAATCTGTGGATAAAAACTCTCCCCCTGAATCTGTGCGAAAAATAATAATATCATTTTGAAACTTGTTTTTAACCATATTATGAAAAGTTTGAAAGTATGAAAATACTTCAGACTTATGTTTGAGAAAGTACATCCACGTATGTCGGGAGAAATCATCGACAAAAATAACATAGTAAATAAATCCTCCTTTAGAAATTACTGGTGCAGGACCCCAAACATCCGAGTGTATTAATTCAAGTGGTCTTGAAGAGAAAAAGGTTTTGTTCTGAAATTGTAATTTTTTCATTTTGCCGAGAATACAATCTTTACAATCAAATGATTCAGAGTTACAAAATTTCTCTAGATTTGGAAAATGTTGGATTTTGGCTATATGTGGGTGACCAAGTCTCTTATGTCACAGTTCCAACTCTATTTTTTGAATATTATAATAAAAAGCTTTTTTTGACATTTCCAAAAAATCCATGTAATAGAGTCCTCCTTCTCTATGATCTTCCCCAATCAGCTTGCCTGACTGGCGATCCTGTACCCAACAACCATGAGAAGCAAAAGAAATATTACACCCATAATCAGAAATTTGAGATACAAATAAAAGATTTAAATTTAATTTGGGAACATGTCTAATTTCTGGAATAGAAAATTTCTTTGTTTTATAATTTTTTTCAAAATTTCTTATTCCTTCTATTTCAAGAGAAGTCCCATCAGCAGTAAAGTCCTTTGACACACTTGTTTTATTTTTAACACATTTAGATAGACTTTGATTATTTGGGGTCATATGAAAAGATGCATCAGAGTCAAGAAGCCAAGAGATTTTACCTAGATCAGAAAAAGATGAGGCTGCTGTGCCGGTTGAAGCTTCAGATGAGGAAGAGACACCATTAATGAGAGGCTGAAGAATCTCTATTAGTTGGGACAGGGAAACTGGTGCATCCTGATCTTTAGGCTCCGATCCAGCAATTGCAACTCTTTTTTCTCTCATCTCTTTAAGTTTGGGACATTGTGGCCTGTAGTGTCCCGGTTCATGATAGTGATGACAAATAACTTTCTTCTTATCATAGTCACCATTTTGTCGGTTAAAGTGAGAAGGCCTATATGATCGAACATGATTCCCTGGTCTAGACACGGCTAAAACGGAATCATCTTCAATTTTTAGGCATGATGGTGACTTTATCATTGTCATCCATTGATTACAAGGAAAGAAAGAATAAGGATAGAAGAGAAACAAGAAGGAAAATGAAAAAGAAAGAAGAAAAAAACAATACAACAAGATGTGAAATCTTCCCCAATGAAGTGATAAAACACTTCTCTTCAAGTGGCGAACACTTTTGCAAACGGGCACGGAAACCGAGACAGCTTTTCCTCAAGATTTAGTACTTTTGCGACTCTGATACCATGAAATGAAATGGGGATCTTCGAAACACGAGCTTAGATTCACAAGGGCAAGTGTCAAGAATGACACTAAAGCATAACCCTTAAAAAGGGTATATCTGAAAACAAAATAAAAATAAAAATGTATTCTTTATTGATATGAAAAACCAATTGCTTAAGAAGCATTGAAATGAAATACAAGAGGGGCTGCACCCTTTTATATACATAGCTGAAAGAGGACTCAATAGAGCTGTCCAACAACTCTATTGCTAGTCAAGTCTGGACAGGACTTGACTAGCAACAATCATTCTAGTTCAAACTGAACTAGATGACATAAATACAAAAAATAACAATAAAGGAAAAAAATTACGGAAAAAAAAGAAATGAAAAATGTATTTATATATATATAATAATAATAATAATATAATATTATTATATATATTGATATATGTACAATTTTACATTTTAACAGAAAGATCCTTTTGGGTATATATACCCTTGAGAAAGAACCAAGCTTCATTGAGTCTTCTAAATTTAGCAACATTAGCATATATTTTTATGTCAACATTGTTCATAACCCAGACATGGTTACTTTCTCAATCCTCTACATTTATTTGATGTTCATTTATGACTTTAAGACAATCATCCCCAATGAGAGCTTTTTCAACACCTCCTTTAACTTTGGTGAGCTTTAACGATGGTTTAAGAGAGGCTCCTATTACAAAACCCCAAAGTTTCTTTCCTCTAAGATCATTTTCCATGGCCTGACGCCCACATCAAGTGGTTGTATCCATTAAGTTTGAAGGAGAGCTCCACTCTTAATTCATGCTCCATGATGAAAAGATAAAGGTAAAGATAAAAATAAAGATAAAGATAAAGAAAATGATAGCACCTTTATCACGATCTTCACTCACGGCAAGAAATACTTCTATGATCAAGAGAATCCAATGGGATTTGATACCATATAATGAAGTATGCGAAATTATAAATAACAAAGTGCAAAGCACATACAAGTCCAATAATGGACAATTACAAAGAAGATAGACAAGCACTCAAGTGCACACACAAAAGTCCACTAAAGAACAATGCCAAAGGCTAACAAAAATGAATATTATTGAATAGTGAGGGAAAAAAGTAATGGAATACATGCGGGGGTTGCACCCCCTATTTATATACATAATAAGAGAGAGACCATTGGGAGCTCTCCCTTTCATAGAGTCGTTGGGGAGCTCTCAACGATCATATTGGGGCCCCAATGACTCCATAAGGAGGGGGGGTTGGGGGGGGGCAATGCACAAAAAGAAAAAAGAAAAAGAAAAAGAAAAAAAATAGTTGTTTCTAATAAACAACTATTATTATATGTAAAAAGACAAAAATGCTCTTATTCGGCAATTTATTATAATGCATGTGTGTGTGTGTGTATATATATATATATATATATATATATATATATGCTGCTTGCCGAAAAGGGAGAGGACAGGAGGGAGGATGGCACCCTCCTCCCTGTCGACACCAGAGAGAGACGAGAGAGGCAGGAGGGCTCACCTGCGGCGACTGGTGTGGATGCTTCGACAAGGCTCGCCAGGAGGTGAGCAGGGAGAAAGGAGGGGGTGAGGGGGGAGAGGGACTAGAGAGGCAGGAGGGCTCACTTGCAACGGTCGGCGTGGATGCTCTGGTGAGGATCGTCGGGAGGTGAGTGCGGGGATGCGGTACTTTAAAAAACCTTGGGTGCGGGGGTGCAACATGGCAAAAATGTAAACAATTATATATATATATAATTTTGAAGTTTTAATAGTTAGCCTGGAATAGTCAAAATCCATTCATTTGATCAAGCTCCACAAAACCCATTTTAATTTTTAGCATAGAATCAAAAGCCTCAAAATCAAATAGTCAAAAATACCAAAAAAATAAATACAAATTTCATTAACTATATACCTCTATAACATCATCAATTCATCGAGAAATTTCGTAATGCCCAAAACCCCCAAATAACATTATTGATTTTTTTTGGAATGCCCAAAACCCCCAAATAACATTATTGAAAAAACTTTGAAATGTCCAAAAAACTTATTAATAAAAACCCTAGATCATGCTAATGTCACACATATAATACAAATCAGAGAGACGAGAGACTGTGAGAGTGACGAAGAGCGAGTGATAGTGAGAAAGAGAGTGACTGAGAGTGAGAGAGAGAGATAGATCGTGAGAGTGACAGAGAGAAGAGAGACTGTGAGAGTGAGAGAGAGATAAACTGTGAGAGTGTCAGAGAGAAGAGAGATAGTGAGAGTGACGGAGACAAGAGAGACTGTGAGAGTGATGGAGAGCGAGTCAGAAGGAGACATACCTGATAACTGAGGAGGAGCGACCTGAAGGAGTCAGAGACCGTTGGCGTCAACGAAGGCGTCAGAGACGATGTCGGTGTCAGCTTCAGGAAGGAGGCTCGGGAGGATTAGGGCACTTTTGCCCTAATCCTCCTCTTCTCAACCAATAAAACATCGAGCGATTTTTTTTTTCAATCCTAAATTTGGACACAAATGACCCTGGGTGCATTGACCACACCCGGGGTCCGGTTGACTGCATCGGGTGCCGCACCCGCACGCGCATCTTCGTCGCATCTCGTCGACGCAGGTGTGGCACTCGGTTATCCGAATCCCTGTGACTTAGACAGGGAGAAGGGAGAGGGTGAGGGGGGAGGGAGACCAGAGAGAGGGAGCGTGAGAGTTCAGAGAGAGAGGGAGCTCAAAAACATAAAAAGAAACTCCCCGTAAGGGGTTTAAATAAGGGAGAAGAGATGTTGAGATGTTGACAGGGGTGTCGACATCCCTGTTTGGATCCGGTTGGATCCAACCTGGATCTGACCCAAAAAGTTTGGGTAAGGGTGTATGGTTGGTTCCTAAGTGGATCCAACCCAAATTCATGCTATAAGGAAGGGGGCTATGGGAGTAGATTAGGTTGGGTACATTTGGGCCCAACTCAATCCAAATATATATATATATAGTTTATATATATAGTTTATATATATATATATATGTATATTGTTTTGGATTGAGTGGGATCCATTTGGATCCGACTAAATCTTTATTACTTATATCTCTCTATATATAGAGAGAGTGTATGAGTGCGGGTTTGGATTTGGATTTCAAAGATCCAAATTCTCACAAAAATCTTGTTTTAAGGTAGAATGTAAGGGATTATGATTGGATTGGATTGGATCCAAATTTGGATCCAAATCTAGTCGTAATGCAATTAGGTCGTGTTCTTTGTTGGGTTGGGTCCGAATGGACCCAAACCCCTAGTTATCTCATGTGAGACCCATTTTGGGCCTTGATTGGATCTCCCATCGAGATCCAGATCCCGATGGTGTTGTCTAAGCGATGTAACCTTGCAAACATCCAAAAGTTCATCGATTCATTCACGATCTATGAGTTTCTCATAAAAGTACCAGGGATAATCCCATATCATTTCTGAAAAACCCAGAAAATTCATTGACTTTACAAAGGCAGTCTATGTTGTAGTGGTCAAATCAGTCCAGATTTTCATATTTGGGTTTAAGCTGTAACTATTTATATTGATAAGGGTAGTTTAGTCCTGTAAAATTGTAATAAAGGGAGTTGACCCCTATATGTTTGTATCCTTCTCTTTTCTTTTGTGCTAATGAAGTTTTTTCTCCATTGTGCATCTCTTCTCTTCTCTCCATTGTTGAACAACAACAACAACCATTCAAACTGTCCTTTAGGTGTTCTTGTCTTAGGAAAATCAAGGGCACAATCCTTTAAGGAAATGATACATGGAATTTTTGAACGACCCAATTTTTGTCAAGGAATAGGTGTCAGGCTTTCTTATGAGGTGTGTGCATCTGATAAAAAGGACTAGGTGTTGCCTTGGGTTTCAACGATTGCCTTCGTCAGTATTTATACTGACCAATGACCATGGTGTTCTGTAGGCTGGTTATTCCTGTGAACATCAAGGAAGTAAAAGATCATTGAGAACTTGGTTTTCTGCAACCCATGCATCGTTCAGAAAGTTATTCTGAAAAGGGCATGTTGATAATTATTAGTTTTGTTATACTATTCTTGATAAAGGGCACTGATGATGGTATGAGAAAACTCTCTGTATGTGCACGAGTGCATGCACCCATGCATGTGTGTGAGAGAGAGAGAGAGAAGAGGGGAGGGGGGAAGGTGTATTTCACATACAAGAGCTTAAGTTTTCATTGCCATAATTTGTTGCAGGGATTGAGCATAAAGCTTTGCACACTTTTATCTGTACAGCATATGTTCCTGTCTTGAAGATGATAAATCCTATCGACTCTGTATTGGTCCAACAGGTGAACGGTTTTATCATTCAACCTATGCATGTACTTGTAATTGGTGTTCTGTATTTGCATTGCTTGAACTTGTAGTGTAAAACTAATTTTTTCTTGTCTCTTTTACATGCATATGTTTTCAGGTTACAGAATTATTGTGTGACACTGTAAGTGCTAGCAATACTTGGGAAGTTGTGATGACAACCTTGGTGCCATATTGTTTAAGATCATTAAACAGTTATTTAAGTGTTGAAAGCGTCAAACTAGCCACCTCACCTTGGAGTGAGCATTCAATAATGACAGAAAATGGCTGTGAGAATTGTTTGGCTTTGCTTCTATCTAATGTACAAAGTATCTCTGGATATCTTCCCATGCCAATTACCTGCCATGCCTTGTCATCATTGTTAGCTGCTGCTACCAATAGTCACCAAATATATGGAATATCAGCAAAACTAAAAGAGGTTGAGAAGAATAACTCCCCAGAGGCCATTTCTAAACAGATACTTTTGATTCTTTCTGATGTGACTATAGTAATGCTTTTACAAGATTCAGATATACGGTCCTGTGCTACTCGGATTCTGTTTCCCGCCATTTTCAAAGCATATGATGTTTATACTTCTGTTCAGTTTTCCTTGTATAATGGAAAACACATAAACTCCAGGTGCTTTAAGAGAAATATTTGTTTTTTACACATCTGAACTTGATTTATATGCCAATCTACCTTCACTCATTAAATTCAAATACCATTGTAATTTTTGTTTAGTGTTTGACTACAAGTTCATACTTTTTGATTTTCAGGGGTGACTTTTCTAGGGAAGTTTGGGAGTGTTGCAAATTGTTGTTTTCTTCTGGACGCCAGGAGAGATATGACGCATACCTTGTTTTGTCTCTCCATTTTGATTCCTTTATTCCTAAAGGAGGACACCAAAAGTTCTCCATCAGTAATGCTGGGGAAGAATTTGATGTAGGCGCGGACGAAGATTTTTGGGAAGAAATACGAAATGGACTGGTATGCCTGTTAGTTAACTATCATGTTGATCTTCAACACAGTCCAAAAATACTATATTGAAAAAAATGTCATTTTTTAATTATCCTGAATTAGTTGTCTTCAATTGATTGCTAGGTTGATAAGGAAGCACCAATGAGAAAGCAAGTTCTGCATATTTTGAAATTAGCAGTTTCTATCTACTCTAATGATCTGGGCAAAATTGATAGTCATAATCATAATTCTTTTTCTAATGCTAAGCCAGCATCTCAAAATTGGATAGATATTTCCGATGATGGCAATGCATCTATTCATAGTATGACAAAAAGGGAAAGATGGGCTGAGAAAGAGGCAATGTCTTTAGGAGTGGGACTGGCAAGCAACTCAGTTGAAGTATGTTCTACCGGCCAACAAAGGTGGACATCATTTCTTCTTCTCTATGAGATGCTTGAAGAGTATGGTACACACCTGGTTGAGGCTGCTTGGGGTCACCAGGTAAATTATGTTGGCTCTCATATACCTTGACAAAACTTGAAGATCCATGTCTTTCTATTTGCTCATGCTTTTTTTGTTCGTAGGAAGCATCCTAGAATACCTGCACACACACACACACATGGGGATGACAACTAGGCGGCTAAATGAATCAAGCTGCTTGTGGCTTGGCTTAGTTCGGCTTGAGAGAAGCTTGTTCAAACTTGTCAAATGAGCTTAGTAAGCTGTGCTATGAGCAGGTCTTGTCTAAGCAATCCGAGTGTGAAAAATGGTTGTTTATCTTGGATCGGCTCATTTAGGCTGTCATTTAAGGTTTATATACCTCATATGTTAAAAAAACAAGGTAGCTCAATTGTTTAGATATACGTGCAGGTAAAAATTACGTCAGAGGTTAAATTCTCAATTTTTCATTGTGGTCACTTTTGAAAAAATGGGTACCTTTTTATAAACGAGTCAGCTCAGATTTGGCTCATCTGGCTCAAGCTCATATCAGTTTGCACAAGCTATACGAGCCGAGCCGGAGCAAGGATTGACTGTAAATGAACCAAGCCTGATCAAACACGTGTTTGGTTTGTTTGGCTCATTTCCAGCCCTCGGGTTGGGTATCCAACTCATTTGAGTTTCCTGAATCCAACCATATAATATGTAGTTAGGTTCAGGTAGTTGCTGTGTTGGTATGAAAGAGCTCATATCCATTCGGATTATCATTTCAAATTCCATACCTGTGTTAACATCGGGTCAGATTATTATTGGTTGGGTCACTTTAAACTTGAGTTTAGATTTGGAGCATGTATACTTGTGCACCTTTTTAACAATACTACCAATAAACATACACTGGCACAGTGGGTGCCTGTTCTGCTTTAAAAGCAAGAGGGACAGGTTCAAATCTCCCCCTTGCCTTTTTCTTTTTAAGGTAAACACATATGGATCCAGATCTGATTTCCCATACATTATGTAAAATCAGGTTCTACTTTCACCAGGTCGGGTATCTTACCAGAACTGTTTCTAAGTTGGTCTTATTTGGTTCTGAACCTGGTCAGTAGAGCTGCTTAATGAACCGAACAGCTCATGACTCTGCTCGGTTCGGCTCGTCACGAGCTTGTTCGTGTTTGGCTCATACAGCTGTCGACTGTCGAGCCGAGCCAAGCCATGAGCAGCTCATTTAGCTTAAAAGAGCCGAGCCTGAACACAAGGTGTTCTGCTCAGATGAGCTTGTATAGATAAAAAAATAATTTTTATGTGTGATATATATTTTAAGTGTAATATATAAAGAAAAAGATGAATATATATAAGGAGAAATAAATATAAATGTAAAATATAAGCTATTAAGTTTAATATATAAAATGTATATTTTAAGTGTAATATATATAATATATATATTCCATGTATAAATAACATGGAATTTTTTTACACGAGCCAGCTCGTGTTCGTCTCGCCTTGTTCAAGGACAAGCCAAGCTTGTACTCAGCTCGGCGAAATACAAGCACGAGCCGAGTCACGAGCTTGGTCCCCGGTAAATGAGCCAAGCACGCTGCACGACACGCCCTGTCCGGTTCGTTTACCAGTCCTATGGGTAAGGTTTGGATGAATAATTCCAAACCCGGTTACTTTTTTTAATCTGAATCTTCATTGATTTTGCCTAGTCTGGACTGCAGATGTGGGTTGGTGAGGTACGGAACTTCGGGTTTGTCCGCCATATCCCTACATACACATGCATACACACTCACATACTCTGAAATATTGAATTATGTGACAAATACCAACAAGAAGCAGAAAGTACCAAGCTATATTCTTGTTAAAATTGAAAAGGATATTAGAACAAAAATATTGCAATATTTTCAATTTAAATCTTTACTATGTTAATGTTTTTATTATTTTAAACTTGCATATATTCCTGATGAAAACTAACCATTTTGTAAGTACACCAAACTCTAAAGAAATTGCTCTGCCGATCTTTTTGTGATATTAATATTTCTTGGCATGATTTTTATTTTTGAAAGTGAATATTTTCTGTATATTTCATTTTTATCATGATACTGATTAATCCTTACCTGATCTCATAATTTTATCAATTTTCACGTTGGAGTACTGGATTGCTGTTAATGCACCTAGTTCTTACCACTCTTTCAATCTCGTAATATGCATAATCTCATTGAAAGTATGCACTAAGCAGCTAACTACCTTCCAATTAGGGTCTACGTATGACACAGCTACAAGATCATGTATTATAATTGTTCAAAGTGTAAGCGGCAAAAGGCAGCACATAAACCTTGTAAATTATTACATTTTGGGAATATTTGTGCAAGAATGGCTTGACTAAGCATTCCTAACTGAATCAAATTTTAAATTATCATTTTGGCACTTGTATGACTTTGAAGCTATAGGGATTGTTTGATGGCTTGTCCATGAAATTACGGAACAGAAGAACAAAACAGACAGAACACTCGTTCTGTTCATTCTGTAGCAACTGTACCAAGTCCAATGTTTGTTTCGACGGTACGCGAAAGCTGTGTTCCAAAGTCCAACGTTTGTTTTACGCTGTGTGCGGGCAACCTTGGCACACATTGTTAATGGGTCGGATAGCTTCATTTTGGATCGTTCGACTTGATCCACCCATTATTATCCATGTTTTAACAAGTTTATTATGGATTTTAACCCTCTATATGGATAATTGGATTAAAATTTGAAAAAAAAATAAAAAAACCGTAAAACAAATATGCAAACCATTTTTCCATTGATATTTTGAGACTAAAATCAAATTAACTATAAAAATCAAATAAAAACCCTTATTCAAACCTTATTAAATCATAAAACTATAAAATCAAATTAACTATAAAAATCAAATAAAAACACCCTAATTCAAACCTTATTAAATCAGAAAGCTATAAAATATTTCATCACACCATCATCTTATAAAAATCAAATAAAAACACCGGTCAAAAGCCAAAACATGATGGGCATCAACAAAACTGATTTCTGTAATCTGAGCATATTCTCAACTCAAAATTGAACAATTCAACTCAATAAACAACACAGAATAGAAAATGGGTATCATACAAAACCATGAAAAAACAGAAGAAAACCCTCACCTGCGTCAGAATCTGGCGCAGATGTGGATGCTTGAGGGATGGGTGTGCCCTCTATGTCTTGATTGAGCACTGCGGTGAGCGCCTCAACATCTCCGATATCTCGATTTTAAACTTTTTTTTTATTTTTCTTAGTTTTTTCTCTGCAAAATCACGGCCGATTGAGGCTTTCTACCACTGAGAGAGAGAGAGAGAGAGAGAGAGAGAGAGAGAGAGAGAGAGAGTCTTGTGTTTTTTTTTTCAAAACTGCTCCCCGCGTCGCTGTTCTCATCATAACAAGGGGGTTGGAGCAAAAATTACATAAAAATTAGGATGCAGCAGACAAGTTCAATGTTTGACGGCCGCAACGTCCCGCACGACACACCATCAGACTGTTAGAAAATGACTTTGAATATTTTAGGTTCGATAATGAACCCATACACATGCACATTAAGTGCGAATATACCCACTTAAGGGGACAACACAAGCACATCAAGTGCTAATACATAAACCCATAAAAGGGATAAATATGACTTAAAGTCATAAGTTGAATATTATTGAAGAAATAGGAGGAAGAGGGTAAAAACCCTATACAATGGAGCATAAGCTCCTCCAAGGAGTGTAGGAATTACAAGGGGGAGACCCCTATTTATAACACAAGAGAGGAGCCACATAGGGGGCTCCCAAAGGAGTCGTTGGGAGCCCCCAACGGTCACATTTGTGACCGTTGGAGGCTCCCCAACGACTCTTTGGGGAGCCTCCATAGGTGGCGCAAACCACAAAAAAGAGAAAATAAAAAGAAAAATAAAAGGTAAAATTACAAAACATATTCCAAATGGAATATGCGTAAAACTGTGAAATGTCTAAACTACCCCTACGCCTATAAATAGAGAAATATATATTTTATATATATATAATTAGGATAATACATATGCATATATACCATATATGAATATGTATTATCCTTTATATATATAAAATATATATAATATTACAAAGGTTGAATGATACATTTTAACACCCACCCTCAAACTTTGCGTGGGGGAACAAAAAGATTGAAGAAAGCATGAGGAAGTCTCTCAAGGCTTCAAGAGCCTTCCGTATGAATGCCATTGCAAATGTCTTCCTCCAACGTCTTTAACGATGAACACCTTCCATGATCTATCAAGGTACTTCTTTTCCTCTTATCTTCAAGATCCTGAGGAACAACAACAAAGAACAAGTAAAAAATATCTTTGCACTTTACTCAAATGGAACATTTCTAACAAGGTGCAAAAATTTATGCATAATAGTATAATTACTTTAGCATGAAAAGAAAAATTTAGAAAACCAAAGTTTCAAAAAATCAAATATCATGTTAAAGAGTGAGCGGAAACGAATTGCAAGAATGCATAATGCATTCATAAGGTCCAATATTTGACAAACACAACCCCATAATGGGAAATAACAAAATGGTCCACTAAGGGACACCACAATAAGCCTACGAAGAGGCATAAGCTACATATGTTTTATTGAATGAGGGTCTAAAAGGCCATTAAATAAAATTATTAATGAACATGCTCCAAACATACTTTAGTCAAAATGAACACGGACGCAAATGTTCAAAAGCATGATGAATATGAACTTCAAGGGGCTTTATAATTTTAACACGCATAGATCAACAATAGAGTTTTTCACATCTTTAGGGAGAAGATCTATGTCAAACAAATGTCATATATAAGAAGCATGATTTGACTAAATATATTAAAGCATCCACCCAAGATTCAAAAATGAATATCATTTGAGACAAAAGACTCATTTTGCACATCAAATACAAAAGATGCCGAAAAACTGTAAGCACTTCATATATAGATTAAATGCTAAAATATCAATTTGATAAAAAAACATATCATGGATATGATTCACTTGTATCTAAAAACACAAGTTATGGATGAAATTTTGCAATTTTCAATAGTAGTTAATCCACTACAAGCAACTACCTCATTAGTCCTCCAAAACCCATAAATCAAGTGTATAAGGTACTAGATCAAGAATATAAATAAAATGTCATTAAAGGCCAAATGACACACACTAAGGTGTGTAACAATACATCTTGTCTACATATAATAATACTTGAAATTAGTGCATCAACGACAAGAACAAGAGAATATACGCCAACATGGACAAAAAACATCTCTTGTCTACGTAAAAATACACTCAAAATCAAGTATGTTCAGCTACTAGAACAAGAGTATTAAGCCAACCATGGGCTAAAAACACAATAAATCTCTTGTCTACATAAAATGACACTTGAATTTAGTGAAAGAAGCCAACCATGGGCATACAACTCAGCGACTAGAACAAGGACACAAATGCCAACATGGACTAAAGATCACACACCATGATGTGAATCAATGTGCCTTGTCTACATATGATAACACTCACGACAAGTGTGTTTAGCTACTAGAACAAGAGAAACAAAGTCAACAAAGGGCTACCAACACACAAAGGTGTAATAAAATCCTTGTCTACATATGATGACACTTAGATAAGGGTTATAAAAGGAGAAGACTATTGAGGCAATAAAACTTGTAATGACAAACATATAAATAAAACTTTGAATCAAAAGAATGATATCTTTCAAAAAGAATACCCATAACAACAATATTTTGAAATAAATGTGTGAATATACACACACTAAGAACACTTGCGCACAAAAGCACAAAACACAAATGTGCAAATGCACTCATAAGATCCATAAACAATAAAAGGTTGGGCAATAATCCCAAAAACCTTGATTTTAAAATACCTTAAGACACTTTAAGGTTTCAAACATCATATATCCATCACATTTATATATAAATAAGAGCATCCATAGGATCAATGGCCAACATTAAACTAGTGACACACTCATATACCAAATCATTCTAGAGTCCCAAGGTGCCCATAACTCACCTCAACCACCATCTATAATATGGCAAGTGGACAATCTAAAATGACATAACAAAGAATGACACACTCATAATTAGAGATCATATACCAAATCATTCTAGAGTCCCAAGGTGCCCATAACTCACCTCAACCACCATCTATAATATGGCAAGTGAACAATCTAAAATGTCATAACACAAGGTGCCCATAACTCACCTTAACAACCATCTCTAATGTAACAATAAGGCCATAAAAAAAGAATTTGATGAATCATATAACATGTGATGGATAAAAGATAAAATTGAATTCTTAGGGAAAACATTTTCCAAATATGTGATTTTTTACAAAGAGGGCCCATTCAAAGGTCCAACATAATTAATCACAACAATATGCCATATAACAATAATGATACATATATACGAAATTATGTTCAATCATGATCATTATACAAAAAAAAAACTTTAATAAACACAACATGAAATATTTAAGCTATGTTATGTGTGAGAAAGGATTTGGAATAATCCAAGAACCAAATCAAGCCTTTATAATTTGCAATTATATGTATACCAAGATGCAAAATGACAATAATCTTAAACGTGCAAATTTAGGACAACATGTACTAAGATATTACGGAAGCATTTTAAAAGAAACAATCTTATAAGTCCATTAAGGGATAAAAACAAACACAAGCCCAATAAGAACATCTCTTTATTCAAAAGAGAGTACTATGTGAAAATGTCTATGAATAGACAATACGCATACAAGCATAAATATTTTATAAAAGAAGTGTACGAAGACACTCTCACAATACTTGAACAAAACACGAAAAAAAAACGTAATAATATCAAACATGCAATAATGCATGTATTTCATAAAAGATGCAAATGCTTGAGACTCTCAAGCTTTAATGCAATTTAAGACAAAGAAGACCATATTATGGCCAATGTAGGCATCCTTAGAGATACAATCAAGAGGTTTTTGAAACCTTATGTGAAAAATACAAACAAATACGTTTGCATCATTAGAAGAAAATCAAAAAATAAATGAAATCTTTTATACCAAAGGATGCAATAGATACACTATGCATTCTATATAGTGTGGGAAATTCTTTTAAAAGATCTTTTACAATGGTTCGAACAACCTATTTATCACAAACAATTTTTCAAAAATCCTTTAAATAAACCAAAAACATTGAAACATCTTTAGGAGTTCTCATAAATAGTTATCATTAACAAGAACTACTTATGATTCATAACAAAGATAAAGATGTGAGAGATTCTTATATAAGAATTATATCAAGATTTTTCAAAAAAACATGCACTAAAAT
Organism: Nuphar pumila; assembly: GCF_984573655.1. Lineage (NCBI taxonomy): Eukaryota > Viridiplantae > Streptophyta > Magnoliopsida > Nymphaeales > Nymphaeaceae > Nuphar > Nuphar pumila. Next base: position 40,790,080 of record NC_143250.1, read on the forward strand.
CCATAAACAAGAGAGGAACTCAAAACAAATTAGACTTTATATGAGAGAAAAGAGTTTTAAACAACGATCATTAATCAAGACATCATATATAATTTTTAAAAGGTAATTTATGGGTCAATCATGAAATACTTATGTAAACATCATAAATCCCACATAATTGAAGACAATTTTAACAACATAAATTACTATTATATGTGATGAAGAATCGATAGCCAAGAATTATATATTTGAACAATAAACAAGTTCACCAAATTTAAAAATAGATATTTTAAAATATACGAACACATAAAATGTGAAAGGAAATGATTCAACTATCAAAAAACACTAAATGTGCAAGAAAAATAGTTTTATAATGCATAATATGTTAAGAAAAGAGATACATACCGAAAACTTCTAAAAAAGAGAAGGAACAATGAATACTTCACCATTTCTTGAGCACCACGCTTTCCGTTGCGCCAAGAGACAACCCCATCGTAACCGGGCTCTGATACCATGTTAGAAAGTGACTTTGAATATTTTAGGTTCGATAATGAACCCATACACATGCACATTAAGTGCAAATATACCCACTTAAGGGGACAACACAAGCACATCAAGTGCTAATACATAAACCCATAAAAGGGATAAATATGACTTAAAGTCATAAGTTGAATATTATTGAAGAAATAGGAAGAAGAGGGTAAAAACCCTATACAATGGAGCATAAGCTCCTCCAAGGAGTGTAGGAATTACAAGGGGGAGACCCTATTTATAACACAAGAGAGGAGCCACATAGGGGGCTCCCAAAGGAGTCGTTGGGAGCCCCCAACGACTCTTTGGGGAGCCTCCCTAGGTGGCGCAAACCACAAAAAAAAGAAAAATAAAAAGAAAAATAAAAGGTAAAATTACAAAACATATTCCAAATGGAATATGCGTAAAACTGTGAAATGTCTAAACTACCCCTATGCCTATAAATAGAGAAATATATATTTTATATATATAATTAGGATAATACATATGCATATATACCATATATGAATATGTATTATCCTTTATATATATAAAATATATATAATATTACAAAGGTTGAATGATACATTTTAACACAGACATCCCCATAAGTGACAACAATAACAAATGATTGCTACTTAGTGTTTCAATTTGTGGTTCTGAAGTTCTGAACCTTCTTTTTTTAATATATAAACTTGCTTGAACATCAGTAAATAATCGAAAGTTTGCAATGATACACATACAATGATCTAAATCATAAAGGAGCAAACATTTTGCCTTTCAATGTTCATCAAACTTGTATAAGGTTATAAGTGGAAGTAGGGGTGGCAATCGGGTCGGGTTGGCGGGTCAGCATACCTCAACCCGAACCCGACCCATTTATTAAACGGGTCGGCTGTGGCAAGCACGAACCTGACCCGTTTATTAAACGGGTAACCCGACACGACCTGCCAACCCGCTTAATAAACTGGTTGGGTCGGGTAAACGGGTTGGCAGGTTAGCGGGTCAGGTTGACGGGCGGGTTGGCGGACGGGTTGGGGGGTTGACCCGCCCGCCTAACCCGTTTATTAAACGGGTCAGCCGGGTTGGCATACCCCTAACACGAACCCGACCTGTTTAATAAGCGGGTTGGGCGGGTCGACCCGTTTATTAAACGGGTTCGTTTTTGCCCAACCCGAACCCGCCTAAGAGGCGGGTTGGCTGGTCGTGTCAGGTTTTGCCACCCCTAAGTGGAAGTCTGTTAAACTAACCTTTCTTCTTTGCAATGTTATTTTGCACTTCTACAATTGTATCTTGATGTATTTATTCATACAGTAGGTTACATCATATGCATGAATTGAGAATGGTTAATATCCATGTCTATGCTTTTAGGGCAACTAATCATCACTAATTCTCCTTTTCTGCTTTTTTATTTTGTACAGGTTGCTTTGTTGCTTTCCTCTCTTGGACCTTGGGAACATTGTAAAGACTCTGTGGTAAAAAGTGTGTATCAAATTCAAATGGAGACATCTAGAGGGCTCTTTCTGTGGTTGTCAGTTCTGTGGGAGCGTGGTCTATGCCACGGGAATCCACAGGGTATAGTTCATAGCTTACGCTTGGTGAAACTAAAGTTGAACCAGTATATTGAGATAAGACTTCTTAAAGCACTACATGTAAGGGGATGCTATTCTAGCTTGTTCTTTGTGGTGCAGTTAGGTGTTTAATCATGCAGTCATTTGTCAACATCAAATGGGAGAACCATGGGGACTATGCAAGATTTGTTCCGAAAAGTTTTGTGCTAGGCCCACTCATTGAAGGATTGAATGACCCTGTTCATCACAAGGACTTTGGTTAGAATCATCACTCAAGCTTTTGATGATTGAAAATGATGTCCAGTTGTTAAGTTACTGCTGCAATTAAATTTGCCTTCAGTTTTATAATGATTTCGGTTTAAAGTTATCTTATCATGCACTTATCAAGTAGAACTTTCTTTTTACAGTACATTGTCTGCTTGTAATTGCTCACGCACAAAGTGCAGTTAGTTTGGTAAGGATCGAGTGACATTGCTTCTTTGGTCCAAACCAAGGAATCAATTAGATATGATGCAAAATGGATCTTGTTCTAACATTGATCAGAGATTCCTATATGACAACTATGAATCGGGGTTTGAAGGGGAAGGAGAAGGAGAAGGAACCCTCAACCTGCAATAGATAGAGGATGAGCATTTCTTTAGTCACATAGTTTGGGCTCCTAGACCATGGCACCCTCATGGCAATCTATTTGATTGTATTGAAAGACCCAATATATTGGGTCAGGCCATTTCAGGGCAAGAAGATAATTTATCATAAAGAGGATAGGCCTCAAGTGAATGATTTAGAGTTCTTGCAGAGTGGAACTGTGCAATACCAGACACGAGATAGATCTTCCAAATAACAAGGTTTTTTTTCAAATAAGCCAATTGATTTGGGACCCTGCAAATCAATTCTTTTTCCTATTTAAAGATCAGCCCATTGTCTTTGTTTTCACTATGAGAATTAATAAGCACTTTTCTTTCATGTGAAGTGAGTATAAGGTGTGAGCTTGAACAACTAGAGGCTCAAGTTTCATTAAAGAAAACAAAAAGTTAGGAAACCTCCATGATCCTTGTCCATGTCCATCTTCTTATGACACGAGAAGCTGGTTCTTCTGGCAACTTTGAAGCAAGGTTGTAAAAGGCATTTAGTAATCCATAGCCCAAAATAAGATATTGTATTGTAAAAAATCATGTTTTAGATAAACTATAAAAAAATCCAAAAAAATCAGGAATTTTTTTTAAAAAATCATAACACTAGAAACAATGACGAATTGTATAAAATAAAACTCTATTGATGAGTCTCAATATGGCGAAACACCCAAGGGGGGGTGAATTGGGTTGAAAACCTTTTTGCTTCACACAAAAGATATAACGAGAGTTAGGGAGGAAAAGATAAAGTACGACACCAAATTTTTAGAGGTTCAGCCAACCCCAACCTACATCCTCTTAGCCACACGCTCAATCCACTAACACTATTGGCTTAACGGTGCTAGTAACCAATACAATAGTTTCACACCCTTTGTGAAACAACAATGTGAGCTTTCTCGGCTCACCATAGCTCAACCCTAGAGCTTACAAAAAAAAATTGGTTGATACTGTAACGACCCCAACTCGTATCCATCAAAAAGTGACAATTTTTTTTTTAAGTGCGGAAACATTCTCAGAAACCTAGTGCCTTTATAGTTACAACATATCTACAACCACAAGGGATCTTATACTCATATTTCAAACCAAACCAAACTTTATTTATTAAAGTGCAAATAGTGTAAGACATAAGCAAATAAAATATAAATAAAGCAGAAACAAGAGCAACATTGTCCAAAAGAATTTGTTAAGCAATCGTGTAGTTTCCTCGTAGCTCCTCTCAAAAGCCAGTAGCCTCACTTGGCCTCCGAGGCTGTGAAAAACACAAAAGTAGGGGTGTCAGAATCCAAAGAACTCTGTGTACGAATCCTCTTAATGAAACAAATAAGTAAAATAACATAAATAACATTTATACAATATTTTAGAGGGCTACAATTATGACAAATTCATAACTCAATTAACTATTTATGTAATAAAGAACAATTATTAAGCATGAGAGAACAATTTAATAAACAACAGAGACCACAATTAAGCAATAAGGACATTTGACATGCATTAAGAAACAAACTGTTAAATAATGTATCAAATCTTGTAATCTCATATATATATATATAATATTTTTTAATGTTAGCCGTAGGGGTAGTTTAGTCATTTCACCTTTCTTGCACATATTCACCTTACGAATATGCTTGTAATTTTGTTTTCATTTTCTTCTTTTTTGTTTTTTATTTTATTTTCTTTTTGACCAAGTCAAATACCTTGGAGGGCCCACTTTTATAGACGTTGGGACCTTCCAACGGTCACAATTGTGACCTTTGGAGGGGCTCCAACGTCTATAAGTGGAGCCCCTCCAAGGCTCTCTATTGTGTATAAATAGGGGTTCTCCCCTTGTTATTTGTATGGTTTTGGGTCAAAGCCCAAGTGCTCAATAAAGGCTATATTCATTGTTTAGTGTGTGCATTTGTGAGATTGATTAATTTGTGCTTTTATGCACAAGTGTTCTTAGTGTTCTTGGTGTGCACTTTTCTTTCATCAAGAATATTGGGTCTTGATTATAATATCTTGTTGAAGATATTTTTACATGGTATCAGAGCTTGGTTTGAGGAAGAAAACTCATGCATTCTCCATATTCTTGGGTGCCTCGAAAAGTGTGTCTTCAAAGCCATTGGAGATTGGAGTGGATCATTTCCTTCGACCAATATTTTAGAAGTCTTCTTTGTCAAGAAAGACTTTAGAATCTATTAAGGTACGTGTTCTTTTTGTATTTCTATCCTCTCTAATGGGCGAAAAAGACTCCCACTTCTCTCTTGGGTTTAAACTCAATGGTTCAAACTATCATGTTTCAGCCGGTAATATGGAAGCCCATATTAAAAGGAAGGGACTTTAGAGGTATGTTCAAGGTTTGATATCGGAACCCAAACAAAAAATTACCATTATGGAAAAAAGAGATATAAAGATTCTTGAAGGAGAAGAAAGGCAAAGAGTTCTTGAAGATTATTCAAAGAAACATGATGAATGGAAAATGAAAAACTTCAAGATCTTATCGTGGTTTTTCTCTTTCGTTGAAACTAAGATCAATGCCAACATCATCAAATTCAAGAAAGCTTCCGAAGCTTGGATATATCTTGAAAAAATGTATACATCTGGAGATTTATCACACAAGTACTACCTTCAAAAGATGGCATTAACCCTACAACAAAATGAGATGTCTATTCAGGAATACTTTGCCGAATTGTCTTCCATTAGGAACGAGCTTGCTATGCTAGAACCCAAATGGAGTTGTGAAGCTATCGAACTTAGACACAAGCAACTTGAAGAAGATCGTTTTTTCAACTTCCTAAATGGCTTTACACCCGAATTTGAACAAATTCGGTCCTCTCTTATTTCTTCTTTCACGTCACCCTCCATTGAAGATGTTATTACTAAATTGAGTGGGGAAGAAACCCGTATGGGTATTAGTAAGAGCAAACCTAGCATCCTTGCTACTTCTTCTATTCAAGAAGAGAGCGAACGAGTGAATGCCGTTTCAAGACCGGGTAACAATGTGAGGACTTACAAACCTCCTCACTTCAAGAATCAAAATCAAGGAGGAAATGAGCATAATGGTAAGAGAGACTATAGCAAACTAACTTGTCATTTTTGTAAAGAACCGGGGCATATCAAACCTATTTGCCCAAAATGGAAGAAATTGCCTGCAATGGCTACCATATCCCAACTGGACGATCAACCATCCTCTTCCAACGAGTCTCTCTCTTTACAACAAATTATGGATGCTCTTCAACCTCTTCTCAAGGGAGGAACTTTCGGAGCTGCTATGACAACCTCTTCACCCCCCGGTAAGATATCTTGGTTTTTAGATTCCGGTGCATCATTTTATATGACTCCAAGTGCTTGTTCTTTTTCCGAATATTCTAAAAACTCTTTTCCATCTTTTGTCTTAACGGCGGATGAAACATCTCTTGAAATTAAATGAATAGGCAATTTCGAAAACAAGATTTTTTTTTTCAAAAATTAGATTCATACCAAAACTAAATTTGAATTTGCTTTCGGTTTCTCAACTCTCGGACCATGGTTGCGATATAAAATTCTCTTTTGATAAATGTTGGATACATGATAGTTGGTCCGGGAGGTTGATTGGGGAAGGCTCTAGGAGAGGAGATCTCTACTACGTTGACTCTCTCCAAGTTTCCAAGAATCAATTTTGTAATGTTGTCCAAAATTAAGGATATTCATGTATGGCATAGGAGTCTTGGACATCACAACATTGTTAAAATTTCATATTTACCTTTTGTTAAACACCTTTGTAAAGAAGATTTTGTATGTAATGAATGTATTCTTGGAAAAAGGAAAAGTTTACCCTTTTATCAAAGATCCATGTTTTCAAAAATACCTTTTGAAATTGTTCATTCCGATGTATGGGTTCCGGCTCTTGTGATATCTAAAGGAGGATTCTCATATTATGTGATTTTTGTTGATTATTACACTAGATATTGTTGAATATATTTTTTCAAATATAAACATGAAGTTTTTTCAACTTTTAAAACTTTTCATATGATGATTTCAAATCAATTCAATGGAAACTTAAAAATTCTTAGATCGGACTTCGTTGGAGAATACCTCTCAAATGAATTCAAGAGTTATCTTGAAAGTTGTGGTATTATCCATAAAAAATCTTGCACAAAAACTCCTCAACAAAACGGCTTAGCCGAACGAAAGTATAGGCATATTATTGAAACAACTCGAACACTGCTTATTTCAAAAAACATTCCAAAAAACCTCTGGGCTGAGACAACTCTTACTTCAGTCTATCTTATAAATAGACTTCCATTAAAGAATTTAAACAAAATTTCCCCTTTTGAAAAATTATACGAGAAGGAACCTTACTATAAGCAGGTTAAGGGTTTTTGGTTGCAAATGTTTTGTCCTTACGGATAAAAATGATAAGCTTTCTCCAAAGGCCATTTCTTGTGCCTTTTTTGGTTATTCGGAAACCCAAAAGGGTTTTAGGTGTTATGATGTTAGAAATGACAAATTATATGTATCCAGAAATGTGAGTTTTTTTGAAAAATTCTTAGTAGTTTTGAAAGTCTTAAAACTCATAATGAGAATGTGGATTATTCATTTCTGTTTGAATTGTTAGCTAAAGATGATGATGAATGACTCAAGTGGTAATGAAATTGAGGAAACTATCGCCCCTCTGCTCTCCCCGTCACATCAACATATCGATGAGGGATCATCTAGAGATCCCATCACCTATGTTCATAGAGATAAAAACACCTTCAAAAGTGCTCTTGAAAAATATGACGACACCTTCAAAATTTATGTCGTATGATTCTTTTTCTCCAAATTATAGAACTTGTCTAATGATGATTCATTCCTATCATGAGCTTTCCAATTTTAAAGAAGCTAAGCAACATTCACATTGGGTTGATGCTATGAGACTTAAGTTAGAAGCACTCAACAAGGCTAACACTTGGACCATTGTAAGTCAACCGATAAGAAAAAAGCTATTGGATGTAGATGGGTTTATAAAGTCAAAACCAAGAGTGATGAGATATTAAAAAGATATAAAGCTAGGTTAGTTGCTAAAGGATACTCACAAAAATATGAAATAGATTATGAAAAAACCTTTGCCTCATTTGCTAGGATGACCAGTGTAAGAACCTTCTATTAAACACTGACCTATCCATCAATTAGATGTCAAAACTGCATTTTTAAATGAGAATATGTGTGAAGAAGTATTTATGGATTCTCCACCGGGTCTTGAAATTGATAAAGGAAAAATTCTTAAACTTAATAAAGCTCTTTATGGTCTCAAACACGCTTCAAAAGCTTGGTACGATTTTTTTAATTAAGTTGTTCTTGCTAATGGTTTTACCTCTTGTTATATTGATACTGCTTTATTTGTTAAGTCTGCAGGATTTCACATAACTATCTTATTATTATATATTGATGACATGATCATCACTAGGAATGATAAAAAGGCATTGAGCTTATTAAAAATATTCTTAAAGATAATTTTGATATGTCTAACCTTGAATTTCTAAGGTATTTTTTAGGGATCTAAGTTGCATATTCTCCTCGGGGTTATGTTCTGTCATAGATGAAGCTTCAGACATTATTGCTAAGTTTGGATTAACTGACGAAAAGAAAGTGAAAACTCCAAAAGAAATCAACTCTAAGATGAGAGCCAATAATGAAACTCCTTTAGAAGATCCCACTCCTTATCGTCAACTGATTGGATATGTAACATATTTATCTATTAGCAGGTCAGTGCAAGCCAATTTCAGAATGCTCCTACTATTCACATGGCTACTGTCATGAGCATTATCAGATATTTAAAGAAAACTATAACGAAAGGACTATTCTTATCTTCCTCTTCATTTGCTACTTTAATTGCTTATACTGACTCTGATTGGGGGGTAACCCCAATGATCGTATTTCTACAACATGATATTGTGTTTTTCTTGGAGAATTATTAATCTCTTGGAGATGTAAAAAACAACAAAAGGTGTCCCTTTCTTTTACAAAGGCTAGTATCGGGCGATGGCCACCACTACCACTTAACTTGTCTGGTTGAGATGTCTACTCAAAGATATGGGCGTCTTTATTTCTACTCCTTCGAAGTTGTGCTGCGACAATAAGAGTGTTATCTACATTGCTAGCAACCACACTTTCTATGAATGAACAAAGCATATAGAGATGGATTGCCAATATGTTCGAGATGAGTTTTTACGAGGAACCATTCAACTATCTTATGTTACTTTAGAGTATCAGCTGTCGAACTTCTTCACCAATGCCTTGCCATCGCCTTGTTTTCAATTCTCCTTAGCAAACTCTCGGTGATCTCACCGTGTGTTTGAGGGGGGTATTAAATTGTATCGATTATATATATATATATATATATATATATATATATATATATATATATATATATAGAGAGAGAGAGAGAGAGAGAGAGAGAGAGAGAGAGAGAGAGAGAGAGAGAGAGAGATTTATATATATGTCTATGTGTCTATATATATATATTGTAATACCCATTAGGGGTAAAATAGTATTTTCACATGTGTGCACGCATATCCATTAGGGATATGCTTTTTCATTTTCTTTCTTTACTTTTCTTTTTATTTCCTTTTCCTTTTGAATAGAGGGGTCCACTATAGAGTCATTGGACCCCTCCAACGGTCTCACATGTGTACACGCATATCCATTAGGGATATGCTTTTTCATTTTCTTTATTTTTTCTTTCTTTACTTTACTTTTCTTTTTCCTTTTGAATAGAGGGGTCCATTGTAGAGTCATTGGACCCCTCCAACGGTCATAAATATGACTGTTGGAGGGGCTCTCAACGACTTAATAAGGGGCTTTGCCCCAATGCATTGTAAGATTGTTTAAGCTATTCTCAATAAGAGTTTATATATTTTTTAGCTGTCTCTCTCATATCGCTTGTATTAGTCAATTGCCACATTTTGGCCTATTGCTTGTATGCTTGTGCATCTCTTAGTCACTTAGTGACATTATCTCTTTTCATTAGTATTTCATTTCACGAAGTACCTTACTCATTACATCCGGGCTTGAATATTCTTTGCCAAGAACTGTTAATCCATTGATGATGTTTGTGAATCTTGTGAACATTTCAGATATATTTTCTTTGGGCTTCATCTTGAAGAACTCAGAATCATGCAACAACATGTTTACTTTTAATTGCTTCACTTGAGTAGTACCTTCATGTGTGACTCCAAGCTTGTCCCATATCTCTTTAGCACTCCTACAAATAGATACATATTGAATTCATTAACATCAAGTTTACACAACAACAAATTCATAGTTTTAGCTAATGGTTAATTGTTTGAAATTAGATTCTGTCCATTTTGACTCATCTTCTTCACTTGGTTTGAATGACCCATTCATCACAACCTTCCACACCTCATAGTCGATGGATTGAATAAAGATACTTATTTTAATTTTTAAATAATTATAATTGGTTCCATCAAATAGAGGTCGGATGGAATAAGCTCCTTCACCAAGTGGGGTTCCTACGATGTTTTCCATATAGATATTTTTTTTTGAACAATTAAGTCCTTAATGATGAAGCCGAGTTCTGATACCAATTGTTGAGTCTCAATATGGCAAAACACCGAAGAGGGGGGGGGTGAATTAGGTTAAAAACTTTTTGCTTCACGCAAAAGATATAACGAGAGGTAGGAAGGAAAAGATAAAGCACAACTCCGAATGTACGGAGGTTCGGCCCACCCCGACCAATGTCTTCTTAGCCACACGCTCAATCCACTAACACTACTAGCTTAACAATGCTAGTAACCAATACAATAGTTTCACACGCCTTGTGAAACAACAATATGAGCTTTCTCGGCTCAACATAGCTCAACCTTAGAGCTTACAAAAATAGAAATTGGTTGATACAAGTCACTCTTCTCACAATACAAGATCACAATATAATTATAAACATGAGTAAATGAAACCCAAAACAAAATCCCTAAAATATTTTTTACACAAAGAAGAATATCAAAGTAATTTGTTGTTGGAGAGCGTTGAAGTGCTTGAAAGCTTGAATTTTTGATGTACTTGAAGATGAATATGATTTCCACAGTTCTAAAATACTCCTCTATCATCAATTTATAGTTGGGGAAGAGAAGTATCTCTTGGATAGCCGTTGGGGACGAAAAACACCTTTTTTTAACGGCTAGAAGTCCGTTAGAATCCGCCCGTTACACTCTAGAGTCGACTCAACATCTCCTAGAGTCGACTCTTCTTCCCTGAGGGTCAACTCTTCTGTTTTGTGAGTTGACTTCTGTTCCAAATGACCCAACTCTTCATTTTTGAGGGACAACTCTTTCTACATGGGAATCGACTCTTGCTTTATAAAAGGTCGACTCTTCTTCATGGGAGTTGACTCATAGTTGCTCAGTTATAGTGTCTGCATTATGTTCCTTGAGACTTAACTCATCCTTCCTTGAGAGTCGACTCCTGCTCCGTAAGGGTTGACTCTTTTTTGCACAAAAACCATACTTTTCACTCGGTTCTTTGAGGGTTGACTCTTATGCCCTTTGGGGGTAGACTCTAATGCTTTTCAGGGGTCGACTCTACAACTCAAGAGTTGACTTTAGAGAGTTGGGGGTCGACTCTTAGAGTGAACGAAATGAAATATGCTCGTGTCCTTCCTTGTGTCGACTCATAGGAATAAGAGATTCTTCAAGGGTTGACTCTTCTTCATTAGAGGCATGTTTGTTTGCCAATTTACTCTAATTCTCGCTCAACTATTTCCATCGATTATGAGTAATCTTTTAACACATTTTGGGACATTTTTTTTACTGCATTTTGAACTTTATAAATAATATGATTAACATCAAATCCCTGCACACTTAAGATTCAAGTATTAGCCCTTGGGGAGTTTTGTAATCATCAAAATAATTCTAGGAGCTCAACAACTATAATATCACATATCAAAATAATTATATGTTGTGAATGACTGTAACACCCCAAATTTTCAAACTTTTGAACCTTTCAGAAAACAGGCAAGAGACTAAAAAAAATCTCTTTCCTTAAGAGTTCGTTTATAAAATCAGCGGAAGTCTATTCTTTTGTTAATTTCAGAAAGGCAAGCCGACAACTTTGGGCACATTAGCTAAAAGAACCAAAACGCACAAACCATGCTACTTGCAAGACACTTGCAAAAGTCACTTCCTTTAAAAGCAGTTTTCAAATAGTACGAAATTCGGATATCCCAAGGAAAATCTGTTACAAAACCCAAAACGTCCAAGACGCGAGCTAAGAGCAGGAAGAAGAAAGTCTTGAAGCCATCTTGCCATCGCGCCATCGCCCGTGGTGTACCTAATCATCACCTGTACCCATAGAATAAGCTAGTTTCGTGAAAAACTAGTAGGTGCACAAGAGAGACTACAGAAAACTGAATTAAGTACATTTAATTCAGCAGGTTACGCAGTTTAAAGAAGATATGCAATTAAACAGGTAAGCAGTGCAAACAGATAAGCAGTGCAAATAGGTAAGCAGTGTAAACAGGTAAGCAATGCAACTATCAAACACAACATGACGATTCATTTGATCGTAAGCTGTGAACTACCACGCAACAAGGAAGTAAGCAAGCGTCATGACTCATCGACCAGTGTGAACAAACTTTATGTTTCGATATTACTGCTCTGCGGGTACGCCCAGGCAAAATGTAGAAACAACTGAGACTAGTTCGGGCGTCTGTTATTCTATGTATTTTCAATAATCCGAATAGCTAGCTGAGTCCGCTCCTAAGGGAACGACTTTAGCCGAGAGAGAATTCCCCAAAGGTAGGTAAGTGGCAACGGATGCATCCAACTTTTGCAGAAGTCCATGGGGTTTACCACCTAGGATAATGTCTGGTAGTTCTTTCCCCTAACTCCAATGATTGGGGAAGCCAGATCTTTGCCCGTGGAGTGGTTGTTAACAACCTGTCCATTGGAGTTTTGTACTGCTCCGTCCTCTCCCTTGACAGACAACAAGAAGCGAATATGTGCGTTAGGGGTTGCTTAATTAACGACCCATCCTATGCTGTGGTCTTTAAACCACTCGAGCATCTAGCCTGTGAAGGCGATCAATCACCATTTAAGTGATTACAACATTGTGCATTTAACACTATTCGAGGTCGCACAATCGTCTCATCCGATCATCGCAGTACTAGTGTGCAGTGCACGACTACAAATACTCTAGGATGAAAAAGGTATAACTCTTCAATAGGAGCCTCAACAAAAGTATTTCACAAAGATGTAATGTTTCTCAAACTTTACTTTTGGCATTCTTTATCTTTTGAAACAACCATCAGCTTGTGCCAACATTTGACATGCGACTTTCTAGAATCTCATCCGCTATCAGGGTATCTACATGCCTCACATGGCTCGATATCGGTCTCGATAGACAAGATACGGGTTTCTCAACAAAACCCTCGCTAAGAAGTTCGCTCGAACCCCAAATTGTCTGCAGGATTGCGTACTCGAAGAACCAGGATCCTTGCGAGGTATCCCTCTTCTTAGACGAGGATGAATCGCTAAGCTCCCGACTCAACTCTTTTCGCAAGAGGGAGAGCGATAAATGCCTCTTGCATCCTCCACGAGGATGCCTCTAAAGCGCATGCAATGAGCGAGAACCTGAGCATCATTTGCAATGGCAAGACAGTAACAACATATATGCAAAAGCAAGAGCCTGGGCGCAAAGCGCGACGACAAAGTAAAGACTGTAAGCAGAAGTGCAATGCAAAGCCTGGGCGCAATGCACAACGACAAAGTAAAGATTGATAGAAAGTAAAGGACAAGGATCGCGAAACCGCATCCTTGAGTTCAATGTGTAATCGTATAAATATATATTTGTATATATATTTACTTAATTGTCCTTTTTAGTTAATTGAACTTAATTCAATTGTCCAAGTCCTCCGTGCAATCTTCCCCTACCTTGGAGAGTTGCGAGCTTGCTGGCGTCTGCAGGTGTAAGTGATTGCCGGTTCGGTTCGCGGGGCGTGAATGGGCTCCATTGCAACTGCAAATATGCGATATTAACATGCAACCAAGACGAAAAGCAATAGCAAGGAGAAGATTCGACTTCTCCGATACATAGGACTGGGGCCAACTGTCCCAACCGACCTGATAAAAAGGATGGGACAAAGCCGAACGACCCTTGCCGCCAAAAGAACAGGTGCAGGGGCCATCGACCCCTGCTGGTTATTTAAAAAGACAGGGGCCTTCGGAAATTTTAAAAGGACAGGGTGCCATCGGCCCCTGCTGAAAAAGATAAAGGGCAGGGGCCGATGGCCCCTGCTGGAATAGCAAAAAGGGCAGGGGCCTTCAGCGCCTGCTGGAACAGTAAAAGGGGCAGGAGCCGATGGCCCCTGCTGGACAAGGTGAAGGGCAGGGGCCTTCGCCCCCTGCTGGAGGGAAAGAAAAGGCGTACCTGGTGGTCCTGGAGGAGCTTCAGGCTGTTGACGGCCGGACGGGAGGTCGCAGGTGGCGTCGGGTTGACAGGAGTCTCCAGGATGGCTTGCCGGAGAGGATCGCCGGTGGCGGTGACTGTGGACGAGCGAGAGAGAGTGGGAGAGGCGGTCAGGGGGAGAGAGAGATGAGAGGGCAGAGGAGGGGTTTCGAGAACCTCCCAACCCTCGGCCACGTTGTCTTTAAAAGACAACGGAGGCAGTGCCTCAGGTGGGTCCAGGTCCGGATCCGACCCGAATCCAAGTTAATTTTTTTTTGAGTTTTTACAATGACATTCATAAGACATTGAATATTCAATAGTCAAGATAATATGCTATGAATGGCATGCATATCTTGCAAGAAAAATGCAAACTATGAAATAATATGCATATTAAACAACTAAACTAGGCTAACAAGTCACAAGATTCATAACAATGCATGTTTACACAAACGAAGGCAATATTGTGGTGTTTTTCAATACTTACAAACTATGTCACATAGACTCGGCTACGCACCCTAACACCCAGGTCAATGCGACGCTGTGCGAGTGCAATGGGACACAAGTCCCACCGCACCGGGTGCAGGTTTTTGTGTGTGGTCAGCTGCACCCAAACTCAAAACTATCTTAAATTGGACTCGATCAGTGTTGACCGAGTCTAGTTTTGGCCTTCAAATTAAAAGAAAAAAAAAAGTGCGTCGGGGGATCAGCCCCCTCCTCCTTTGCACCACTTTGCCTCTTGCGTCCCTTTTAGCGAACCCCACCATCTAGGTACCTCTCTCTCTCTCTCTCCTCTTCTCTTGTTCCGCCTCCTCTCCTGCTCCTTCCTGCTTCTCTTCTTTTCCTGCCGTCTCCTCCTCCATCTCTTCTGTGTCTATGCTGAGACTCTCTCTCCCCTCCCTTTTCCTCTTTTTCTCTCCCCTTTTCCCCCTTTTCTAAATTTTTTATAGTTTTACAACACTTGCAAGCAGCAAGGTGTTAACTGGGTCAGACTCAGGCCTGGGTCTGATCTAAGTCTGATTGGCCTGGTTCTGGTAGCAACCCAGATCTGAAACAGACCTGGACCTATTTTGACCCAATTCAGGCTCAGTCTTGGGTCAAAGCAGACCCAGGTCTGAATTAGACCTGAGTCTATTGGATCTGCCTTGATTCAGTTTAATTCAGACTTGGGTCATAGCAAACCCAAGTTAAAATCAATCTGGGTTTGTTTTGAGTCTTTTGACTTAGGTAAGATTCAGATTTAGGTCAAAGTAGACCCAGGATTGTCCAAGATATATATATATATATATATATATATATATATATATATATATATATATATATATATATCCGCACCCCCACACCCAAGTTTTTTCAAAGTGTCGAATGAATCTGAGCTGGAATTTGAACTGAATTGGACACATTATTTTAGGATATGGATCGTAAAATACGATCCAAAACTTTTAGGGATTCGTATGGATTTGGATCTGTAGCTTCTGGTGGACCCACACTGTATCTCGAATTCTGGGTCGAATCCCTTCACATTACATTTTATAAAGTTTTTACACATTAAACCTAGGCTGGGTATCCTTCTCCCCCAGTTCAGCCTAATTTTTGTGGGGCTCCCATCCCAGCAAAGCGACCTGACCAGCGGCTCCAATCCATATGCATCAGGAAGCAACCAAGCCGCATCTGCACCGGCACCTGAACCTATTTGACATAGCTTACAAATTTGATATAACCAAGATTCTTCAAAATTCAAACTAAAATGAACTAGATAATGTCAATGATGATGATGATCATCTTTTGTTTTTTGCAAGAAATCTTCCCCAAATCACCCTTAAGCTCTTTAGAAATGAGTTGGCCTGACGGGGCCTTATATGTTAAAAAAAAGTAATAAGTGCAACTTAAACTGCACTTGTTGTGTATTGTAAGATAAGTCCCGTATATAGGTATATCCTAAGATACAGGGGTGTTCGTAAGATATGCTCGATACAGGTATATAGACATCATATTGAGATACAGGTTTGTATTGTATCGAGACATCTAATAGATACAATACATATCGTAGCGTATCACACGATGCGTTGATAGGCTATGATATTTGCTACACTGCTTTAAAGTTTCTATACTTACTACTCTTTCCCCTAACTTCCCTTTGCTTAGTCTCTTCTTGATCCTCATATTTCTTGCTGTGCCGTGTTTCATTTGTATTAACCTGCAGACTTTTCCAAATGAATATTGATGAAACCATATTAATTGCTCATGAACCTTGCTCAAGTTCATGGTTCTTTTGCCAATTTTATTCTGGACATTAATTTGAAGTGGTTGCTTTATTTCTTGCCATAATTATACTGACATATCTAGTCTGTACAATTGGAATGCTCGTGTTTTAAGCTTGGGAACATGGTTACATGGATTTAAAATTCAAAGCACATAGATCTTCATGGGAGCACCACGACATGCATATGGGTATTTGCTAGATGATTTATATAGAGAGAATTCATGTTAGTTAGGGACAGAAGCTTTAGCTTGTAAGACATTTTACCTTTAATCATGCAAAGTTGCACATGGTCTGCTGTGGTATTTATTGATTTAGTGTTTAGGGCTCCTATTGAAATTAAATTGTCAGCTAAGCGCTATATAAACTAGCATGTCTTTGATTACAGTCTGAACTCATGGAATGTTGTGTATTGGAGAGAGTTGAGGCTTTATCATGTACTCCAGTTTTATTCTAAATGGAGGTGCATTGACTCAAGTCTGTCTACTGTTTTTTCTATCCCTGTTGTGAGCAATTTAATCTGACTTATACTGTTATACATCATTTCTCAAGATGGGAATTGAATTATTGTTTTTTAATTTCGTTTCCATGGACAGTTTGCTCTCTTTCTACAAGTGCATATTCTGATATGGTTTCTCTTTTTGTAATAGGTGTAAAAGGAGTGTATTGCTCAGAAACAATTAAAGGAGCAGCTAATTTCTTCTCTATCTTATCAAGTTACTTTTCTTCCTGGTAAGCTTACTTGTGCAAGTTTTTTTTTTATTCTTGAAATAAATCTGACCTATTAATCGTTTTAGTTGATTTACTCATTTATTTCGCAACTAGTAATTGATATTATTTCAAAATTGTGTCCCCTCCATGACAAACTTATATTGTTTGATCTGAGTCGGTATTTCTTTGCAGTGATATTTTTCTTGTTCTCACACAAGTACATGGATGGGCATATTTGCATACACATTATATGTATAAATATGTGTATGCGTTTATGATGTATTTATGTGTATATAATCCCATAATGACATTTAGCAGCAGCTATAGCATTTGCGGATCATATAATTAGGAACATTATATTTCTATTCTTTATTTAAGGGACTAAGAACAAGGCTTGTACCATTTAACCACAGGTAAAACTTATATTTATGGATCTTGGTCAAATTTGTCTAATCACACACATATATGCTTGCTTTACAAGGATATAATTTATTTGTATGTTTAATTCTTTTGTTCACTTGTAAAGGTCTGGAACTTTGTGGGCATTTGGTTTTAATTTACCATTTTACCATTTTTTTTGGGTAAATAGGATGTTGATTGAGTCTGTGATTTCAATCTAGTATGAAAAATGGCTAGAGCATGGGGTTGAATGCAATAGTTGGATAGTTAGGTTGCACTATCATAATTGATGGTCTTGGCTTATGTCACATAAATATGGGTATGACACAACAATTTTTAAAAATGAGGGGTACAGGAGTATGACTATATTTGTGTCCGTGTATTAGGTTCACCAGAATATGAGAACTATCATGTGAACCGCGATTTCCATGGGATTTTTGTTCTTTCCTCTTAAATCCAACCATAAGGATGCTATCTACATGCTTGATTTAATGGGGACCATCTCTTAAATCATTTGATTATGATCTATGTAGTCAAAATCCCCGGCTAGGCACCGCCTAGTCCTCCTAGTCGGTCTAGGCATAAGTAAAATGCACAGGCTTTGCAATTCCTATGTGGGTACCGTAAAAGGTACTGATTTTGCCGTCTAGGCACCAACTAAGGTGCCTAGTCGATGACTAAGCTGCCTCCGTCTGGACATGAGGGCACTTTAATAATTTATTATTCTTATATATTTTTTTATTTTTTGTATATATATAATCTGTCACAGGGACTCTTTATAAAGGTCGCCGCACCTGCGTTGCAATTTCATTAAGGATGGAATTCAAAATTATAAAAGAGCCTCACTACAAACACTCACACACTCAAAACTTAAGAAACTACCCATCACACTCTCACCTTCAAAGTCACATACCCACCCATATATAGAGATCAAAAAGGAGAGAAGAGAGGAGTTAAAAGGGAAGGAGTCCCTTCTAGCCGTTGGAGCTAGTCCAACGGCTAGGAATCTAGCTGTTGGACTAGC
Organism: Nuphar pumila; assembly: GCF_984573655.1. Classification (NCBI taxonomy): domain Eukaryota; kingdom Viridiplantae; phylum Streptophyta; class Magnoliopsida; order Nymphaeales; family Nymphaeaceae; genus Nuphar; species Nuphar pumila. The sequence goes on from NC_143250.1 coordinate 40,808,560, forward strand.
CTCCAACGGCTGGAACATAGTCAACCTAGGTTGACTAAGCTATATATATATATATATACATACCAAGGATACATTTATCTTAACAGGGGCCTGTCTAATGAATGGGTTTCAACCACTAAAAGAGAAAGAGATAACTTAAAGAAAAAATTCATAATATGATCCTATCACTTATTTTGGAATCTTTCTTATTTTGACTTGGGTCAAAGACTCGTGCCAAATGAGAGAGAGAGAGAGAGAGAGAGAGAGAGAGAGAGAGACTGCTGACATTAATAAAGGGGTTTAAGAATAGACAAACTTGTGTGTGTGAATTCTATGTATGTATGTATTCACATGTGCACACATGAATGCATACATCACATATAGATGCACATAGATGTAAAACATGCTACACACATGTACGTATATACACACATAATATGTTTGTTTGTCTGTCTGAGATTTGATAACTAATAAATCAAGTATTGTTAGACAGATTGGAAATTCATCGTACCGTTATTTTATGGGAAAGTGAGGGCTTGAATAGCAACTTCGTTTGTCTGTGTTTAAAGTTTTGTTACATGTTGATGGTTTTATTATGTAGTTTCCCAGTTTCCCTCCTCTCTTCTGTACATGAGGGATGGACCAAAGTTATCGGACTATAGTAGGGGAAGCGCACTTCTCTGATACGTGCTTCTGAAGCGCGAAACGTCGCACTTCCGAAATGCATGAGGAAGCGTCCCCTTTTTTTGGGAAGTGCACTTTCCTTTTTTGGGAAGCACGTTTCCCTTTTATGGGAAAAGGGAAGCGCACTTCCCATTTATGGGAAACATGCTTCCCCCACACTTCCCCCTCGCTTCCCCCACACCTCCCTCTTTTTTCCATTTTATTTTTTATTATTTTTTCTTTTTTCGCTTCCCCCTCGCTTCCTAGGTCGCTTTCGAGACGGTTTGTCATTCGCTTCTAAGTAGTCCCATGCTTCCCGCTTCCTAAATTTTTGAAAGTGCCTCGCTTCCCGCTCCCGCTTCTCGCTGTAAAATTGTCTACGAAGAGACAATACGCATACACACACAAATACTTTATGAAAGATGTGCACGAAGGCACTCACACAACACTTGAACAAAATACGCACAAAAGCGTAAAAGTAGCAAACATGCACTAAGGCATGTATTTTATAGAAAAAAGAAAAAGCTTGAGACTCTCAAGCTTAATGAATAACAAGGGGGAACACCCCTATTTATACAAAAGCAAAGGGGTACAAGGGGGGCTCCCAAAGGAGTCGTTGGCTCCCCAACGACTCTATTGGGGGACCCCCAATGCACCTTTATGAAAAAGAAAAAAATAAAAAATAGAAAAAAAGTAAATACAAAAAAACAAAAAGAAATTACAACATATTCCAAGTGGAATATGTGCAAGATGTGAAATTACAAGAATACTCTTTTCGGGTATTAGAAAATAAAATATGTATATAAATAAATATAAATATATATATATATATATATATATAGAGAGAGAGAGAGAGAGAGAGAGTATACATGTATGATATATATGTATATATCTCTCTCTATATATAAGTATATATATTTATACTTACAACAATGGTTTTAGAGATACATTTTAACACCCCCCCTCAAACTTACGGTGCGATAACCGCAAGTTTGTTAAGAAGGAAATGAAATCTGGGCGAACAAAGAACTTTTGTAAAGAAGTCCGCTAGTTGATACTCAGACGTCACGTACGGTAGATCAATGACCTTCTTTAAGTATTCTCCCTGACATAATGGCAGTCCATCTCTATATGCTTTGTTCGCTCGTGAAAGGTGTGATTCTTGGCAATGTAAATTACACTTTTGTTGTCGCAGCATGACTTTGTTGGTTCTCTGATAAGTACTCCCATATCTTCCAAAAGGCGTCGAATCCATACAATTTCCATGGTAGTGGATGCCATGACTATATTTTGTTTCAGTGGATGACAGAGAGACCTTCTGTTGCTTTTTACATCGCCATGAAATCAAAGACTCTCCTAAGAAAACACAAAAGCCAGTGGTGGAGCGACGGTTATTAAGGTCACCTCCTTAATTTGAGTCAGTATAAGCAAGTAATTTTAATTTAGAAGAGGAAAATAGAAATACTTCCTTATTCACGGTTCCCTTTAAATATCTGATGATGCGAAAAACAACACTCATATGAACTGTTGTAGGGGCGTGCTGAAACTGACTGATGATGTGAATAACCGGTGATAAATTAGGTCGAGTAATGCTAAGGTACATTAAAGAGCCTACCAACTGCCTGTAAGTAGTAGGATCGGTTAGAAGAACACCGTCATCAATCTTCATTTTTGATCCCACGACTTCAGGAGTTTCGCAGACTTTGTCATCAGAAATCCTTGACCTGTCAATAATCTCACAAGCAAGTTGAGACTGAGATAGGAAGTAACCACGTTGAGAATAGGCAACCTCAATTCTAAGAAAGTATGTTAGAAAACCCAAGTCTAACATCTCAAATTTTGAAGTCAAGACAGACTTAATACCCTTGACTCCTTGAACATCATAACCTGTAATTAACATGTCATCAACATAGAGCAATAGTATCACAATTCCTGCATCAAATTTTTTAGTAAAAAAAGCAGTATCAGTATAACAGGAGGAAAAATCATTTTCCAGCATTACACTGGTGAATCTATCATACCAGGCTTTGGGGGCCTGTTTTAAACCATAGAGGGCCTTTCAAAGATGAAAAACTTTATCTTTAGGAATCTTCATGCCTGGTAGAGCATCTATCTAAACTTCTTCGTTAAGATCACTATTCAAAAAAGCATTTTTCACATCCATTTGAAAAATGTTCCAATTTTTAATAGATGCAAAAGTAATAAAACATCTAACTGTAACCATTCGGGCTATAGGAGAAAAAGTTTCATCATAATCAATTCTAAACTCTTGCCCATATCCTTTTGCGACTAAGCGAGCTTTATACCTTTCCAGTGATCCATCGCTCTTAGTCTTAACCTTAAAAACCCATCGACAACCTATAGTTTTTTTTCCTATGGATAAAGTTTGGAAATCCCAGGTTTCAGCCTTCCTAAGAGCGTTAAGTTCATTTTGCATAGTTTCTTGCCATTCTATACATTTTTTAGCTTCTTCAAAATTTCTAGATTCAAAATAAGAGTGAATAGCACTAAGACAAGCCCTATATCGGGGTGAGAAGGAATCAAACGAGACAAAACGAGTTGGAGGTCTCCTATTCCTTTCAGATCTTCTGTGGTCGAGAGTAGGAACAAACTCACTATATTGATCAATAGCACTTTTAAAGGTATCTTGGTTTCTTCGAGAATAGGTTATTGGATCACTTAAAATTCTACCTTCTTGTTCATTGGGTGAGTTATATTCATCAACATCACCATCACCATCACCATCATCATCACCATCATTTTCCCCATCATGGTTTGATGATACATCATCATCACTAGATATGTTATCATTACTAGACAATAAGTCAAATAAGGAGTAATCAACATTTTCTTGTTGAGAAACATTTTTTTCAAAGCCGCTTTCATTTTATAAGAATGTTACATTTCTTGAGACATATAACTTATCATCTCTAAGGTCATAACAACGAAACCTTTTTTGAATTTCAGAATATCCGAGAAAGGCACAAGGAATAACCTTGAGAGAGAGCTTGTCATTTTTATCAGTAAGTATAAAACACTTACACCCAAAGACTCGTAACCTATTATAATCAGGTTCAAGCTTATGTAATACCTCAAAAGGAGATATTTTTTTCAATATCCTAGATGGTAAGCGATTTATCAGATAAACAGAAGCAAGAGCTACTTCAACCCAAAAGTTTTTAGGAATGTTTTGGGATATAAGAAGGGTCCTAGTGGTCTCAATGATGTGCCTATGTTTCCTTTCGGCCAACCCATTTTGTTGAGGAGTTTAAGACAAGACCTTTGGCGAACAATTCCGTTATCCTCAAGGTACTCCTTAAATTCATTGGAGAGATATTCTCCTCCAGAATCACTTCTAAATATCTTTATGTTACTGTTGAATTGATTCTTGATCATTATATGAAAAGTTTTGAAACACGAAAATACTTCATGTTTGAACTTAAGAAAATAGATCCACGAATATCTCGAAAAGTCATGCATAAAAATTACATAATAAGAAAAGCCTCATTTTGAAGCAACAGGTGTGGGTCCCCAAACATCTGAATAAACAATTTTGAAAGTTTTAGAAGAGAACATAGTTCTTTGCTCAAAAGGCAAACTCTATATTTTTCCGAGAATACAATCATTACAAGAAAATGAACTTTTACATAGGTCTTTTGTAAAGTGTAAATAAGATAACTTGGTGATATTAGGATGACCAAGTCTTTTGTGCCACACATTTATATCTTTGTATCGAGCAACATTACAAAAAAATTTTGGAACTTGAAGAGAGTCTATATAGAATAAGTCTCCCTTCCTAAAGCCTTCCCCAATTAATTTCTCGGACTGGGGATCCTGTATTAAACATTTGTCACAAGAGAATTTAATATCGCAATCATGGTCCGATAGTTGAGAAACAGAGAGAAGGTTTAAGCTTAGTTTAGGTATAAATCTAATTTTTAGAATAAAAAAGTCTTGAGTTTCAAAATTACCTAAGCCTTTAATTTCAAGAGAGGTTCCATCCGCAGTGGAAACAAAAGATAGAGAAACATTTTTTGAATAATCGGAAAATAAAAATATGTTTGGGGACATGTGAAAAAGATGCACCAGAGTCCAAAAGCCAAGCGACTTTACCTGGAGAGGAAGGAGTAGACACGGCGGCACCGAAGGTAGCTCCCTTGAGGAGAGGTTGAAGGGCTTCCATTATTTGACTTAAAGAGAGAGATCCACTTGAAGATGCCTCCTCTTTTTGCGGTACACTAGTGGTAGCCATTGCGAGAAGCTTCTTCCATTTGGGACATATGGGTTTGATATGCCTCGGTTCTTCACATAAATGACAAATAATTTTGCAATAGTCCTTTTTCCCTCTTTGCCCACCATTTTCACCTTGATTTTGTGGTTTAAAGCGAGGAGGACGATAGGTTTTTACATTGTTTCTGGGTTTTGATACGGCATTGACCCCATTGTTTTCTTCATAATTACAAGGAACCGCAAGAACATTTGATCCTTGTTTACATAAACCCATACGAGTCTCCTCACCACTTAATTTGGTGAGTACATCTTCAAGAGAGGGAGGAGTAAACGATGATAGAAGCGATGACCTTATTTGCTCAATTTCAGGCCTTAGCCCATTCAAAAACTTGAAGAACCGATCTTCTTCAAGTTGCTTGTGACGGAGTTCAATCGCCTCTCCACTCCATTTTGGTTCAAGCATGGCAAGCTCGTCCCAAATGGAAGAAAGATCAGCAAAATATTCCCTAATAGTCATTTCACCTTGAGTAAGAGAGAGAGCCTTCTTTTGAAGGTAATACTTATGAGATAAGTCCCTTGACGTATACATTTTCTCAAGATAATACCAGGCTTCCGATGTTTTCTTGAACTTAATAATGTTGACATTAATCTTAGTTTCAACGGACGAGAAAAACCAAGAAAGAATCTTGAAAATATTCATTTCCCATTCATCGTGCTTCTTAGAATACTCTTAAAGGGCTTTGATTCTTTCTTCTCCCTCAAAAATCTTGATTTCACTTCCGTTTACCACAGTAATTTTGGGTTCCGGTTCCGGAATTGTGCCTTGCACATAACCCCATAGCCCTTTCCTTTTACGTGAGCCTCCATGTTCCCGGCCCAAACATGATAGTTGAACCTATTTAGTTTGAAGCCAAGAGCAAAATGAGACTCTTTTTCGCCCATTAAGGAGTAAAGAGGAAGGGAGAAAATGCGTACCAACACAAGATTTCAAAATCTAATTTGCACAAGATTCTTCTAAAATATTTGAGAAGCAAGATCCACCACTTCAAAGTTCAAAGATCCAAAAGTACACTTTTCGAGACACTAAAAAAAAGAAGAATCCCAAGATCCAAAGGCACGCTTTTGTGCTTGTATACGAAGAAACAATATGCATACACGCACAAATACTTTATGAAAGATGTGCACAAAGGCACTCACACAACATTTGAACAAAATATATGCACAAAAGCGTAAAAGTAACAAACATGCACTAAGGCATGTATTTTATAGAAAAGAGCAAATGCTTGAGACTCTCAAGCTTAAGGAATAACAAGGGGGAACACCCCTATTTATACAAAAGCAAAGGGGTACAAGGGGGCTCCCAAAGGAGTCGTTGGGGAGCCCCCAACGACTCTATTGGGGGGACTCCAATGCACATTTATGAAAAGGGAAAAAATAAAAAATAGAAAAAAAGGAAATACAAAAAAATAAAAAGAAATTACAACATATTCCAAGTGGAATATGCACAAGATGTGAAATTACAAGAATACCCTTTTCGGGTATAAGAAAATAAAATATGTATATATATATATTTATATATATAGAGATACATATACATATATGATATATATGTATACGTCTCTCTCTCTATATAAGTATATATATTTATACTTACAACAATGGTTTTGGAGATACATTTCAACCCGCTTCCCATGTCGCTTCCCGCTCCCGCTTCCTCGACAAACAACCATGGGATGGACCCCTTGAATTTGGTCAGGCATCTCTCTATGGAGAGTGTCACATGTACATAAGAGAAGTATGACTACAACAACAACAACAACAACAACAACAACAACAACAACAACAACAACAACAACAACAACAACGCCTTCATCCCAAACAATTGGGGTCGACGATATAAACCAAAAAGAAAATCATTGTGGGTCCTCCACATGAATCCTTCTCCTCCAATCATTTCTATCCAATGTCATGTCCTCGGTGAGGTTCAAAGCATTCATATCCTTTCTTATCATCTCCATCCAAGTCTTCTTAGGCCTACCCCGACCTCTTTTAACTAATATATTTTCCCATTTCTCCATCCTTCTAACCGGAGCATCATTAGGCCTTCGCCGAATATGCCCAAACCATCGTAAATGATTCTCACTCATCTTATTTTCAATGGATGCAACTCCTACCTTCTTACGTATTTCCTCGTTCCAAATCTTATCTTTTTGTGTATTTCCACACATCCATCGAAAGCATACACATCTCAATTACACTCATTTTTTGAAAATGATGTCTCTTGGCAGCCCAACATTCCGTACCATATAGTAAAACGGGTCTAATTGTCGTCCTATAAAACTTTCCCTTCAACCGCAATGGCATTCTACGATCGCACAACACTCCAGTTGCACTTTTCCATTTCATCCACCCAACCTTAATCCTATGATTTACATCTCCATCAATTTCTCCATTCTTTTGAATGATAGATCCCAAATATTTGAAACAGCCATCCACCGCTATTTCTTGCTCACCAAGCTTCACTACACTCTCATCACTACTTCATTGCTTACTAAACTGACATTTCATATATTCTGTCTTACTCTTACTCAATGTAAAACCTGTTGCTTCCAAAGTTTGTCTCCATAATTCTAACTTAGCATTAACCCCAGCTCTAGACTCATCAATCAAAACAATATCATCCGCAAACAACATACACCACGGCAGATTCTCTTGAATTGATCTCGTAAGTTTATCTATCACTATAGCAAAAAGGAAAGGGCTTAATGCATATCCTTGATGGAACCCAACCGTTATAGGAAAAATGTTTGTCACCCCTCCACAAGTACGGACATTGGTTACTACTCTTTCGTACATATCTTTAATTATACTAATGTACTTGAGAGAAATACCTTTCTTCATCATTGTCCACCAGAGGACATCCCTAGGTACTCTATCATATGCCTTCTCTAAATCAATAAAAACCATATGCAAATATTTGTTCGCCTCTCTATATCTCTCAATAAGTTGTCTAAGAAGATGTATAGCTTCCATAGTTGATCTTACAGACATAAAACCAAATTGATTCTCCGATATCATGGCAACCTTCCTCAACCTATACTCAATCATCCTCTCCCAAAGTTTCATAGTATGACTCATGAGTTTTATACCACGATAGTTTGTGCAATCTTGTATATCACCCTTATTCTTATAGAGAGGCACCAAAGTACTCTTCCTCCACTCATTAGGCATCTTACTTGTCCTCCAAATCTTGTTAAAAAGATTTGCCAACCATACTAAACCTTTCTCACCCAAGCATTTCCAAGCCTCGATAGGTATACCATCCAGGTCAACTGCCTTTCTAGATTTCATATTCTTCAAAGCCTCTGCAATTTCTTTCTTTTGAATCTTGCGTATGAAGTCACGATTCATCTCATGAAAAGGAATGGAGAAGTCTCCAAGATCCTGGGCATGACTTCCATTAAGTAGTTTATCAAAATAATCTTTCCATCTCTCCTTAATCTCCTCATCTTTAACTAAAACCCTTTGCGCTTCATCTTTGATACATCTAACCATACCTAGATCCCTCAATTTCATATCTCTCATCTTTGCAAGCTTATAAATATCATTTTCGCCCTCCTTGGTATCCAGCTTGTCATAGACCTCCTTATATACCTTATCCCTTGCGTGTCGAACTACTTTTTTAACTTCCTTCTTTGCTACCATATACTTCTCCAAATTCTCATTATCCCGACTCTTATTTAGATTTCTATAACACTCTCTTTTAACCTTAATAGCTAATTTGACATCTTCGTTCCACCGTGATGATTTCTGTATAATTTAACCTTAAAAGAAGTATGACTGCAAGTGTATAATTTCTGGATGTATTTCTCAAGTTGGATGGATCATGGGATATATCAGTAGGTTACTGTAGTGTGTCCATTGCATGGCCCTAAAGATAATATTAGATGGTTAATTGTTCTCCTTGAAGGTTGTATTGATCTCATGCCTTCTTTTCTGGTGGGTTGGTCTTCTGCTGCTTTATGGATTCCCCACCGGGCTTATTGTAGTTCTTCCTTGTGCACCAAAAGAGAAGTTGTCCCTAAATTCTGTGTCTGGTTAGTGCATGGTCTGTTTGTAGACAGCGAGCTTCACATTGCGAAGCGAGCGAGTTTGCAGCACGAGCTAGGGCCATTCTACCAATCAAGCTGTTGGGGAGGAGGGGAACTGCCTAAACAATAATTCTGGAATGACGAACAACCAGAATGGGGGCATAAAATGACCTAAACGATTTTTTTTTTACGATGTATGATACAATAGTGATCGATAATAGTATAAAAGCGCTCGTTCGTCAGCTCACTCTTGATAGATCCGATCAGAATTTCATGTCTCTTTTTTTGTGGTCTTCTCTGTTCAATCATTGTAGAATTATTCCAAGTATTTCCGCTGGAACAGCCACCAAATTCAATGAAAAAATCCATTCAGGCTTTGCTCTTCTTTTTCGCAACTCCTTTTTGCTTGAAGCTCTAGCCCTTAACCTCATACATACAGACATATGGCTCCGTCGTGGGGTCGTGATGGTTGCATTTCCTCGGGAATATAACCAACTGGAAACATCCAACGACTGTCTTTTCAAAAGTCTATTTGCAATCACCATATATTTTTCTGCGCTTAGGCCACATGTAAATTAAAACATTAGAAACAAAGAAAGACACAAAAAATGCTACTATCTAGAAGTATGAAGCCTGCACCATACTCTATGTGGCTGACATTCCGAGCCATTACTAAACCTTGATTATTTATGTTTCAACATCAGTATCTTGCTTTTAGCCCATTCGCACCCAAACACTTGTTAGATTTGGTCAGGTAGTTTATTTTGTGTCCACTTCAAACTGATACCAAATCCTGATCATGAAATATCTGGGGTTTGGTGATCTGCTTCTAGTGAAGGGTTATCATCCGTTGGCCATTGTTTGTGCTCATTATAATGCATATTCTTTTTTTATTTTCCTTCTTCTCTATTTCCTTTTTGTTATCCATGGTTGGTGGGAACCAATAAGTCTGACGTTACTAAAATGGGTGTAGTGTTTGTGTTATACTTTTCTCTTGTCCTTGCCCAAATTTACAGAGGTTGGAGATCTGAGCTATTTCACTTGCCAAATCTACTTCAACAGAATTTACATGGCAGGTTGCATTGTCAAATTCCAATTTTTTTAAATGTGAGAATTATCATTTTGGCCGCTACCACTTCTTAAGGTATCACAATCAGGTCCATGAGGTTCTGGGGATAGTCCTTAGGGGTTTTCTTTTTAGGGATTGGCAGGTGGGGAGGCACTTGTAGCACGAGGTTTTTGTGGTTCTCTGTAGATTCTGATGGCCTTTGCAACCATTTTCAAAATGAGATGTTGGTTGCTGAACCAAGATTCCTATGTTATCTTGGTCAATGACTCAATGATTTTGTTTTCTGAGTACTTATGAAACAATCTGTTGCATTCAAACTCTGAATTTTTAGAAACCCCAATCATTTCAAACCCGTGATGTTTTTGTTTTTGCAATCAATCTATCTGCATGCCTATTTAGATTGATCTTTTAACTGGTTTGCATATGAGATGATTATTGGTAGGCTATTTGCAATTTTCATTCAATGATCAAATTCACACATCTTATACTGTAATACAAAATGGTCATGACTAGTACTTATGGTTCCAGGGAACGGAAAAAATTCTTATATGGCTTGGCCGCCATTGTCAAGGAGGAGTCTTTTGGTCGTGCTGGATTGATGGCTCTTACTACATGCATTGTTTCTCTTGCTTGTGGATCTGATTCATATAAGGTTGAAGCTGAAATATGTGGAAGAAATTCCTATGAGTTTGGAGAAGATTCTGCTCAAGATAATGCTATGGGGGTTAAGTTATTAGATATTCTACAACTTGTGCTTGAAAAAAGCAGACATCACTTCAATCCAAATTATCGTCTTCAAGGTTTCTGAAATGTGAAGCTCATTTCCCTACCTTTACGAGTTTCTATCAATGTTTTAGGATTTATGTTTATGTTTATGTTTGATTGGCCAACTAAACATGGACCATCTTCATGATGATCAGTTTGTGATCAGGTCCTTGCTGCTGCGTCAAGCCTGGTTCCTGCTACTGAAGTTCCCCTTGATCTACTTTTGCATTTTATTTCATCTTTTCCACGTGAATCTACTGATATAGATGGTGAGCATTTGGTTTGTAAATGTTCTTTCTTTTATTGTTTTATCCTGAAATTTTAAAAAAATTCCGTTAATGATGTCTATCTTGCAGTAAGTCAACTGATATGAGTAACCACTTTCTACATATGGTCTTTGTGTAAACATATTATGCATTAGGGATGCTGGTTTCTATAGATTAAGGATTTGGTTTGTTTGGCAATTTACTATTTAAATATTATTTGGGTCCAGGATCATGCAAGGAATTTGTTCATCTCTGAAAAATGATTTACTAATATGAAAATCAGAGGACAATAGGGAAAGAATGGAGAAGTTGAGATGACAAAGCCACTTCTAATCAAGATGATTATAGTTGAGAGAATGCAGGCTGTATGGGGGAAATGTGACCAGAATTGCTTAAGAAAATGCATAAAATAATGAAAAAGTGCAATTTCTAGCTTCAAATTTTCATCAACTTAATCTGAACCATGTGCACATGTTCGAAATATTAAATATGGCTTCTGCTAGAGGTATGGAAGATTTCAGAGCTTCTGAAGTTGCCTTTTAGCATACCCTCCATTATTTTTGTAGTTATGATTTTTTTGATGAAAACCTTAGTAATTGAAGCTCAAGTACCAAGTTATCAACTACCAAGTGTACCGACAAATGACAAACTGGTTGAACTTAAGGCTCAAAACAAGTGTACTGACAAATCATATAACAGTACAGACAGTTGCAGCAGTTAAACAGAAAGGCTAGACTAGAAGTTGAATAATAAAACCTAGCAATTCTTGATCTAACCTGATTAATATTTGTCACAATTAGCTAAGAATGATGTCTGCTCCGAATCATCAATATTTTGATGCAACTTAGCAATTTAAAATGGCAGATAATACCTCCTATGTGCAACTTGATCTGCATGGCAAATGATTAGACTCTTGCTGTGAATGTTGTGAAAGACACTGTAATACCGCGTATTTTTCCATGCATTTTAAATTCAAAAAATATGAATTTTTAATTAAATTTTTAATTAAAATGATAAAAATCATGGAAAATATATTTAAAAATAGGTGACACCAGCAGGGTCTGGGCGTGGCCCAGGGCCCACTGACAAGGCTTAGATGCGCCAATTATATTTTGAGAATTTTTTTGTTTTTAGCCTTCAAATTCGAGCAAAATTTGAGTGAAATTTAGGTTAAATCCAAGTGAAATTTGGAGGCAAAAATCAGGTATGTATACCGTTAGATGCACCTTAATTTTGAGCATGTTGGTGCCATGTTTTTCTGAAATCGAGTTACGATTGGCCTAAAAATCACGTTTTTCAAAAATGACCTCTCTATTTTTGCCTTTTTCTGGATTGGATCGGACTTGATCCACTCCGTTTGATCCAAGTTAATATAGATTTGGAGCCAGACCATGATTCATATTAACTAGGATTTGGTCCAGGTAGGATTCATACGGATTTGGATCTTGGATCCAGATCAGGATCAAAAATCCATCCATGGCCAATTTAAAACTTTAAAATCAATTTAAAATTTAATATGGGTAGGTAGAGTTCCACCTGGAGTAGAACTCTACTCTAGGGAGACTTCCAGAGGGGGCCGACACCCTCTGGAATATTCCCAGAATATTATATTAATAATTAAATAATAAATAAAATAAAATAATTAATAAAAAGAATAATTTAGAGGATAATGTAGAACCCTACTTATGCCATGCTATCTAGAGGAGACACTGCCCCCTTCTAGATAAGATATAATTAAAATAAAAAAATAAAAATATTAAAATAAAAAAGATAAAACTTCAGAAAACATATAAAAAGCGGATTGGTCTCCTCTCTCTATTGAAAAACGTATTCTAGAGAGAAAGAGGGAGAGAGTCAGAGAGAGAGAGTCCCAAACTCGTGTGGGGGAGAGAGAGAAGGAAAGCGAGAAAAGAAAAAAAAAGAGAGGATCAGTTTGATCAGACTTGCTAGTATGTTATGTGCATGTGTAGTTTGATCAGACTTGCCATATATTATTTTTGATACCATGATCTGACTTGCCATATGTTATTTTTGATGCCGTTATCAGACTTGCTATATATTATTTTTGATATTGTGATCAGATTTGCCATATGTTATTCTTGATGCTGTTATCAGACTTGCCATATGTTATTTTTTTATACGGTTATCAGATCTGCCGATATGTATTTGTGTGTACAATCTGATCAGATTTGCCAATGTATTTTGCTATGCAATCTGATCAGACTGTCGATGTGTGTATGTATGTGCAATCTGATTAGACTGCAGATGTGTGTATGCATATGCAATTTTATCAGACTGCCGATGTGTCGTGTGTGTGCAATTTGATCAGATTGACAGATGTGCTGTGCGCTTGCAATCTGATTAGATTTGCTAGTGTGCTGAGAGTGAGCAATCTGATTAGATTTGCCGATGTGTGTTGTTCTTGTAACCTGATCAGATTTGCCAATGTGTGTGTACGTGCAATTTGATCAGAGTTGCCAATATGTGTTGTGCTTGCAACCTGATCAGATTTGTCAATGTGTGTTGTGCTTGCAATCTGACCAGATTTGCTAGTGTGCTGGGTTTGCAATCTGATCAGATTTGCCAAGTCCAAAAAATATTTAAAGTTGACCAAACTTTGCTAAGTTTCATGCTATGTAAATTGAATAGGTTTGTCGTGTATAAGTTGACATTCATGTGGGTTGCAGGCTTATCTATTTATTGGCTGTACATGCTCATGTAGTCAAATATCATATTACAAATATGCATATCATACACATGAATCTGAAGTTTATTTTGATGTTTGGATAAATATGTTCATGTGCATGTTTGGGTGTTTATGCATGTGATTGATCATGATAATGCGTGTTACAAGCATCTGTTCGCATGTGTATGCATTTGGTTTCATGTGCATTCATTTGTGTGTTTGAATGTGCATTGTGAATATGTTTTGAAACAAGGTTTGTTCCATGCTCATTGAAAATTTGTAAAATATGCATAAATTACCTTTGAGATATGTTGGTGGTCAGCCACTGCGGACCATGTAGGCCAGGAGCAGGTGTGACTCTACTTATTGTTAATTTTATTTATGCATTGCAAAATTTATTTTTGAAAATTTTTAGTTGCCAGTCGACCTGAGTAGGCTGGGCCGAGCCACTATTTTCAAAATATATATATATATATACATATATACATATTTGGCTGCTTGTTAATGTTTCCAGATTTATGCATGTTAAACATTCACATGCTGATTTTCACAGGTTAAAACATTCAAATTTTCCTTGTTATATGTTTAGCTTTTTGATGGGATAAACACTTAGCCTGTGCACACAAATGTACAAATTTAAGCATGTATAAGATTCTGCTTTAATGTATTATCATTGTCCAGATTTATACGTATTACACATGCTTATGATATAAAAGTTCAGATTTGCATGAATGAGGGACTCATGTTATTTCTAGATTGATATATGTTAAAAAGTTTAGTATCATGCAAGAAAATGTATAGACATAGACATACATTCTATGCAGTTTTGCATGAACATACATGTGCAGATTTTTACATGACATTTACTGAGCTGTTCTGCATATGTCATGAAAACATTTGAAGGTGATACTATATCTACCAATGTTGTCCCGTGTGCGGGTAGCAATGGTATGGCCTCTATAGGTATGAGTGTCGTACCCCGAGCTTGCAAAATGGCAAGGGCATGTTAGTTATGCATACTTTTGACATTTAAAGTGATGTCTACATACATATGCATGAAATGAAAATGTACACTATGAAAATTGAATTTTTGTTATGGCACTTACCTAATCACATGGATTAGTGCATAATCATGAGAAAAATCACGAAAATGCAAGTTGTATTTTTGTATCATGTGATCATATACATGAGAGATTGACTTATTCATATATAACCTTGTTTAATAAAAATGAATGTGCATTTGAGTGTATATTGAATGATTTCATAAGTGGCATGCTCATTATGGTTTTTGCCTTGGATACATAGGTGGTCGAAATGGATCACCGTAGGCCGTGTGAGCCTTTAACATGTGTTGTTCCATGTTTAGTCTATGCATCGCAAAAATCAACTTAGTGTTTTTAAACGAATTGCACTGTTTTATGTGATAACGGGCCGTGGTCCCGTGATGAGTTTTGAATGTTGAAATGCGAAACGAATGTTTGGCTTTTGCATTCTAAATTGCAAAACAACAACAACAACAACAACTACGCCTTCATCCCAAAATGCTAAATTGCAAAACAAAGAACTTAAATAAAGCATTATTTTAACTAAAAAGATAAATGAGAAAACAATGTAATTAATGTTCTCCTGGATGTCCCTTCTTTAGTGTGGAAATCCTGTACTACACTTTTGGAGAACCGTGAGGATACTAAAACTCTGTGTGCGATTTTGCCCCTGAACCCAACTAAGTGGTTCACCTCCCGTCTACGATTTTAGGGCGATTCTGTTACTTTGCCTGGGGGTGGTGTGTAGATACATCTGTGGCCATTGGTATACCAAGAAAGTGACATTAGTGAATGCTGATTTTCCTAATGTCCCGACATTAGATGCTGAATTCTAATGTTCCGATGACTGATGCTGAATCCTGCAGTCGGTCGAGGGCCAAGTAGGAAAATCAGTATTAAAATACTAATTTGTGTGTTAAGCTACAACTGAGGATCTAACTTGAACTCGAGAATCATTTACCTGTTTTGAGTATTCGCGGGTTATGGTAATAAAAAGAGGAACAAAAATGTGTGCATTTAATAGGGACATACATATATAAAGAAAACTCTGATAATAACTTAATAAGTTATTCATGCATGAGCATTGAATCCATGCATATTACTCTTCTGCTATGTCACAGGGATTCAGCTAGCAGGGTGCCGCAACCGCGTCGACGCGTCTCGACGCGGGTGCGGTCAACCCGATCCTGGGTGCGTTGACCGCACCCAGGATCATTTAGGTCCATTTTTTTTGTATTTTTTTTTAAATTTTGCCCTATGAAATGGGCTGCGGAATTTTTTTTAAAAAAAATTCTGCTCACAGCTGCTGCTGCTCCTGCCTTTTCAATCCTGATCCTTCTTTTTAGTAAAGGATTTTCTCTCTCCATAATAAATGATAATGATGGTGGTAGCCTTGCTGATCCTTCTTTTTCATAAAAGATTTTCTCTCTCCATAATAAATGATAATGATGGTGGTAGCCTTGCTGGCTAGTAGTATTCACTGTTCTCCTGACGAGATGGGTGCGCTATCGTGCAACTGTATATAAAATGAAATTTGAAAAAACCCACGTCGGGGGAACCCCCAGCCCCCTTATATATATATATATTTTTACATTTTTGCCTCGCCGCACCCCCGCACCCGGGTTTTTTGGAAGTGCCGAATCCCCACACCCACACCCGCACCCGCGCCCGCACCCGCACCCGCACCCGCACCCATGTGACATAGCTGTTCTGCATTAGCTCATGCAATTTTATTGGTCTTTGGAATGTGATGTCTCCTGTTACATAATTCTTGTTCTTAGAATGCATAAATAATCAATTGAAGCATGAGATAGTTGCTACATTTTCTCTAATATACTGCATGAATCTCATTTATATTCTTTTATTCTTATTTGAGTTAATAGAGGGATTCGTACACAGAATCTCGCATTTTGACACCCTACTTGTGTTTTTTCACAGTTGTTGAGACTCAGTGATGGAGCTTGCTACTCTAGAGTGCTACGAAGGCTATATGACTGCCAGACAGTATTCTGTTAGGACAGAGGGGCTCTACTTTAGAATCTTGTTCTTATTATTGTTCATGTTCATATCTCTTAACATTTTATATTTTATTAAATAAAATTAGATTGTCTTCAGTAATGGTAATGTCCTTGTGGTTATGAATGTGATTACGACTGTAAGGCGCTTGGTCTCTAGGAATGTTTCCGCAATTATTTAAAAAAAAATTGTCACTTTTTAACGGGTCGGAGTTGGGGTCGTTATATTACCTGTTTTTATAAAATTGTTTTACAGGTTCGGATGCTCACTAATATCTTGACTTGCTAGCTGGAGACTGCGAACCTTGTGTGACTGGTTTCTGGGTTTTGGGTTCTCTGACAGAGTGACTCATTTATGTTATAGACGATTTTTACTGTCTCAGTTTATTTGACTTTTATTTATTGATTAATAAAGTTTGAGTTATTCTTCTTTGATTCAATGCATAGTCTGTTGTGGTTTGATATATTAAATCTCTGAGGCCCCAGATCCTTGGGTTTGTTTTCGTGATTGTTTTAAAAAAAATTCACTATTTTTACGAGGGTTAGTTGGGGTCGTTAAGACACTATATAAATGATAATGTAGTAGCCAAAGTATACATTGACCAGTTAAAATCTTGCAAAAGAACTAATGCTACTTTTCTATATGTACCACTTCCAGCAAAAGTTTAGATCATGGTAGCATATGAATAGCATTAAATGCTTGAAAGTCCCAATGCAGAACATGAACATTATCTTGAATGAACTATGGAAAATCACAAACTTTTACTAAGGTAGTTCAGTTCCAGAATATTATTTCTAGAATTATGACAATTATGAGATTGAAAAGCAAAATCCAGCTATTCTGAATTGTTGAGAAGCACAAAAGTGAAATCTAGCTGCTGGGCTGGCTTTGAGGTAGAATATTGTGGAAAGGCCTATCTTTCTTTCTCCATGTCCTCTTCTTTCTGTAATTTCTCTTTTCTCATCTAACTGCCCAATTTTCATAAGTGCTCTCTAATGGGGTAATTCATGCCTTTGGTTCTTCTTCTTCGTCTGTATGTAGAACTAGAATAACAACAATATAGTGATAATTAAAAGAAAAACTCTCCTCCAAACCCTCCCCTGCATTTTTTGTAAGTTTTTTTGTTTCCTTGTTCTACTTTAACTTTAACATGAATTGCTGAAAAGGATTTGATTTGCGAAATTTGTCCTTTATAGGACAACTTTGAACTTTCTATAGGCCAACTGGAGATATTTCTGTATATGTTTTTGCCTAAGTTGTCAGCGTCCGAGTTGGGATAGTGCTAGAAACTAATGCATTGTTCTTTTCAGTGGGCATTTGTGTGCCTCAGAAGTGAAAAGGGTGCCAGTAGGCCAATCACCACAAACATGGGTGCTGCATTGTGTGTGGAAACTGGCCCTCATGGAAACATTTTCTTTGGGGAAAGGAGGTGGAGCCATTTTCCATGGAAGGAGAGCTTGCATGGGGTTCTGTTGGGACCCTTCTTCCCGGGCATGCAAATATGCCCTTAAGAAAAGCACCCATAATAATTATGATATGTTCTTAGGAAATGCAAAAATCAGATCTCTTTTGAGGTCAGATTGTTACAAGAAATAACAGTTATCATTTGTATTCTCAGAGAACATCGTGGTATGTTTAAAGTACCAGTAACATGTATATGGAAAGTAAACACAAAAATTGTGTTAAGCAAAAAAATAATAGGGAAAACATAAGCCATATGTACCTTATTTAGTAATGCACCCATATGTCTCCTACTCTTTTTCCAGTTTGATAAAATGTTAATGCATCTTCATGAATATGTAGTATTTAGTATCATGGCTAATGTTCTACATATTTAACAATTTTATGGCACATTAGACCATTGAGAAAACCCAACAGCAAAAGGTGCACACATGCAAACACACATACAAGGGTGATATTGATGCCATGGTGGTGACTCACATCGGTGGATAACAGTATTCTTGTATATTTGAAAAGCAAAATTTGTTTAATTTTTATACTCCCAAAATTGACACATGTAACTTACATTCTTAGAATTAGTGAAATTAACTTGGTTGCACCAATTAATATAAGGTACCATATGGTATTTTGAAAATTATTATGGGTAAAATAATTTGGGTGGACTTTACATTGATATATTATGGCCATACTTTTATCTCCTACAGTCTATGTCACAGGGATTCAGCCAGACAGGTGCTGCACCCGATGCGGCGCGGGTGCAGGTGCGGCACCCGGTGCGGTCAACCCGACCCTAGGTGCGGTCAACGCACCCAGGGTCATTTTGGTCCATTTTTTTTAAAATTTTGCCCTACGAAATGGGATGCAGAATTTTAAAAAAAATTCTTGGGGGGGGGGGGCTGCCCCCCTAGGGACCCGCACCAGGGGAACCTTGGACCCCCCTTATATATGTATATATAGATATTTTATTTTTATTTTTTGCCACACCCCCCACCCATGGTTTTTGAAAGTGCCGCACCCTCGCACCAGCACCTGCACCTGCACCCATGTGACATAGCCTACAGTCCTACTCATTTACCAGTAACATTTAAATTTGCATTTTATTTTCCTGTGAGGTACATTGTCCTTATTTTTTCTCCCATGTGCTTTTATGATTTTGAAAATTCTATCTGTTAGATGTGTGGTATCCTTTGACTCTCAATGCTCTATCACAAAAAGAGTGGCTTTGCTTCTTGTCTTCTTCATGGTGGACTTTAACAAAATTTCCATGTACTTACGTAAACACAGGATCTTTGAGGGAAAAGGTTCACTATTGGCTTTCTCAAGACAGTTTTGCATCTTCCTGCATTGAAACATCTCTCCTGAAGAAGTTATATGACTTCCCTGAAAAATTTATTTCAAATCATTCTTCTCACAGTTTGGTTACATTTGATGATGAGGACCTAAGCGTGTGGAAGTCAGAGGCACAGAGATGGGCCAGGATGCTCTTCCTCATTGTGTCAAAAGAGAGCCAATTGGAACATATATTTTCAGTATGTATTCTCCAGCTCTTTACTGTTTGGCACATCTTTATTTTGTCATCTATCTTTCAGTTACTTCGTGATGCTGGTTTATTTATTTATCTTAAGTAGATGTTTAAGACCTATTTGTTTGAAAAAAAGTATCCTTACCTAGACCTGTGTGATGGCATGCTTGTGCTGGTGGGAAAACTATTCATTTGGTCTGCGTCAAATGTCATGCTTCGTCTGACATCAGACATGCTGCATGTCATTGTGTGCAGCAGAAAGAAAATGGAGTCTCTGTCAAACCCCGTGTTGTGAAAAGCGTTGAGGCGTAGCGAGGTGCTCCACCAAAATCTGAGGCGAGGCGTAAGCCTCGAGGCGCAAAGCGTAAGCCTCAAAAATTTTTTTTATTAAAACTTAAAAAAGACTATAAAAATTATCTAAAATTATAAATAAATAAGAAATGCTTTATTGATGAAGCAACAACCAACAAAAAATAAAAAATCTCAAATAAATACGGAAAAAATATGAACTGCAACATAGAATATCAGTAAGCATCCTTGTGGACAAAAAACAAACGAATTATTCTTTTCTAAAAAGAATCAAAACTGCTCTGGAACTTAACACATAGATCACTTTCTGTCAATGTGCTCAATACAGAAATTCAAAACTGTCATTAGGCTTAATACATCTATATCCTGTTATGGAACTTAACATAAATAAATTTCTGTCAATATCCTTAATACAAAAATTCATCAAAACCAAAAACATGCAAAGTAGGGATTTCTACGTAATTATTCTTTTTATCAAACACACATATCAGATTATTAAGTCTATAATTTTTTTTTTAATGCTGGAAAGGCATATCAGATAGACTTGCAGATTATCATCAGAAGCAAAACACGCAGATGTAGGGATTTCAACTTATTATATATTTTTTTCCTCAATGTCAAATCCGCATATCAAAAATTTTCCCTAGGCTGGTAATGCATATCAGGTGTATTTGCAGATTTTCATTAACAACAAAAACACGTAGATACTGCAATTTCAACATATTATATCTTTTTCACTGTCAAACACGCGTATCAAAATTTTCCCCAATGCTGGAAATGCATATCAGGTGTATTTGCAGATTTTCATTAAAAACAAAAACACGTAGATACCACGATTTCAACATATTATATCTTTTTCACTGTCAAACACGTGTATCAAAATTTTCCCCAATGCTGGAAATGCATATCAAGTGTATTTGCAGATTTCCAGCAAAAGCAAAAACACGCAGCTGCAGTGATCGTATCCATTAACATACAAAAAAATTAACCATCTAATGAAACATAAAACACAAACATTTTTTAATGTAACACCAGGTTTCTGTACATAAAAGAAAACGCAGGACCCCTAGCAGAAACACAACAGAATGTATTTGGCACAGAATCATCCGGACAAAAATAAATAAAATCACGCCTCATAGCAAAGTGCGCAGGTTTCTAATCTTTTGTTTTTCTTTTATTTTCAGATGCATATTGAGAATGCCGAGCACATTCAGAGGTGTATTGAAAACGCAGAACACCTTTGGATGTATATTGAAAACGCAAAACATACGCGGAAGCATCTTGAAAACGCAGAGCACATTCAGAGGTGTATTGAAAACGCAGAACACATTAACTGAAAACAAAAAGAATAAATTAGAATAGTTGAATGCATTTCTGTGCATGAACTACGGCAAAAAGAGAGACAAAATCTGTGCATCTGTGCATTTTTTTGTATCGCGCGAGAGACGAGAGAAGAGATAATAAGAAGAGGAGGAGAACAAGAGAGCAAAAAAAATCCATACCTGTTTCGGGGCTCCACCACGCGAGAGAGAATGTTGTGAGCTTGTGAGAGCCGTGAGGGAGAGAAGGCTGCCGTGAGGGAGAGAAGGCTTTGAGAAAAAAAATCAAAACACATAAAAGGAGTAGGTAGGGCTTTGTTTAAGCCTTATTTTTTTGGTCGAATGAGGGTTTTGACCCTCATTTGACCAAATAAATCGAGGCGGGTACGCCTCAGTCCGAGGCGTGCCTCGCCTCAAGGCGTGCGCCTCAAGGCCTATGAGGCGCACGCCTCAAGGGTATTGCGTTTCAAGCCTACGCCTCAAGGCACAAAGGCCTTCGCCTTGAGCCGAGGCGTGCTTTTTGAGCCTTGAGGCACGTTTTTAACAACACTGGTCAAACCTCTCTCTCTCTCTCTCTGAGTTCTAAAGTTTTCCCTTCATTCTTCTTGAAACTATGATTTTTAAAAAGTTATTAGTTTCTATAGAATTACATCAAATGTATAGAATCTGAATGATCTTTACTTGTTGTACCGGCTTGGTTATCATTATTGTTATCTAAGGCTGAGCTTACAGTCTGGGTTTTCTGTTTGTGTAAATTTTAACTTCTTGACTATATTATTTTGCAGTTTGTCCGAAAGTATGGTTTGACCATCATCCAACAGAACCAACATATGCAATGGAACTGTAGCAAGTTTCTTCTTCTTGTCATCAGCTTGATTCAAGAATGCCAAACCTATCAAAAGAAGATGGCTTGTCACAGTGCAAAAATGAAGACCAAGGAAAAAACATGCAATAACTGTGCAACTATGGGAGTGGTGTTTCATTCAATTTGTTATTGTTTTGAAAAATCCTCTGAAGCATTCCTTCATATATTGGTACGAATGTATTGGGAAAATCCTTTTTTTGTTGTTGCTGAAGTAATAGTAACCACTTTGTCAAATATTACTTATAGTAAAATAAATTTGCTGCTTTCTATCTGTAGGAGGAGCTTGTTTCTTTAGCAAAATCAGAATCTATCATATTATGGTCCTGCAATATGTTACAAGGTGGGCCCTTGCCTGGTTCTGTAATGGGAAAGCTTGGAGGCCCTAGTCAACGGAGATTGGCAACTTTTTCATCTACAACCCTGCTTCAGGCTGTGAGTTACTATTTGTAATTTCTGACTGATTGAATGTAGGGAACATCTGGTTTTGTTCTTTTCATATACTGATACACCATGAAGTTATTTCAGGGAAAATGAATGTCATAATAATTTTTCTATTATGTGATGCTTTCATCTTATTCCTTCCTTGTCATGGATGGTGAACTTTTTTTCTCACATTTGTTTGAGAATTTGGATTTAGCGCTTGCATGACTCTTCTGGTAATATAGACTCTTCTATAAGTTTTCTTGTCAAAATTTTCTATTCAAAGTAAATGGTTGGA
This sequence comes from Nuphar pumila, assembly GCF_984573655.1. Classification (NCBI taxonomy): domain Eukaryota; kingdom Viridiplantae; phylum Streptophyta; class Magnoliopsida; order Nymphaeales; family Nymphaeaceae; genus Nuphar; species Nuphar pumila. Next base: position 40,831,562 of record NC_143250.1, read on the forward strand.
ACTTTAAGAATTGATGTTACATAGAGCTCCAGAAAGTTTCTGGAGACTGAAGAAAACTATATATAACAGGCCTACTGATTATGGATCTGGACCCTGTCTTTTTCATTCATTTCAATGTGGATGAGAAAACAAGCTTCAGGACTTTGAACCTCCTTATAGGCGGTGTTGTTGTTAGGCTTCTTTAACCTTTAACAGGACATTGTCCATAAAGAAAAAATGAAAGGTCATGACAACTGAGCAAGCCATGTCATATTGTGGGATATCGTAGGCCTTGGCTGACTATTTCATTGGAAAGCTAAATTTTGCAACTATGGAATGCATCTATGTCACATGGGTGCGGGTGCGGGGATTCGGCACTTCCAAAAAACCCGGGTGCGGGGGTGCGGCAGGGGCAAAAATGTAATATATATATATATTGTGTCTCATTATTCATTTTCTAATTTGCAGATATTATTTGAAGCCTAATATATACCTTCTGTGCATGTGTGTGTGTGTGTGTGCACCCAACAATGGGAAAGCGGCCGGAAGTTCTGTTGGATATGGTTGGAAGCATTCTAACTCATTTGGCTGTTGGGTGGCTGAAAAACAATCGGAAATTCCATCAAAATCCTATGGGTTTGCCAGTCATTTTCTCGACTCCTAACAACAGAAAAATGGCAGGGGTTACCATCAACATTGGGTTGCACCATCTGTTCAATTTCTGACCGGCCGTTCTGTCATGAGTTGACTATTGAGAAAACTTCCATGCACTAACAAGTGAATAACGTTAGAATGTGGCATTAGGTTGAATAGATGCGTCTTTGAGTGAAAACATTGGTTGATATGCACTAACAAGGTGCAGTGGTAGCTGTGAAAGTATCTCCAACAAGATACTAATATCAAGACCTTAATATTCTTGATATTGAACCCACCACGAAAGCACAATAAGAACACTTTAGAACACTTGTGCACAAAAAGCACAACCCACAAATAACTCACAAATGCACAAAGGCATAAAATAATGGAATCAATTTATTGAGAACTTGGGCTTTGACTCAAAGCCATGGAGAAATACAAAGGGGAGAACCCCTATTTATAACATCACTAAAGGGGGCCTTGGAGGGGCTCCACCCATAGTCGTTGGAGCCCCTCCAACGGTCACAAATGTGACCGTTGGAGAGGGCCCAACGACTATGTTGGTGGCCCCCCCAAGGTACCTTTTAGGTACACATCCAAAAAGAAATAAAAAGAACAAAAAGAAAAATAAAAATAAAAGAAAAATAATTACAGTCACATCCGAAAAGTGAATGTGCGCAAAAATAGGGAAAAGACTAAACTACCCTTATGACAAAATAAATATATATTTTATATATATATTTGAGTAGATACATATACATATATATTAATATATGTATATGTATTACCATATATATATAAAATATATATATTACATTATATGATTAATGTACATAATTTAACACATGGTGTGCTGTCACGTGCTTGTGTTTTTCAGTGGCCAGCATGTGGTGCTTAAGCTTATCCAACAAACCTATAAAGCCTTAAGTTCTCATCTCTCGCTGGTGCACCTTCTTATCTAGTGGAAGCATCTATTTCAAGTGTCATGTTTGGCAAGGTTTCTTTTGTAAGAATCTTTCAAACAAATTGAGATTGCACCCCTTTTGCTGCAAACCTGTCACTTGGAATCAATCCAAACATCACCAAACCCTTATTTTGACACACTTCTTTCTGCCATCTTGCAACTGATTTATTGCATGCTTTTCATGTCTGTGCCTCCAGCATTGACATGAACCTGTCGATGTCATTGCTTACTGCACACTATGCTACCAATGCATGTCACTATCTATCTATAATCAACACTACACACAGCCTTTCCAACAACATGTTTTCCACTGAGTGATGCTATTTTTTCACTTGATTCCTTGTTCCAAGTTCCATCACTGCCCACATGCTGTCAAGCATGTGCTCAACTTCAAGGACATGATAGTGCAACAAGCAATGAGATCAGCAAGTTTGTAGCACTTCATGGTGGCAGCTGTGTGATTTGGAGAGTTTTAGCAGCAACGAAAAGTTGATTGTCAAGTTCTGGTAGCGAGGGAACGACCCTTGATGAGCATAATGGAGTTGATTTCCAATAGATTGTTGAATTCCTTAAGTGACACAGAAGGTGCTATATGAAACAGTTGATTGCCGTCTAAGACACCTATATGAGACACCCTTAGTGTGACGACGATTCATGTTCTTCTTGCTTAGGTGCAACATAGAGGGTGCTGGAGTGGCAAGTGAATGGCAGTTCATCCGTGAGGCATGAACATATGGATTGTTGGAATCAGGCAATGGGTGCTATAGTTGTTGCACTATACTGTCTAAACCATGGATGGAGTGCATGGGAACTCGATTGAGTGTCTTGTCTAGTATGACTGTATGGGTTTTGGTTGGTGGCTCTCATGGTGATGATTTACGCCTCCCATCACAATTTTTACAACATTGGTACTATGATCTAATATCTTGCCATTACCAAAGATTTGATTTCTTTTAATGCCGAGTACTATATATTTCTTGCATCTTTCACATGTACTCTCACTGAGTCCTGTTCTATTATCTTGATGTTTTTGGCATTCATCCTCAATCCACATGTTTATATTGATCTTTAACTGTCTCTTTTCATTTTGAGTTACAAAGGACTACATATTCATGGTTCATCCTTGACGATTTTTGTTCATTGCACCATAAGCATTGGATGGAGCATTGACTTCATTAAATGACTTTTCTTGGATTGTCCATGATAGAATCCAACGAGGGGTTTGGAGGGGGCTAAATATACTTTTGTATGCAAACCAAAGTCATGATAGAATTTCAGTGCTCAGGCAGACATTCAATGGTGAATAGTTGGCCTTTCAGAAATAATGATCTCTTCAAAATGTAGTTCTGTATTTACATGCTCTTGTAAGAGGCATTTGGACTTAAATGATCATTTAAGTTAACATATTTGGTTTTCACTCCACTGCCGAACTTAGGGAATATAACTTACGCTTTATTGTGCTTCCAGGAGCTGTTGCTCTTTTTGCCCCTCTATTTTGCATAATACTATGGGATTGCAGCACTCTATCTTCTTGTATTATCACTTTTTTTATACTTATAGACTCTTCATGCATGTAAAGGCAACATATTGTTTACTTTTTATTATATCTTACATGGTTTGAGAGTGGGTGCAATTTTTATTTTCCAGACATTTTGTTAACATGGTGGTTCTTTTTGTAGGAAATTACTAGGTTTATTCTATCAGACATGATCTTGGTCAGGCATTTTTTTGGAAGACTTCAGAAATATCTGTTTCTTTAGTAAAATCTTTGTAATTGCGGAAAGTTCACACAATCATATCAAAAGTTAGAAAACACACAAAAATAAATCTATTTAAAGTGCTTCAGAAGAAGTTTCTAAATTAGGAAATTGTCGTTAGATTTTCATTATGATGTTATGCTTGATATTTGCATGTTCAGTCTTTTCTCTTCGGATGTTTCTTCATAGTTTTATTATGTCTCTCTCTCTTTTTTTTAGATTATATCTATAAAGGCTGTCACTTCAGTAGTGGCATTGTGTGGTTGCTCAGAAGATGCCCTGGTTGGTTCGGCAGTTGAATTTTTATGGAGTTACACTTGGAAGGTGATTACATTATTGCCTCCTGACACCGAGGTATGTTTATAAACTGCATTTTATTTCTGCATTTATTATTAGTTTTATATTCAGATTACTAACCATGTGATTACTTTGTTATTTTCCATTGTAATCTTATCTAGACTGGAGCAGAAGTTCAGCTAGCTGCACATGAAGCATTGACTGATGTTCTGGGGGCATTATCTGCTAGTTTTTTGCCTGTAGATGTTCATCTAAAAATGCTGAATGATAAGTCAATGGATGGAGAGGCAGATACAAGAATCATTTTGGATTCTTTGGTGAACAAGTTTCTTGACTGCATCAATGATCTTCTTGCAATAGGAAGACTAGCACGCAGTCGGCGAGCTGTTTTAATTCACTGGAAGGTTCTCTATTTTGATTATTTTTTCCTTCCGTATTATATCGTATTACTCTATCGTTGCATAGGCCTTCTCTGGTTTAAATTAGATTGTTTTTGCAGCCATGCTATTCCATGTTATTGTGCAGTTTATATGTGTTTCTCATGTGTGCCTGCACACACACACATCTATGTCACAAAGATACAAGTATGTACGTCTACGTGCTTCATGTACAGGACACAAATTTGTCAATTTTATACAAATTAGGACACGGAGACACACACATATATACATATATGTGTGTGTGAATATTTCTTTGTACCATATTTGAAAGTTCATGATAGATTAAATATGATTTTTGTGATATTTAAAAAGTTGAGGTATTCCGGTGAGAGGGGGTATTTTTGTGATATTGAATAAGTTGGGAGCAGTTATGGTGAGAGAGATGGGGAGGGATAATTAGTTGTGTGTGTTGTAATGAATTTCTTGTCCATGTTATATGAGACATGTAACACCTCAGAATCCCAACTTGGGAAATCCTTTAGATTTTTAGGGTAAATTATTTTTTTGAAATACATTGTGCGAAGCGAAAAAACCAAAAGGGAAAAACAAGTGGAAATTTTGGGCTGGTTACAGAGAACAACAAGATGAAACATTTTATTAACCACATTTTACAAGATGATACAAGATTTCTCTTTTTGCAAAAACCAACTGCCAAGATCTTTGACGTTCTAAAAGTGTGGGTTCAGTCCTCTGCCGCACATCGAGCTCCATCTCATTACGAGAAGTAAAACACCTGCATCCTCATAAAACGAGGTAAGTACTCTTGCGAGCTGGTGAGAAATCAACCACGACAATCCATTCCACAATTCATAGCATTTATAACATGATATGCATCAAAGAACATAATTAACCATAGTAACAACACAAGTGAATATATCATGCAGAACCGGTAAAGTACTGTGAACTGTGCATAGGTACAAGTGGGCATATATATGCAAGTTGTGACAAGTACGAGAACTAGGAATGAACAGTACGAAACAATGTGCACCATGATGAGACGATAAGAAACATTTTGCCATGGTAGGGCGTCTCTACGAGATGTGTAAACAACGTATACACTATATAACTCTAACATATGGGAGCCCGCCATCACAAGATGTTAAACCAAAGTAACAACAAAGTGGATCTTAACTGTAATTAGAGCAGAACGAACAAACCTTGCATGCATACGTGTATCTGCATTATAGTGGTACAGTTTAGTATATCTGAAGAGAGGTACCAAGCGTAGCTGTGGTAAGCAGTGGGAATAGCGCTAAATTGCAACGAGGAGTATTTCGTCAATTGACTAGCCCAAAATAAGGCCTCTCTAGAAATACATGACATCACGTTGCTATCATTGGTGAGCTCGACTCACGAGGTGGGTCTATCACCCAAGATAACCCGCCAAGGAGTTCTATGACACGGTTACACAAATTATTGACATGTCTAACACGTACTCAATCATAGTCACATGCCATTTTCCCAAGCTATCTTGAAATTCGAGAATTATCATAACCCGCGCAACCAAAAGTTATGTGTATCGAGAAAATGTGTAAGTGTCACGTGGCATAGACACCTAATGGGAAACATAGTGTCTGAATTGTCGAACCAGTGCATTCAAATAATTCCGACTAAGTGCGAGAGCACTACGCCAATGGTTTTCTTGCTAATCTTTGCATCGTTACATTGCATAAGATTTTTACCTGCTTCATGTATGTTGCCAACCACATAATTGCGTGGATTGCCAACTATGTGGTACGCAAGTGGCTTCCTTACCGTTCTTTGTATCGTAACATTACATATTAATATGACACAAGTATTTTAAAAGCCACTCCATAGCGTAAAAGTAATAAGTTGACAATAACGCACGTCGGTGACCTAAAGTGCAAGTGGAGAGTTATCATACATATGAGAAATATTTATTTATACTTCCATGGTAACAAGTGGAAACACGTGCCAAAAGTGACGCGGCAAAGGTGGTCATGCCATGTCTTGCGAAACCCACCCCAATCGGCCATTGGGGCCACGACATGGGGGAGTCCGAAATATGACAATGACAGATGTCGGCAGCCTGCTGCCTCCAACTGCTTCGGCAACCTCATACACAGGGTTGCGCCAAGGCCCCACTACGGCAGCGAAACCGAAACTACACCGTCACGACTGCTGACAATTTACCGCAATCGCACAACTAGGCGTAGCTCGAGAATGATGCCTCCCATCCCACGTAGGGTGCTGCTGGCACGTAGGTCTTAGCGACCTAGTGGTCCGGACAGAGATCCAGACCATGGTTGCCAGTTGAGGAAGCGGGAGCAGGAAGCGATACGGGAAGCGGGAGCGGGAAGCGAGGCACTTTCAAAATTTTAGGAAGCGGGGAAGCGTGGGACCACTTAGGACCGATCCGGGAAGTGACCTAGGAAGCGTCTCGGAAGCGAGGGGAAGCGAAAAAAAATAAAAATAAAAAATAAAAAATACAAAAAAATTGAAAAAAACAAGGGAAGCGTGGGGGAAGCGAGGGGAAAGCGAGGGGGAAGCGTGATGGGAAGCACGCTTCCCATTAAAGGGAAGCGCGTCCCCCATTAAAGGGAAACACGTCCCCCATTAAAGGGAAGCGCACTTCCCAAAAAAGGGGGACGCTTCCCCCCACGCTTCGGAAGCGCGCTTCCCCTTTTAGGTAGGCGCTTCCGGTAACCCTGATCCAGACCCACGCCATTAGACCAGGTGGTCCCCAAAAAGCCGACAGCAAGTCTGGACATTCGGTCCAGACTTGCATGCACACTGGCACCTAAGCGCACCACCTGAACCAGATTCGGTTCAGGTGCTGCAGCCGCCTGACTCAGGCCTGGTACATGCCTGAGTTCGTGCTCGGGTCCTGAACACTAGTCTGGACAGAGATGTCCAGACCAGCAAGGGTGCTGGTCACACCAAACGAAAAGGGGGAGGCAGGGCGCTGAAAGGAGCGCCTGCCACCAGGTGCCGGCGTCACAGTGCCAACCGAGTGCGTGTCCAGCACTCGGTCGTTGGCCTGGGCACGTCGATGGCCACCCTAACCCTGTCTGGGCCCTGTGCACAGACCAGGGGTGCCCAAAGTCCAGTCTGAACCAACTTGGTCCAGACTGAGACAAACCGAAAAGAGAGAGAAAGGGGTGACAGTTTGGCTATGAACGAGCCCAAACTATCATGCAAGTACAAAAAAAATATAGATGATGGCAGCGTTGTTTCCATCCTTCCACCATGAATGGTGGTCGCAATACAGGCAGACCACACTCAAGACCCCAAAACGTCAAATGGAAAAGCAAAGAATCCGAACTCCAAAACGATGAAAGGGAAAGAGAGGAGCATTCTCAAAATCGTAACACAAGCATGCAACACGAGTTAGTATATATCTAATCCACCAAAACGAAAAACCTATATGCTTAACATAAAATGCATACTAGGAATCCAATTTCATGCTATAAGGAGGATATAAGCATATACATCTTTTGATAGAAAAACGAAAACATGCAAAACGGAAGATAGTCAAAACCTCACCTCCGAGGCTTTCAACTGCCGTAGAGGAAACTTCGGGTGATAAGCTTCTGGGCTTCCACAAAAAATGGCGCTTGCCCCCCCCCCCCCAAAAAAAAAAAAAAAAAAAAACACGCCCCACGGTTTGGGGGAGAGAGAGAGAGAGAGACCCACTTAGGGCTTTCTCTTCCTTTCTCCAAGGCATTAATGCCTTGGGTTTTAGAATGAAGGGCCAGGATTTTTTTAGAAGGGATGAAGGGCTGGGATGGCTTCACGCCCCCTATAGCCGCCCACTCCACCAACCGAATTCCTCTTTTCAAATCTTTCAGAAAGGTTTTTAAAAACGCCATCCAACAGGTTTTGTAAAAGCCATTAAGGTTTGGGAGAAATTACAAGGGGAGCCCCAAGGCTGCCACCCTTTCCAGCTAATGGAAGTGCGCCATTTAGGCTGCACTTAAGATCTTTCAAAATTGCCATGGGTTGCCGCCCACTTGGCCAACCCACGACTAGGATTCTAAAAGTTCTGGAAATCTTACCATGCTGCCAGCGTCCAGTTGGTCAACCATTGACCAGCTGGTCCTCTAGGACCAAAAACGTTCACATAGAAGGCCACCCAATGGGTCTGGGTCGCCCCATGGGTCTGGGCGGACTCCAGATCCAAAACGTAAAATACTCATTAAATAAAAATTAACTCCCTCTCACGTCATATTTTCATTTTCAAATTCTTAATTGACATGCAATGTTCAAAGCTCCTTTGAAACATTTTTCATCGTTTGCGAGAAATGCTCTCGTTACGACTCTCGTACTATCGATATGTATTTTTAGTAATTCACATGCACTGACGGTGTTTTTCGCCGTTTGAGTCCCAAATTCGGGGACAAACTAAATACATATATTATGGACTTACCCTTAAATTTTCAGAAGTTAATTCGTCCAGAATTTCCTTAAATCACTATTTACATTCTACTTACACGATTTAAGTCTCGCGTAGTCAAGTATGCATAAATTACGAGAAATTCTTGCAGTCACACAAGGAATTTCCGTCACTGAAGTACAACAATTCATATATTATATTTATGCAACACATTATAAATTTCCATCTTATCAGAAAGATTTTCTCAGAAAAACCTCGGGTCTTACAAGACGTGAAGAAATTAACGTGTCCCTGTGACAGGTATGCATGTGTATGTGTGCAAGCCAGAGTCTCTGTGCGTGTGTGTGTAAATATTGTCTTTCCTTTCAAATATTAATATAAACTGTCGATTTTCTATTGAGTTTTCACATTCAGTTTCAATTGCATTCAGGGGCTTTGCCAGGTATGGCAGTTGCTCACTATTTGCCAAAACTTTTATAGTTGCTCTCTATTAGCGCTGAGAACAGGTGGGATAGAGGTTGGATATTTGTGCCTGATTGACAATACCTGTCTTCAATTCAGCTATGTATTTTCAGATCCAATATTGGGAAATTTTCAAATAGGGGCCCATCTGTTGCCCTAAATTCCAAATGTAGGTCCATCTTTTTGAAAGCCAAAATAAAGTACTAGCCAGTGTTGTGAAAAGCGTTGAGGCGTAGCGAGGCGCTCAACCAAAAACCGAGGCGAGGCGTAAGCCTTGAGGCGTAAAGCGTAAGCCTCAAAAATTTTTTTTGAAAACTTTTAAAAAATTATAAAAAAATATCTAAAAATACAAATAAATAAAGAAATGCGTTATTGATGAAATTGACAACCAATAAGAAATAGAAAATGTCAAATAAGTACTAAAAAATATAAGATTAACATATAAAAGTAACTAAAACCTGATTACATAACTAAAAAATATATGAGATTAGCCTACAAAAGTTAAAATATATGGGATTAACCTATAAAAGTTAAAATATATGAGATTATTCTAAAAAATATGAGATTAACATATAAAAGTAACTAAAAAATTGATTACATAACTGGAAAATATATGAGATTAACTAAAAGAAATTAAAATATATGAGATTATTCTAAAAAATATGAGATTAACGTATAAAACCTAACATCAAACCATGACAGTATATCATACACCTAACATCAAACCATGGCAGTAGAAGTAAATTTAGCCACAAACAACTTAGTTATTGTATTGTGGAATAATTAAAGATTGATAAAATTGATTAAATACTTAGTATCAAGAGCATTTACATTATTATGCCATAAAATAAGTTTGTTTGCATGTGCACACAGTGTTCTGGCCAATGAATGGAAACTCTAAATAAAGTAAAGTAAAAGGGTAAAGAAGACATGAGAGGGATCCCCAACATGAAAAGAGATCTGATATTTTTTTATGACATAAGAAGCGAACCAATACAATTAGCCAGAATCCTATATATTCCCAAACCTATACCATGTGCTTGAAGTTAGACTATTGGATTTGATTCCTGAATTAGTTATACTTGTCAAATTATGTGTTGAAAACTACGTTTCTATAAGCTAAGTAACCAGTGAAACTATGGTTCTCTTTACTGATCCAACTGTGATTTGCATCTTTTTATGAGACAGCGTGCAAAATACAACACTCCCAGTGTGGATGCTATTGAGAAAGCAAGAACAGTTCAACTGTTACAGTTGTATAAACTGCAGTGAAACAACCGTGACACTTTCATTAACGTGACACCCTTTTCTAAGATCTAGTTATTTAACTAATCCTAGGGATGATGTTTCTATATATATACCTATATATCCATTATTTTTGTAGAATAAGATTTAAGTCTGAGCAGAAAATTGGCCTATTGTTGGCCCATCTTTAAATTCTTGTATAATAGTCTACTACACTTCTAATCTTACTAAAAGTGAATCTAACTTATTGCTTATGACTTGAATAGTAAATTCCAGGACAAACTAATTAAAGTTGAACGATTAAACCTATACAAAGATTCTCACAAAGCACATATGAACAGACACACCACAGGGAGCACTTTGGAGTGGAGATAATAATAGATCGATAAGAGAATCCTGGTATTAATTCTGTGTAAAAAGGTGAATGTGGATATGATGAACATATAAGTGATCACTTTATTGAAGGGGAAAAGTGGGCATGAAAATCTATTATATAATTTCCTTCTTCGATAGGCATGTATCTATGGATTATATATAGAGAGATTCAGATGGCATATGCTAGCTGTTGGAGAGTATAATTTGCTAATGACATAGGATAAAGTTAATTACCCACTTAGTTCTTAATTTCATAAGGGGGTTTACTGTTTTCATACAACTTGCAAAAGATTGGTGTTTGAGTTGGACTCCCACTGCATAAAAGTTAGAAAAAGTTGGAGAGAAAATTCAATAGGACAAAACCAGTGTTATTAAAAGCCTCACCTTGAGGCGCGTACGCCTCACCTTGAGGCGCGCCTCGCTCTGAGGCGTACGCCTCAAGGCGTATGAGGCGTGCGCCTCAGGGCTTTTGCGCCTTATGCCTGCGCCTCAAGGCACAAAGCCCCTCGCCTTGAGGCGAGGCGCGCTTTTTGCGCCTTGAGGCGCGTTTTTAATAACACTGGTACTAGCATTTTGAGTACTGTCAATATAGACCCATTATTACCTTCCATCACTCACGAGGAAGAAAACGGTAAATCATAACTGAAATATCCATTTCATCCTTATTCAATTCTGAAGTTAAAAAATATTATGTTAATAATGAAAAGTTGATATTTTCTATTGAGAAAACATAAATATAGCTCTATGCTCAATATTATGTGAACCCAACTAGCCTGATCTAATTGAAAACCATGACATAAAAAATAGATGCTGAAACAGAAAAGAGTGGATAGGGTAAGTTTTTACAATATATTTCAAATAAATTCATTCATTGATGAAAAACTACATCCAAAATCACAATCTAGATTACTCAGAACGATGAAGCTCTTGTAAGGAAATATGCGGAATCACGAGAACACATGCCACTTGAAGGCTTTACAAGATTGCAAACATATAAGTGCACATGCACAAGTCCTCTATGGGACAATACAAAGATCAATTAGAAATAAAAGACACTCAAGAATTAAAATATACACTCTTCTTATTGATAAAGTGCTTCAAAAGAAGCTTAAAGAAACAAGGGGGAACACCCCTATATTTATACACAAAAAAGCAAGAGGTAGGGGACCCTTGGGAGCTCCCAATGGTCATATTTATGACCGTTGGGAGCCCCCAACGACTCTATGGTCAATTTGACCATAGAGCCCCTAGGGGCCCCTTGATATTACAAGAAGAGAATAAAAATAACGAAAAATAAAAAAATAAAAATAACTGCTTTTAATAAACAGTTTATTACATGAGTGAAATGACTAAAATGCCCCTGTGGGACATATACCTATAAAACTGAAAATAAACATATATATAGTATATATATGTATATATAATCTTAACAGCTCTGTATCTACTCAGTATTTGGTGAAAGGAAGAACCATTGAATCCCCCACATTGGAATTTTTACCTGACTTTAACCCAAAAATAAAGAAAAAAGTTGCCCAACCCTACCCTTCACATTACTTCCAACCCTAGAAACAAAACCCAGGCTAAAAACTGAATATGAAATACTTAATTCATTTTTCTTGATACGTCTTCTCTTCCTAGCAATACTTTTTTAAGAAAAGGGAAATGATTGGGCAATTGCAACTGTGCACCTGCTCCATTGTTAATTCCACATGATCCATGATAGTAGGAACCCTATCAATAAAAAGTTATTGCTCTAGAAGTTTTGAGAATGAACTTCAGCTGTCTTTTTTCTATTTCCTATCGTGCCATAGTACCTTGGGAGGAAGAGGTTTTAGGGGTTGAGCAGACGAGGAATGCGATTTAGGGCACTCTTTTAAAAAAAGGGAAATGATTGTGTGATTGCAACTATGCACCTGCTCCATTGTAAATTCAACATGATCTATGCTGATAGAAACCCTAACAATAAAAAGGTTATTGCTGTAATGGTATTTAGAATGAACTTCAGCCACCATTTTTTTTTATTTCATCTTGTGCCATGGTAACTTGGGAAGCTGAATAGGAATGTGGTTTAGGGTTTGAACAGAAGGAAAAACTTTTCTTTGCCAACATTATCACTCTCTCTGTAAGGTAGTTTAATAATTTAGTTATATCTTATATATTATGGTTAACCTGGGTTAAATAGACAGAGGTGGTTGCAGGTGATTGTTTGACAGTTTATTTAGTGTTGGGTAGTGGGTATTTGGAATTTAGGACAGAAGATGGTTCCCTATTTGGACATCTGTCCAATATTTTTTCCAACTGGACATTGCCTCGAAAATAACTGGGCGAAGCCCTATTTCTTTTTTTTTGTTACCATGCTTTTCTGAAAAAATGGATAATATCCTAGCTGAAATAACTATGTTGGGTCCAGTTCCAGGTTAGATATGGGCTCGACAATCCATGTGCTTATTGATTGTGTGTAGCATCCAAAGCTCACATGGACCATATGATTGTTGGTGGGTTGAACTCTGATCTAGTAAGAGTGTATTCTACCAAGTTAATTGGTGGAAGAAACTTACGGTTTGATTGCCTTTTGAAGCCTAGTCTAGCCTACAACAAGATCTGGTTGTAGAATGGGCGTGACAAAGAAAAGGTTTCAAAAATATTAAAGACCACAAATTACCCATTAATGCTAAAAATCTTGGCTTCACTGATGTGGCTGCCACATACTTGGGGCTGGTTTAGTTGTCTTAGGAAATAATTTATTCCTATCTTTCAAACTTCAGTATAAATGCTAATCATCATTTTCCTTTCTTATATCCAGTGGTGCAGTTTGGTTTCATTGTTGTCCATCCTATACCACATACTTGACAATGGAGTTGAGCTGGAAGGTGCTTTTCCCTATATATCTCATGTAACTCTCAATCGACTTCTTGTTGATGTTGTCGATAGGTAGGTGAATCATAAAATTCTATCTTAACATGTATTCTAGTTCCACATTTGACATTCTTTCTTCATGAATGGTTTTGTTTTTCTCTGATCACTCAACTCTGCTATTGGCAAGTGGAAAATATGCTCTTCTCTGATCATTCAACTCTGTGATAAACAATCCGAGGAATGAAGACTAGAGTATACTCATACTTCAAACTAATGTTTGAGTTAGAACTTGTTTGATATTTGTTTTATAATATAAACTGTTATCTTCTTTGAGATTTTCAGAAGCATAAAGATTACCATACTATGCTTTACCATTGTATGTAATCATGGTTATTTCAATATTTTCCTTGATTTAAATATCATTTAAGGAGTCCTTGTGCCTCTTTTTTTGCTGTTTTGTATATAATCTCAATGCAAGGTTCATCACTTGACTGTTGATTTTTTCATCAGTCATCTAATATTGATCTCTACGTTTCTTGCATTGGTTTTAAATCTGCAAATTTGTTTGCTCTGATGGTATTGATTACAACTTTGTTTTTAAAAACTAAATCAGCTAAGTATAGAGGAGGAATGAAGTCTAAGACTCTAAAAATCCCAATGGATCGATGTTTCATAAGTATTCAGCTTAACCAAGGAACTCTTAGGCTAATGGTTAACAATAATTTAAGAAGAAAAGCAAAAGAATCTGAACCATGTGTCACCGATAGCAGAAAATTTGTGGATTATCATGATGCATGGTAGTTCACAATTTCTTTCCTTTTCTTTTTTCTTATATAAGGACTTAAATATGGTCAATATTCAACAGGTGCTTTAAAATTCCATATTTTCACGTCTCTTTGATGGTATCTTTGAATGCTGTTGCAGGTTGCTTCTATACGCAGCTGCATACAATGTAGTATATGCATGTGTGTGCGTATGTACGTGGCTGTATCTGTGTCTGTCTTCCCTATTTGAGTATGGACTTGGTGTGGACCATTTCTATAAGTCATTTCTGCAAGTGTTTTTTGATTAATCTGAGGTTTTAGATGTGTTTATTATCATTTGTTTACTAGAAAACATGCTTTGGATCTTTTTTTTTGCTAAGCCCAAGGAAAACCTAGTTCTCATCAGCTGTGACTAGTTTGGTTGTGAACCCATCTGGCCTCAGTGCAAGCCTCCATTGGATAAAACCCTCTTGCCTTTAGCTTTGCAACCAAGGAAGCATATCCTGGGTGCCAAACTTGTGACACCCTTTAACTTGGAAGCTTTCAAGCTGACCCACCTAGCCAGTTCTTTGGAACCCTTAGGGCTTTTGGATCAAATTGTTTTGATAAAAAACTAGTTTTTTTTTATTCAAAGTTTTGGTCCAATATGGACCATTGCTTTTTAGATTCTTTTAAAAGAACTTCCTCATCTAATAGATGCTCACCAAATTTCTAGAGATCACGTCTATGAAGTTTTATTTACAAAATTATGCAATAGAACATAAAAGAATAATATGGTCCATACAGAGTCCATACTCAAATTAGAAAGCATAGATCATTCTTTGTGTGTGTGTTGCTGCTATTTACAAAAACTTGTCCGCACACTGGTTAGGAGATCAGCTTGTATGCCTCAAGTTGAGGAGATGTCATGGGTCCAATACCTGTGGGGTGTGTCCCTAGCTGCAAGGTCGAAGTTATGGGGACCTCCCTCGGGGTTTTATGCCACTGTCATCCAGAAAAAAACACTCAATAAACGATAGTACCTGCTGGCGACCAGAAAATCGTCGGTTTTCTCCCTGGTTATAAAAAAAAGAACCTCATTATAACTATGGCTTGAACTTTTCGAAAAATGTTTATATGTTTTCTGACTCAATTGCATGCCTTCTCTTGATATTTACAGTTTACATTGGGGTTTTATATGAAAGGGTAGTAATGTATTTTTTTTCAATGGTCATTTCTCATTTGATGCTATCATTCTAGCATAGTATTTGCATTTTTTAAGTTAAATTTGCTTACATAATTATTGGATGCATCTGCAGCCTTGAAAATGCAGGTGAAAATTCTTTCCTTCCTATGCTGAGATCAATTAAATTGGTAATGGGGTTGCAGTGTTCAGTAGGGACAGCTTCATTAGATTTATCAAGCATTGGTTTGGAAACTGAGGTTAGTCATCATGTCGATGCTTATAAATAGTATGATGTATTTTAGTGGGTTCTCTATTTTAGGTCAACAAAGCATGCTATTGATGATGATGAGAGATCATGAGTTAATTGATTATTGATGTTCCTTACAAGCTGTCTCTCTCTCTCTCTGTCGATATTACAATGACTTCTTCATCATGATTCATCATTTCAGAAGCCCTGCTCATGCTTTCATTGGATTATTTTTTATACACGAATATTTTTTCGGTACTCCTAAGGGGACTGATCATTGCAACCGATACTTTATAATGGATAAAATCACCCATGCTGATTTTCCCACCTTGTTTTGGCCAGTATTATGCTAGAAAAAGATTAGTAGAATGAGTACTGGTGTTCACTGGAGGACCTGAACAATTCCCTTGTTGGCTCCCATACACTTCACGCTAGTTTTCAGCTTTTGCTGGGTCTGCATGATTTTGCTTTTAGTAGATGCTGATGATGTTTGTGAATGCATGCATGAGTAAATGTATGTGTGTGTGTCTGAATGTGTGCACATGTGTGTATATACATCCTGTGGGTGTAACGCCCTCAAAATTCCGGACTTGTAACTTTTTAGGAAAATTTTGAAAAGCCTTGTAATCATTCATTTATCAGAGTTTTAAATAGTAATTCAGCAAAAAATGATGTTTTGAAATAGCAAGTCAACAGACTTTGGGCGCATTACTTGCGAACCTTTCTTTTATACAACAGATTTATAACTCCATACATTTATTGAAACCAAATAGATTCAAAACGAGGTTTTAGAGTTTATACGAAAAGTGAAATTTCAAAGAAAACCCTTACACCAAATTACAAGAAAAATGTTCTCAGGAGCGAAACGTCAGGGAAAGTCTCATCTTTATATCATCACGCCATCATGTCATCGCTTGCATTACCGACCTAATCATCACCTGTACCCATGAAACGAGGTTAGATCGTTAGAAATTTGGTACGTGCATAGATATAACAATTATTAACACATGCGTAGTTCAATTTGTGATATGGAGTTCAGAATAAGCAAAAATGAGCATGATAATCTTGTTTATGTATCGTTCTAATTTTATTAGATGTCTCCGAGGAGTGAGCAAAATGAGCATTATAACTTTGTTTCGATATTAGTTGTCCTGAGGGTACGCACAGGAGAAACGTAGAAACAACAGAGACTGCTCGGGGGTTTGTTATGCTATGTATTTTGATATCCCGAACAACTAGCTGAGTCTTGCTCGTAAGGAGACGAGCAATGACCGAGAGAGAATTTCCCAAAGGCCACTCGTTCAAGGGGATGCATTCATACTTCTATAGAAGTCATTGGAACTTACCACCTAAGATAATTTTTGGTAGCCCAATCTCCAAACTTCGATGACTAGGGACACCAAGTAATTTGCTCGAAGAGTGTAGTTGTTAACAACCTGTCTCTCAAAGTTTTTTACCAACTCATCCTCTTTTTTGATGAAACCATAACGACAAATGCGTATGTCAGGTTCTACTTAACTGATGACCCATTCTACATACTCTGGTCTTTCAAACCAACTCGAGTATCTTGCCTATGAAGGCGAAGATCACTATTTATGTTATTTCCTTTTCATCATTGTGCATTTTCACGTTACGAGGTTATCATAAACCTCTCATCCAATCATCGTAGTACTAATATGCCACGCATATTTGATAGTACCGTTACGATGAGAGGTTTGTTAAAATGTAAAAAGAATTATATGTATTTTTATTTTCTTATTTTTTTTTTATTTTGTATCATAACTATCTAGTTCATATCAAACTAGATAGTTAGGGCTTTGGTCAAGTTCACCAAACTCTAGCTGTTGGAGCTAGTCCAGCGGCTAGAGGGAGAGCTCCTTATGAGCTCTCCTCCCCTCTCTCTTATAAATAGGGGGTGCATCCCCTATTGTATCTCACTTGTAGAAAATGCTTTTTAAGCATTTCATATTTTGAATATTTTTTTTTTATTTTGTGTTTTCCATATTTACCCTTTTACGGGTCTTGTGTGAAGTGCCTTTTTAGACACTTGTTTGGTTGATTCAAGTGCTTCGGTGGAATACAACAATTTTCTTACATGGTATCAGAGCCACAAAATTATTAGATCTTTGAGAAAGTCTGCCTCGGTTTTTGTGCCACTTGTGCAAAAGGTGTGTTATCACCTTGTTCTTGGAAAAGTGTTTCGTCACTTAGAGAGAAGTGTTTTATCACTTCACTATCGGCTACAAAATAAATCATTTGAAGGGCTTCAACATCATTTTGTATTGTATTTCTTTCCCTTCTCCCATTTTTTCTTTCCCTTTTCTTCTATCTTTCCTTCTTCAACCCTTGTAAATGATGGATGATAATGATAAAGTCACCATCATCCCTATGAAATTAAGTGACACAAACTATGTAATGTGGGCTTCAATTATGAAGCTTCACATATGGGGTAAAGGTTTATGGGGAATCGTGGATGGTTCTGATTCGGAACCATCCACGATCCCTTACCAAGAAAGAGGGAGATAAGGAAGTCCTATTGTTGGAGGAGGAGAAAATCAAGGTTTTAGCCTCTTATGAAAAAAAGTGGAAATAGTGGAGGATGGGACATGCTAAAATAATGTCATGACTTATCAATAGCGTTGACATTAAAAAGTGTTCTAGTCTTGCCAAGTTTGAATATGCGGATAAGCCATGGAAATACCTTAAGAATATGTATTTCCTTAAAGATATTGCACATGTGTGCAATCTTCAAGAGAAGGTTCGGACGATGACCCAAGGTGACAAATCCATTCGAGAATATTACTCTGGGAAGAATTAACTCTTTTGAAATCGAAATGGCACTGTGCCGAGGATATCGAGCTTCGCCAAAAGCAACTCGATATCGAACATTTCTTCCAGTTTATAACTGGGTTAAGGCCAGAGTTTGAGTCCACCAAATCGGCCCTCCTTCACCGTGGAACAGTTCCCACTATTGTGGTAACTATTGAAGAATTAACAATAGAGGAAAATCGTCTCCGGAAAAACACCTAAAAACTTGATAATGATTCCGCCCTAGCAGTATCTAGGTCAGGGACTAAAAAGGAGGGATGAAAAAAAGGTTGCCTTTGTTGAAAGAGGAGTACTTGAATGAAGCCATTGATCTGCCATATGTTACATCAGAATACCAGTTAGCAGACTTCTTCACCAAGCCTCTTGCAGCTCCCCGATTTCACTTTCTCTTAAACAAACTTTTGCTCATTGTACTGTTAGTTTGAGGGGGAGTGCTAAAATGTAAAAAGAATTATATGTATTTTTATTTTCTTATTTGTTTATTTTTATTTTTTATTCTGTATTATAACTATCTAGTTCATATCAAACTAGATAGTTAGGGTTTTGGTCAAGTTCCAATTGGAACTTGACCAAACTCTAGTTGTTGGAGCTAGTCCAACGGCTAGAATTCTAGCCGTTGGACTAGCTCCAACGGCTAGAGGGAGAGCTCTTTATGAGCTCTCCTCCCCTCTCTCTCTTATAAATAGGGGGTGCATCCCCCATTGTATCTCACTTGTAGAAAATGATTTTTAAGCATTTCATATTTTGAATAAAATCCTTTTTTTTTATTTTGTGTTTTCCATATTTACCATTTTACGAGTCTTGTGTGAAGTGTCTTTCTAGACACTTGTTTGGTTGATTCAAGTGCTTCGGTGGAATACCACCATTTTCTTACAAGGTTATCAGTTTCTCATAAAGAAAACCCCAACATTAATTTAGAATCTCAAAGTTTTGATTATCACTATTTATGTGATTTTATTTTTATCATTTTGTATTTACATGCTATGAGTTTACCATAAACCTCTCATCCAATCATCATAAAACTAACATGTCGTGCATGTTTGATAGTGCCGTTTCGACGATTAGGCTGAGCTCGGCCTGCCTGAATCAAAGAAAGAGGGAAAAAGGGGCAGGAGGGTGCCTTAGCAGGGAACGAGAGAGGGCGGGAGCTTGCCTCACAGCATCATGTCGTAAGCCAACAACATTTCAACCGACGACACCCATAAAAAAAGCACCGAAGGCCAATCCTCCGATCCTCCTTCATCCATTCTGAACTCAGAGTGGGGAGAGGGGGAGCGACGCATAGCACTACGCCCAAGTAGATGTGCCCTTAGCCAAATGGCCTCAGGCGCCATCGCAGAGGTGATAGGGGGTGGTGGTTGGCTGTTATTCGGCAAAAGGAAGGGGAGGTGGTAAGGAGGAGCAACAGTCGTTCGGCTGCCTCTATCTTCGAGAAAAATAGAGGAAGAAGAAACAGGGGCGAGTGGCCACTACGGTGGCCCAGTGGACAGGCGGGCGGCCTGCCGAAAATAGAGAAGGGGGGATTCCTTGATTTCATGGTGGTGTAAGAAGCAACACAAAGTTTCACTATCATCTACTCAAGCTGAATATAGGGCTATGACTACGACAACTATGAAACTTGTATGTCTAAGGAATCTTCTCAAAGATATGGGAATACATCTCCAGACCTTCGAAGATGTGTTGTGACCAAAGTTACCAGAAGCGCCTAAGTAAAAGGGGAAGCGCGCTTCGGAAGTGCAAAATGTCACGCTTCCGAAGCGTGAGGGGAAGCATCCCCCTTTTTTGGGAAGCGCGTTTCCCCCACGCTTCCCCCACACTTCCCCCTCGCTTCCCCATTTTTTTTTTTCGCTTCCCCCTCGCTTCCGGTTCGCTTCCTAGGTCGCTTCCGGTTCGCTTCCTAGGTCGCTTCCAGTTCGCTTCCTAGGTCACTTTCGAGACAGTTCATAATTTTCTTCTAAGTGGTCCCACACTTCCGCGCTTCCTAAATTTTTGAAAGTGCGTCGCTTCCCGCTCCCGCTTCCTCGACTGATAACTCTAGTTGCGACAACAAGAGTGCTATCTATATTGCCAACAACCACACCTTTTATGAGCTTACCAAGCATATCGAAATGGATTACCATTATATACAAGATGAATATTTGAAAGTTATGATCAAGCTTCCATATGATACACTGACTATCAACTTGCTGACTTTTTCACCAAAGCTCTTGCTGCACCTCGTTTCATATTCTTACTTAACAAACTTTCAGTGTATACACCGTAAGTTTGAGGCTGGGTGTTAAAATATGTATATATATATATATATATTCTTAAATATAAAAGAATATATATATAATGCTCAACAGGGGCGTTTTGGTTATTTCACATTATGTAACTAGGTTAGTTCAATAGGAATATGTTATTTACATAGTTTTTTACTTTTTTAAATAAATGTAATTTATACAGCCATAAGGGGCTCTATGAGGATTACCCATAGACACTTGTTGTTGTGTATAAATAGGGACACATTGTCTCCATTTATTTTATGCTTCTCACTAAGCATTTTATCAATAAAATCTATATTTTTATATTGTGTTGCAAGCCCTAGTTGGTTTATGGTGTTATTTTTAAATGGATTTGTGGTTGTGCACATTGTATTGTGTGTTTGTATGGCCTTAGTTGGCTTGGATTTATTTTCTGCTCATTCATTACAGTGTATACGGGTGCCTCTATATGCTTTATGATTTTTTTATTAATCTGCATGGTCATTTTTTTACCAGAGGCTGGACTTCTAAAATTATATTTGTGCAGATGATGTGGAAATTGGTGAAATCTGCTTGGACTTCACATGCCAATTGCAATAAAAGAAGAGTTGCACCTATTGCATCACTGCTATCTTCTATCTTGCATCCATTAGTGTTCAGTGACCTCAGGATGCATGAAACCCTTGACTGCAAGCCAGGTCCTCTGAAGTGGGTTAGTCTTACTCCCTTTGTTCTCTGTAATTGCAACTTCTGATCTGCTTTTGCATTAAAATTGGTGAGCGAACCAACTTTTGTAGTCTTTGTTCTCAATGCTGAAACTCCATGTGTTAAGAGGATTACTTTAAACTTTAATGTGGTGCATAGATTTTGCGCAGACTTCAGGAAGCTAGTCATGTAGTATATTTCTTAAAACTTAAAAATGATAGCTGACTGTGTCTTTCTTTCTGGATTTTTTTTATTTTTATAATCCAACTAATGTGTATTTTTTTAATCAAAACAGGTGGTGTAATAACATTAGCATGTCATTGTCTATATTCATTATTTGATGTGTCAAGTGCCAACAGTTTTCTTGGATGTTTAATGCTGTCATATTTGTCAATGAAGTTAATACTTTTTATTGAAGTATGTTGTGGTTAATCTATCTGAGTGAATTATACATGGTGTTGATTCACCTATGCTGTTGCTTGCTGCCGCCTTGTGTCAGATTATACAATAAGCTCAGCTGCATTTGTTTTTTCAAATAATGAAGCTTGGGGTTTGTCCCCTCATGAGATTCTAACTTGATGCTGATCTTTTAGGATAGAACAACTACTAACCAGTTTGGCTATCTGGCTATCTTATTCAACCTGCCACTTCGTAAATGTCTCTACATGCACAATGCACCAGATAGATGACATGAAGATGCAGGCAACTTCTAGAAGAGGGCCACTTTTTGTGCAATTAAACAAATGGGAACATGGTAGGAAGTGTTGAAAGCTATCCAATGTACTAGAATGTTTAGCAGTGTGCAAAGGCTTTTATTATTATGCCTTTTTCACACAACCGACTTTTTCACTTGATCCTCCTTGTGCAAGAAAAGAATAAATCTCGGACTGTTTTATGAGTGATTTTGCATGCATAACTAAAATTTCAATAGATAAGGTAAAAAGGTATAATGGTTGGCTTATAGTTATTAGAAGTTTCTATTAAACTATGTCACATGGGTGCAGGTACGACACTTTCAAAAACCTAGGGTGCGGGAGTGCAGCAAGGGCAAAAATGTAAAAAAAAATTATATATATATATATATATAATTTTGAAGTTTTAACAATTAACATTTAACGGTTAACATTGTCATAATATCATTCATCAATCATCATTCATGCAATATATCAACCTAAATATCAATCAAATAAGTAAAGCAATTACATAAATCAACCTAAATATCAATCAAATAAGTAAAACTGAAAAAAACTAAATTACATACCAAAGTATATCCTGATGAAGTAATTGATCTTAATAATTTTCTTTATCATCATCAAATGCATCATTAGAAGGAATACTGGGCTCAACTAAATCCATGTTTGTTATGTTGAAATCATGCTCTTCCTCGAAGTCACACTCTTCTGGGTTTACATCCCAAAATTTGGATGTTCCTTGTCTGCGTTACAAACCCAATTTGAAAATGTTAAATACAATACAAGTATATTTAAATAAAAAACTAAGAAATAATCAAATAACTAAGAGAGCAAATTAGTACATGTATTCATCATAGGTTCGTGAAAGTAATCGAAGATTTGAATGAAAATATACTAAATCCTCTGCACGCTTGCTGGTGAGTTTGTTTCTCTTCTTGTTGTGGATTTGAGAATATGTGCTCCAACTTCTTTCACAACAAGATGAACTAGCAGACTGCGATAACAATCTTAATGCAAGACGTTGGAGAAGAGGTGTTTCTGATCCAAATGTTGACCACCATGTGATAGGATCTATATTATCCTCTTCTCTCGCGAATAATGTCGGTCCATATAATCTCGAAGATGAAAATTTTCCAAACCCTTGTGTGACTTGACGTAGAAGATATGCTTTTGGAAAAAGTCTTGTCATATATATATTTCTATGTCTTGATAGTTCTGAGTTTAAATTTGGAGGGACACGACCAATACCACCAGCCCACCACTTATTTGCATAATATTTTGGATTAAGAGAATCTGCCATGCAATGCAAAAGATTGTTGCTCTTATCTCATCTTCTGACTAAAATTGAATGAATATGATTAAAAAATTCTGAATCATCCAATGCAAGATTTTTTTCTTCATGCTTGAAAACTATAACTTGTATTTTTTCGATCATATTATCCCACATTTTATAAACTCTGTGAAGCTTGGGCTCATCCTTATCAACTTCTCTTAACATTTCCTAAATATGTTGCGTAAATTGAATGAAGTATACCACTCTGTCCAAAAACTCATCATCAAGAATGAATTTTTTAATTTTTTGAGCCTTGATATCATCATCAGCACGATAGAATGTCCAATTTTCATCAGTCACCATGTTAATCAAAGCATTCTTCACTCTTTTAATCCTCTTCACCATCACAATGATGGACGCAAAACGTGTTTCAGCGACCTTCAACAATTTCAGGTCAGAATACCTATTAAATATAGTATTAGCACGATGGTGGTTAACAATAAAATTCCTACTGCTTTTGACATTTCTTTCTAAATCTTCAATCCATGAACATAAAACATATGCTTGTGAATTTTCTTCTTCTATGGGGTTGCAGATGCTCTTTAGGGTCATATTTAAGCTGTGTGCTACACAGGGAGTCCAAAAAATATGAGGGTACTCACTCTTCAAACTCAACGCTGCACTTTTACAAACTGATGCGTTGTCTGTAATGATTTGTACCACTTTCTGATCATCCACTTCTTTTATGACTTCTATAAATAATCTCTTTAAATACTCTGCATTTTTATATTCCCCATATGCATCAACTGCTTTCAAGAATATTGGGTCACTAAGCGAACAAACAATGAAATTGATCAGTGGACGCCTTTGAATATCTGTCCATTTATCAGATATAATAAAAACTCAATTTTGCTCCCATGAATATTTTTTAATCTCCAGCAACCTCTCCACATTTGCCCTCTCTTCTGCAAGAAGTGTGGTTCGTATTTTTTCTGAACTTGGAGGCACATAGGCACTCAAATTACAATTTTCCAAGGATGTTACTAAATCCTTCCAATAAGGATTTCTAGTCTCATTAAATGAGAGTGAACTAGAATAAAAATACCTCTCAACTTTTCTATCCAATTCTTCTCTCCCATATGTATTGAATGCTGCTTGTATCATTCCTCTACCTCCTACATTGACTTTTCTTTTTTTTTCAGCATCTTCTTGGTGGCTTGCAATTGACACACTAAATGCAGAAGAATCGGCCATTGCCTTTCTCTTCTCATATTCTTCTTGTATTTTCTTGTATTGTCTTCGCATTGTTTTCTGCATCCTGAAATGTCATGTCCTGGTATCTTCAACAAATAAGCTTTCACTCTTGTGTAAGACCCAACAAAATCTCTTTCGCAGAGCTTGCATCGAAATCTCTTGTTTCCACCACCACTTTCTCCAGTTTTTGCAAGTTTATCTACATGTACCTATAGTGGCCCCACATCATCAATCCACTACAACTATAAGCAAAACTAGCAAAACTAGTGGCATAACTCACATGTTGGGATGAGGATGACGCAAGTCCTTTTCCTTTATCCATCATTTTTATCCCGAAAACATAAAAAAATACATTCAAAATTTCAAATCAATTATACAGACATTATCTTGATATAAAAATATATATAAAATCAAGAGCAAGGAGGGGGGATCTGCCCCTCCCCTGCCAAAAACAGGGAGGGACTCAGCCCCTCCATTGAAATAAGAGGGTGCAGGGACGGGGGGGGGGGGGGCTCTATTAAGGATGATAGTCGTCAGGGGTGTTTATGTCACTTTACTGTTGTAATTTTGTATTGTGCCTGTATCGCTGTATTATATTGTTGGGTCGGTTGTTTGGGTCTGGAGCAGACCCGATATCTATTTATGTTGGACTCGAACTGGCTGAGTAATAAAAGGATGCATTAGGGCACGTTCTCACGATGAGAATGAAGAGAGCTCGTCTTTGCTGCAGACGTTTCCATAGCCTCTCTGTCTCTTGTGCCACTGCGTGAACGCAACCCCTAGGATAAAACTTTCATGGTATCGAAGCAGGTTCGCCTGTGACTCCCATACAAGTGTGCAGGACGAGTTCCAGCGAGAGTGCCCTGCGAGATTCAGATTTTCTGTCGTAAACAGGTTAAGTGATTCATCTCTTCTTTTCTTCCTCTCTATTCCTTATCATTTGTTATCTGTGTCGTCAGACCTAATATCGAGTTCTTCAACCCTAGGTCTGATCGACAACCCCAAATTTGGTTGTCGTCAGATCTGCCGACTCTTCTCTCTTGGTTGTTGTTAGATCTGCCACTTCTTCTCTCTTTGTTTCTGTTTCTCGATCCCTTAAAGGAGTCCTACCTTGATAAGTCTGTCGATTCCCAATACTTGCCCTAAACTTCGGCAGATCTGAGCTATTTCAGATTCACCCCAAACTACATCAGATCTGGAATTTGCGTCAGTTCTTAATTCTGTGTCAAATCTGAATTGTTTGATTTACTGATTTTAACTTGCCCTTTCGTCAGATCAGATTATAACAAATCTGATTTATATCAGACTGTTTACTGTGCTTGTCAAAAAAAAAAAGGAACAACAAGCACATTTCCTGCAATTTTAGATAGTTTTCACACATCTATTCACAACTTTTTAGCTTCACCTTCACCCATTGTCCTTTCTTCTTATTCCATCATTAATTCTCCATCTTTGCCGTCTAGTTTTCTTGGACAACTAATTTCTGAAAAGCTCAACAATTCAAATTACTTGACCTGGAAAAGACAAATCCTGCCATTTATTAGGAGTCTAGATCTCTCTGGGCACCTTGATGGGACAATATGCGCACCACCAAAGTTCGTCATGCAGGAACAACAGGATGACAAAGGAGATGACTCCAACATGATAATTCACAATCCAGATTTCACATCATGGAGGAAGAGAGACCAAGCAGTCGTAGCATACATTACCTCTACTCTCTCTCAAGAGGTATTGGTGAGTAGGGGTGGCAAAACCTGACACGACCCGCCAACCCGCCTCTTAGGCGGGTTCGGGTTTGGAAAAAACCAACCCGTTTAATAAACGGGTTGACCCGCCTAACCCGTTTATTAAACGGGTCGGGTTCGTGTTAGGGGTATGCCAACCCGGCTGACCCGTTTAATAAACGTGTTAGGCAGGTGGGTCAACCTGCCAACCCGTCTGCCAACCCGCCAACCCGACCCGCCAACCCGACCCACCAACCTGACCCGTGAACCTGAGAACCTGTTTACCCGACCCAACCAATTTATTAAATGGGTTGGCGGGTCGTGTCGGGTTACCCGTTTATTAAATGGGCCGGGTTCGTGTTTGCCACAACCGACCCGTTTAATAAACGAGTCGGGTTCGGGTTGAGGTATGCTGACCCGCCAACCCGACACAATTGCCACCCCTATTGGTGAATATTCCAGACGACTGCTCTGCTATGGAGCTGTGGCAGAAGTTAGCTAAGACATATTCACAAATTTCGGAGGCCAGAATTCTTCATTTGAAAAGAGAGTTTCAGTTGTTAAAGAAAGAAAGTCTGACTGTGACAGGCTACATGAATCGAGTCAAGACTATCACAGATCAGTTAGCTATGGTGGGTTGTGAGATTCTTGATTGAGAAAAGGTGCAACAAGCGTTGAATGGTCTTGGGCCTGAATATCACATGTTGGTTACATCGTTGCTATGTCTGCCGTCACTACCAAACCTTGAAGATCTTCGTGCGAAGCTGCTACAGTATGAAGTCACCATCAAAGGGGAGACCTTTTCAAATCACAGCAATCACGAGGTAATGATCACAGGAATGGGATCAGAAAGGGGGCGCAACTCTTTTCGTGGAGGACGTGGACAAGGAAAAGCTAATTTTGGAGGACGTGGATTGTTACCTACTCCAAATAATCAGTTCAACTCATTTCCCATCAATCAAAACTCGCGAAATGTACCAACATGCTATTTATGTAATAAGAGAGGACACATTAAGGCAAACTGCTGGCATAATCCTCAAAACAAAGGAAAGATGAATGGAGCAACACTTCCCAGCAAAGGAAAGGAAATGGGGGGACCTAAAGATGATGATAAGGATAACGTGAAGAATCTCTTGATTTTTGCACTTTCAGGGTTGGGGGGTTGGGTTTCAAACAGAATGAGCAAGGAACATGGTATATTGACTCTAGAGCGGCAACACATGTTACAGGTGATGTTGGTAAGATCTCAAAACCGATTGCCTATTTTGGAAAATTCAGCATTAAGACTGGCGATGGTACTCTTCACCCTACATCACATGTTGGAACCGTTGACCTTCCTCTTTCTAATTCTTCCCTAACTTTGTCTAATGTTTGCCATTCCCCGGGCATAGTTAAGAATATTGTTTCTGTGTATAAACTTGTTGACGATACTAACTCTTCTATTGAATTTACTCCTTCTGTATGTGTTAAGGATTTTCTTACGAAAGAGATGCTCGTTGAAGGAGAGCGACAAGGGAATATGTATGTTCTCAAGGAGTCCCCCTCTTCAGTTCGTGTTGCTTCACCAATCTCGTCAATTATTCAGTCAAAGTTGTCTCAAGATTGTTTTAGTCTGTCTAATTGTAATAAGCCAGAAGTTTGGCATCGTCGATTGGGTCATTGTAGTCGTTCGTTTATTGAAAAGCTTGTGTCAAATGGCTTGTTCCAGAGTCTAGTTTGAATAAAATGTCAGAGGAACCTCTTTGTTCTAGTTGTCAGTTATGCAAGAGTCATGTACTCCCTTTTCATTCAATAAATCAAAGAGCTTCAATTTCCTTTGAAATCATATACTGATGTTTGGGGCCCTGCTCCCCAAACTTCTTTATCTGGCAGCCGCTATTATGTCATCTTCATTGATAGTTATTCTAGATTCACCTGGATATATTTTATGAAACATAAATCTGAAGTGTTCAAAATCTTTTGTTCGTTCCATGCTCTTGTTTGTAATCAATTTTTATCCAAAATCCAACATTTCCAATGTGATGGAGGAGGAAAGTACTTATCACATGAATTTACTGAATTTCTATAAAATAATGGCATCAATCGTTGTATATCTTGCCCACATACACCACAACAAAATGGTGTTGCAGAAAGAAAACACACACACATCGTGGAAAGTGCCTTAAGTATGCTCCACGACTCATGTGTTCCCTTGAGCTTATGGACAAAAGCTTTCCACATAGCGACGTATGTCATAAATCGCCTGCCTATGAAATTGCTTGAAGATAGATCTCCATATTTTACTCTTTTTCAAAGACACCCTGATTATAAAGAAATGCGAGCTTTTGGCTGTGTCTGCTATGTTCACATTGACATTTCTCAACGTGACAAGTTTCAAGACAAGGCATGCAAGTGCTACTTTGTTGGATATGCTGACCACTACAAAGGTTATTGGTGCTATGATTCAACTTCTCGTTGGATTAAAGTCTCGCAGAATGTTGTATTTGATGAAATCATTGTTGGAGAATCAGAAAGGGCAGCAAAGCAGAATCAAGGAGAGAAGCAAGCAGAGCAGAACAAAAGGGATGAAGTGTATGAACCATGGATGGCTTAAAATTTTTTTGATCAGATAGAAACACAGGATGATTGTTCGTGTAAGTCATCAATTATTGCGTAAGAAGAGGCTGGCAGAAATTCTCAGATGGAGGGAGTCACAAATTCCCAGCTGAGTGTACCATCTACATCTTATGGCGATATAAGATTTCAGGGACTTGTCTATACAAGAAGAAATGGCCATGATAATGACTCATGCCCTGACGTTCAGCCTCGGAGGTCTGGAAGAACCCGTCATCCCATTGAAAGATGGGTAAGTTATGATAACTTCTCCATGAATTTACAATTGTTTATTTCTCAGGTTGAAAAACAGGAGGAACCGAACAACTTTGTAGATGCATCTAGGTCAAAGTGGTGGATAGAGGCCATGAACGACGAAATGAAAGCGTTGCACGAATGTGGAACTTGGGAAATTGTTCCACGACCCTCGCACAGAAATGTCGTGGGATCCAAGTGGGTCTACAAAATCAAATACAGGCCCGATGGATCTGTTGAACACTATAAAGCACGTCTTGTGGCTAAGGGTTTCACTCAAGAATATGGACAAGAATATGATGAGACGTTCAGCCCTGTTATTAAAATGGGCACTATCCGACTAGTTATATGTTTGTCAGTACAGTCTGGATGGACTCTATGTCAGCTTGATGTCAAGAATGCCTTCTTGCATGGCAACCTAAAGGAAGAAGTGTACATGGAACAACCACCCGGATATGCAGAACATGGTCCCAATTCACATGTCTGCAAATTACGAAGGGCTATTTATGGTTTGAAACAAGCATCTCGTTTATGGTTTGATAGTTTTTCGCTTGAAATCCAGCGACATGGGTTTCTCAGATCTCAACTTGATCACTCCTTGTTTATCTATCGACATCAGAAGGTCAACACTCTACTTCTTATCTATGTAGATGATATTATTCTCACAGGCAATTCAGATGAGCATATAGAGATCATCAAGGACTTACTGTGAAAAAAATTTAAAATGAAAGATTTAAGCGTGTTGCACTATTTCTTGGGAGTAGAAGTGGATCAACAAAATGAAACCTTATCTCTGACTCAACATAAATACACTATGGATTTATTGGATAAAGCAGGGATGAGAGATTGTAAGCCGTTGTCTACTCCTAGTGTGTTGAATCATAAGCTCAGTGCTCAAGATGGACAATCCTATCGCGATCCCAAGCAATATCGTAGCCTTATGGGAATGCTTCAGTACCTTACTTTTACTAGGCCTGATATTGTCTATGCAGTGAATCAGGTGTCACAGTTTATGCATGATCCTCGTATCGAGCACATGAATGCGGTTAAAAAGATTCTTCGATATTTAAAAGGCACGATTGGAGATGGTTTACTTTATCATCGGTCTCAGATTGAGGGGAGAAAACATCAAATCATCGTATATTCAGATGCAGATTGGGCTGGAGACCCAGACGACAGAAAATCAGTTTCGGGATATTGTGTGTTTATGAATGAAAATTTAGTGGGGTGGAGTAGCAAGAAGCAACGAGCCATTGCCCGATCCAGTACAGAGGCAGAGTATCGGTCTATGGCTGCAGCCACCGCAGAAATCACTTGGATGAGGCATATCTTGGACGAGATAGGAGAAAAGTTCATGCCTGTCACACTCCACTGTGATAATCAAAGTGCCATTCAAATTGCCTTTAACCCTATTCATCATGGCCGTACTAAACATATAGAAATTGATCAACACTTCATTCGGCAGAAAGTTGAAGATGGAGAAATCAACCCAGTGTACATCTCCACCAAAGATCAAGTTGCAGATTTGTTTACCAAGGGTCTCACTAGCATACGTTTTTGGTACTTAAAAGGCAAGTTGTCCATGGTTCAAAATCGTGCACAACCTGAAGGCGGGTATTAAGGATGATAGTCGTCAGGGATGTTTATGTCACTTTACTGTTGTAATTTTGTATTGTGCCTGTATCGCAGTATTATATTGTTGGGTCGGTTGTTTGGGTCTGGAGCAGACCCAATATCTATTTATGTTGGACCCGAACTAGCAGAGTAATAAAAGGATGCATTAGGGCACGTTCTCACGATGAGAATGAAGAGAGCCCATCTTTGCTGTAGATGTCTCCAAAGCCTCTCTCTCTCGTGCCACTGCATGAACGCAACCCCTGGGATAAAACTTTCAGGCTTGACCTCCTCCCTTGCCGAAAACAGAGGGAGAAGGGGGGGCTTAGCCCCTCCCCTGCTGACCCAACAAGAGAGCGAGAGGGGGGAGGGGCTCCCCTGCCGACCCAACAAGACAGCGAGAGGGGGGGGCTCGATTCCTCCCTTGCCGACCCAACAAGAGAGCGAGAGGAGGGAGGGGCTGGGCCCCTCCCCTGCCGATCCAACAAGAGAGCGAGAGTGTAATACCCGTAAAAAATGCAATGGGTAGTTTTATTCATATTGGACCCGGGATCCGTTACCCGGATCCAAAAAGGGAATATACCTATATATGAGTGTTAAAAATATATATAATAACAATATTTAATAAAGAAAGAAATACAATTATTTTGGGTTTGATTCACAGTTGGACCCATTTGGATCCAACCTGTGGATCCACCTTTATAACATGATTGGATCCACATTTAAAACCGAACCCGGATCCACGTTAGGCTGGATCCAACGCTATAAAGCCGACCCAGATCCATGTTAGAGTGGATTCGGCATTGCGGGTCACGGTTCGGACCCGGACTTTGTTTTATAAAACACCCGAAAACAAGAATCGTGCCTAGGGCACGATTCTTGCAAGTTCGAAAGGGGAGGGGGAGGTTACAACCAGCGTAACCGACTCCACCTTTCGCGGAGGAAGGGCCTTCGTTCGATAAAGGGGAAGGGAGAGGGTCTCACCCTCTTTCTCTCACGCTCTCTCATCTCTGTCTCTCTCTCTCCCACTCTGCTTCTCTTTCTCCTGTTTCATTCTCGGCCACCCGCCGCCGGCAGCGCCGTTGCCGTTCCCTCTCCCCTCGCGTGCTCCCTCGACCTCTTTGGCTCGTCGGAGGAGCCTTGGCGCTGGCAAGCCTTAGGTCTCTCCCTCGTTCACGGTTCAAGGAAGGGATTCCTCAGAGTCACGGCTGATCGAGAACACGATGACGGGAAACTCAGCACAAAGGGG
Source organism: Nuphar pumila (assembly GCF_984573655.1). Classification (NCBI taxonomy): domain Eukaryota; kingdom Viridiplantae; phylum Streptophyta; class Magnoliopsida; order Nymphaeales; family Nymphaeaceae; genus Nuphar; species Nuphar pumila. The sequence goes on from NC_143250.1 coordinate 40,863,536, forward strand.
GAAAAGCTGCGAATAAAGTAGGTTTTCCTATTTTTTCCTTTGGGTATTATGTGGGTCAAGCATGGGGTGCGGGTACAGTGAATAGGGATTTAAGGGTGCTGCAAATCCCCAAATCATGGGAAAGGTTTTAATGGTTGTCGTAAACCCCAAATCGGCAAATTTAGGGATTTCGGCTGCTATGAAACCCAATTTGAGGAAAGTATGTCATTTTTACCCTATGTGTTTACCCAAACCTCATTCTGAGTTGGGACCGGATAGTGGTTTCATTCATTTTACCCCGGTGTGTTTTATTTTGTATGTCATTTCCTTTTCGTTCATGATGTTAAGTGAATAATGATATGTGTATATACATTCTAATGCAGCTTGCGTCAGTCTGTGTGTTGAAATTTATGTTCTGAAACCTGTTAATCTAGGTTCAACGAGTATAATAATCAACAAGTCACTCATTCAGAGGGTTCCTATTTGGGAATATATGTTAAACCCCTTAAACGAGTCCTGACTCGCGTATGTGTAACTCGTTGAAATGAGGCAGAATGGACTGTGGTGGGAAATTATCGAGCTTGGGTTGGGGTCTTGATCATCGGTTCTACTATCCGTCTTCGTTTCTGTTTTGTTAATTCCTGCTAGGACTGACCCTTAATTTACTTTTATGAGCCAACCTTCGTCACCCTGTAGAACTCGGGCTTGGGCTCTTGATTTCCACCTATGTCACAGGGATTCGGCTAGCAGGGTGCCGCACCCGCGTCGACGCGACTCGACGTGGGTGCAGGTGCGTCACCGGGTGCGGTCAACCCGACCCTGGGTGCGTTGACCGCACCCAAGATCATTTTTGTCCATTTTTTTTATTTAAAAAAAATGCCCTATGAAATGGACCCGCGTCGGGGGGAACCCCCGGACCCCCCTTCCTGCAAGGGCAAAAACAATGAATCAAGCTCCACAACTCATCACTTTCATCTTTGGGGACAACCATATAAGATAAAAAAATGGTAAAAAGTAAGTTAAGCATAAATGTCATGGACTTTAACAGCTACCATACATTCATACATATACACTATCCATGATATATATATATATATATATATATATATATATATATATATATATATATATATATATATATATATATATATATATTTACATTTTTGCCCCTGCCGCACCCCCGCACCCGCACCCGCACCCGCACCCGCACCCATGTGACATAGATTTCCACTTATAACTATAGGTCACATTAACTTTCTGTTTCTCAGCCCCTTGCAATGTTGTGAGGATCAATAGCATATACTGCTACTATTATCATGTTTTGGTCTTCATGTCTGCATGTATAAATGCCTTTGCCTATATGTGTCTATTCATGCACATGTGGTTTTTGTTCCGTATGTCCTATACCTGTTGCTGGATATGTGAAAAATAATTTCATGCATATTTTAAAAGTTCCTGTCGTATTCGTTGAATTGATCTGCTTACTTATGCGTGTATTGGCGGGCGCATTTGAAGAAGACCGATGCAATTATGTTGACCAGTCTGGGTGCTTTCATGTGCTATATGTTGCGTATTTAAGAAAATGTATGAGTGTATATAGTGATGAGTCTGCAATTTTGCATTTTATCTACATCTGAACATGTAAGAGTTATCTATTACTGAGTACGCCTTATTACAGATTTTTGTCATTGTTAAAATATGTATATATATACATATACTTATATATATACATTCGTATATATATATATAAGTATATATATACCTGTATATATATATATACAGTTTCCCTTTTATTGAAATACTCGATAGGGGTATTCTTGTAAAACCACAATGTAACTTTTCTTTTTTACTTTTTCCTTTTTCTCTTTTTACTTTTTCTTTTTTCCTTTTTGTAAGACCACAAGGGCCCCACACTTGTAGTCGTTGGGGCCCCAACGGTCAAATTTATGACCGTTGGGGCTCCCAACGACTACAAGGGAGCCCCTTGTGGTCCCTTCCTTGAGTCTCCCTCGTCTATAAATAGAAGAGGTATTCTCCTCTTGTAGGCATCATGTTTTTTTACCCTTCTCTTCCTTTCTTCAATAAATCCAACTTATGACCTTAGGTCATTTTCTACTTTTGAGAGTTTTGTGGGTGCACTTTTAGTGTTTGTGTTCTTGGCTCTTGAGGTCACTCTTAAAGAGTGCTTTTTACTCCAATGGTGCTTCCGCCTCTTTTCATTATATGGTATCAGAGCTCGGTTGGTGATTGGGCTTCTCTTTATTATCTTGGAGCGTGTGCCTCTCAAATTTTAAGAAGAAAGGAAGGATTTGGTGCCGATGGAACGTGATTCTAAAGTGGAGCTTTCTTTTAAGCTAAATGGGTCCAACTATCTCATGTGGGCCTCCGCGATGGAAAATCATCTAAGAGGTAAGAAAGTTTGGGGTTTTGTTATTGGAACTACTCCCGAACCCTCTCTTGTTCTCACTAAAATCGAAAATTAGGTTGAAAAAGCTTTAGATGGCGATGAGCACATCAAAGCTATCAATGACCATCAATCCAAAGTTGAGGATTGGGAAAGTAACCATGCCAAAATTTTGGCATGGTTTATGAACAATGTTGACCTTAAAAATTGTGCTAATATTGCCAAATTTAGAAGGGCCAATGAGGCATGGTTTTTCCTTAAGGGTATATATACCCAAAAGGATCTTGCTCGACAATTTTTTTGTCAAGAAAAAATCCGTTCCACCAAACAAATGGATATGAGTGTCCGGGACTATTTTAGCTCTCTAACCCCTCTTTGGGATGAACTTGCTCTTCTTGAGCCTAAATGGGTGGCTCCGGAAGATATTGAATTAAGAAGGGAACAAATTGAAAAGGAGCACTTCTTTCAATTTCTTCATGGTCTTCGCCCGGAATTTGAACAAGTTAGGGCATCTCTTCTCCATAGAAGCAAAGCCCTACCTATTGAAGACGCCCTCGCCGAAATATGCCAAGAGGAAACTCGACTTGGCTTAAGCATTAAGAATGATGAAGTTTTGGCCGTTACTAGGCCCGGATCAAATGTCAAAGTCTATAGACCTCCTCACTTTAACAAAAATAGTAATGGGCCTAGAAAGGGAATAATATGCCATTATTGTAATGAACCGGGACACATTAGACCGGTTTGTCCCAAACTTAAAGGAAAAGTAGCCGCGGTTGGAGAAAATTCTCCAAAGAAGGAAGAAGAAAGTGTCAAAGAGGGAGATATCAAAGAGACTCTTAATCATATCTCCGAAGTTCTTCAACATCTTCTCAAGACTTCTTTCTCAACATCCAGAGCCGCCATCGCCTGTTCTTCATCACCTCCAGGTATGTGGATACTAGACTCCGGTGCTTCTTTTCATATGACATCTCATAAAAACTCTCTTTCAAATGTTTTTTCCGAACCCATATCCTCTTATGTTTCAACGACCGATGGAACATCATTGAAGATTGAAAGTATTGGAACGCTTGATTTTAAAAATTCTCAAAATTTTTTCGTTCCTAAAGTAAGAATCGTTCCAAAAATTAATTTAAATCTTTTTTCTGTTTCTCAAATCACCGATCATGGATGTCAAGTCTTTTTCTCACCTAAAGATTGCACCGTGCAGGATCTCCAGTCAGGGAAGCTGATTGGGCAAGGCCATAGAAGGGGTGATCTCTATTTTATGGATTTTTTGACTCTTCCATCTAAGTCATCTTGCAATCTTGTAAAAGACAAAAGTATTGGAATTTGGCATGAGAGACTTGGTCATCCAAATTTTGTAAAAATGTCTCTTTTTCGTTTTTGAACAATACTTGTAAAGACAATCACATGACTTGTAAAGATTGCATTTTTGGGAAATCTAAAGCTACTCCATTTCCTCAAAGAAGTTACTTTACCACTCGGCCATTTGAACTTGTTCATTCCGATGTGTGGGGACCTTTCCCTATTTTGTCTAAAGGAGGATTTTCGTATTATGTGGTCTTTATTGATGACTTCACTCGATTCACGTGGATTTACTTCTTAAGTCGCAAATCGGAAGTTTTCTCCTTCTTTAAAGAATTCCATGCAATGGTTAAAAATCAATTTTTGGGAAATCTATCTATTCTTAGGTCCGATTCGGGAGGCGAATATATGTCCAATGATTTTCAAAGCTATTTAAAAGAAAATAGAATTTGTCATCAACGTTCTTGTCCCAACACTCCACAACAAAATGGTCTTGCGGAAAGAAAGCATAGACACATAATAGAAACTACAAGAACATCATTGATTTCAAAAAATATCCCAAAATCCTTTTGGGCCGAAGTGGTTCTAACCTCAACGTATCTTATCAATAGAACCCCTTCATCCTCTTTGAAAAATCTTTCTCCATTTGAAAAACTTTACAATATGTCTCCCGATTATAAAAGACTAAAGATTTTTGGATGTAAATGCTTTGTTCTAACTCACAAAAATGGTAAACTCTCTCCTAGGGCTATTGAATGTATTTTCTTGGGATATGACGAAAAACAAAAAGGTTATAGATGTTTTGACATACTCAAAAACAAACTTTATATCTCAAAAGATGTCACATTCCTAGAAGAAGAAAATGGTTTTTCGCACCAACCAAATGAAAATATTGATTATTCTTTTTTATTTGACTTATTGCCTCAAGAAAATCATATTGATCCTAGTGAACCCCTTGGTGAAGATCATTTTGAACATCCAAATGATGATCAAAACTTAGAAGAAAATATTTCAAGACAAATACAAGTCTACTCTAGAAGGAATGAAAGAAATCCTCCTTGTGCCCTTGAAAAATTCTCTCAAAGTGAGTCAATCGAAGAGACCTCTCAAAGAAAAGCAAATCGGATTTCCAAAATACCCAATAGATTTGTTTCTTATGATTCTTTTGCTCCTAACTTTCGAGCATGCCTACTTGCTCTTCACTCCTTTCATGAACCATCTCATTACAATGATGCTAAACAATATGCTCATTGGAATGAAGCTATGGAACTAGAACTTAATGCTCTTAAAAGGGCACAAACTTGATCCTCCCAATGGTAAGAAACCCATTGGATGTCGATGGGTTTTTAAAGTAAAAACTAAGAGTGATGGTTCATTGGAAAGATATAAGGCTAGGTTGGTAGCCAAAGGATATGCCCAAGAGTATGGGGTAGATTATGATGAAACTTTTGCCCAGTTGCTCGAATGACTAGTGTTCGAGCTCTTATTGCTATAGCCTCTGTTAAAAAATGGCCAATCTTTTAACTTGATGTCAAAAATGCCTTTTTGAATGGTAATTTAAATGAAAAAGTTTATATGGAACCTCCTCCAGGTATGAATTTAAATGGAAAAATTTTGAAATTAAAAAAGACTCTATATGGACTTAAGCAAGCTCCTAAAGCTTGGTATGATAGGTTTAGTAATGTATTAATCAATTTAGGATTTTCTTCTTGCTATACTGACACTGCTCTTTTTGTTAAAAGGACAGGTGACTCCATTATTATGCTTATGCTGTATGTTGATGATATGATCATCACTGGGAATGACAAAAAGGGAGTAAATGATGTAAAGTCTATGTTAAAAGAAACTTTTGATATGTCTGATCTTGGATATTTGAGATATTTTTTAGGAATTGAAGTGGCTTATTCCGCGCGATGATACATCCTATCTCAAATGAAATTAGCTGCAGAAATTTGTACCAAATCAGGAATATCTGATGAAAAGAAAGTTGAGACTCCCGACATTATTAATGCGAAACTGAGACTTGAAGATGATGTTCTTCTTGAGGATCCAACTCCCTACCGTCAATTAATCGGATCTCTCACCTATCTATCCATCACACGTCTAGATATAGCTCATGCGGTTCATGCAGCAAGCCAGTTTCAGCATGCACCTACTTTGGTTCATATGGCGGCCGTATTGAGAATTGTGCGATATATCAAAAATACTATATCCAAGTGACTCTTCTTATCCTCTTCCTCATCTCTTGACTTAACTGCTTTTACTGATGCTGACTGGGGAGGAAATCCCAATGATCGTATCTCAATAACGGGTCTTTGTATTTTTTTAGGTGAATCCCTCATTTCGTGGAGATGCAAGAAGCAGCAGAAGGTTTCACTGTCATCCACTGAAGCTGAATATCGGGCCATGGCAATGACAACTATGGAAATCGTATGGCTCAGGAGTCTCCTTGGTGACATGGGCGTCCTCATTTCCACTCCCACCAAGCTCTGCTGTGATAACAAAAGTGCGATATACATTGCCAGCAATCACACTTTTCATGAGCGGACCAAGCATATCGAAATGGATTGCCATTATGTTCGAGACGAATATCTTAGAGGGACTATCTCATTACCATATGTTACTTAGAGTATCAACTAGCTCACTTCTTCACCAAGGCGCTCCCAACTCCACGATTTATGTTTCTTCTTAGCAAACTTTCGGTCTTCTCCCCGTAAAGTTTGAGGGGGCGTGTTAAAATATGTGTATATATATACATATACTTATATATATATACATTCGTATATATATAAGTATATATATACATATATGTATATATATACAGTTTCCCTTTTATTGAAATACCCGATAGGGGTATTCTTGTAAAACCACAATGTAATTTTTCTTTTTTACTTTTTCCTTTTTCTCTTTTTACTTTTTCTTTTTTTTCTTTTTTTTATTTTTTCGTTTTTGTAAGACCACAAGGGCCCCACACTTGTAGTCATTGGGGCCCTAACAGTCAAATTTATGACCGTTGGGGCTCCCAACGACTACAAGGGAGCCCCTTGTGGTCCCTTCTTTGAGTCTCCCTCCTCTATAAATAGAGGAGGTATTCTCCTCTTGTAGGCATCGAGTTTTTTTACCCTTCTCTTCCTTTCTTCAATAAATCCAACTTATGACTTTAGGTCATTTTCTACTTTTGAGAGTTTTGTAGGTGCACTTTTAGTGTTTGTGTTCTTGGCTCTTGAGGTCACTCTTAAAGAGTGCTTTTTACTCCATTGGTGCTTCCGCCTCTTTCTATTACAGTCATTGAAAGAACTCTGAGTAAAATCCTATGTTCAACTCTTGGGTATTTCCCCAAACCGAAAAAAAAAAAATGATAGAAAAGATGAACTATACCCTTGGGAAGTTTAGTGGTTGATGATAGCCTCCATAAAAATAATAGCAAATGGACTGTGTAGGGAATTCATGAATTCAGGGAGGGCATAGAGTGCTATAAGTTATTATCTATGAAACTTTACAAGGTCCTTTATATGATTGACTTGAAAATGTATATTTCCTAGAAGTGAACTAATAACCGAACCTGTTGGTCGATTGCGGTGGGCACTTGAATTGCTATGTCTGGGAATCAGGGGTTCACCTTTTGTACCCTGAGTTAAAAAAGTTAATACATAAGTCAATGTAATCTTGATGCTTTTGTCCGACTGGTTTAAAGGTACCGAGACATCGGTGTTTGGGCTATCCAATGGAAATTGGAACTGTGAGGACCCCAGATCTCTGGGAAGGTTTACGCATTGAAAAAAAAATATTCCGCATTTTTAAAGGGTATGGATTGGGGTCGTTACAGAGGGGGGGGCTCGACCCCTCTCCTGTCGAAAACAGAGGGAGCAGGGGGGCTCAGCCTTTCCCCTGCCGACCCAACAAGAGAGCGAGAGGGGGGGGGATCAACCCCTTCCCTGCCGACCCAACAAGAGAGCGAGAAGGGAAGGGGGGCTCGGCCGCTCCCCTGCCGACCCAACAAGAGAGTGAGAGGGTGGGGGGGGGTTGATAGAAATCATGGGTTCCTTTCTTCATCCACAAGCAACAACACTGCAAGGGGAGAGAGAACGTGGTTGCAGCAAAAATCCCTAATCAGGGTATTCAGTTTTTCTTCTTTGATTAAATACACACATATACAATAGCTAGGGTACGAAAATACCCATTATATGATATGATAAAATTACAACATGCCATTAATGAACCATTAATGAGCATGTGTTTAAATGAAAGGAATTGGGTCTGGATCTTGAGATCTAGACCCTATACTGAATGACAATATCTTTTCACCATCCCTCAAGTTGTACATGGTTTTGGACCATGAATAACTTGCCTTTTAACATCCAAAATTTGTCCTTGATAAGTCCTTTTGTAAACAAGTCAGCAACTTGATCAGCAGTCCGCACGTATTTTGGTTCAATTTCCTTCTCTTCGACCTTTTGTCTTACAAAATGTTGATCAATTTCAATATGTTTGGCACGACTATGGTAGATAGGATTGAATGACATGTTGATAGCACTTTGATTGTCACACAAGAGAATGCTTTTAGAAATCGATTCTCCTACTTCTGTCAACATGTGTTTGATCCATGTTACTTCAGCTGTAGAAGCTGCCATTGATTTATATTCAGCTTCTGTGCTCGACCTGGCTATGGCTTTTTGTTTTCTACTGCTCCAGGAGACAAGATTTAGCCCAATGAAAACACAGTATCCTGAGACAGGCCTACGTTCATCTGGATCTCCTGCCCAATCTGCATCTCTGTAAGTAAAGAGTTCATACATGTGATGACCAGTCATACTCTTTCTGTACAGAAGACCATCTCCAATAGTACCTTTCAAATATCGAAGAATGCGTTTAACAACTTTCATATGCCCAATATATGGTTCATGCATGAACTGAGATACCTGATTGACATAATAGACAATGTCAGGCCGAGTGAAGGTAAGATATTGAAGCATTCTTACTATCCTGCGATATCCTATAGGATCCTCATACAAATCTCCATCTTGGCAACTGAGTTTCTGATGAAGTACACTGGGTGTGCTTAGGGGCTTGCAATGTCATACCTGCTTTGCTAAGAACATCAATGGTATACTTATTGCTGAGTAAGCGTCATGCCTTTTGGAGTCCTGTCAACTTCTACTCCAAGAAAGTATCGCAGTTTACCAAGATCCTTCATCTTGAATCTATGGTTCAAAAGTTCTTTAATATGTTCAATATGTTCATTAGGTGTTCATTAGAGTTACCTGTAATGATAATGTCATCAACATATATCAATAACAGGGTAACTATATCTTTGCATTTGAATATGAAAAAAGAATGGTCAAGAAGAGACCAACTAAACCCATAATTTTCTACTTCAAGAGAGAAACTGTCAAACCAAGATCAAGATGCCTGCTTCAGACCATATATAGCTCTCTTTAACCTGCACACGTATTCTTTAGAGTTCCCTTCTGCATACCCAGTGTGCTGCTCCATGTATACTTCTTCCTTCAGAGTTCCATGTCGAAACACATTTTTCACATCCAGTTGGCTGGGAGTCCACTGGTGTTCAACAACCAATGATAGTACGATGCAGATAGTTTCCATTTTCACGACTGGACTAAAGGTCTAATCATAGTCTTGTCCTTGCTCTTGTGTGAATCCTTTGGCAACCAGCCTTGCCTTGTATCGCTCGATAGTACCATCTGGCTTATACTTTATCTTATACACTCACTTTGACCCAACCACATTTCAATTGTATGGTCTAGGAACAATATCCCAAGTGCCACACTCATGAAGAGCCTCCATTTCGTCGTTCATAGCTTCAATCCATCTCTTACAATTTATTGCTTGATAAAATGTTGTGGGTTGATCTTCCTTGCCCAAAGAGGTTAAGAAAAGTTGAAAATCCTTCGTGAAGTTCTCATAACTAACCCACCTATCAATAGGATACCGAGGTCGGGTAGACATTCTGTGAGCAGTTGATTGTTGATCTTCCTTGCCCAAAGAGGTTAAGAAAAGTTGAAAATCCATCGTGAAGTTCTCATAACTAACCCACCTATCAATAGGATACCGAGGTCGGGTAGACATTCTGTGAGCAGTTGATTGAGTGGAAACAGAAGGAGAATTATGCTCCTGATTAAGGCTGGGAGGTATCTCCTTTTCACGTCGAGAGTAAACAATGACTTTATACCTTTCAGGGGCCAATAGTGATTTAGACATTACACTTTCTTGAGTCCTTTGCACAGTAGTAGATACGTTTCCCTCGTCTCTTTGATTACATTCAGAAGAACATACATTATCAATGCTAGAAAAGAGATCTGAGTTCAACCAAGGGTGATAAACTTCAATTTCAGGAGGGTTAGCATTATGACCAAAATTTGATTCGTCAAACACAACATTTCTGGATATTTTGATGCGCTTACTCACGGGATCATAGCATCTGTAGCCTTTGTAATCATCAACATACCCCACAAACCTGCACTTTAAGGCCTTATCCTAAAACTTGTGCCGTATTGAACTGTCAACATGAACATAATATCTACACCCGAAAAAACGCAAATCGTGATAATTTGGATGCACACCATGCAAAGAGAAATAGGGTGATTTGTTTTCTAAGATGTTCATAGGCAATCGATTTATGACATAGATCGCTGTGTGAAAAGCCTCCGCCCAGAAGGTAACTGAAAGGTTACTATCATGCATCATGCTCATTGCACTCTCAACAATATGACGATGCTTCCGTTCAGCAACCCCATTCTGTTGAGGTGTATGAGGGCAAGACACCTGTCTACTTATTCCATTTGTCTAGAGGAAATTAATAAAGTCATTTGAAGAGAATTCACCCCCTCCATTACATTGGAAACAAATAATATTCTTAGAGAATTGGTTTTGAACAAAAGAATGAAAATTCTGAAATAACTTGAAGGTTTCAGATTTACTTTTCATAAAGAAGATCCATGTATATCGAAAATAGCTGTCAACAAATATGAGATAATATCTAGTGCCAGACATGGAAGGAACTGGAGCCGGACCCCAAACATCAGAACATATAATTTCAAATGGTCTTGAAGCTCTTTTATTAATGGAATGAAAAAGAAGAACATGACTCTTACACTGAAGACAACTAGAACATTTTTTATTATCCACACTTAAGTCTAGACTTGACTTGGGAATAAGACTACTTGAAACAAACTTATCAATAAAGCGACTACTACAATGACCCAAACGACCATGCCAAAGATTCGGCTCAATACATTCAGAGAGATTAAAGACACTCGCAGGAGAAACTGAAGATGATGATGTGAGCTTCAAGATGGAATCAATAGGTTGAACACGAGAGGAAGGATTCTCTTGGAACACATACATATTTCCTTTACGTTTTCCTTCAGCGAACGTTTCCCTCGTTTGAAGGTCCTTAACACAAACAAAAAAAGGAGTAAACTCAATTGAAGCGTTAATGTCATCTACAAGTTTAGAGACAACGATAATATTTTTCTTGATATTAGGAGCATGAATGACATTTGAAAGAGCAAGAGAAGAGTTCGACATGGGAATTGCAAAATTTTCAATGTGCGAAATATGGTGGTGAGACCCATCTCCAGTGACTATACTATTTCTACCAACATAAGGAACAAGATTTAGGAGCTTACCAGCATCACCAGTGACATGAGTGGCTGCACCCGAATCAACATACCAAGTACCTTGATTATTCTGTTTGATATTCAATTCAGCCAAGGCAGATAATAGCAACTCTTTGACTTCTCCACTATTCTTCAATGTATCTGTTCCCTTTCTTGTCTCCAATTGTTTTCCTCTATTTTGGGGGTTAAACCAACAATTTGCTTTTATGTGCCCCTTTTTGGGGCAGAGAAATCAGGTAGGTATTGTCCTTTGCCTTTGCCTATTGGGAGGAATATTGGGTGTAGGTAGTATTCCACGACTTCCTTGTTCATTTCTTTCTTGACCCCCTTTGTCTCGAAAATCATACCTACCACGTCCTCGCCCATAGGCAACTCCTGTGGCAAGAACATTGTGTGCTCCAACATGAGCATGAATATCTTCAGAAAATCCTTTCAACGTCATCTCATACTGTAAAAGCTTGGCACGAAGATCTTCAAATGTAGGTAAATCTGGCAAACACAATAAGGAAGTAGCCATCATATGATAGTCTGATCTCAGCCCACTCAAAGTTTGTTGCACCATATCTTTGTCACTAACAGGGCATCCCACAATGGCCAATTGATCTGTAATAGTCTTCATTTTGTTCAAATATTCCATAATAGTCATGGAGTCCTTCCTCACCATTTGAAACTCTTTCTTTAAAAATAATACTCTGGCCTGAGAAACTTGAGAATATGTCTGAACCAGTCGATGCCATAATTGCATTGCTGAGCAGTCATCTGGAATTGCCACAAGCACTTCCTGTGATAATGTAGAAGTGATATAGGCAACCAACGCCTGATCTCGCTTCATCCAGGATATATACTCAGGATTTCTAACATAGGTAATAGAAAGATCTCCCTCACCATTCTTTTCTTCTTGTGGTATGAATTCTGGAGGAACAAGAACAGAACCATCTAGATGTTCAGAAAGGTCCTCGCTTCTTATGAATGGTATGATTTGTCGCTTCCAAGTTAGGAAATTGGAATTGTTCAGTATACACGAGTTGGCTGAGAAAGTTTGAGAAAAGACCAGACTGAGAATGAGGGAATGAGTCCATATTCTTTTGAAGCCAAAAACAAGAGAGAATAAGAAATAAGGAAATGGCCTTATGACAAAGACCCAACCACAATTGAATTCTAGTATAATTCAGAACATAAATTTTAATATCAGAGAAGTCTAAAGTCTGCGACCACCTTTTTTTTTTTAACTGATGAACCGAGGCAGAAAAACGGAACTGCGCAGTAAAGGATCTGTTTTGAATAAAATTCAATCAGTAATAGGTACGTTATTTTGAAAATAACGTGTTTTCCTTTTAGAATAATGAGAAAAGAGGCAAAACAGTACAAAACAGAGATGAAAATGAGTTCGAAGATGAAATTATTTTAATCAAGACAGATCTGGGCGTGCAGATCACAATTTGATCTGACGTCAATATGCGAATGAGTTTGGCGTGATCCTTTTCAACTCTTGTAATCATGCATAGATCAAAAATTGATCTTGCGTGATTATTTTAGTTATGGATGGGTAAGATCACGTGCAACAATGTGAAAGAAGTAGCAGGTATGACAGAAGAACAAAAGGCAATGAAAGGAGGAAATATGACAACGTGACCAAATTTATGTTTTGGATTTTGGAAATAAGAGAAACACGTTGGCTTAAATAAAAAAGGGGGAAATTAAAAAGAGGTACTTGAAGGAGACAATAAGCAGATTAATGAGGTATTTCAAAAGAACAAAAAGAAAGGGGACAATACGAAGAAGAGGTTTCAGATGGACTGCAGATTTGAATGCAAAGAGAAATCGATAGGGACAAGGAGAAAACAAGTACCTTAGAAGGAGACAAATCAGTCAGAGGAGGAACCGATCTTCAATATTGAACCTGTCGCTTTGATACCATTTTCCTTTCTTCATCCACAAGCAATAACACAACAAGGGGAGAGAGAACGTGGCTGCAGCAAAAATCCCTAATCAGGGTATTCGTTTTTTTTTTCTCTGATTAAATACACACAAATACAATAGCTAGGGTACGAAAATACCCATTATATATTATGATAAAATTACAACATGCCATTACTGAAACATTAATGAGCATGTGTTTAAATGAAAGAAATTGGGTCTGGATCTTGAGATCTAGACCCTATACTGAATGACAGTATCTTTTTAGGGGGGGGGGGGGGGGGGGGCTCGACCCCTCCCCTGCCGAAATCAGAGGGAGCAGGGGGGCTCAACCCCTCCCCTGCCGACCCAACAAGAGAGTGAGAGGGGGGGGGGGGGGCTCTCCCTTGCCGACACAAGAAGAGAGCGGGAGAGGGTACGTACCTGCGAAAGGAGAGGAGCCTAGGAGGTGGCGTCGATAGGAGAGAGCTCGAGCTGAGCGGGAGAAGAGAGGAGAGATTAGAGCAAAAAATTTTTTTGCCCTAATCCTCATTTTCATCGGGGATTTTTTTGAACGCCGAAATTTGACGAAAATGACCTTGGATGCGTTGACCGCACCCGGTGCCGTATCCGCGTCGACGCGTGTGCGGCACCTGTTTTGCTGAGTCTCTGTGACTTAGTTATTAAACCTTGGAAGCTTGCTTCTCGAAGTGACTTCTAAGCTGGTGGCTATTTCACATAGGTGCGGAAGCGGGTACGGGTGCGGGTGCGGGTACGGGTGCGGATGTGGCGATGCGGCACTTTAAAAAAACTTGGGTATGGGGGTGCAGGGAAGGTATATATATATATAAATATATATATATATATATATATATTTTAACAGTTTTAAGTTAACACTACGTGTATGTGTGTGCATATATATATATATATATATATATAGAGAGAGAGAGAGAGAGAGAGAGAGAGAGTGAGAGAGAGAGAGAGAGATGGATAGATAGATAAAAATGGACTTGATTTGTAATAACCACATTTTTGCATTAAATTTTTTAATATTTTAGGCGTAATTTTGGTGATTTGGGCATGGATCCAAGTTCCGGATCCAGAACCCATACCTAAGTGCTACTTCTTATACATATAAACTTAATAAATAAAATATATATATATATATATATATATACATAAATAGAAAAAAAATATATCATTAGGTAGGGATTTGGATCCAACTATGGATCCACATTTTAAGCAAGATCCGGATCCAACACACGGTTGGATCCCAAGTTGCGGGTCGTGGGTTTCGGACCCGGGCTGCTCTATAGGTAGTAATAAAAAGGGGAAATCGGGTAACGCGATTTTGGCAAAGGAGAGCGGTGCAGGCCGCCGGGAGAAAGCTTATCCCCTCCCTTTTTGGAAGGAGGGGAGGGGCTCGACTCTCTTCAAAAGGGGGGGAGGTCTCGCCCCTCTTCCTACCTCGGTATCTCCCTCTTCCCACCTCGGTACATCCCTCTTCCCTCTGCCTCCCATCTCCCTCTCGTTTTTGTGCGCGACAGCAGGACCACCGCCGCCGCCGACCTCCTTCTCGCAACAATAGCAGCCCAAACACCAGTCAAGTTAGGATCTCTGTATTTTTTTCTTTTGGGTGTTGAGGGTGTTCGAGCATGTTGGGGTGAGTTGCAGGAAAGCCCTAACCCGGGCGATTGGGCTCCTTCTGGTTTTCGGTTGCTATGGAACCCTGGCTCATGGCTGCCGGAAACCCCAAATCGGCGAGTTGGGGGTTTCGACAGCTGTGAAACCCAAGCTCCCAAGCGTTGGAAATTTGGGAATCCGAAATCCCAAACCTCTGATTTGGGGGATTTTGGATTGTCCCACAGTTAAAAGGTATTTGGCTTCGGTATTCTGCTAAGTATGGAGGGGGGATTTCCCTTGATGAGTTCGGATTTCTGAAGAGAGCAGATGTCTTGAAATTGTGGAAACCAAGATTTCCCGGTCTCTCTGAGTGGTGGTCTTCGGCGAAATTTTTGTTTGATAGGCCGAGGGGTAGCCGAGCTGCCTGGTGATTGCTGCGTGTGCTTTAATTTTTTTCATGCACATTGTATCTGAACAAGCCGTTATTGTTGTCCTTGCCTCTAAGATTTATTTGTGAAGGATAGCATGCTTAATGAAATCCTAGTTATAGTTGGATTCTGTATTTTTTTTATACGCTTCAGTTCAGTCAGTTTTACAATGTTCCCATCAGTAGTCAGTCATGTTTCCTTTTGTGTTTCTACTGACATTGTTTTGAAATGATTTGTCTTTTACTTAAGGTACATAATGAAACTTGCTTAAATAGTAAATAGGTTATTAGTAGAAATTGAATTGCTGCATGGATCCATGGCAAAATTTTGTTTCTAAGTTGAGTTTCGGGCACAAGTTGTACGCCACATACTGTTCCTATTTCGGTCATTCACTGTGATTCTGTATATAGGGTAACAAGAATAGCATGTTTGTATAAGGCACCAGTTCTGTGTTAGGACTATGCGATAAACTCGTAAAATGTGTACGCTCTGGAAAAGTGATGCATGGTTAAGTATACTACAGATTCCTGTACACGCTGAAATATTAGATGGAATCACTAGTGTTTTAATCGATCATCAGATTGTTGCAGTATGTGCTAATGAAAAAATATATATGTATATATATATATAAATATTGTGTTATCGTAATGACAAGAATGGATGTCTGCAGCTGGATCAGGACCTGTGCATATTTTTTTTTATATTTTCATATGAGTAATCAATGACAATTTAGCTGCCTATTATAATGATCTTCGATTTCACATGAAGCTGCATGATGCTTACTGCCTAGTTAGCTGCCTATTATGATGATACTCTGTTTCATAGGAAGCTGTATATTAATCTGATGCCTGTGTAACTGTACATTAAGCGGGTGTTCAACCTCATACTAGGCTGCATACCAAGCTGATACTTAATACCTTTTTAGATGCATATTGAGTGGCTATTCGAGTTACTATTTAGCTGCATATCAAATTGATATATATATATATATATATATATATATATATATATATATATATATATATATATATATATATATATATATATATATGGGTTATAACACTCTTGAGATTTCATGGTATGATCACTAAATGAATCAGTTGGGTCAACATAACTAAATGGATACCCGATGCGGGTACTTGGACTGTTAGCTTGTGTGCTATGGCAATAAAACTGATGAAAAACTTAATCTTAAATGTTGAGTGCCCGACTGGTTTAAAGGTATCGTGGCATCAGTGCTTGATGGTTTAAAGGTACCAGAACACTCTCAGTGAGTTTGTGCAATCAATATGAAAAAAAAAATGGGATGTTTATGCTTTGGTAAAATGATTAAGGTTGAGGACCTACTACTATGATAGTAGGAAGTAGTTTGGGGAAATGCTCCTGTACTTTGGGTAATTTAAATAAATGAAAAGATTAACCCACTCAGATTCGAACTTACCTTGGAGAGGGTAGGTGGTACAAAACTTCGAGGATATGTGTTTAACTGTTTCGAGCTAAAGTGACTCGTTGGTCCCCAGTCCTTGGAGTTTGGGAATCCTGGACTACCAATGTGTCCTAGGTGATAGCTCTTTGTTCTTCTGCAGAAGTTAGGGATGCATCCTATTTTGGCCTTTGGGAGGTTCTCTCGGTCACTGACCGCTTTCTTAGGATTTACAATTTCGGTTAGAACGTTCGGGTTAATAAAACATCCATGAATAATAAACCCTTGAATGTTCTCTTCCGTTACGGGTGATTCGGCCCGTGTGTACCCACAAGATAATTAAAGATAAATATTTGAATTAGATCATCTTAAGTATCATATCTGAGTAGGTACTGATAGATTTGCAATTTTATACATATACAGTTACTTGTGAAATGTGAATATTTAATTTCAGCATGCAATAAAATTTGTGTCTATGTGATATTTAAATTTTGCTAACGATATTACTTGCTAGTTAGCTTTTTATAGATTGTTGACTGATGGCATAGATCTTTACTTTTCCTTTGTATATGTTGAAAATCACACACGACACCCACCTCACATACTTGACACATGATGTACCTGCAAAAAAAATTGCAGTAATTCCCACTTAGACAATTGTCTAATTCCTATAAATTTATCATTTTTTCATTTGATAATGAAATGAAATGAAATAAATGATTTGGTTTGCTTAACCTCATAGTATTTGTTGTTTCCGCTGTTTTTTTTTTAAAATCCTTAGAAAATTTGGGTTAAAATTTTGGGGTGTTACATGATTAGGGTTAACTGCATCTACTTTTGGATAGAAATGGACCTTAGTGTAGTTGATTTCACCTAACACAAAGGAAGTTGTATCCAAGTGTCTCACCCGCCAGGGTGCGGGTGCGACGCGGGTGTGATGCCCTGTTAGAAGAATCCGTGTTACATAGGTTGGTGGCTAGGCAGTGTAATGAAACAAGATCTGCACAATCACAATGCCAACAAAGGGCTACACAAGTGCACAAATACAATATGGTCTCTAATGGACCTTTAACAATCTCGTAAAAGAGATATACAAAAACACGAATTCCATAAGAACACAATGGCACAACTTTCACACAATCACAAATAAAAGCTTGATTTACTTAGAGAGATAGAGCCTCACATATAGTGAGAGGGAGGCAGTCCAACAATCCTTAGATTGCTCCAACGACTAGTTGGACTGCCATCCCAACAGTCATATTTGATTGACAATAAAAGCAGAAATCAAAAGAACAAAAATAAAAGGCAAAAAGACTCAACAGTCCCTATTGGATTGTACTATATTACATGCCATTTAAATAACCAAAATACCCTTGCTATACATATATTGTACAAATATACGTATATCAGTTAGGTATACAAATATAATCTCAATATTTTAACACTCCCTCAAACTTACGGTGAGATCACCGAAAGTTTGCTAAGAAGATACAAAATCTTGGTAGAGGAAGAACTTTGATGAAAAAGTCCGCAATCTGAAACTTGGATTGAACATATGATAAAGTAATAATCCCCTTCAAGTATTTTTCTCGAACATAGTGGAAATCCATCTCAATATGTTTTGTGAGTTCATAAAATGTGTGATTGCTGGCTATATATATGTGACACTTTTGTTATCACAACATAATTTTGAAGGTTCTGAAACATCAACACCCATATCTGAAAGTAATGATCTCATCCACACGGCTTCAGTTGTTGTTGTAGTCATCACCCTATATTCAGCTTCCGTGGAAGATGAAGACACTTTCAGTTGTTTTTTGCATCTCCAAGAAATGATGAAATCACCTACACATACACAAAAATCTGTAGTTGAGTGATGATTATTGGGGTCTCCTATACAGTCAGAATCAGTATAAGCAATAAGATTTAAAGACGATAAAGAGGATAAGAATAGCCCTTTAGATATAGTTTTCTTGATATATCGAACTATTCTTAACACGACACTCATGAGAACTGATGTAGGCGCATATTGAAACTGACTTGCAGTATGTACTGCATGCTCAACATATCAACATATGTTGCATATTTTGTATTTGTGATTTCACTTCAAGAGTATCTAACATATTTTGTGTTTGTGATTCCCAAACATGTAACAATATCAGCTGGAAACTTTATCTGAGACAAAATATACCCTCTTAGCGAGTATGCTACTTCAATTCTTAAAAAATATCTAAAAAAACCAAGGTCAATCCATGGTTGTCAGTTGAGGAAGCAGGAGCGGGAAGCGAGGCACTTTCAAAATTTTAGGAAGCGGGAAGCATGGGACCACTTAGGAGCGAATCGGGAATCGTCTCGAAAGTGACCTAGGAAGCGAACTGGAAACGACCTAAGAAGCGAGGGGGAAGCGAAAAAAATAAAAATAAAAATATAAAATATAAAAAAATGGAAAAAATGGGGAAGTCCTATTTAAAAATGGTGCTTCCCTGCGCGTTTCAAAAGCGCGACATTTTGCGCTTCCGAAACGTGCTTTGGGGAAGCACACTTTCCCACTTACCTAGGCGCTTTCGGTAACTCTGGGTCAATCATATCAAAAGATTTCTTAAACATAATCTTAATTGCTTTAATTTTCTTCTTATCTTTTCCAGTGATGATCGTATCATCAACATACAAAATCATAATGATAAGGAAGGTACTTGTAGATCTTATAAAAAGAGCAATGCCAGTATAACAAGATTTAAATCCAAGATTCAACACAGTTCCGCTAAACCGATCATATCATGCTTCAGGGGCTTGTTTAAGCCCATATAAAGCTTTTTGAGGATGAAAAACCATTCCATTTTCAGTAGTCAGACCAGGGGGATGATCCGTGTAAACTTCTTCATTTAAATTTTTATTTAAAAAATATTATTAACATCTAACTAATATATAAGCAATTTTCTAATGGATGCTATTGCAACTAGAACAAATGTTTCCTCATAATCTATTTCATATTCTTGGGAATATCCTTTTGCAACTAAACTTGCTTTATATTTTTTTAGGGACCCATCACTCTTTGTTTTGACTTTAAATACCTATCTACATCCTATTGTCTTCTTTTCCTTAGGAAGATGTTGAACTTCTCAAATATGGGTCCGGTGTAATGCATCTAATTCTATTTTTATAGCTTCTACCCATTCTTTTTATGTTTTTAGCTTTTTCATAGTTAGATGGTTCATGATATGAATGAATTGCTAGAAGGCATGCCCTATAGTGTAATATCGCATATTTTCACACTTAGTTAAATTTGAGATTTTCGAACCTCGATTTTTAACCGATGCTTTTGAGTCTGGGCTTGGCCCAGGTCTCATCAACTAGGTTTAAATGAGCCTTTTAAAACGTAAGAAAATGTTTTATTTTCGACCTTTAAATTCAAGCGGAATTCGAGCGAAATTCGGGTTATTTTTTGGTGAAATTCGGAATTTATATTCATGTAATATACCGTTGTATGCGTCTTGGAATGCCAAGTGCAACAATATGTTACTTTTCTGAATTTGAGTTTCAGTTGACCTAAAAATCGTGTTTTTTTTTGAAAAAGGAGTTGTTTGTTGGTTTGGATCCGGATTTGGTTCGGACTGGATCCAATGCTTATGATCCGAATTAATATGGATTTGGACCTTATCCAAGATCCATGTTAATCTGGATTTGATTCATATCATAATCCAATTTCGTTTTGGGTATATGTCCAATTAAAATCTAGCTTCAAATTCAGTTTGAAGCTTTAAATTAAAGTTAGCTAGAGTTAAGAAGACCCCTAAAGTAATTAAACTAACTTTGAAATTTCAAAAATATTTAATTAATTATTAAATAATTAATAATTAATTATTAATTCCAAAATTTTATTGTTAGGGTTGATTAGGACTTCCTAATGGAGTCCTTATACATACCTAAAGAAACCTAAGAGAGATTTGAAAAAGACTTTTGAAAAATTTAGAAACTTTGAAAAAGTCAAAACATGAGAGTTGGAAAAATTTTGGAAAGAGAGAGAGAGTGAATCCTCCAAGGAGGAAACTCTCCTTCTCCAGCCCATCTAGAGAGGGCTGGAGAAGGGGGAGGGCATCACCTCCCTCTTGGCCTATTTAAACATCAAAAGAAAAAAAAAAGAAAAAGAAAGAGAAAGGGAAAAAGGAGGAGAGAGAAGGAGAGGAAAATAGAAGGAGGAAGAAGAAGGAAGAAGGAGGAGGAGCCTTCTTCTCCAGCCATCCAGTCTTTTTTCACCATTATTGTCCTTATTTTCTTTCGATTTACGAAAAGGTACGAGCCTCCTCTTTTAAATCGAGTGAGAAATTGAATGTAGATGGGTTTCCATGCATGATTTTGATGGATATCTATGAGAAAAAGAGTAGATCTATATGATCACTCTAAAATATATGAAAGAGAGATTATGAATCCTCTTCCATAGATTCGTTTTTGGTTTTATTCATCTTTCCAACAAATAAATTTCTGTACATGTTAAACTAGAATTTTTATTTACTGTACAAGTGTTCTTCTAGAGACTATTTTTGATGGATATTGATTTCCTTTAGATGGTCCATGTGATGGACTGATAGATTCACGAAAATATGTGATAAAATATTTCATATGTATGCATCCATCCTTCAAAAAAAAAATTATGATGGTGATTTCGAATGGTTTTGGATGCTCATGCTTGCATAAGGTGTTGCTGCATATGCATGTATTTTTGGTCTTTGAATCAGTGTTTTAAATGCATACCGGAGATACGAATTTGTTCCTGTATGAAAATCCAGGTAAACTATGTATATTCTTACATACGTGAGACATGAAAATTTGGATTACACATGCAGTTTGTAGTGGCAATCATATGTATGCATTCTTGAAAGCTACAAGTGTGTTTTCGCATGTAGGAAATATAGGGTTTATATTTATGTTGTGCTGGCCTGGATGGCAGCCTAGCCGGGTGGGGTTCGGTTGGGTAAAACCCAGCCCGGTGTAATGAAATGGTGGTCTTCCACGAACACCCTTGGAATGATCGAACGAAGTGTCTAAAAGACACTTTAAGCAAAGCCCTTAAAAAGGGTAAAATAGGAACAACACACACATAAATAAATAATTTTATTTATGTAAAAAGAATGCTTGAAAAGCATTACAAAAAGTGAAGTTTACAAGGGGGCTGCACCCCTATTTATACAAGAGCTAATGGGAGAGCTCATAAAGAGCTCTCCCTTCTAGCTGTTGGACTAGTCCAACGGCTAGAAATCTAGCTGTTGGACTAGTTCTAACCGCTAGTATTTGGTTAAGTTCCAAGTGGAACTTAACCAAACTAGATATTATCTAGTTCGATACAAACTAGATAATATTTATTGTACAATAAATTAAAAGAAATAAAAAAAAAATAATAATAATAAATATATAATAATAATAATAATATATTATTATTATATATATCTATATTACATTTTAACACCCCCTCGAACTTACGGTACAATGAGCGAAAGTTTGTCTTAGAGGAAGTGAAATCTGAGAGCCGCAAGAGGTTTGGTGAAGAAATCTGCTAGTTGGTACTTAGATGTAACCTATGTCACACGGACTCGGCTTCAAGGTCGACGCACCCGCGTCGACGTGCACCGACATGGGTGCAGACATGGGTGTGGATCGGATTCGGTTAACCTGACCCTGGGTGCGGTCAACGCACTCAGGGTCATTTTGGTCAATTTTTTGGATTCTTTTTTTAAAAAAAATTCAGGGCTACAAAATTAAAAAAAAAAATCTTGGGTGTGGGGGGGAGGGGGGCGCTGCGCAGTGGACTGTGGACTATGTTGTGCACAGTCACAGACTGTGATGTGTCTTTGCAACTTTTTTTTAAATATATATATATATATATATATATATATATCCAAGTCCCTGTGTTCAAAAATTTTAAAATCACGCCGCACCCGTGTCGCACCCGCACCCGTGTGACATAGGATGTAACATATGGCAGATCAATGGTGTCATGTAGGTACTCTCGAACATAGTGACAATCCATCTCTATGTGTTTGGTGCGTTCATGAAAGGTCTAATTGCTTGCGATGTAGATTGCACTCTTATTGTCACAACACATGCGCGAGGCTTGTGTTGCTTCAGCTAACAGTCTTCAGAGCCAAACAACTTCCATTGTGGTGGTTGCCATGGCTCTATATTCGGCTTCAGTGGATGAAAGAGAGACCTTCTGCTGCTTCTTGCACCTCCACGATATGAGAGATTCACCTAAGAACACACAAAAATCAGTGGTTGAGTGTCTATCATTAGGATCACCTCCCCAGTCAGCATCAGTGTAAGCAATTAAATCTAAAGAAGATGATATAGACAAGAAAAGTCCTCGTGAAAGAGAACTCTTTAAATATCTAATAATGCGTAAGACTGCTCCCATGTGAACGGAGGTGGGAGCATGTTGAAATTGACTAGTTGTGTGGACGATATGTGCAATGTCTGGCCGAGTGATATAAAGGTAAGAAAGAGCTCCAACAAGTTGTCTAAACGGAGCAGGATCTTCAAGTCGTTCTCCATCATCAATTTTCATCTTAACATTAACTACTTCTGGAGTATCTACTTTCTTTTTATCTGAGATGCCAGACCTACAAACAATGTCAAAAGCAAATTTAGTTTGGGAAATCAAATACCCTCTAGGGGAATAAGCAACTTCTATGTCGAGGAAATATCGTAATAGTCCTAGGTCAGACATCTCAAAATGAGTTTTAAGAAGAGTTTTGATATTAGCAACTCACTGTTTGTCACATTTAGTGATGATCATATCATCCACATAAAGAAGAAGGATAATGATACCTACATCAGATTGCTTAATAAACAAGGCAGTGCCAGTCAAACAAGAACGAAAACCAATATTAGGCATAACATGACTAAACCTGTCATACCAGGCTTTTGGTGCATGTTTAAGACCATAAAGCGCTTTCTCAAGACGAAGAATTTTACCCTTAGGAAGAATAATACTAGGAGGAGCTTCCATGTATACTTCTTCAGCAAGGCTCCCATTTAAGAATGCATTTTTAACCTCCATTTTAAATATAGGCCATTTCTTAATAGAGGCTAAGGCAATTAAAGTTCGAACTGTGGTCATTCGAGCCACAAGAGCAAAGGTTTTCTCGTAATCAATGCCATACTCTTGAGCGTAGCCTTTGGCTACAAGACGTGCCTTGTATCTTTCTAGGGTCCCATCACTTTTGGTTTTGACTTTATAGACCCATTGACAACCTATAGGTTTCTTTCCAAGAGGTAGTTCTTGGATGGACCAAGTATTGGCTTTTTCTAAAGCATCTAGCTCTAATTTCATAGCTTCAATCCATTCTGCATGATTTTTGGCTTCAAAATATGAGGAAGGTTCAACATAGGATTGAATTAAAGCAAGAGCTGCCCTATATGAGGGTGAAAAAGATTCATAGGACACAAACTTCCCGGAGGGTCTAGAGATTCTAGAAGTCCTACGAGGAGGAACTTCAGAAAATCTTTCTAACGCGCATGGAGGGTGTTGCTCTCCAATTTTTCGTCTTGAATACTGAAGACTAACATCCCTACTAGTTTGATCAAAGCTAGTAGGGCATTGTTCATTGTCAAAACTACATTCAAAATCCTCTTCATCGGATTTGGAAGTTAAGTCAATTAAAAAGGAATATTCAGTAATATCCTTGTGTTTTTCACTTTCGAAAAAATTCTCCTTTTCAAGAAAGGTCACATTCCTTAACACATAATTTATTATTTTGAACATCGTAACATATGTACCCTTTTTGGTTTTCGGCATATCCTAAAAAGGCACATGGGATTGCACAAGGGGAGAATTTGTCGTTTTTGTTTGTAAATACAAAACATTTGCAACCAAATACTCTTAGGCTGAAGTAGTCTGGAGCTAAGGTATAAAGGTTTTCAACCGGTGATATGTTTTCTAAAGAAGAAGATGGCATTCGGTTTATGTGATAAGTAGCAGTTAAAGTTGCTTCTGCCCAAAACCCTTTTGGCACTTGGCTTGCTATTAGCAAAGTCCGAGTGGTCTCCATAATGTGACGTTGTTTGCGTTCTGCAAGACCATTCTGTTGCGGGGTGTTTGGGCAAGATCGTTGATGAATAATGCCATATGAAATAAGATAGTTTTTAAACTCTCTAGACATAAATTCTCCCCCTGAATCAGTGCGAAAAATGGAGACATTAATTTGAAATTTGTTTGTAACCATTTTATGAAATATTTGAAAGTGAGTAAAAACTTCAGATTTATGTTTAAGAAAATAAATCCAAGTATGTCTAGTAAAATCATCTATAAAGATGACATAATATGCAAAACCACCTTTAGAAATTACTGGTGCGGGTCCCCAAACATCCGAATGTATTAACTCAAGTGGTTTTGAAGAGACAAAAGTTCTACTAGAGAAAGGTAATCTTTTCATTTTTCCAAGAATGCAGTCTTTACAAGCAAAATTTTCAGATTTACAAAACTTTTCTAAATTTGAAAAAAATTGGATTTTAGACATATGAGGATGGCCAAGTCTTTTGTGTCATAGGTCTGTTTCCAATTTCTGAACATTTAAGCAAAAACCATTCTTGGGTAGCTCCAAAAAATCAATGTAATATAGTCCTCCTTCTCTAGGGCCTTCCCCAATCAGCTTCCCTGACTGACGATCCTGTATCCAACAACCATCAGAAGAGAAGGATATATTACATCCATAATCAGAAATTTGAGAAACAAATAATAGATTCAAATTAAGTTTTGGGATATATCTAACTTCTGAAACACAAAAAGTTTTGTGTTTTTCAAAACACCCAATTCTCTTTATTTCAGGAGATGTTCCATCTGCTGTAAAGACCTTTGAAATACTTGAGTTATTTTTAAGACATTTGGATAAGCATTTATAATGTGGGGTCATATGAAATGAGGCGCCAGAATCTAAAAGCCAAAGAAAGTTACCTGGGCCGAAAACAGATGCAACTGCCGCTCCAGTTGAGGCTTCAGCGGAAGAAGAGACCCCTTGAAGAAGAGGCTGAAGATCTCCATAAGTTGAGCCATAGAAACAGGTGCATCTTGATCTTTTGATTCTTCAACTGATGCGACCTTCTTTTCATCTATTTTCTTTAAATTTGGATATTGAGGCCTATAATGCCTCGATTCATGATAGTGATGACAAATCACCTTTCTTTTATCAAACTCGTCATTTTGCCTCCCAAAATAAGGTGGCATGTACGTGCGAGTGTGATTCCCAGGCCTAGATACAGCTAGGACGGAATCATCATCAGTTTTAGAGAAACCTTTGCGGAGACGATTTTCCGCCATTGTTAGTTCTTCAATAGTTTCAACAATAGAGGGAATCTTTCCCCGGTGAAGGAGGGCCGATTTGGTGGTTTCAAATTCCGGCCTTAACCCAATTATAAATTGGTAAAAGTGTTCAGCATGAAGTTGCTTTTGGTGAAGCTGAATGCTTTCAGCACAATGCCGCTTTGGTTCTAAGAGAGAAAGTTCCTCCTAAAGTTCCGACAACCCATTGTAATATTCACAAATCGTTTTATCATCTTGAGTCATTATTCAAACCTTTTCTTAGAGGTTGCACACATGTGCAATATCTTTAAAGGAATACATATTTTTAGGGTATTCCCATGCCTTATCGACATGATCAAATTTGACAAGGCTTGAACATTTTTTAATGTCAATGCTATTGATAAGCCATGACATTATTTTTGCATGAGCCATTCTCCACTCTTTCCATTTTTTCTCATAAGAGACTAGGGCTTTGATTTTCTCTCCTTCCGATAGAGGAACCTCTTTATCTCCCTCTTTTTTGGTAAGAGATAGTTTAGGTTCCGAATCGGAACCATCCACAATCCCCCATAAACTTTTTCCCCATATATGCTGCTTCATGATAGAAGCCCATGTTACATAATTTGTATTACTTACATTCATGGGAATGACGGTGACTTTATTATTGTCATCCATCGATTACAAGGGGAGCGAAAGAATAGGGATAAAAGAGAAGAACAATAAAAGAATGGAAAAGGAAAGGGATACAAGATGTGAGAGTTCTTCAAATGAAATGATAAAACACTTCCCTTCAAGCGGCGAAACACTTTTGCAAAGGGCACGGAAATCGAGGTAGCTTTTCTCCAAGATCTAATATTCCCGTAGCTCTGATACCATGTAATGAAATGGTGGTCTTCCACGAACGCCCTTGGAATGATCGAACGAAGTGTCTAAAAGACACTTTAAGCAAAACCCTTAAAAAGGGTAAAATAGGAACAACACACATAAATAAATAATTTTATTTATGTAAAAAGGATGTTTGAAAAGCATTATAAGAAGTGAAGTTTACAAGGGGGTTGCACCCCTATTTATACAAGAGCTAATGGGAGTGGGAGAGCTCATAAAGAGCTCTCCCTTCTAGCTGTTGGACTAGTCCAACGGCTAGAAATCTAGCTGTTCCAACAACTAGTATTTGGTTAAGTTCCAAGTGGAACTTAACCAAACTAGATATTATCTAGTTCGATACAAACTAGATAATATTTATTGTACAATAAATTAAAAGAAAATAAAAAATAAAAAATAAAAAATAAAAAATAAAAATATATAATAATAATAATATATAATAATAATATATTATTATTATATATATCTATATTACATTTTAACACCTGGCCAGGCCCAGCCAGTTGGCTGGGCAAGGGGCAGGTCTGGCAACACTCGGTAAGTGCTGATAGACTATGCCAGGCCCAGCCGATTGGCTGGGCATGTGGTCTTTCAAAAAAAAAAACTTTTTTTCTTGGGGTAGCAGTTGGATCCAACCTGGATCCAAAACAATATTTTTTTTTGAAAAAAAAAACAGAGTCTTACATTGACACTACCGATTTTGATCCTTTTCTAGCTGGTGTTTTACCAATCGGTGATCGCTCGAACGCCCTTGGAATGATCGAACGAAGTGTGTAAAAGACACTTTAAGCAAAGCCCTTAAAAAGGGTAAAATAGGAACAACACACATAAATAAATAATTTTATTTATGTAAAAAGGATGTTTGAAAAGCATTACAAGATGTGAAGTTTACAAGGGGGTTGCACCCCTATTTATACAAGAGCTCATAAAGAGCTCTCCCTTCTAGCTGTTGGACTAGTCCAACGGCTAGAAATCTAGCTGTTCCAACAACTAGTATTTGGTTAAGTTCCAAGTGGAACTTAACCAAACTAGATATTATCTAGTTCGATACGAACTAGATAATATTTATTGTACAATAAATTAAAAGAAAATAAAAAATAAAAATATATAATAATAATATATAATAATAATATATTATTATTATTATATATATCTATATTACATTTTAACACCTGGCCAGGCCCAGCCAGTTGGCTGGGCAAGGGGCAGGTCTGGCAACACTCGGTAAGTGCTGATAGACTATGCCAGGCCCAGCCGATTGGCTGGGCATGTGGTCTTTCAAAAAAAAAAACTTTTTTTCTTGGGGTAGCAGTCGGATCCAACCTGGATCCAAAACAATATTTTTTTTTTTTGAAAAAAAAAACAGTCTTACAGTGACACTACCGATTTTGATCCTTTTCTAGCTGGTGTTTTACCAATCGGTGATCGCTCGAACGCCCTTGGAATGATCAAACGAATGTCTAAAAGACACTTTAAGCAAAGCCCTTAAAAAGGGTAAAATAGGAACAAGACACATAAATAAATAATTTTATTTATGTAAAAAGGATGTTTGAAAAGCATTACAAGAAGTGAAGTTTACAAGGGGGTTGCACCCCTATTTATACAAGAGCTAATGGGAGAGCTCATAAAGAGCTCTCCCTTCTAGCTGTTGGACTAGTCCAACAACTAGAAATCTAGCTGTTCCAACAACTAGTATTTGGTTAAGTTCCAAGTGGAACTTAACCAAACTAGATATTATCTAGTTCGATACGAACTAGATAATATTTATTGTACAATAAATTAAAAGAAAATAAAAAATAAAAAATAAAAAATAAAAATATATAATGATAATATATAATAATTATAATATATTATTATTATATATATCTATATTACATTTTAACACCTGGCCAGGCCCAGCCAGTTGGCTGGGCAAGTGGCAGGTCTGGCAACACTCGGTAAGTGCTGATAGACTATGCCATGCCCAGCCGATTGGCTGGGCATGTGGTCTTTCAAAAAAAAAACTTTTTTTCTTGGGGTAGCAGTCGGATCCAACCTGGATCCAAAACAATATTTTTTTTTTTGAAAAAAAAAACAGAGTCTTACAGTGACACTACCGATTTTGATCCTTTTCTAGCTGGTGTTTTACCAATCGGTGATCGCTCGAACGCCCTTGGAATGATCAAACGAATGTCTAAAAGACACTTTAAGCAAAGCCCTTAAAAAGGGTAAAATAGGAACAAGACACATAAATAAATAATTTTATTTATGTAAAAAGGATGTTTGAAAAGCATTACAAGAAGTGAAGTTTACAAGGGGATTGCACCCCTATTTATACAAGAGCTAATGGGAGAGCTCATAAAGAGCTCTCCCTTCTAGCTGTTGGACTGGTCCAACAGCTAGAAATCTAGCTGTTCCAACAACTAGTATTTGGTTAAGTTCCAAGTGGAACTTAACCAAACTAGATATTATCTAGTTCGATACGAACTAGATAATATTTATTGTACAATAAATTAAAAGAAAATAAAAAATCAAAAATAAAAAATAAAAATATATAATAATAATATATTATTATTATATATATCTATATTACATTTTAACACCTGGCTAGGCCCAGCCAGTTGGCTGGGCAAGGGGCAGGTCTGGCAACACTCGGTAAGTGCTGACAGACTATGCCAGGCCCAGCCGATTGGCTGGGCATGTGGTCTTTCAAAAAAAAAACTTTTTTTCTTGGGGTAGCAGTCGGATCCAACCTGGATCCAAAACAATATTTTTTTTTTGAAAAAAAAGACAGTCTTACAGTGACACTACCTATTTTGATCCTTTTCTAGCTGGTGTTTTACCAATCGGTGATCGCTCGAACGCCCTTGGAATGATCGAACGAAGTGTCTAAAAGACACTTTAAGCAAAGCCCTTAAAAAGGGTAAAATAGGAACAACACACATAAATAAATAATTTTATTTATGTAAAAAGGATGTTTGAAAAGCATTACAAGAAGTGAAGTTTACAAGGGGATTGCACCCCTATTTATACAAGAGCTAATGGGAGAGCTCATAAAGAGCTCTCCCTTCTAGCTGTTGGACTAGTCCAATGGCTAGAAATCTAGCTGTTCCAACAACTAGTATTTGGTTAAGTTCCAAGTGGAACTTAACCAAACTAGATATTATCTAGTTCGATACGAACTAGATAATATTTATTGTATAATAAATTAAAAGAAAATAAAAAATAAAAAATAAAAATATATAATAATAATAATATATTATTATTATATATATCTATATTACATATTAACACCTGGCCTGGCCCAGCCAGTTGGCTGGGCAAGGGGCAGGTCTGGCAACCCTCGGTAAGTGCTGACAGACTATGCCAGGCCCAGCCGATTGGCTGGGCATGTGGTCTTTCAAAAAAAAAACTTTTTTTCTTGGGGTAGCAGTCGGATCCAACCTGGATCCAAAACAATAATTTTTTTTTTGAAAAAAAAACAGTCTTACAGTGACACTACCGATTTTGATCCTTTTCTAGTTGGTGTTTTACCAATCGGTGATCGCTCGCAAGTACGGTTAGATGTGTCTCCATTCTCCCTCTTAGCTTTTCCACCATAAAAATTTTTTAGGGCGACTTTTTTCTTGTAATTTTTTGAGTTCGGTGATTTACCCACGATTCTAATGGTTCTCTTCTTATGCAATTTTCTTGTTTGTTTTCATAGATTTTTAGTTGTTTTTTTCTCGTTATTATGATTTTCCAATTGATTTTGAAGCAATTAGGAGGGTTTAGGCTTCTTCTCCTTGCCTCCTATTTTGCGAAGTCCTCTCCTATGTCTTACAACACCGACAACTTGGCCAATGGTTCCTCCTCGCCTCCTCCTCTGTGAAGTCCTCTGGTGGTCCGACCAAAGGGCAAGGGTTCCTCCTCTTCAGTGACCACACATCTCCTTTGCGAAGGCCTCTCCTACATCATTGGCATTCCAGCCAAGCCCTGAAGGGTTCCTCCTCGTTGACCAAAGATTAGAGTTCGGCTCATTATGATCTAATGAGCTGAACCGGGCCAAGCTCGGTACCCGACACGAGTCGGGTTCAAGCACTACATTTCTGGGACGAGCCAAGGTCGAACATGGCATGCTCGGATCGAGCTCGGCTTGTGTGCATCCCTACCAATATGAAAGCTCATTCAAGTTTCTTTCTAGTTCCAAGTGATCCCCGTTCTCTTTTAATGTGATGCATTCTTTTGGTCGTATACCACTTGGGTACGGGTGCAGGTACACAGCGTACGACACAACAATTCCAAAAAATGTGGGTACGGGGATACAATTATATATATATATGTATGTATATATATATATATATTAAATATCACAAATTCAAAATAAACTGAATATAATATATTATATATCTAAAATATATAATATGATATAGGACACACAAAATGGCATGTTCGGTAGCCGTACCCGACACGTGCCGACACGGGTACGACATCTAAAGTGGTGTGTTCTGTTTACATAGTTCTGGTCCAATGCCACACATGTACAATTGTAGATACAAAGATACAACTTTTTTATGGAATTTTCTGTTATGAGTAGTATTTCAAGTAGTGTTGTAAGTATCGTACCGTATTGTATGATACAGTATGATACATATCGTTACTTTTGGGTTTTGTGTTACGATACACTCATATCGCGATACGAGTGTATCGTACTCGTATCGGGTGTATTGTACAATACACAATTGTACCCTTCCGTATCGTACAATACACCTTCGATGCACTTAAAAAAGGTTGAAAGTTACTTTTTTCATTTTGGGTTTTAAATACCTTTTGAGGGCTGACTTCTCCAGATGTCTAAAGGCCATTAAAACTGCATTTGCACAATTTTTTTCAACCAAAAAAGTTGGTTAATATAAAAAAAGTCACTCAAGAAAATGGGTTAAGGTAAAAAATCTTTGTTATGAGTATTCAATTGGATCCCCGAAAATTAAAGATTTATATCAAGGTAGAAATCAGGCTCCACACTCCATTGAAGATGGCATAAGATGATCTGTCATGGCAATGGGGCACTCAAGTAATGAGTGAAAACTGATTGAAAATCGAGTGCAACTATTGCCATAATGTTTTTGTTTATGTAATATGAAAGTACAAGTCTTGTGGCATATTCTTAATTGCAAGATATTTAATATTTTGGATTGTTCTTGTGAGATGATGTTTGATGATGTCTTATGTAGTTCACAGAGACATAAATGCTTCATATGTGGTTGTGTGGTTGTATTTTGTGGATTTGATCATTGTTTCATGTGATATGATTTTTTTTGAAATTTTTAAGATTTTTTATTAAAAATTTACGTTATTTTACGATATGATATGATACAGCCTTAATTTGGGCCCGACTGATACGGGTAACGATATGATACAACCTTGATTTCAACTACAGATGAAAAATGAACCTTAATGCTTTTTGGCACTTGATTTAGCTAGCAAAGTGGGCTCAAATGATCCAATCCACAAGCAGCCGGTTTTAGCATATGGAGCTGTGCATGAACAAGAGGTGCTCCCCTTGGTTCGGCTCATACAGTGTGTGTAGTAGTAATAGTAGTAGTAGTAGTAGTAGTAGTTGTTGTTGTTGTTTGGTTTCCATATGCACTTGCAAGAAAGAGTTTTGTGGATTCCATTTCCATCTTGAATACGTTACAAAGGTTGAAAAAATAAATGTTTATTTTACATGAGCCAACTTGGGCTCTGCTTATCTGGCTTGTGATGAGCTTGTGCTTGGCTCATATCTTGCTGATTCTGAATTTTAACAAGCTGAAATCAAAGAGTTGGGCCCTGGCTCAATTGGCTTGTGTATCAGCCCTAGTTTTAGGCAATGTGGTACTTGAGTAATTGCGGAATGTCCTGTGACATATTTTGGCCTTTTTCTAATACCATATTTTTCCATGTGCACATTACATGTGTTTCTAATAACTGGCTTCCTTTTGCAGTTTGTGGAGAGAATTCTCGGTGAAGGTGCAAAAAGTCCCCGAACCATCCGTCTTGCTGCTTTGCACTTAACAGGATTGTGGCTTTCTTTTCCTAGAACAATTGTGTATTACATGAAAGAGTTGAAACTTCTGACATTTTATGGTTCTGGTATTAGTTCCTGCCTCTTTCTTCTTCTCCTTGTTCTTCCTCCTCATGATAAATGCATTATGGTTTTCTTGTTCAGGGGGTTCATTTTGAACCTCTAAGACCTGTTTAAGTGTCGATATTGGACAGTGTATTGTCATAGCCCATGAGTTCTGATGGATTTCATAGGTTAAAGACGTAACAGAGACAGTGATGTTTTTGCTCTTTTCTTTTTGAAATCTCCTTAGAGCTCTCAAGTGATGGGATTAGACTGCCCATCCTTGTTTCAACAAATGGTTTAAAGGCAAGCATGCAATGCTGTTGTTGCCTCTATTTTTTGCCAACCTGGAAATGCTTCCACATGCATGTTCCGGCAAACACTTGGATCAAGGTTTGAAGTTGGTTTTGAGTCCGGATCTGGGTATGATTTGGATCTAAAGGTATAGTTACAGGCTTGGTTATGAGTTATGGCAGCAAACCTTGTGGTATTGCATCTTCTGGAAACAGGTAATTTGAATTATTTTTTAAGTGAAAAAGCAAACAGGCTTGGGTTAGACCCAATTCCAATCTGGATCCAACCATATTTGCTTACCCAATTTCAACTAAGATTTGTTCTGAAGTTGATCCAGATTCAGATATATGCCATCTATATCTGTTAATATGAGTCCAATATGGTTCAGTCCAAGTTCAGAGCTTCGACCATTTTTATCCATTAATATAACATGCTGACATTGTGTCAGTTGGCACTGCAAGGATAATCTTAG
The DNA here is from genome assembly GCF_984573655.1 of Nuphar pumila. Lineage (NCBI taxonomy): Eukaryota > Viridiplantae > Streptophyta > Magnoliopsida > Nymphaeales > Nymphaeaceae > Nuphar > Nuphar pumila. The sequence goes on from NC_143250.1 coordinate 40,897,238, forward strand.
ATTTCCAGTGAATATCTTAGTTCAATGATTTGTGACTTTCTAATGCTAAAATTTGTGTTTTTGTTTTTTATTTGCTGAATTGCCAAAATTGGTGCATCTAGTACAAGAATTGCCATGATATTTTGGTAGATGTTTAGTTTAAAAACTTGTCGAGGCATTAAATACATACCGCAAATGGTTAAAATTTGCTTTTATGAGATTATTGTTTTGGCCTCTTTTACATAGTCTTGTTAAGGGCAATTTCATGATAAACAACTTGAAAATATCTGTTGTGCTGCCATGTAGCTATTTAGTGCCATTTAAATGAGCATAATCGTGCAAGTTTAGGAGCGAGTATTCCCATATCCTGTCTTGTTCCTTACACTGTTAGTAAGACATGTTTTTTCCTGAATCTCAGTGGCATTTGATGAGGACTTTGAAGCCAGTATCACTGAAAATGATGATGCAAGAAGGGAATATTTGTTGCTAGCTCGAAGTCCTGATCCTGAACTGATGGAAGTATGATTGGACTTTTTGGTTATTGAATATCATTACTGTTGTTAATGGTTCTTCTATTATGTATTCATTTTTCCTTTCAGTGTGTGTTTGTAGGTAGGGAAGTATGGCTGGCCATATCAAAATATGGTATCTAGTCTTAAGATTTTTTGCTTATGGAGCTAAGTTTCTTAAAATTCGAGATTTATAGTTATTTAATATTCTAGATTAGCCAATCTATGTCTCGTAATTGCAATCAAGGGTTTGGGAAACTTCCCAAAATTGCCTCCTCCAGTTAAGGAAAATAAAAATTAAGCCATCAGTTCTTGAATATATCTTTTTGTGCTTTCTTAGGTTTTGATTGATTTTTCTTGTTGTAGGATTCATGTAACTAGGAACTCGCTTGAACTTGCATTTATTTGGAGCTTGAGAATGGGCTGGTTGCTTATTTGTACATGGATTCTTTTAGACTATATATGGTATATCATGTGTATTTCTTTAGCTACATATGTTGTTTCATTGGGAATTTGGTCCTTTTAATGCTTATTTTTTATAAGTGGCTTCTGTAACCTTTCCGTTACTGTATTTGCACATGAACAGGCTGAAGATCAACCAATTCACCCCCTTTCCATTCATAAGAGTGATGGTCCCTTTTTACACAACTTTGTTTGCAATACACATTATCATATTGTCATCTTATTTAGTGGTTTGTGCCTGCATTAACATCAATATTCCCCTGTTCCATGGAATCTTTGCTAGTGTTTTTTTTATACTGTTTCTTTGTAGGATATCTGGTTTTTGCCTGGTCAGGTCGTGCCCTTTCCAATGAGGGGTTTTACTAGAACTGAAGCAGGTTAGATCTTAGATATTGTGCATAGACCTGTATTGTTTCTAGTGGAAGCCTTCTTCAAAAAGATGAAAGATTATATTCCCCCTCCTTTTCTCTCAAATCCAAAAAAAGGAAGACCAGAATGGAGCTTGCCATATGTGCGGAGGATGTGGCATGATGGTGTGTGACCAACTCTGGGGTCATTTGGCAGAACAGAGAGTGAGTATGATGTCTCAAGGATAAAAAACACCACTTGAAAACCTGGTGGATCTAGAAAATGCTAGCTGGATGATGTTTTGAAAGGACCTGCCCCAACAGGAAGGTTCTCCAAAGATGATGTGCTGGAGTATTGTCGCATGCGAATGACCATCACCTTAGAAAAAAGAATTTTATATAGAAAATTGCATATCACGGTATATCAGAAATCCTAGGAGGCCCCACAAAAGGACAACCCAAAGAACAATATTGGTAGAATGATTGAGTCAAAACCAAACACAATATACTCTTCCTGCAGTTTCTTCCTTTGTATCCACTATACCATTTTACCTTGCTCATTTCGCTTTGTGAGCTCTTGCTCTCTTTCATTGCTCGTTTAACTAAAAGCATGTGCTTTCTTGGTTTACTCTATAGGTTGTTCCTTTAGGGTGCCATGATCAATAAGCAAGAAATAATACGAGAAGTGGAAATGAGAAGTGAGACATTCTAAAATTTATAGGAAGCAAGAACTGAGGAATCAATTTAAGGCAAAATAGGAATAAACAAAGGAAGTGATAAAGGAACCAAATTGAAAACAAAATAAGAATCGAACTGGAAGCAAATAAAAGCCTATGTCACATGGACACTCTATTTTGTCCTCTGTATCGTGTCCCCTTATATTCTAGTCATATTGGAAACTTTATAAAAATGGTTGTATCCCCGTATCCATGTCCATGTGTCATAAAAACTAAAATAAAAATGACATATTCTTAAATTTCATGTCTTTTTAGTTTAAAAATTAAAACTTTATCAAAATGCAAAAATGATGGTTACCAATTTAAAGCACATGGAAAACACGAAAAGAAGTGCGAGAAAAGCATATAGGAAACACGTAAGGAAGTATGGATGAAGCGTGTGGGTACCATAGGAGAAGCGTGAGAGAATCAAGATTCCCATCAAGTTTTAGAAGTAGGGATGGTAGTGGACCGGGGCGGATGCGGGGGATGAGGTCTCCACCCTCGCTCCGTCTCAAAATTTTGTCCTCCATCCCTGCCTTCATCCGCACACGGGTTTTGATTTTAACCTCCATCCCTGGTTTAAAACTCGTTAATCCCTCGGGTTCTAAAAAAAAATTAATTTGGATCCAACCCTGATCCAGGTTGGATCCTGTTAAAAAAAAAAAAATATATATATATATATATATATATATATATATATATATATATATATATATATGTAAACCAAAATACCCATCAGGGGTATTTCGTTTTGTTCATTGTAATAGGTATCATCCCAACCAAGGTTGCCAAACTAGGAAGCGGAAGCAGGAAACGATACGGGAAGCGGAAGCGAGAAGCGAGGCATTTTAAAATTTATAGGAAGCGGGAAGCGAACTATCAATTTAAAAGCGAAATATTAAAAAAAATGAAGCAATATGGTAATTGAATAGGAATCGAACAAGAAACAAATAAAAACTAAAATAAAATTGTTCATTCTTATATTTCATGATTTTTCAATAAAAGAGTTATTTTTTTGTTAAAATCTAACAATGATGGTTACTAATTTAAAGAAAGTACATGAAAAGTGAGTGAAAGCGTGAAAGAAAATACATGAAAAACATGAAAAGAAACATGAAAAAAGTATATAGGAAGCATAGACCATGTGTGTGGGAAGCATAGAAGAAGCGTGGGGGAATCGAGATTTCCATGAAGTTTTCGAAGCGAGGAGTATCACGCTTCCGAAACGAGTTTCCGGGAAGCGAGCTTCCCACCTACCTAAGAAGCTTTCGGTAACTCTGATCCCAACCTTTTATTTTAGTCCTTTTTATTTTCTTTTATTTTTTGTACTTTTTTCTTCTTTTTCAGATTTGATGGGACAACTCCAACTCGTTGTTGAAGCTGCCCCCAACGGTCACAAATGTGACTGTTGGGAGCAGCCCAACAACCACTTGGAGCTGCCCCCTTTGTGTCTCCTTGTATTATAAATAGGCCTTCAAGGCCTTTGTATACTTCACTCTTCTAAAAGCTCTCCTATGCAATAACAAAGATATTTTTGACCCTTGTGAGGGTGGTGCGGTTTATTCAATCAAGTGTTTTACTGGATTGAAGTGTGTTCTTGCATGTCTATAAGCGATGTATTTTGGATTTAGTCCATTTCATTACATAGTTTCAGAGCTTTGGTGCTCTTGAAGTATTATTCAAATAGTATCAAGAGAAGGATCGTGATAGCATCAAGAGGAGTATCGTGAGCTTGGTAAAACAACTAATCATGGATCGTTGCATCGGGAAGCGCACCATCTCTCAAACAAATCTTGTATTGCCTTTTTATCTCTCTCTTTACTCACATACATACTCTCTCTCTCTCCTTTCTCCTTATTGTAAAGAAATGGAGAATGAAAGGGAAGTAATCGTCTCTATTCCTATACGACTCAATGACATAAACTATGTGATGTGGGCATCTATAGTGAAGTACAAAATATGGGAAAAGGGTCTATGGGGTTTGGTTAATGGTACTGAAAAAGCGCCTAAACTCATTCTTACCAAAATTGAGAATGGAAAAGAAGTTGCTCTTCAAGGAAAAAAATGTCTAAAGCCGTTTTCGATTATGAAAAGAAATGGAAAGAATGAAGGATGGGACATTCCAGGATAATTGGATGGCTCATCAATAATATGGACATCCACGAGTGCTCTAGCTTAGCGAAATTTGATTTCGCTAGTGATGCATGGATATATCTTAAAGACATGTATAGTCTTAAAGATATTGCTCACATATGCAATGTTCAAAACAAAGTAAGGACTATGACTTAAGGAGAGATGAGCATTAGGGAATATTACAATGCACTCTCTCTTTTGGGATGAATTGGCTCTTCTTGAGCCAAAATGACATTGCCCTCAAGATATAGAACTCCGTGAAACCAAATTAAAACGAAGCATTTCTACCAATTCATTAATGGGCTTAAACCCGAATTTGAATGAACCAAGTCGGCTCTCCTTCCTAGAGGAGGTGTACCAATCATAGTTGAAACTCTTGAGGAGTTAACTATGAAAGAAAATAGACTGAAGAAATCATTCGCCTCAAAAGAGGAATCCGTGCTTGCTATGTCAAAGCCCAATATTCATACTAGGAGTTATAAACCTCATCACTTTGTGAAAAATGAGAATGGAAGAAACTCCAATAACTATGAAAGAAGCAACAAAAGAGGTGATCATGAATACAAAAAGGGTGGCAAAATCATATGCTATCATTGTTATGAACCGGGACACATCAAGCCTTTTTTTCACAAAAGAAAGAAAGAAGATCATAAAAATGATAAAAGAGTTGCTTCGGTTGAAAGGAATGATGTAGACGACTCCAAATGTATCGACTCGCTATCTTTGGCTCAACTAATGGAGGCACTACAACTAATATTCAAAACTCAAGCTTCTTCTTTCTCGGGAACGGCCGTATCCACAAGTGGTGACCATAGTAAGACTTCTTAGATCTTTGATTCCGATGCATCTTTTCATATGACTCCAAATGAGTTCATATTTATCCGAATGACATACTAACCCAAATAATTCTTATGTTTTAACCGCCGACGGAACATCTTTAAAAATCAAAAGTTTTGAGGTTTTTAAAAAACAACTAATCTTTCATATACCAAATAGTACTAAAATTAAATTTAAATCTTTTATCTGTTTCTCAAATTACTGATCATGGATGCAAAGTATTGTTTTCATCTAATGATTGTTTAATACAGGATCTCCAGTTCGGGAAGCCGATTGGGCGAGACCATAGAAGAGGAGATCTCTATGTAATGGACAATCTTGAGTTATCAAAACATACTTTTTGTAATTTTGTGGAAAAGAAAGATAAAATTGGCACAAAAGACTAGGACATCCTAATGTGTCCAAATTACATTTGTTTCCATTTCTTACAAGTTATAAAGAAAGAGATTTTGTTTGTTAAGATTGCATTTTTGGTAAAATGAAGTCTTTACCCTTTGGGCCAAGACATTTTATATCTAAAAATTCATTTGAGTTAGTGCATTCGAATGTGTGGGGACCGACTCCAGTTGTATCCAAAGGAGGTGTATCTTATTACATTGTGTTTGTGGATAACTATAGTAGACACTCTTGGATATTTTTTCTTAAACAAAAATTGGAAGTATTTGATTGTTTTAAAAAATTTTATTCCTATATAAAGATTGAATTTAAAATCAATATTCAAAATTTTAGAACTGATTACGGGGGAAAATTTGTGTCAAAAGAGTTCGAAATTTACCTTGGTCTACATGGGATTATTCATCAAAAATCTTGTTCATACACTCTTCAACAAAATGTACTAGTCGAAAGGAAGCATAGACATATTATTGAAACCACTAGAACACTTCTTGTGTCCAAAAATGTTTCAAAAGGTTTTTGGGCCAAAGCCGCCCTTACAGTAGTCTATTTAATAAATAGAATGCCTTTAAAAAATATTGAAAATATCTCTCCTATTGAAAAATTATTTAAGACATCTACCGATTATAAAAGGTTAACAATCTTTGGATGTAAATGTTTTGTCCTTACCAATAATAATTACACACTTTTCACAAAAGCAATCCCTTCTGTTTTTTTAGGTTATGCCGAAAATCAAAAGGAATATAAATGTTATGACATTGAAATAAACAAATTATATGTTTCACAAAATGTTACTTTTTTTTAAAATGAAATTGGTTTTAACAAAGAAAAAATCTAAGAGTTGTGATTATTCTTTTCTTTTTTACCTTGTCAATGAATATGAAAGGTGTGAAAACATTATGATGTGCATGAGAATGAAAATTAAGACACTCATAATGCAAATGGGAATGTAAATGAGGGTCTTAATAATGTAGACATATCTCATAGTAACATAAAAACCTATACTCGACGTACCGAAGACCATCCACTATGTGCTTTAGAAAGATAATCCCAAAATCAAGATGTAGATTCTTCTAGTATTAGAAAATCCTTAAGAATTTCAAAAGCTTCTAGTATATTTCTATCCCATGATTCCTTTGAACCGAGGTATAGATCATGCCTACGTGAAAAACTCTATAGAGAAAAAATATGTGTAAAAGAGCACAATATGCTTGATGTAGAAAGTGTGCACAAAGACACAAGAACACTCACAAGTGCACAAAGACACAGATACACATGCACAAAGGCATAAAAAATATCTTTTATTATTGAATCAACACAAAAGAGCTTTTAGAAAAAGCTTAAATGATACAAGAGGGGTGAACCCCTATATATAACAAAGGGAGCCCATGGAGGGGCACCCAATATGATCGTTGGAGCCCCTCCAACGGTCATAATGTAAAACCCAGAAAAAAATTTATTTCGGACCCGGGTCGGATCCGGATCTGAGCCCCGTATAGAGGAGGGCTATCGGTAGGCCATAAGGGCCTACCGAACGGCGCCCGCCCCCTTTGCTGCTTAAATGGAGCAAGGGGGAGGGGGGAAAGCATCAAATGCTTTCCCCTCCCCGACGCCTCTTCCTCCTCCCCCTCTCGGCTCCCCCGATTTCCCTCTTTCTCTGACTCCCCCTCCTCGCCGTCGTCGACACCCGCTATCTGCCTCCGTCCGGCGCTCCGCTGGTGACCTCCAAGTGAGTCCCTCTCTCCCTCATCTTCCTGTTTTCCTTCATCTTCATAAGAGGGGCGAGCGAACCCTTCCGCCTGCGGCCTCGGCAGGAGGGGTGGTGGTTTTCGGCTAGGGGTTTCGCCCCTCTGCCTTGTGTTTTCCGGCAGGGGTTTCGCCCCCTGCCTTCTGGTGTTTTTCGGCAGGGGGTTTCGCCCCACTGCCTTGTGTTTTCCGGTAGGGGGTGAGCCTCCTGCCTTCTTGCATTTTCCGGCAGGGGGTTTCGCCCCTCTGCCTTGTGTTTTCCGGCAGGGGCGAGCCCCGCTGCCTTCTTATGTTCTCCGGCGTGGGGCTTCGCCCCCCTACCTTGTGTTTTTAGGCAGGGAGTTTCGCTCCTCTGCCTTTTGTTTTTCGGCAGGGGGTGAGCCCCTGCCATCTTATGTTTCTCAGCAGGGGGCTTCGCCCCCTGCCTTGCATTTTCTGGCAAGGGGGCGAGGCCCCTGCCTTCCTGTGTTCCTCGTTAGGGGGCTTTTCCCCCCTGCCTTGTGCTTTCCAGCAGGGGGCGAAGCTCCCCCTGCTCTCCTATTGCTTCCCGACAGGGGGTTCTGCCCAGGGTTACCGTAAGCGCCTAGCTAAAAGGGGAAGCGCGCTTCCCCGAAGCGCGCTTCGGAAGCGCGAAACGTCGCGCTTCCTAAGCGTGAGGGGAAGCGTCTCCCTTTTTTGGGAAGCGTGCTTCCCTTTAATGGGGGGACCCGCTTCCCTTTAATGGGAAGCACGCTTCCCATCACGCTTCCCATCACGCTTCCCCTATTTTTTTCAATTTTTTTGTATTTTTTATTTTTTATTTTTATTTTTTTCGCTTCCCCCTCGCTTCCGAGACGCTTCCTAGGTCGCTTCCGAGACACTTCCTAGGTCGCTTCCGAGACACTTCCCGAATCGGTCCTAAGTGGTCCCACGCTTCCCCGCTTCCTAAAATTTTGAAAGTGCCTCGCTTCCCGCTCCCGCTTCCCGTATCGCTTCCCGCTTCCTCAACTGGCAACCATGGTTCTACCCCCTGCCTCCCGTATTTTGCCGGCAGGGGGTTCTGCCCCCTGCCTCCCGTATTTTGCCAGCAGGGGGCGAAGCTCCCCCTGACTCCTTCGGCCTCTCAGCAGGGGACAAAGCCCTTGCTTTCTTCCTGTTTCGTTTCCAGCAAGAGGTTGCGCCACCCCTGCCTTGCTGCCTCTGTCCCTTTTGTGCAGGGAGCTGAGCTACCTACCTACCCTAGTATTTGGGGTCCGGTACCACTGCAGGTCTTACCAGACCCGTTCCTCGTGGTATTATGGCATATTGACCTTTTTAGCTTTGCAGGTTGCACCACGGAGCCTTCTCGTACTACCTGGCTCGAGACAGTGATCACTTACGCTCGCAAGCGTATAGACCCTCGCACCCCTTCTAGGTAGGGGTTTGCGTAAAAAGGAACATGAACAATGAACTGCTAAGAACAAAGGACTTAACTAATACATTAAAACATTTACATATAGTATATATGTACGTCCTTTCCTGCACTTTACCTATCGTTGTCGTCGCGCTATATGTGCCAAGGCTTTCCTTTTAGTGTACCTTTCTTTATTGTCTTTTACTTCCAGGATGCGGTTTCGCGATCCTAGTCCCGATTCCCTTCTGTACTTTTTTTTGGTTGTGCATTGCAACAGTGTTATCATTTCCTGCATAAGCGTTCTTCATTATGGCTGAAGCTTCGAAGGTTGATTCTAAGACTGAATCTATTGGGGAATATAAGGCTTTTGTGAATCCTTTTTCTTATGGTTTTTCGGTGAAATTAAATGAAACTAACTATGCCAGGTGGTCTAGAACCTTTATGATGTCAGTATCTGGACATCGTAGAAAGCATATTTTGCTGAAAATTGAACCGAGTGATAAAGTGGGAAAATATGTTACTTGGGATGAAGATAATGACATTGTTATTGTTACGACAATGAAGTCGTACACGATACTTCAAGTATAAGGTTTTGATGATGAACAAGTGAATCAACTGCATTTCAGCTAAGGCAATGAAGAAAGATGACAAAAATTGAAGAATTCGATGAAGAATTTATGAAGACTAGTGTGCAAATGTAAATTTCATTAAATGTCTTGGATTCTTGTAAGAGTCTTACTTAGAGTGCATATTTTGATTGCATTTCACCTAAAAAGTCTTTAGAATTTTTTTTCTAAAAGAACTCTTCATAAAAATCATTTTAGAAAACTCTTTACTTAATTTTTCATGTTTATTAGTCGACCAATAGACTCACCAGTCGACTAACCTTTTCGCGCCAAATTTTCTAAGCAAAAATGTCTTTTTTGTAAAATTAGTCGACCGAAGTTTTTATCAGTCGACAAGACAAAATGTTTGTTTTCTGGAAACTTAAGTAGTAGTCGAACGGACAGAACATGTATTTTCAGAAAATTTAGCAGCAGTCGACTGAAAGATTTTTCAGTCTACTGATGATATTACTAGTCGACTAACAATTTTCTTTAGTCGACTAAGTTTCAAAACTTCAGATTTTCAAACGGCTATGATAAACATATTAGTCGATCGGCGATAACTGTCAGTCTGCTAATATTGAATTTCAGTCGACTAACTACTGTTCTAGTCGACTAATTTTGTCGCTTTTCTTGAAATTTCTAAAAGGCGTGTCTTTTCATTTTTCAAAAAGTTTTGATCATTCAAAATGGACTGTTTTGACACCCTTTCATACCCTCAACGTATGAAATCTTTCAACTATAAATATGAGTGCATTCTACACTCAAAAACATCGAATTGAATCAAATCCAATCGAATTACATTGAATTATTCTTTGCTTTTTACTCATTCATTTTCTCACTCACTTGATATTTTCACTCAAGTTTTTCACTCAAATTCCTTTGAGACAGTGAATTCGTGAGTTGAGTATTTCAACAACCTCAAAAGCCAATTGCATTTTTATTTGCATTCAAAAGAAGGGCTCGTAGGTTGATTGTAAGTTGATTACTTATATTTTTTCTGTAAAAGGAAAGGACTCATTGGTTTAAAGGAGTTGTTTGCTTTCAGTAGGATTGTTACTGAAAGTGGGACTAGATTTGGTCTGTATGATCTTGTAGTTACACAAGGTTAGTAGTGGAAATCTCAAGCGGGTTTTGCTTGGGGACTGGACGTTGGTCTGGAAGAACGACCAGGATAAATTCTTGTGTTCTTTGTGTGATTGCTTTGCGAATCTTAAAATCCTTCAAAATTCCAAAGATGCTATTTAAAAGCACTATTCACCCCCCCTCTAGTGCTCATTGCCTCGATCCTATAGCACTTTCAGTTATGTCATGAATCATTAACAGTGTTGAACCTTATATTGCAGACAGTCTAATCTATTATAATACAACTAAACAAATGTGGGATAATCTTCGAGATACTTACTCTCAGAAAACAAATGTGAGTCGTATTCTGTAGGTGGAACAAGAAATGTATAATTTGCAATAGGGCGATCAGACATTGGCTCAATACTATGCATCCGTTAAAGCTGCCTTTGAAACACTTAATGCTCACAGGCCTCTGTGTTGTTCAAAGCAAAAGGATCATCAAGAACAGACTATGGTTGCTCGGTTTCTCACAGGACTATCTTCCGAATTGTCGGTTGCTAAAGTCCAAATGTTAACTGGATCTGATGTACCTACTATAGCTGATGCATACAATCGCTTGAGCAGATTTGTTTTTTCTCTCCCACAATCTCATCCTATATCCTAGACATTTACCTTAGCTGTTCCTTCTGGGTATGGTCGTGGAAGAGGTGTGGGAGGTAGAGGTAAACTTCAATGCACATTTTGTGGAAAATCCGAACACTTAGAAGACCATTGCTGGGATAAACATGGACGGCCTGCCTTTCCTGCATCGAGGCCTAATTTTTCAAAAGCTAATGTTACAAAACTAGAGGTAGCAAATGCAAATGAATCCTCGTCTCCCCATGACTGCATTTCCCTTAGTCGTGCTGAATATGAAGAACTGGTAGCTCATCGTCCTTCAAGCTCCTCTTCTCCTGTAGCCGATGTGGCCTATGCAACGGGGAACCATCTTCATCTCAATGATAGTAAGTGGATTATTGACTCAGGTGCATCCAGACATCTGTGTGGAAATTCTCATTATTTTTCAGATCTAAAGGATATTACTACTCATCGGGGAGTCTTTGGGAGCTCTTCTCCGGTGGTTGGTCAGGGAAATGTTTCTATATCTTCTTCCTTGCAGTTGAAAAATGTTCTTCATGCTCATTTATTTCCTTAAAGTTTACTTTCAGTGAGATGTCTTACAAAAGAGCTAAACTGTAGAGTGATATTTGATCCTGTTGGTTGTCATTTTCATGATTTGCTGATGGGGAAGGAGATTGGTGGAGGCTCTGAAGAAAATGGAGTCTACTACTTACATCATCTAGTAGGGAACAATTTTGCTGCAATCGACTATTCCTTGAGTCCTGTTCAGTGGCATCGTCGTCTTGGTCATCCGTCATTGTCAAAGCTCCATCATGTCATTCCTCAAATTCCGTCTACTACTTCATTTCAGTGTGAAGCATGTCAGTTGGGCAAGCATCATTGGAGTTCGTTCCCTTCTAATTAGAGTCAGTCCAATCATAAGGTCTTTGAACTTCTTCATGCGGATGTATGGGGTCCTAGTAAGATTCCTACTAGGACTCAATGTCAATATTATCTTGTTATTGTTGATGATTTTTCTAAGTTGTCTTGGGTGTTCCTAATAAAAGAAAGATCTGAAGTTTCTAGTATTATTAAGTCATTAATTCTTGAAATAAAAACTCAGTTTGAATCTATTGTTAAGATTATCCGCACTGATAATGCGCTTGAGTTCAAAACAAAAGTCTTGTTGCAATTTTATCAAGACCATGGCATTCAACCTCAAACCTCCTGTGCCTATACTTCCCAACAAAATGGGGTGGCTGAACGAAAACACGAGCATCTTCTTGATGTAGCACGTACCCTTATGATTCAATCCCATGTTCCTGCTTCCTATTGGGGTGATGCTGTTATTGTGAAGAATCCTTGCAAACAATCAAGTTTTCAAATAACTTGATACTTCAAATACTCAATACACAAAATAAATGCACAGTGTTTACAAGCTTTACACCACAAAATAAGTGCAATAAATGCAGAGTGTTTATAAGCTTTACACCAAAGAAAGTGCAATAAATGCACAATATTTATAAGCTTAAGGAGACAACTTTTTACTCTAATACGTGCATACAATGGGCTCACATAGCCCTTATTTATAAGCAAACTTAAGAGACGTTAGGAATCAGCCCAACGTCTATATTTTTAAAACTGTGTACACAGTCAATGGCTGACTGTTGTACACTGTACACAGTCAGCCACTGACTGTGTACAAAAACATTATATAAAAAAAACAAAAATAAGAAATGAAAAAATTACAAAAATAAAAAGGAGGAATTACAATCATATTAAAAAACATGAATATGCGTAAAATGTAGAAATGACTAAAATACCCCTACAACCAATACAATAAAGAAATATATATTTTATATATACAAGTAGATGAATACATATACATATATGAAATATATATATATATGTATATGTATCTTCTTTTATATATAGAAAATATATATAGAAAATACAATTTCTTATAAATTACAATTTAATACCCCCCTTCAAACTTAGGGCAAGATTTCTAAAAGTTTGCCAAGGAGGAAATTGAACCGCGGAGCACACAAAGCTTTGGTGAAGAAATCTGCCAACTGATATTCTGAAGTTACATATGGAAGATCTATAACTTCTTTTAGATACACTTCTCGAACATAGTGACAGTCCATCTCAATGTGTTTAGTTCGCTCATGAAAAGTATGATTTTTGGCAATGTATATTGCACTCTTGTTATCACAGCATAGCTTGGTGGGCCCTTCTATTGAGATCCCCATGTCTTCTAATAGCTAATGAATCCATACAATTTCCATGGTAGTAGTCGCCATGGCACGATATTCAGCTTCTGTTTTGGATAGAGACACATTTTGCTGCTTCTTACGTCTCTATGAAATCAGCGAGTCTCCTAAAAACACACAAAAACCAGTGGTGAAGTGATGGTTATTTGGGTCACCTCCCCAGTCAGAGTCAGTATAAGCAATTAATTTTAATTTAGAAGAAGAGGATAAGAATACTCCCTTGACTTGCAGTATGAACTGCATGAGAGATATCTGGTCTAGTAATACTCAGATACATCAAAGATCCCACAAGCTGTCTGTAGGGGGTGGGATCGGAGAGATGAATACCATCATCAATCTTCATTTTGGCTCCTACTATAGCAGAAGTTTCACAAACCTTATCATCTGTAATACTTGACCGGTCAATAATCTCAGAGGCAAGCTTAGTTTGAGATAAAAAATTACCCTCTATGAGAGTAAGCTACTTCAATACTCAAAAAATAAGTTAAAAATCCCAAATCAGACATTTTAAACCTATGCTTCAAAATTGATTTTATGCTTTTAACCCCTTTAGAATCACTTCCGGTTATAAGCATATCATCCACATATAAAAGCATAATGACAATCCCTACATTGGTTTTTCTAACAAATAAGGCAGTGTCAAGTGAAATAGGAAGAAAAACCATTTTCTAACATTATGTAGTTAAATCTATCATACCAAGCCTTAGGGGCTTGTTTTAAACCATAAAGTGTTTTTCGAAGACGAAGCATTTTCCCTTTGGGAGTCTCCATTCCTGGTGGAGCATCCATATATACCTCTTCATGTAGATCACCATTTAAGAAGGCGTTTTTAACATCCATTTGATAGATGCTCCATTTGTTGATTAAGGCAATGGTAATGAGACATTGGACAGTGACCATTCGGGCCACAGGTGCAAAAGTTTCTTCATAGTCAATCCCGTATTCTTGACTATATCCCTTTGCAACTAATCGAGTCTTATATCTCTCAAGAGATCCATCGCTCTTAGTTTTTACCTTAAATACCCATCTACACCCTATTGCTTTCTTACCCTTAGGAAGATCTTGGAACTCCCAAGTCTTTGCCCTGTTGAGAGTTGAAAGCTCACATTCCATTGCTTTCAGCCATTCATCATTTTTTTTGGCTTCTTCGAAGTTTTTGGGTTCTATATAGGAATGAATGGCGGTAAGGCAGGCTCTATGTTTAGGAGTAAATGAATCATATGAAATAAACCTAGAAGGCATCTTTCTACTTCTCTCAGTTCTTCGTAGGTTTTCATCATTTGTTGAATTGGACCCACTAGGTTCACTGAATTTTTCAATTGCACTCCTAAAACTGTTTTTATCTCTATGAGTATATGTTATAGGATCTCTCAATGCTCCTTCACTTCTATGTTGGGAGATAGGTGGATGGGAAGAGCCATCTTCTTTATCATTAACGTCATTATGAATGAAATCGTCATCATTATCATCATCATGTGCTAACATTTCAAATCAAAAGGAGTAATCCATGTTTTCTTCAAAGGGTTCACTCCTTTCAAAACCATTAACATTTTCCAGAAAACTCACATTTCTGGAAACATATAGCTTGTCATTCTCAATATCATAACAACGAAACCCTTTTTGGGTTTCAGAATATCCAAGAAAAGCACAAACAATGGCTTTTGGCGAAAGCTTGTCATTCTTGTCAGTAAGAACGAAACATTTGCAACCAAAAATTCTCAACCGACTATAGTCGGGTTCTTTGGTATACAATTTTTCAAAAGGCGAGATATTGTTCAAGTTTTTAGAAGGTAGCCTATTTATCAGATAGACAGATGCTAAAGCCGCTTCAGCCCAAAAACCTTTTGGGATGTTTTGAGAAACAAGTAATGTTCGAGTTGTCTCTATTATATGTCTATGCTTCCTTTCGGCTAATCCATTTTGTTGAGGGGTTTTGGGGCAAATCTTTGGTGAAGAATACCATGACTTTCAAGATAAATTTTTAATTCACTTAGGTATTTCCACCAGAGTCAGTTCTAAAAATTTTTAGATTCTCATTAAATTGATTTTTAATCATCATATGATAGGTTTTAAAAAGTGAGAAAACTTCATATTTGTGTTTAAGAAAATAAATCCAACAATATCTCGTGTAGTCGTCAACAAAAATGACATAATATGCAAAACCTCCTTTCGATAGGATGGGTGCCGGTCCCCATACATCCGAATGGATAATTTCAAAAGGTCTTGTTGTAAACATAGATCTTTCACAAAAAGGCAATTTTTTCATTTTCCCAATAATACAATCATTACAAGTTAAATCACTTTTACATAGACTTTTAACAAAAGGTAAATGAGAAATTTTTGCAATATTTGGATGTCCAAGTCTCTTGTGCCACACATTAATATCCTTTTGTTGGATAACATTACAAAACAGGTTCTTTGGAATTTGAAGGGAATCGACATAGTATAAATCACCCTTCCTAGAGCCTTCCCCAATCAATCTCCCGGACCGGCGATCCTGTATCCAACATTTGTTAGATGAGAACTTTATATCACACCCATGATCCGAGAGTTGAGAAACAGAAAACAAATTTAAGTTTAATTTGGGTATAAATCTAATTTTTGGAATAAAGAACCCTTGTTTTTCAAAATTTCATATTCCTTTTACTTCAAGAGATGTTCCATCCGCAGTTGAAATAAAAGATGGAGAGAAATTTTTTAAGTATTCGGAAAAAGAACTAAAACTTGGGGTCATGTGAAAAGAAGCACCTGAATCTAAAAGCCAAGAGGTCTTACTGTAATGAAATAAGCGGAAGAAACCAAGAATGCTAAAGCATTCACTATGTCCCACACGGACAAGTGCAACAAGCACAAGAGAGAAAATCCACTAAGGGATATACAAAGGGCCTTATAAAAAGGCTACACACATGAAAAATAATATCACTATTATTGAAGAGGAGCTCTCAAGTGTTAAATATGTATATGTAAATGGATATATTTCATGTACTGTATTGTACCACTGTACTGCATTGTACCACTGTACTGTATTGTACTACTTGTACAGCATACTGTACTGTATTGTACCACTGTACTGTATTGTACCACTTGTACAACATATAAATATCAATGGAAAGGGCAGAAGATCCTATTGCCGCCCAACATTTTTTTTTCTCTCTTCCCTCTTACCTCTCTCTCTATCTCTTGCTACGATAGTAAGGTGACTCCTACATCTGATTTCTCACATGGTATCAGAGCCAAGGGCGTGGTAATCACGATCATCTGGAAGGCCCCTAAGGACCTTGACGTGCGTTTTTGGGCGTTCTCAAGGAAAGTGTTTTTTTTCATCTTTTCTCTGTTGTTTCTCCGTTGAATCACTATATTTCGACGTCGTTTCTTCTTTTCCTTCTTACATATTCTGTTATCCCCAATTTTATCAACCCTAATTTCTGTTTTCCCCAAATTTGGGAACCCTCATTTCTCAAAAGTGCCTCTTTTCTCAAACTTCTTGTGATTTCTTATCTATTTCTTGCAATATAGTTGATAAATCGTACATTCTGCACGATTAACTGAAAAATCGTGATTTCCAAAACTCAAAAATTTCTGTCCGTACGGTTCTGTCCGTACAACCTACGAATTTCTGTCGTGTTGTTTGATTCATCCTTGATCTTCTTCCTTATGGATTCTAAAATCAGCCCCGGATTTCTTTCTCAACTTGTTTCTCACAAATTAACTCATGATAACTACTTACTTTGGAAACGCCAAATTCTGCCGTTTATCCGAAGTCATGGTCTTTCCGGGCATTTGGATGGGGGATCACCCGCCCCACCTATGACTATTACGCAAGAGGTAACTGGTAATGATGGGAAGGTGAGTTGCATTGCTATTCCAAATCCTGCGTATGATGTTTGGTTTCAGAAGGACCAATCTGTGGTTGCCTATTTGACTGCCACGTTATCTGATCGTATATTACAAACTATCTCTGGCCATTTTACTGCTGCAGAACTATGGAGACATCTTGCTCACTCTTATTCACAGGTTTCTGAATCACGTGCACTTCAACTGAAATGGCAGTTCCAATCTATGCGAAAGGGAACTAAGACCATTACTGAATTTCTAGGGGATATCAAAATTATCATTGATCAGTTGGCCGCTATTGGATATCCTGTTTCTGACAGAGATGTTGTTCAGCAGGTATTGGGAAGCCTTGGGCCCCAATATCGTATGTTTTGCACTGCATTACAGGTTGCGTCTACACTTCCATGCTTTGAGGATTTACAGGCCAAACTCCTACAGTATGAAGTTAGTTTGACTCAAGATCATCTTATTGATGATCCTCATCCTGTCATGTTTACATCTGGGTCTACCTCATTTCGTCCACCTGCTGCTCATATGGGCCGTGGAGGACTCCTTCCTACTCCTACTGCTCCACCTGCCACTAGAGGTACCCGTGTCCCTACTTGCTTCCATTGCAACAAGCGTGGCCATGTGAAAGCAGATTGTTGGCACAACCCACAGAATCGCAACAAGGCAGGGAGGCCAGGACCAAGAGCTGGACAGATGAATGTTAGACAGTTTCAGGGGCAGCCGCAGGGAAATTTTCGAGCACATCAGGGTACTGATCAGGGACAGAGTGCAGGGTTGCCACATGATGTGCAACAAATTCTGATGACTGCATTTAACAACATGAATTTGCGTCAGAATGATGATGGAGTTTGGTATATTGATTCTGGAGCAGCCGCACATGTTACTTCTGATGCAGGTAAACTTTCTAACATGGTTCCTTATATTGGCACTGGCACTATTGTCACGGGAGATGGTTCCCACCACCCTATTTCTCATACTGGAAATGCATCTCTCTCTTTGTCACAATCTACACTACCATTGAAAAATGTCTTACTCACTCCTGCCATTGAGAAAAACATTTTATCTGTTTCTAAATTGGTTGATGAAACAAATTCATCCATGGAATTTACTCCGTCTTCTGTTTGTCTTAAGGACCTTCGAACCAAGAAGATGCTCGCTAAGGGTGAACGACGCGGAAACATGTACGTCTTCGAAGCAGCCCCCGGGACTTTGAAGACGTCATCTACCGTGACTCCATCTTTTCCTGCTTATTTGAGTCAGTCTTCTTCTGTTATGCAATGTAATAAGCCAGTTTCTTGGCATCGTCGGTTAGGTCATTGTAGTCAAGGGTTCCTTGACAAATTGTCTTCTCAGGGTTTTATTCCCAAAGTCAAATTAGATCATAAGTGTCCTAGTTGTAATGTCTGCAAGAGTCATGTACTTCCCTTTCAAAGTATCAATAAAAGAGCTTCCAAGCCATTTGAAATTATTCACTCTGATGTTTGGGGCCCAGCTCCTGTTTCATCTCTATCTGGCTCTCGTTATTATGTGTTATTTCTTGACTCTTTCACTCGTTACACTTGGATTTACTTTATGAAATCTAAATCTGAAGTGTTCAAACTTTTCAAACAATTCCATGCTCTTGTTCAGAACCTTTTCAATTCAAATATCACTTATTTCCAGTGTGATGGTGGTGAAGAATACATATCTCATGATTTTAGTGAATATTTAAAGGACCATGGCATCACACGTAACTCCTCTTGTCCTTACACTCCACAACATAATGGAGTAGCAGAACGTAAGCATCGGCATATTGTTGAAACCGCGTTAAGTATGATGCACAATATTGATATTTCTTTCTCTTTGGACTGAGGCCTTTCACACTGCAGTGCATATCATTAACAGGTTGCCTATGGAATTATTAGGAGATCAGTCTCCTTATTGTTTGCTTCACGGTTCTCACCCTTCTTATGATGATTTGCATGCTTTCGGATGCATTTGTTATGCCCATGTGGATCATTCTTTACGTAACAAGTTTCAGGACAGAGCAGTTCAGTGCAGATTTCTGGGATATGCCGATGGGTATAAAGGATATAGATGTTATGATCCTATTTTGGGTAAGATTAAGGTGTCTAGAAATGTTGTTTTTGATGATGACCATTTCAGCACTTGTGATACTTCTCAGGTATATGAGCAAACTACTTATGATCCATGGCTTTGTGATACTTTGCTATATGACTCTATCAGAGATCCTGTTGTTGATGAACCAATTCAGTTTGAAGCAGACAACACCATCATCCAGGATGCACTTTCACGGTTTTCAGGTTTGGTTTATGCCCGTCGAGGAGCCCCTCCAACTCCATCTCACGAGGCTCCCCCTCTTCGACGATCCACACGTGAAAGGCATCCTATCCATCGTTGGGTTAGTTACAACAATTTTTCTCTTGACTTTCAGTTGTTTCTAACCAATGTGGCCAAAGAGAAAGAGCCGTCTACTTTCCATCAGGCAGCCCATTCTCGAGCTTGGGTTGAAGCTATGAACGAAGAAATGGCAGCACTTCATGAATGTCATACATGGGATATTGTTCCTCGACCTGTTGATAGAAATGTTGTTGGTTCCAAATGGGTTTACAAGATCAAGCGTAAACCAGATGGTAGCATTGAAAGATATAAAGCTCGCCTTGTTGCACGCGGATTCACACAACAATATGGGCAAGATTATGAGGAAACTTTTAGCCCTGTTGTCAAAATTGGCACCATTCGTGTGATCCTCACTTTGGCACTTCAGCATGGTTGGTCTCTTAGCCAGTTGGATGTCAAGAATGCGTTCCTACATGGGGACTTGAAGGAAGAGGTGTATATGGAGCAACCTCCTGGATATAGTGAACATGATGCGGCTACATGGGTTTGTAAATTGAGAATGTCTCTTTATGGTTTAAAACAGGCATCTCGGTCTTGGTTTGAGAGTTTCTCCATGGAAATTCAGCAGCATGGCTTTTCTAAGAGTATACTTGATCATTCTTTATTTATGTATAAGAATGATCATGTTACTACTTGGGTTCTTATATATGTTGATGACATCATTATCATTGGGAGTGATGATGCACATATTGCCTTGGTCAAGTCTTTACTCATGGCCAAATTTAAGATGAAGGACTTAGGCCCATTGCGATACTTCTTGGGAGTTGAAGTCGATAGGCAAGATGATCGACTCACTCTAAGTCAACACAAGTATACTCTTGACATTCTTCACACCACTGGTATGATTAATTGTAAACCTCTCAGCACCCCATCTGTCTTAAATCATAAGTTTAGTGCAAAAGAAGGCCAATTATATCATGATTCCACTTTATATCGCCGCATTGTTGGTATGTTGCAATATCTTACATTTACAAGACCTGACATTGCTTATGTTGTAAATCAAGCATCTCAGTTTATGCATGCTCCCACTGATTGTCATATGGAATGTATTAAGCGTATTCTCAGATATCTGAAAGGGACTATTGGAGATGGATTGCTCTATCACAAAGATGAAAGCTTCACTACAGGACACCGTTTACTTACATATTGTGATGCAGATTGGGGTGGGGACCCTGATGAGCGTAGGTCGGTTTCAGGATATTGTGTTTTCATTGGCCCAAATATTGTCACTTGGAGTAGTAAGAAACAAAAGGTCATTGCTAAATCCAGCACTGAGGCAGAGTACAGGGCAATGGCAGCAGGGACAACTGATGTCACTTGGGTACGGCATCTTCTTCAAGAGTTGAATGAACCCATCTCTTCCTCTCTACTTTTATGTGATAATCAAAGTGCCATTAATATTTCTTTTAACCCTATTCATTATTGTCGCACGAAGCACATTGAGATTGATCAGCATTTTGTTAGACAAAAGATTGAAACAGAAGAAATTGAGGCTTCGTATGTCAGATCAGAAGACCAAGTGGCAGACATCTTCACCAAAGGATTGGTTAGTCATCAATTTTGGTTACTTAAGGGCAAGTTGAGCATGATTGAAGATCATCCTCAACTTGAGGGAGGCTGTTAAATATGTATATGTAAATGGATATATTTCATGTACTGTATTGTACCACTTGTACAGCATACTGTACTGTATTGTACCACTGTACTGTATTGTACCACTTGTACAACATATAAATATCAATGGAAAGGGGAGAAGATCCTATTGCCGCCCAACATTTTTTTTTTCTCTCTTCCCTCTTACCTCTCTCTCTATCTCTTGCTACGATAGTAAGGTGACTCCCACATCTGATTTCTCACATCAAGAGCAATACACCATACATGGGGGGTTCCCCCTATTTATAAGAAAAGGAGACCAAAGGGGCTCCCAATAGAGTCGTTGGGAGCCCCCAACGATCACATATGTGACCGTTGGGGGCCCCAACGACTCCATTGTGGGGCCCCTTTTCGGTATCCAAAAAATACAAAAATAAAAATAAAAAGAAAAATAAAAAATGGTGAAATAAAAGAAACAAAATAAGTACCCCTATGGGGTACTTTGTGAAATGACCATAATACCCCTATCAGGTATTATGGTATTATTACATATGTTTTAACACCCCCCCTCAAACTTTACGGGGGAATGACCGAAAGTTTGCCAAGGAGGAACAAGAAGCGAGGAGCAGGCAGAGCTTTGGTGAAGAAATCGGCAAGTTGATATTCTGAAGTGACATATGGCAGTGTTACTGTCCCACGAAGATATTCATCACGTACATAATGACAGTCCATTTCAATATGTTTCGTCCTCTCATGAAAAGTGTGGTTGCTGGCAATGTAGATGGCACTTTTGTTATCGCAACAAAGCTTCGAAGCCCCGGTAATTTCGACTCCCATATCTTGAAGAAGACTTCGAAGCCACACCAGCTCCATTGTAGTAGTTGCCATAGCCCTGTATTCTGCTTCAGTAGAAGACAATGAGACTTTCTGCTGTTTCTTGCACCTCCAAGCAATTAGCGAATCTCCTAGGAACACACAAAAACCAGTAGTTGAGATTCGATCATTTGGGTTTCCTCCCCAGTTCGCATCAGTATAAGCTAGTAAATCTAAGGAAGAGAGTGAGGATAGGAATAGCCCTTTAGTCAAAGTATTTTTAATATATCGAATGATCCGGAGCACAGCACTCATATGCACAGATGTAGGGGCATGCTGAAATTGGCTTGCAGAGTGCACAACATGAGCAATATCGGGCCTGGTGATAGTCAGATAGGTGAGGGAGCCTATGAGTTGCCTGTAGGGCGTAGGATCATCCAGCAGAACTCCATCCTCCAGTCGTAATTTAGCATTGATAACCTCGGGAGTTTCCACCTTTTTATCATCTGAAATCCCAGATTTGGAACATATGTCTGCAGCAAGCTTCATCTGTGACAATATATACCCTCGAGGAGAGTATGCAACTTCTATACCAAGAAAGTACCTGAGAAAACCCAGATCAGACATATCAAAATTATGTTTTAACATATTTTTAACTTTAAGAATACCGCTTTCATCATTGCCAGTGATGATCATATCATCAACATAAAGCAGAAGGATGATGATACTATTACCTGCATGTTTAACAAAAAGAGCAGTGTCAGTATAACAGGAGCAAAATCCCAATTGTAACATGATAGCACTAAATCTATCATACCAAGCCTTAGGGGCTTGTTTAAGACCATATAAGGCTTTTAATAACCGAAGGGTTTGACCTTGGTTAACACTGATTCCCGGCGGAGGGTCCATATATACTTCTTCATTCAACTGACCATTAAGAAAGGCATTTTTAACATCTAATTGGAATATAGGCCATTTCTTAGATGATGCTACCGCAATTAAAGTTCTAACGCTTGTCATGCGAGCCACGGGAGCAAAAGTTTCCTCATAATTGATGCCATATTCTTGTGAGTATCCCTTAGCAACTAATCTAGCTTTATAACGCTCTAGGGAACCATCACTTTTTGTTTTGACTTTGTAGACCCATCGACATCCTATAGCTTTCTTATTTGGAGGAAAGGTGAACTATTACCCAAGTTTTAGCTTTATTTAAAGCATCTAGTTCAACTTTCATTGCTTCAACCCAATGAGGTATACTTTTTGCTTGATTATAATGGGAGGGTTCATAGTATGAATGCAAGGCTATAAGACAAGCTCTATATTTAGGTGAAATAGTTTCATATGAGACAAACCTATTAGGTGGAATTGATTCTCTAGAAGAACGCCTAAGGGAGGTTTCTTCTAGGGGTTCATTAAGCCGCAAGAATTTTTCTAAAGCACTAATAGGTTGGGCTTCCTCACGCCGAGTGTATACTTGAAGATTGTCACCATTAGTTGGTGATACATCATTATCATGAGAATCATGAGTATTTTCTAAAATTTCCGGATGACTCAAAGGGTCATCATTTGAATCTTCTAAAAGATCATTGATAAACATATAATCAATTTCATTTGATTTTTCCAATATGTCAAATCCATTTTCATCTTCTAAAAAGGTTACATCTTTGGAGACAAATAACTTATTGTTTTTATGATCAAAGCATCTATAGCCTTTTTAATTTTCACCATATCCTAAAAATACACATTCTATTGCTTTAGGTGACAATTTATCTCTTTTATGTAAAAGAACAAAGCATTTACACCCAAAAATCCGAAGACGATTGTAGTCGGGTGTCATATTAAAAAGTTTTTCATAAGGAGAGATATTATTCAATTTTTAAGATGGCATCCTATTGATTAAATAGGTGGAGGTTAACACGGCTTCGTCCCAAAAATTTTTAGGAATATTTTTAGAAATGAGTAAGGATCTAGTGGTTTCCAAAATATGCCTATGTTTTCTTTCCGCTAGACCGTTTTGTTGAGGAGTTCTTGGGCAAGATTTTTGATGACAAATGCCATGTTGTTTTAGATATGATTGAAAATCATTTGATAAGTACTCTCCACCAGAATCGGATCTAAGAATGGATATTTGACTTTGAAATTGATTTTGAATTTTTGCATGGAATTCTTTAAAGAAGTTAAGAACTTCCGATTTAAAGTTAAGGAAATAAATCCATACATATCTAGTATAATCATCAATAAAAGTAACATAATATGAATAACCACCTTTAGATAGAACCGGAGATGGCCCCCAAACATCGGAATGCACCAATTCAAAAGGTCTTGTTGTCACAAAGGATCTAATAGGAAAAGGAGTAGACTTCATTTTGCCAAAAATGCAATCTTTGCAATTGATATCTTTTTCTTTACAAAACTTGTGTCCAAAAGGAAAAAGATACATTTTAGAGTAACTTGGATGTCCAAGCCTTTTATGCCAAGTTTCAATATTTTTGTCTTGGACATAAGTACAAAATGAGGTATTTGGAAGCATTAAATTATCCATAAAATAAAGGTCTCCTTTCCTATGGCCTTGCCCAATCCGCTTCCCGGACCGGAGATCCTGCACAAAGCACCCTTGGGATGAGAAAGATATTTCACATCCATGGTCGGCTATTTGAGAAACGGAAAAGAGGTTAAGATTTAATTTTGGAACTATTCTAACTTTTGGAACAAGGAAATTTTGAACATTTTTAGAATCAAGAGTTCCAACACCATTTATTTTGAGAAAAGTTCCATCGGCCGTAGAGACACAAGACATTTTTAAATTGGTGTGCACATTGGTTAATGCATTTTCATGAGGGGTCATGTGAAAAGAAGCTCCAGAATCTAAAATCCAAGAGTACGTACCGGGAGGTGATGATGAGGCAATGGCGGCACCGGAGGTGGAAGAAGTGACCTTTAAAATTTGTTGAAGAGCCAAGGAGATTTGTCCAAGAGTATCTTTGAGATCCCCGTTCTTGCCGTCATTTTCTTTGGTGGTGGATTCTTCAACGGAAGCCACCTTTGGCTTGAATGCTCCATTAAGCTTTGGGCAAACGGGTTTAATATGTCCCGGCTCATAACAATGGTGACATATAATCATTTTTCTTCCACCACTCCCTTGCTTACCAAAATGAGGTGGCTTGTATGTTTTAACATGATTGCCGGGTTTAGATACAACAAGAACTTCCTCTATGCTTTTACCCATGCTATGCCTAGTCTCTTCTTGAGTAATCTCGGCAATAGCTTCTTCTAAGGGAGGAAACGTGGATCTATGGAGAAGTGAGGATCTCACTTGTTCAAATTCGGGACGAAGCCCAAATAAAAATTGAAACAATCTATCTTGTTCCATTTGTTTTTGTCTTAGAACCACATCCTCCATAGATACCCATTTAGGCTCTAAAAGAGCCAATTCATCCCTCAAAGGATTTAGAGCACTATAGTAATCTTGTATGCTCATGTCTCCTTGTTTTGTGGTTCTTACTTTTTCTTGCAAGAAATAAGCTCTTGCAAGATCCTTTTGGGTAAACATACCCTTCATAAAAAACCAAGCTTCATTTGCCCGGCGGAATTTTGCAATATTTGCACATACCTTAAGTTCGACATTATTTATAAACCATGCTAGGATTTTTACATGGTTGCTCTCCCAATCTTCCATTTCATGATTATAATCTTCAATGGCCTTGAGACGAGCATCGCCTTCAAGTGCTTTCTCTTGATCTCCTTCCATCTTTGTGAGCTTAAGTTGGGGTTCCGGAACGGTTCCCATTACATAACCCCAAAGCTTCTTGCCTTTGAGATTATTCTCCATTGCGGATGCCCACATCATGTAATTTTTTCCATTGAGTTTGAATGATAGATCGATCTTGACTTCCATAGCTACACAATGAAGATGTGAGAAAGAAAAGAAGTAGAGAGAGACAAGATTTTACCTTTAGTAGATCTTATGGCTCTGATACCATGTAATGAAATAAGCGGAAGAAACCAAGAATGCTAAAGCATTCACTATGTCCCACACGGACAAGTGCAACAAGCACAAGAGAGAAAATCCACTAAGGGATATACAAAGGGCCTTATAAAAAGGCTACACACATGAAAAATAATATCACTATTATTGAAGAGGAGCTCTCAAGAGCAATACACCATACATGGGGGGTTCCCCCTATTTATAAGAAAAGGAGACCAAAGGGGCTCCCAATAGAGTCGTTGGGAGCCCCCAACGGTCACATATGTGACCGTTGGGGGCCCCAACGACTCCATTGTGGGGCCCCTTTTCGGTATCCAAAAAATACAAAAATAAAAATAAAAATAAAAATAAAAAATGGTGAAATAAAAGAAACAAAATAAGTACCCCTATGGGGTACTTTGTGAAATGACCATAATACCCCTATCGGGTATTATGGTATTATTACATATGTTTTAACACTTACCGGGAGGAGAAGAGGTTGACATGGTGGCTTCGGAAATAGCCCCTTTTAAAAGCGGTTGAAGTGCATCCACGATTTGTTGCAATGAAAGAGCTCTATTTGAAGATGACGAACACTCTTCCTTTTGATGTTGGGATGTAGTAGCCATGGCAAGTAACTTTTTCCACTTTGGGCAAATAGGCTTGATATGCCCCGGTTCCTTACAAAAATGACATAAAAGCTTGCTATAATCCTTCTTCCCTTCTTGACCACTTGAGTTTTGATTCTTGAAGTGAGGAGGCTTGTTAGGTCCTTAAGTTGCTCCCCAGTCTTGAGACAACATTAACTCCTTCATTTTCTTCATTATAGGAAGGTGTAGCTAGAACACTTGGGTTGTTCTTGCTTATACTCATACGAGTCTCTTCCCTACTTAGTTTAGTAATTACATATTCAAGAGAGGGGGAAGTTGTGAGAAAGAACGCTCGTTATTCCCTGCATGGTCCTGTCATCGGCAGAGAGAGGAGAGAGAGAGAGGGAGAAAGAGAAAGAGATATCAAGAGAAAAGGGGGTCAGTCGATCGTGACTGCCCTCTCATTCTATTAATACAATTAGTGTATAAACTAGGGTACGAAAATACCCTTTAAAAAGAGTTAATATATATTCTACACTTATTGGGTCTGGACCCGATCCATTATATAAATGGATCGGGTCAGACATATACAAATGACTTCTTCTTTTCACCCTCCCTCAAGTTGTGCATGGTGTTGGACCATGAACAACTTGTTCTTCAGAAACCAAAATCTATCCTTTGTCAAGCCTTTAGTGAGGATGTCAACAACCTGTTCTTCAGTTGGTACATACATAGGCTCAATCTCCTTGTCTTCAACCTTTTTCCTAATAAAATGTTAATCTATTTCAATGTGCTTTGCTCGACTATGGTGGATGGGATTGAATGACATGTTGATGGCACTTTGATTGTCACACAACAACAGTGACCGAGCAATCGGTTCTCCCATTTCTGTCAGGAGATGTCTAATCCATGTGCCCTCGGCCGTGGCAGTGGCCATCGATCTGTATTCAGCCTCGGTGCTTGATCTAGCAACAACCTTTTGTTTTCTACTGCTCCAGGATACCAAGTTTGGCCCAATGAAGCTGCAATAACCGGATACTGATCGTCGTTCGTCTGGATCACCTGCCCAATCAGCATCAGCATAAGTGACGATCTCATGGCCCTCATGGCCCCCGCCTGGATCTAATTCTCTTTTCTTGTATACCAACCCATCACCAACTGTACCCTTCAGGTAACGAAGTATACGTTTGACTGCCTCCATATGTGACATACGAGGTTCATGCATAAACTGGGAATACTTGATTAACCGAATATACTATGTCAGGTCTAGTAAAGGTCAGGTATTGCAACATGCCAACTAAGCTGCGATACTTAGTGGGATCTTCATATATATCCCCTTCCTGTGACCTCAATTTCTGATGAATGACACTTGGAGTGGTTAACGGCTTACAATCTGTCATGCCTGCTCCGCCGAGAATGTCCAACGTATATTTGTGTTGAGTAAGGATAAGGGTATCATTTCTGTTATCAACTTCTACCCCAAGAAAATATCGCAGCTCTCCCAAATCTCTGATTTAATAACTTCTTCACCTGCTCAATGTGACTTTTACAGTTCCCTGTGATGATGATGTCATCAACATATATCAACAGAAGAGTAGTGACTCCTTGTTCATTGTGAATAAATAATGAGTGATCCAAAAGAGACCGAGAGAAGCCATGCCGTTGTATTTCTAGAGAAAAACTGTCGAACCAGGAACGAGAAGCTTGTTTCAAACCATAGAGTGCTCTCTTTAATTTGCATACATATTTTTTGGCGTCTCGTTCTGCATATCCAGTGGGTTGTTCCATGTAGACCTCTTCTTTTAAATCCCCGTGTAGAAAGGCATTTTTTACATCCAGCTGGCTCAATGTCCATCCATGTTTAATGGCTAGACTCAACACAATACGAATGGTCCCCATCTTAACTACAGGACTAAAAGTTTCATCAAAGTCTTGGCCTTCCTCTTGTGTGAATCCCTTGGCTACAAGTCGAGCTTTGTACCTTTCGATGCTCCCATCTGGTTTATATTTTATTTTGTACACCCATTTTGACCCAACGACATTTCTGTTCAGTGGTCTAGGCACAATCTCCCATGTGCCACATTCATGTAAGGCCTCCATTTCTTCATTCATTGCTTCTACCCATCTTCTAGAGCTCGCAGCTTGATAGAACATAAGAGGCTCATCCTCTTTACATATGGATGTCAAGAATAGCTGAAAGTCCAATGAAATTTTTTTATAACTTACCCACCTGTCAAGCGGATGTCGAATCCGTGAAGATCTTCTGATATCCATTTGCTGCGAAACAGATGATCCAGAAGGATCCGTGTTCATACAAGGAATGGATGAGGGTTCTTTCTCTCGCCGAGTGTATACAATACCCTTATACCTTGTTGGCTCCAAGTCATATGTGACAGTTTCCTCCGTTTGGGTCTCATTGGCTGAATCCTCATGTGGCTCATTCTGACTGCAATTTTCTGGACATTCTATTGTACCATTGGAGAAGAGTTCTGAATTTAACCATGGGTAGTATAACTCAATGCTGGAGCTTGAGTTATCAGTATCCACCATAGTTGAATTATTATCCTGATCAGCAAAGTTCATTTCATCGAAAATAACATTCCTTGATATTTTGACACGCTTACTCAGGGGATCATAACACCTGTACCCTTTGTAATCTTCGGCATATCCTATAAACCTGCATTTCAAAGCTTTATCTTGGAACTTGTGCCTGAGTGAGCTATCAATGTGCACATAACAAACAGACCCAAACACACGTAATTCATGATAATCAGGTTGTATGCCAAAAAGAGAGAAGTATGGTGACTTATTTTCTAAGATATTCATGGGCAAGCGATTTATCACATGAACTGTGGAGTGGAAGGCCTCAGTCCATAATGATGTAGGGAGATTGCTCCCGTGCATCATGCTCATTGCAGTCTCAACAATATGTCGATGCTTCCTCTCAGCTATCCCATTTTGTTGAGGTGTATGAGGGCAAGACACTCTTCTCTTTATCCCATTATGTTGAAGGAAATTAACAAAATCACTCAAGGAGAATTCACCTCCTCCATCACACTGGAAGTTTAAGAGAGGACTTTGACATGTGTATAATGGCATTTCCAGTATGTGAGATGGCATGATGTGATCCATCTCCTGTGACAATGCTATTCTTTCCAACATAAGGTGTAAGAGTCAAGAGTTTACCTACATCACCTGTAACATGAGTAGCTGCTCCGGAGTCGACATACCAAGTTCCTTTGTCATTTTGTTTCATATTCAATCCTGCCAAGGCTGCCAACAACAACTCTTTTACTTCTCCATCCTTTCTAGCCTCTGCTTGTGGAGCTTTCCCTTTGTTTTGAGGATTAAACCAACAGTTCGCTTTAATGTGCCCTTTCTTGTTGCATAGGAAACATGTGGGAATGGGTCTTTGTCCCTGGACATTGGGTGTTGGAAGTATGCCACGACCTCCATAGTTATTTCTCCCTTGTCCTCCTTTTCCTCGAAAAGAACTTTCTCTACCTCGACCATAACTCATTCCCATAGCCAGCACATCTTGTGTTCCGGAATTCCCATGAAAGGCTTCAGAGGAACCTTTCAGATTCATCTCATATTGCAACAGTTTTGCACGAAGATCTTCAAACTTTGGAAGTTCTGGTAAACATAGTAAGGTTGTCGTCATAACATGATAATCTGGCCCCAATCCACTCAAGGTTTGTTGTACTTTATCTTTTTCACTGACAAGACAACCAACAACAGCCAACTGATCTGTGATGCCTTACGTTACCAGATGATAGCTTTGATACCATGTGAGAAAGAACGCTCGTTATTCCCTGCATGGTCCTGTCATCGGCAGAGAGAGGAGAGAGAGAGAGAGGGAGAAAGAGAAAGAGATATCAAGAGAAAATGGGGTCAGTCGATCGTGACTGCCCTCTCATTCTATTAATACAATTAGTGTATAAACTAGGGTACGAAAATACCCTTTAAAAAAGAGTTAATATACATTCTACACTTATTGGGTCTGGACCCGATCTATTATATAAATGGATCGAGTCAGACATATACAAATGACTTCTTCTTTTCAGAAGTGAAGGCGGATAAAAGAGAAGATCAGATTTGTTCGAATTCAGGCCAAAGTTCATTCAAAAAATTAAAAAATCTATCTTCTTCCAATTGTTTATAACGAAACTCTATGGCTTCTCCACTCCACTTGGGTTCGAGCATAGCAAGCTCATCCCAAATAGAAGAGTGTTCGGCAAAATATTCCCTTATAGTCATCTCTCATTGACGAAAAGTTAGAGCTCTCTTTTAGAGGTAATATTTATGAGACAGGTCCTTAGAGGTGTACATCTTCTCAAGGTACTCCCACGCTTGAGAAGCCTTCTTAAACTTGATAATATTTGCGTTAATTCTTGTTTCTACGGATGAGAAAATCCATGAGAGGATTTTAAAATTCCTCATCTCTCATTCTTCATGCTTTTTGGTGGTCTTCAAGAGCCTCGACTCTTTCTTCGCCTTCAAGAATTTTTATTTCTCCTTTCTCCATCAAGATTATCTTTGGCTCCAGTTCGGGAATCGAGTCTTGAACATAACCCCAAAGCCCTTTTCCTTTAATACGAGCCTCCATGTTTCCGGCCCAGACGTGATAGTTGGACCCATTGAGTTTGAAGCCGAGAGAAAAATGAGAGTCTTTTTCACCCATTAGAGAGGAGAGATGATGAAAAAGAATACATACCACAAAGGATTTTTAGTCCTTTCTTGATAGAAGAGTCTTTTAAAATATTGGATGAACAATTGAATCCACTTCAATCACCAAAAAAATCGAGGGCACACTTTTCGAGGCACCTGAAAAAGTGAATCCACACGATCTTTTTTTTTCTCCAACCTTGCTCTGATACCATGTGAAGAATCCTTGCAAACAATCAAGTTTTCAAATAACTTGATACTTCAAATACTCAATACACAAAATAAATGCACTGTGTTTACAAGCTTTACACCACAAAAGAAGTACAATAAATGCACAATGTTTATAAGCTTTACACCAAAGAAAGTGCAATAAATGCACATTATTTATAAGCTTAAGGAGACAACTCCTTACTCTAATGCGTGTATACAATGGGCTCACATAGCCCTTATTTATAAACAAACTTAAGAGATGTTGGGCTATTCCCAACAGCTCTTATTAGAGAGATTGGGAATCAACCCAACGTCTATATTTTTAAAACTGTGTACACAGTCAATGGTTGACTATTGTACACTGTACAAGGTCAGCCACTGACAGTGTAAAAAAACATTATATAAAAAAAACAAAAATAAGAAATGAAAAAAATTACAAAAATAAAAAAATAAAAAGGAGGAATTACAATCATATTAAAAAACATGAATATGCGTAAAATGTAGAAATGACTAAAATACCCCTACAACCAATACAATAAAGAAATATATATTTTATATATACAAGTAGATGAATACATATACATATATGAAATATATATATGTATATGTATCTTCTTATATATATATAATATATATAGAAAATACATTGTCTTATAAATTACAATTTAACAGTTATCACAACCTGTTATCTGATCAACTATATGCCTTCGTCATCCATTGTAGATAAAATTCCTTTGCACATCCTGAATCCCAATGCTTCTCTTTTCTCTTTCTCGCCCAAAGTTTTTGGATGGATTTGCTATGTGCATAAACTTAGACCTGACCGTGATAAATTAGCTGCTCAAGCAATTAAATGTATTTTTATAGGTTATCCAAAAAACCAAAAGGGCTATCGATGTTATGACCCTATTTCTCATCGGGAGTATGTCAGTGCGGATGTATCTTTCCTGGAGTACGTTCCATATTATTCTCATACTGGATCTCAGATGCAAGTTGATCTAAATGACTCCTTTCCCCTTCTTGTTCCTCCTTTCCCTTTGAAATTTGTACCTCCATTACCGGGTTCCACTCTACCTTCCTCACGGTTTCACAATCCCCCATTGGTATATGTGCGTAGAGCTCCACCTCCTCCTGAGCCCTCTCCTTCTTCTTCTCCTAAGATAAGTGTTCCTGATAACAGTGATCCTCATGTTGATGATAACAGGCCAATAACTCTACGTAAGGGGACGCGACAATGTACCTTATATCCTATATCTCATTTTGTGTCCGATGCCAGAATTGGAAGTCGGATGAAAGCTTTTATTTCTGCCTTATCTGCTGAAACTATTCCTTTGAAGTATCAACAGGCAGAGCTTGATAATAAATGGAAGCAGGCAATGCAAGAGGAAATGGATGCCTTATTGTCTCAACAGACGTGGGACCTGGTTAATCCCCCTGTGGATGTAGACATTGTTGGATATAAATAGGTATATACCATTAAGTACCACTAGATGGTTCTATTGAAAGATACAATACCAGATTAGTAGCAAAAGGTTATACTCAGACATATGGTGTTGATTTCTTTGAAACTTTCTCACCTGTCGCACGAATGAGTACCATCCGCCTAGTTCTCTCTGTAGTTGTTCACCATGGATGGTGTCTCTGTCAACTAGATGTGAAAACTACATTTCTATATGGGGATATGTCAGAAATAGTATACATGCAGCAACCTCCTGGGTTCGAGGTTGAGGGGGTGTGTAAGAAGGTGTGCAGGTTAAAGAAGGCGATATATGGTCTGAAACAAAGTCCTCGTGCATGGTTTCAAAAGTTGTTTGACGTGATGTCAAAGTTTGGCTTTAAGCGGTCAGCATCAGACCACACATTATTTATCAAGAAAACTAACTCAGGTCTAGTTGTTATGGTGATATATATGGATGACATCATCCTTACAGGAGATGATATGAACGATATTGCAGCTACAAAGGCTCATCTTCAAAAGCATTTTTGTTACAAAAGATCTTGGTCGTCTTAGATATTTTCTGGGTATAGAAGTTGCCAGAAGCAGTGAAGGCTTGGTTCTGTCTCAACGTAACTATGTTCTTGATTTATCAAAAGAGACAGGAATGTTGGGAGCCAAACCAACAAATATTCCCATGGATCACAAAGTTCAGTTATTGGAAGAAGCAGTGAATGCTAGTTGAGTTCGCTTCAAAGGGACGACTTTAGCCGAGAGAGGATTCCCCAAAGGAGGCTGTGCCACAGACGCATCCAACTTCTGCAGAAGTGTTGAGCTAGCTAATGTAGCCCCTTTCCCCTAACTCCAATGACTGGGGAGGTCGGATCGTTGCCCGTAGGGTGGTTGTTAACAACCTGTCCATTGGAGTTTGTACCGCTCTGTCCTCTCCCTTGACAGACACAAAGAAGTGAATAGGTACGTTAGGGGTTGTTTAACTAACGACCCATTCTATGTTGTGGTATTTAAACCACTCGAGCATCTTGCCTGTGAAGGCGAATGTGAGGCCATTTATGTGATTACAACGTTTTTCATTTAGCGTTGTTCGAGGTCGCACGACCGTCTCATCCGATCATCGCAGTACTAGACTTGTCGTGCACGACTACAAGTACTTTAGGATGAAGGGGGTATAGCTCGTCAATAAAAGCCTCATTAAGAGTGTTTCACAAAGATGTAAAGTTTATCAACTTTACTCTATCTTTTGAAACAACAGTACCTTGTGCCAACATTATGCATGTGATTATCTCGAATCACATCCGCTATCGGGGTATCTACATGTCTCGCATGACTCGATACTGGCCTCGATAGGCGGGATACGGGTTTCTCAACAGAACACCCGTTAAGAAGTTCGCTCGAACCCCAATTCAGGATCACCCGAGATATGCAAAAAAGGCGAGCAGAACGAGCCAGTCACATCCTTCCGAATGCTTTGATTTGGAGCAGTCTTCGATGCTTTTGCGCAGCTCCCTAAAATCTCAAGTCGACTCTACAGGACTGCACACACGAAGAGCTAGGATCCTTGCGAGGTATTCCTCTCTTTAGACGAGGATGTGCCGCTCGCTCCCTACTGAACTCTTGTTGCAAGAGGGAGAGATAGATGTCTCTTGCATCCTCCACAAGGATGCCTCAAACGCGTATGCAATGAGCGAGAACCTGAGCATCATCTGCAATAGCAAGACAGTAACAATACATATGCAAAAGCAAGAGCCTAGCGCAAAGCGCGACGACAAAGGAAAGACTGTAAGCAGCAGTGCAACGTAGAACCTTTGCGTGATGCGCAACGGCAAAGTAAAGGACAAAGATCGCGAAACCGCGTCCTTGAGTTAAATGTGTACTCATATAAATATATATGATATATATATGCATATATATTTATTTAATTGTCCTTTTTAGTTAATTGAACTCAATTCAATTGTCCAAGTCTTCTGTGCAATCTTGCCCTACCTTTGAGAGTTGCAAGCTTGCTGTCGTCCGCGGATGTACGCGATTGGCGGCTCGGATCGCGGAGCGCGAGCAAGATCCGTCGTACGAGCTGCAAAAGTAACGATCTTAGCAAGCTAATACCAAAATACAAAGTCAGGGGCACTATCGTCGTCCTGACGTACAGGAAAGCAGAGGCATCGTGCACATGCGCACCTGCTATAAGCGCAAGAAGCAGGGGCAGGGCCACGAGCCCCTGCTGACATGCTGTCAGCAAACAACGGGGAGGCAGGGGGGGTTGCTCCCTTGCCCTCCGAAAGCAAGGGTAGGCAGGATTGCGCCCCTGCCTTACGAAGGCAACGAGGGAGGCCGAAGTGTCGCCCTGCTTGCCAGAAGAGCAAAGAGACAGGGGGTCAAGCCCCCCACCCGTTAGCACAAGGGAGGAGGCAGGAGCAGGGAGGGGGCTCAGCCCCTCCCCTGCCTTAACAGAGGGCACAGAGAGGAGGGGAGGGCGAGCCCCTCCTCTGCCGTAACAAGAGGCAAGGAGGAGGGCTCGGCCCCCCTGCCTTGACAGAGGGCACAGAGAGGAGGGGAAGCGAGCCCCTCCTCTGCCCCATCTGCCGTAACAGGAGCAAGGAGGTGGTTCGACCCTCCCCTCCCTGCGTAACGGAGAAACGAGGGGAGAAGAGGGATAGAGAGAGAGACGAACGAAAGAGGGGGAGGCGCGTACCTGGAAGTCTCCGGCGGCGGCAGCGGCAGCATCGGAGGCTGTCGGCTGCCGTCGATGCCTGCAGTAGCCAAGACAAGGGTGGTGGCCGGCGGCGAGTCGCCGGCGTCGGTGGCCACAGGGAGGAACGGAGACGAGAGGGCGAGAGGCGCTGAGGGGGAGAGAGACCGAGAGAGGAAGAAGGGGGGCGGGGGTTGTCTTTGAAACCCCTGCCTCGCTGTCTTCAAAAGACACGGGAGGTGGTGCCTCCCTTTTGGGTCCGGGTTCGGATCCGAACCGAATCCAAGCTTAATTTTTTTTTCCAGTTTATTACATCCTACCCTCCTTAAAAGAATTTCGTCCGCGAAATTACTTTGGCCTACATTAGTAAAAATACAAGTCAGGGTAATTTTCCTTAATATTTGACCATTCGTTAGCTGAATCTTCATTCGAGTTACTTATCATCCTTGAAGTAAACAAGGGATACCAAGGGTCAAAAATCTCAGGAAGCTCGAAAAGAATCCAAAAACATTCAGTACTATTCATGCGTAACATGAGTAGTTCACAAAAAACCCAACAATGCTGGTATATAAGCATAGCATGTCAAGCCATTTAGCTTAACAACGCTAAAAACATCTATAAAATAAGAAAAATTGTATACTTACAGCGCGATGCGGATGCTCAATGGTCAAGAATCCTTACTTCCCTTAGCTCTGATACCAAGTTGTAACACCCCAAGTTTCAAACTTGCGAACCTTTTTAGAAAAACACGCAAGAGACTAGAAATATCTCTTTCCTTCAGAGTTTGTTTATGAAATCAGCGGAAGATTTTTCTTTGATAAATCATAAGGCAAGCTGACAACTTTAGGCACGTTAGCTAAAATAACCAAAACTCACAAAATTCGGATATCCTAAGGGAAATCCGATACAAACCCAAGCGTCCAAGACGCGAGCTAAGAGCAGGAAGAAGAAGTCTTGAAGTCATCTTGCAATCGCGCCATCGCCCGTAGTGTACCTAATCATCACCTGTACCCATAGAATGGGTTAGTTTCGCGAAAAACTAGTAGGTACACAGGAGAGACTAATTGAAAACTGAATTAAGTACATTTAATTCAGTAGGCTACGCAGTTTAAAGCAGATATGCAGTTAAACAGGTAAGCAATGCAAGCAGGTGAATAGTCCAAACGCGTAAGTAGTACAAGCGAATAAGTAGGGCAAACGAGTAAGCAGTGCAAATGCGTAACTAGTGCAAACAGTAAGCAGTTCAAAGCAAGTAAGCAGTGCAACTGACAAACGCAGCATACGATTCAATTGATCATAGGCTGTGAACCACCACGCAACTAGCTTGTTCTCGTAACTAGAACGAGGTCACGACATCTAATCACCATCAGGACATCGTTTGCCGTTACTACTTCTAACAAACGCGTTGTCCTGAACAACCTTAACCTATTCTCATCTCTCAAAACCTTACGCGGCCAACTGCCACCTGTTATGACTCACTAAGGCGTCATACTTTCTCAGAAAAGCTCACCCTTCCGTAGAAGGTCCAAAACATAATCACTAACTCAAATCGCTAACGATCTGATTCTCACATATGAGTCCGGGTCGGGTCCGGGTTCGGATCCGACCTGAATCCAAGCTTAATTTTTTTTCCAGTTTATTACAGTTATGGCCCAAACCGCAACTGAAATGATGTGAGTTCGAAATGTATTAAATGATCTTCAAGTGAAGGTCTCATCTCCTATGGTGATGATGTGTGATAACAAGGTAGCTACGTATATAGCAAATAATCCTGTGTTTCATGAGAACCGCTATGTAAGAGATATGGTTCAAGCTGGACATATCTCTACCAAGCATCTGAACTCGGAGGTTCAAGTTGCAGATATGTTTACAAAGCCTCTTGCTAGGCCCTGTTTCTCAAAATGTTGCAGCAAGCTGAGCATGATCGATATCTATGCTCCAGCTTGAGGGGGAGTGTTAAGACTAGTCGACTATTAGTTATTTTCAAGTGTTTTATCCTTAATGTTATTTATTTATTCTTAAAAGATGGTTCTTTAGAATTTTACAAATAATGAGGGACCTTCTTGTAATTTGTTTATTAGGCTAAACCTCTATTTAAACAAGAGGTGTTTAGCCCTAATGGAATTACGATTTTTCCCTCTCAGCTGCTCTCTCTCTCTTTCTCTCTCTCTGTTCCTGTGTAGTATTGGGTTTCTCCACACAAAGTAAAAACTAAAAGTGATGGTTCTTTAGAAAGATTTAAAGCTCATTTAGTAGTCAAAGGATATGCCCAAGAATATGGGGTGGATTATGATGAGACATTTTTCCCTGTTGCTCGCATGACTAGTGTACGCGCACTTATTGCAATAACATCTATTAAAAAATGGTCTATGACGTTAAGAATGCCTTTTTAAATGGAAATTTAAGTGAAGAAGTTTATATGGAACCACCTTCGGGTATGAATTTAAATGGTAAAATTTTAAAATTAAAAAAGGCTTTATATGGACTTAAGCAAACTCCTAAAGCTTAGTATGACAAGTTTAATAATGTATTAATTAATTTGGGATTTATTTCTTGTTATATTGACACTGCTCTTTTTGTTAAGAAAATAGGTGACTCCATTGTTATTTTACTTCTGTATGTTGATGATATGATCATCACTGGAGTAACAAAAAGGGAGTAAATGATGTTAAGTTCATATTAAAGAAAACTTTTGATATGTCTGACTTTGGATTTTTGAGATATTTTTTAGGTATCGAAGTGGCATACTCTTCCCGAGGATACATTCTATCTCAAATGAAATTAGCAGCAGACATTTGTACCAAGTCAGGAGTATCCGATGAAAAGAAAGTTGAAACTCCTGAAGTTATCAATATAAAACTAAGACTTGAAGATGGTGTTCTACTTGAGAATCCAACTCCCTATCGTCAATTAATTTGATCTCTTACCTACTTATCCATCACCCGTCCAGATATAGCTCATATGGTTCATGCTGCAAGCCAGTTTCAGCATGCACCTACTTCAGTGCACATGGCGGCCGTGATGCGAATTGTGCGATACATCAAAAAGACCATCTCCAAAGGGGTTTTCTTATCCTCTTCCTCATCTCTTAAATTAACTGCTTTTACTGATGCTGATTGGGGAGGAAATCCCAATGATCGTATCTCAACCACTGGTTTTTGCATCTTTTTAGGTGAATCTCTCATTTTGTGGAGATGCAAGCAGCAAAAGGTCTCGCTATCATCCACTGAAGCTGAATATCGGGCCATGGTAATGACAACTATGAAAATTGTATGGCCTAGAAGTCTCCTCTGTGATATGGGCGCCCTCGTTTCTTCTTCCACCAAGTTGTTCTGTGATAACAAAAGCGCGATCTACATCGCAAGCAATCATACTTTTCACGAGCGGACCAAGCATATCGAAATGGACTGACACTATGTTCGAGACGAATATCTCAGAGGAACTATCACATTACCATATGTTACTTTAGAATATCAGTTGACCGACTTCTTCACCAAAGCGCTCCTAACTCCACGATTTATGTTTCTTCTTAGCAAACTTTCGGTCTTCTCCCCGTAAAGTTTGAGGAGGCGTGTTAAAATATGTGTATATATATATATATATATATACATATATGTATATACATACATATTTTATTTCTTTTTATTTTTCTGTACAACCAAAAACCCGATAGGGGTGTTTTGGTAAATTACCATGTATTTTTTTTTCTGTTTTGTATTTTACTCTTTTCTTTCTTTTTACCTTTTTCCTTTCCTTTTTTGTTTTTTATTTTTTCATTATGAAAGACCATAAGGGGCCCCACCCATCTAGTCGTTGGGGCCCCAACAGTCATATTTATGACCGTTGGGGCTCCCAACGACTAGAAGGGAGCCTCCCTTGTGGTCCCTCTTTTTAGCTCTCCTCCTCTATAAATAGAGGAGGCTCACACTTGTATATGTATGAGTTTTTCACCCACCTTCTCTCGAATAATACCAATCTTATGCCTTATAGGAACTTTACCCCTTAGTGGGTTACGTATGCACTCTTAGTGCTTGTGTTCTTGGCTTCTTCAAAGTGTGTTTTGCATTATTAGTGTTTTCGCCTTTTTCATTACAGTAACGTCATATTGCAGTAGTTTAGCCCGTAGGTCTTCAAAACTGGGTAATGAAGGAAGGCATAGAAGAGAGGTGACTAACATGTGGTAGTCAGATCCCAGACCATTCAGTGCATGTTGAACCTTTTCTTTGTCAGGAATTACGCAACCCACCATGGCTAGTTGATCTGTGATACTCTTGATTTTGTTCGTGTAATCTGTAACTGATAAACTCTCTTTCTTCACGGGCTGAAATTCTCTCTTTAAATGCAAAATATCCTGGCTTCTGAAATCTGTGAATAAGTCTGAGCCAATATCTGCCACAACTCTCTGGCTGAAAACTCATTTAGGATGGCCACTAATACCTCTTGGGAAAGCGTAGAGGTAATGTAAGCCACAACCGCCTGATCTTTTTTTCTCCATGTTGCAAACTTTGAATTACAAACCAATTTATTTGAAACCTCCCCTTTATCATCTCGCTCTTCTTGCAAGACGAATTCTGGTGGTGCATGAATCCTTCCATCAAGATATCCAGCCAAACTCTTAATAAAAGACAAAATTTGCAGCTTCCCGGTCAGGTAGTTTGAATTGTTTAATTTTTTAGATATGAGTTGTCCATGGAAACTGGAATGAAGGGAAGGAGAATCCACGTGGAACGATAGGAAGAGAACACTCAGACCATCAGTTTGATTTTCCAACAATGTAAACCCGTTTTCCTTTTTTTTTTTTTGCTGCGAAAAATTATATTGCTGCAAATAGTCAGAAGTAATCAGTAGAACAAGACATGATAATGATCTGAATTTTTCGTTGGATCGAAACTTTGATTAGTTTTTTTTTTTAAAGTATCAAACATGAAGATGAGAAATGAAATTTCACGTTAGGACAAATAAACAGATTAGGTCAGATTTCAGCTTGAGGGGTTGAAATCTTATTCAGATCTGATTCAATGATCTGAACAAGAAGGAATAATAAAAAAGAATGAAGAGCAAGAATTGATTTGAAAGGCGAG
Source organism: Nuphar pumila (assembly GCF_984573655.1). NCBI lineage: Eukaryota > Viridiplantae > Streptophyta > Magnoliopsida > Nymphaeales > Nymphaeaceae > Nuphar > Nuphar pumila. The sequence continues at coordinate 40,937,585 of NC_143250.1, forward strand.
AAATTTTAGATTTAGAAGGAAACACAAATCTGATCTGATACGATCAGATTCGATGTAACCTTGTTGAAGAGAGAAATCAATCTGTTACAACCTGATTTAATTTAATCAGACTTGAAACGAAAGCACTAGATCTGGAACGATCCGATCCAGCGTTAGGGAAGAAATTAAGAGCCGAGTTTTAGGCTTTTTAAAAAAAAAAAACAGATCTAGTTTGATGTGGCCAGACTGTTTGGCGTGACCATAATCAATGTTGAGAGACTAAGTCGTGAGAAGGAAGATGCCTAAGGATTTAAGAGAAAAAAAAATTAGCCTAATACGATGAAATTGATTTCAGAATAGACGATTACGATGAAGACCAAGAAGAGGAAGAAGGGAATATCGACCTGGTACTTACCTCTCGACCTGTTCTGATACCATATCAGAAGTCACGCACCTTTGGTTCATCACACATCTCTTACGAGACTTTCATAAGCTCCAGAGGGGAAGGTGAGACCTCAATGGCTGGCACATTTCTCGTATGAGATATCATGCCCTATATTTAGAGTTATATAAGGTACAAACTGGATCGGGTCTGTCGACCCAGATCCGATAACATCAACATGTAAATATCATATAAAGAACACACTTGGGTCTAGAACCAGTCCCGTTAGACTTCATTCTCAATAGAGTCCCGGTCTCAATTATCTCTAATCGTGATCTACAGTTCACTTCACGGTTCTGGGGACAATTACAACTAGCATTGGGTACGAAGTTAAAGTTCAATACAACTTTTCATCCCCAAACCAATGGACAGTTATAACGAATAATTTTTTCTCTTCAAAAAATGCTTTAGGCTTGCATGATGGACTGGAAGGGGGATTGGGATTCTCATACAAGTCTTGCAGAATTCGCGTACAATAATAGCTACCACACTAGCATTGGGATGGCTCCATACGAAGTATTGTATGTGAGACCTTGTCGATCGTCGGTATATTGGGATGAGGTTGGTGAGCGGATGATAGATTCGCCAATTGTACTACAACACTATACTCAATAAGTCCTGATGATCTGGGAAAGACTACGGACTGCCCAAAGTCGGCAAAAAAGTTATGTTAATCAGTGATGTAGAAAACTCACCTTTTTTTGTCCGAGATAAGGTTTTTTGTCAAGGTATCTCCGAGCAAAAGTGTTTTTTGATTCAAGAAAAAGAAGAAACTAAGTCCCAGATACGTCGAACCATTCAAAAACTTGGATCAGATCGATGAAACAACATACCGTGTAGCACTGCCTCCTCAGTATGCGCAAATCTATAATGTCTTTCATGTATCCATGCTAAGGAAGTATGTTCATGACCCGTCACACGTCATCGAACATTCGAGAAGACTTAACTTTTGAAGAAAGACCAGTGGAGATCGTGGACAAACGAGACCATGTGTTAAGATAACTCTCTAGTCATGGTTCATTGGCAACATCATGGAATCGAGGAATACATGTGGGAACCTTTAGCCAACATTAGGATAAAATACCCTGACTTGTTCTTTAAGATTTAGCTTCTGTAAAATTCCGATGACGAAAATCTTTTAAGAGGGGTAGAATGTAAAACTCGTTATTCCCTATTTGGGTTATAAAAAAAGTCAATTTTGATCTAGGTTAGATCCGAACGGATCCAAGTGGGATATCGACTTACCAGTCGACCATCCCCTTCCCCCGTCAGTTTATTTAACCCCCCCCCACAGGAGAGTTTCTTTTTAACAAACCCGATGCCCCCCGACTCTCTTCCTCCCATCTCTCTCTCTCTCTCACGCCGGAGTCCCCCGACTTTGCCCCCCCCCCCTGCTCTCTCTCCCCGCCTCGCCGGAACCTCCATGCCGGGAGCCTCTCTCCCCTTTTTCGTACCCCCTCTCAACGGAGCTCCTCGGATGTTCGTCGGTAAGTTCTTTCTTACTCTCTCTTGCTCCACCATGGGGGAGCTGTGGCACCCCCCCTCGGGTGCAACCCTCCCTCTTCCCTTCCTCTATTTTTCGCCGGCAAACCCAGAGCCACCGCATTGTAATGTGCACATGCTTATGCTTTAATCTATATGTATTCTATATACATATATAATTTTATAAAGTACTTAGTTTTGCGTACTCATGCCTACTTTAGATTATGCTAGTATATATTTAAAGACGGAGATTTGTGCATCCTTGCCGAAACTCAATTTTTAAAAGATTTCACATACGAGATTTCAAACTCACATTGTCCGATGTCTCGAAAAGCAAAACAAGTGTTTTGCATTTGCATATTTGCAACTGAGTTTTTTTCTCAAACCAACATAACAAAAAGCCTCGACTATGTAGCCTTTGGTGATACGTACGTCAGGTCCTAGTTTTCTGTATCCGGGATGACTCGGATATTTTCCAGCCTAAGGCATGGGATATTGAAAATTTTCAAATATTGTGTCTACGATTCTTTCTGAGAAACCAATATCTTTCTCATCATAGTGGTACTATCTGACATGCACGACATGTTAGTACGACGATGATTGGAGTGGAGGTTTATGGTAACCTCATAGTGTGATAATGCACGATGATTAAAAAAAATCACATAAATGGAGATTATCACCTTCAGAGGCAGAATGCTCGATTTGGTTTAAAAGGCCAGAGCATGTACAATGGGGCGTCAATTAAAATAAGACTTGATAGACTTATTCGTCTCTTTGGTTCTGTCAAGAGAGAGTATGAGATGATTCAAAAACTCTGATGGACAAGTTGTTAACAACTACGCTCCTCGAGTAGCAATGACTCGGTGTCTCCGATCATCGGAGTTAGGGAATTGGGCTACAAAATATTATCGTAGGTGGTAGATCCCATTGGCTTCTGCAGAATTTTGGATCCATCCCTTGCCATTGATGCCTCTGGGAATTCTCTATCGGTCAATAGGTCGTTCCCTTAGGAGTAGACTCAGATAGTTATCTAGGGTATCAAAATATATAGAATAGCAAACCCCAGACAATCTCAGTTGTTTCTACGTTTATCCTGTGCGTACCCACAGGTTAGTAATTATCGAAATAAGATTACCATGCTCATTTTATTTATTCTAAAACTTCACATTACGAAAAGAATAACACATATGTTCTTGTTCTGATTTTTGATATCTATACACCTACCGGGCTTTCATAAGTCTGTCCCATCTTATAGGATACAAGTGATGATTAGGTTGATGCAACAGGCGATGGTGCGATGACGTGATGATATCAAGAACCCACTCTCTTTCTATTGTTTCACTCCTGAGCACGTTTTGTAATTTTGTATAAGGGTTTCTTTTGTAATACCTCATTTTGTTTGAACTTTAATTATCAAAAACTTTGTTTTGAATCTATGTGGTTTAAATGATTGTATGGAGATACAAATCCATTATGTAAAGAAAGGTTCACCTGTAATGTGCCCAAGGTCTGTTGACTTGTTCTTTCAAACACTATTTTCTTCTGAACTACCATTTTAAACTTTGAAAAAGGATTGATTGTAAAGCTTCGGATTTTTCTTAAAAAGTTTTCAAGTTTGGGATTTGGGGCATTACGCCCGATCCAAATGAGGTGAAGTGGGGCGGGGCCCTGTTTGCCCCCCAGTCCACTTGTAATGAAGTATGTGAAAATGTAATACAAGAATGCTAATGCTTCACAATATCCAATAATGGACAACCACAAAGGCACAAAAGAGAAATAAGAAATAAGTCCACTATGGGACAATACAAAAGGCCTTTAAAAGGCTACACAAATAAGGAAAAAATAATGAGCTTTATTGGAGAAGAGCTCACAAGCTTTAGAATACAAGGGGGGGAAGCCCCTATTTATACACAAATGAAAAAAGAGAAAAAGGGAGCCATTGGGGGCTCCCACATGATGTCGCTGGGCCCCCAACGACTCTATGTGGAACCCCCAATGCATGTACATATTTATTTAAATAAAAAGAAAAGAAAAAATAAGATAAAAATAAACTATCTATTAAAATAGTTGTTTCTAGAAACATCTATGTAAAATGACCAAAATACCCCTATTGGGTATATATATATATATATATATATATATATATATATATATATATATATATATATATATATATATATATATATATATATATATATATATATATATATATATATATATATATATATATATATATATATATATATATATATTAAAAACACTGCCATCCCTAAAGAACGAGGTCCAACCGTCGAAGGGGATTTTAATTAATTTACTAATGGGGATTGGGGACAGGGTGGAGGAATGCGTAAGTCCATCCCCCTGCTTCCATCCTGCACAGGTTTTAATTTTAACCTCCATGCCCGCCTCCATCACCGTTTCATGTCCTTCATCCCCGGTCCAAACAGGGCGAGGTGCGGCGGGGCCCCGTTTCCCCCTGGTCCACTGCCATCCCTATTCAGAAGCAACGACTATGTGCTTTCAAACCTTGTTTCTGGAAAGCTCGCTTCACACTTATTTAAAAAACATTGGGTGACTCTAGCCATGTTCCTTCTCCTTGAAACAATCAATCGATTGAGGACACAAATTGACTGTATCAGTCATCGCTCAGTGAGCTGTATATCAACAAAAGTGTTTAATCCATCATTCCATGTCGTTCTTGATAAATTCATCTTTATTATGTGATATTTGTTTCCTAGGTTGGTGTAGGTCAGGCGCTTGTCATTAAAGGACAAAGTTCTAGATTCTCATTACTAATGTTTACTATTTTTTATTTTTACTTTTGATACTGTTTTTATGTTGAAAATCTTTGTTACAATAGTTTATTCACAGTAGCTATTAATTGATTGTGATGCTTGAAGTACTAGATTAGTCGCTCATAAATATGGTGAATCCATCTAGCATTACTATTTTGTGATACTTTGGCACTATTTTCCCTTAATTGATTGCTAGTTAACTGTTAATATTTTGATTTTTTTTTTGTGTACAATGTATTTATTTTACATATACTGTTAATGGTTATGAAGCCCAATCAAGTCCCATGTTGAAATCCAACAAGCTGAATCAGGAGTCACTGGGCTTTCCAACTATGACTTCCATTCATGTAAACTGATTTGTGTTCCTAGTTGTGGTCATAAATTACAACCTAGCTAGGTCCCTACTTATTTTCAACTGAACTTTTTTCTAGTGTGGATCTTCAAAGATTAATTAGGTCATCACTCTTAAGATCCCCATGCGCTGGCTAATTCTTGTCTGATGCTTTGGCACGTGCAGTCATTTATCAACACAGAGATGTATGCTCGTGTAGCTGTTGCTGTTCTTTTCCATAAACTTGCAGATTTGGTAGGAGAATCTGAAGATGAAGGAAAAAATAAAGATATAATTCTCCACTGTGGAAAAATGTTTCTGTTGCATCTTCTAGATTCAGCGGTATACCATCCAGTGCTGTATTTTAGATCATTATACCTGCCATTTGCTAATTGTGTATAAAACAAATACATTGTCATGGTTAATTTATCATCTACTTGGCAGTTTTTGCTTAGAAACTAGTGTAGTACTGATGTTCTGGACATAATAGCATCTTTCATTAATTCTGTAAATAACACTGTTTTTCCTACTGCCAAAATTTAAGCAAAGGAGAGTTGAACTGAAATACACATTATCTCATACTTCTTTGTTGCTTGTTAAGATGAATGTATGGAGTAAAAATAAGATTAAAATTTGAATATACTAGAAGTTGTTTATATGTTGTACTAATAAAGAATAGGGTTTTTTTCCATAATCGCCCTTATCTTAAAGGGCTATAGAAAATCGACCATAACTTTTTGCATTTTCCAAGAACCTCCCAAACTTTTCATTAACCATTCCAAAAAGCACCCTTTAGGAAGGACATAACCATTCAAACATTGAAAATGTAGGGATCTTTTGAGAAATGTAAAAAGGCAGTGATGGATTTGTCTTTAGGCCCATAAGATATGGATGATTATGGAAAAAGACCTAAAGAATAAATTAATGGATGTCATTTAAGATAGTTTGGGCGTTACACAGAGAACTTTCGCAACACTGTGAGAAAGGCAGATAAGGAAAAAGAATTAGCGCAAAACAATGAAGCAAATGAAGACTTTGAAGGAGATTGTGTGTGTTAGTGAGCTGACTCAAGTTGTTGCTTTAGACAGGAAAGGAAAGATTAGAGAAACAAGACTGGCCAATTTAGAGTCCTTGTAGAGTAGTGAGGCTGATGGTGATTAGTGTTACTACTACTAATGTATTTCATTGTACATCACACCCTAAATGCTCAAGTTTGACATTTTAGATTGGTTGTCTCAAGTTACTAGAGAAATGCATGAACGGTTTACTTATAAGTCTAAAAAGTGTCATTAGTTGGAACAAAAAATTAGAGTTGATTCACCAAGGGGCACTAGGTTGATTGTTACAAAATTGAAAAATATTTCTCACGTAATGTGATGTCCAAGTCCCTTTTGTATCTTTGCCAAGTCTAACACTAGTGAAGTTCACTGGCATGCTAGGTGAGAATGCAAGCATCTATAAGATGAGCAGGCAAAATTTCGGCAAGCAAAATACGTCAATGTTATTCTGGTAGATCTTGGAGATCTCACCATTTAAAAATGAAAATAAAAATAACACAAATATAAGAGGAGAATTGATTTTCATAACTTTTTTGCAAGAAAACATAGAAAAGTTCTAAAAAAATAAAAAGATAAACAATAAGAATCATATTAAGATATAAAAATTAAATACAGAAAAATGTTTAAAGATATAGCAATACTATCATGATTTCATTGCAATAATGCTACAACATTTTTAAATTGCTGATATTTTGGAAATATCATGATATTTTCCCTTTTCAGAACAATTTTCATTATACACAATAATATTGCAATATTTTCAAAATATGTCTTATATCTAAGACAATTACATGTATGTGTTACTCAGAAATTAACACATTTCCCTGAAATTTCATGACTTAAAATATCATATTCTTAGATTGAAGTAACATGATACAAGGTTTGATCCTTAGCAACAAACCACGCTGAACACATTTATGTGGTCAGATTGAGTTGATAAAGGTTGAACCTATGATTTCCAGCTTAATAGATCTGTGCCTTCAATAGCATCTACTATTAACCGTGTGTGTGTGTGTGTGGTGGTGGGGGGGGGGGGGGGGCATGTGTGTAGGGGTGTCAATGGACCTGGTTTACCCGGACCCGACCCAAACCAAACCCTATAGGGTCCGTGTATGGTGATAAATAAGAAGACCTGATTAAGACCCGAAGGTCCAATTAATACATTTACCCGGGTATAGTTTGTGAAATTTTATACCAGACCTAGACCCGACCCGAGTTCCGATTAAGACCCACAAATTTTCAATGTAAGAATGATAAATAATATGGTTTTGCTGGGTATGGTCTGGGTTTGGTTCATGTAGTTCTTATCGGGTCTGGGTATGGTTTTTCTTATAGTGGACCTGATTAGACCTGGATCCGAACCCGATACAATACCCAAAAAACTGGTCCAAGTCTGGTTCCACTTGGGTCTGAACCAAACCCGACCCGTTGACACCCCTATGTGTGTGTGCATGTGTAGTAGTAGTAGTAGTAGTAGTAGAATCCTACTGTTGCATCTTTAATTTATATTTGATATTTTCCCATAGAAAGACGATATTGTTGTAGAATCTTAGTTTGGATAATAATGTTTCAAACTAAGTAGAATCTTTGTTTGAAAAAATGATGTTGCCAATATTATCATAATATTGATGCTTATTACTGATTAGTTTTTTTGTGATGGCTCTTGTACTTTAATGTTCTGATAAAAACAAGTTTCACATTGATTAATATAGGTTAACGATAAAGATCTTGCAAAGGAGTTGTATAAAAAGTATAGCAGTGTAAGTGTAGCAGCTTATGATTGGTTTTGGTTAAATATGGTTCTCAGTTTTTTCATATTGTGGTGGTTGCCTTGACTACATGCTTTTACTCGTGTAGGTCCATAGGCGTAAAATCCGTGCATGGCAGATGATATGTGTATTGTCTCCATTTGTTGATGCTGACGTGGTTCAACAAGTGACTTCTAGTTTGCACACATGCCTCTATGTAAGAAACATCAAAGCTGTCAGCCATTGATATATATGTTGTCTATTGAGAAAAGTTGCAGTACCTGTTATGTTTCTGTTGTTGCTACTGCATCTTACTTTATGTTCATACGTGTCAGTGCCTGTTATGTTTCTTTTTATTGGTACTACACCTTTGATAGATGAATAATCTTGTCTTATGTTGAACTGCAGAGGAACAATTTACCAGCTGTTCGACAATATTTAGAAACTTTTGCAGTTAAGATATACTTAAAGTTTCCATCCAAGGTATGTGTTGTGATTTCTTTACCCTATTGAATATTCTATTATTCTGAACACTCTCAACAGGTTTCATTACCAAGTTAATTTTGGTAACAGTTAAAACAAATTCCTTGTGTTAAATTCAATATGAAAAGCTCTACAGCAACTGTCATCAGAAAGTTGACTTGTTATTGCTTTCTTATTCAACCCTAAGTGGGCATTTGTGTGTCACTGTAACACTCTCCGTGCATTAAATAGCATGGAGAGTGTTACAGCGGAAAAAATGTCCGACCACTCCTGTCGGATTTTATTTCCACTGTAAATGAGGGTGAAGCATGGAAACATGTTGGTGGGTGAGGAGTTTTCTGTTCAGAAGGAACTTCCTCTGTTTGCATGTACCATGTCGTTCTGATGTGGTCCCACAGAAAAAACTTCTTTACCACGGAAAGAGAGCCTTTTCTGTGACATGCGAACAGGCCCTAAAGCATAACACCTTGCTATTGCTTTATTACTATACCCATTTAAATAATCTAGCAATCTTTGACTTGGTGTCTAAGTTTAGGTTGACATCAAGTTTTTAAAGAAAGGGAAATTCTTGCTCATCCTTTGATTCTCATGCGTGCTTATGTTCATCCAAAAAGAAGTGCATATGTTCATATAATGTTATCTCTGTTTCTCAGTAACTGAGGAAATATTTGTAACGTCTGATTAAGCTTGGTACTTGGATCGTGATAGTAAATTTGATTATCTCTAAGTATTACTGTATATAGTTTGTATTTGCTACTTAAGAACTTTCTAGCTTGCCTCCTAAAAAATGGTAGAAAAGCTCATTAGTAAAAATACTTGATTACCTTGGAATTAACTGTTGTTTGAAATTCTATCTTGGTCATGTTTAATTTGTTGAAAACAGGATCCAGTACTTGAAAGGGTTATTTTTCTGCTGATTTATGTTGTACTTCACACCAGTTGACTAATTTTAATTTCTATTTGGCAGATCAGAGAGCAGCTTATTCCCATTTTCCTTGATTACAATATGAGGCCTCAGGTAACCCATCATGTGAACTATCTCATGTGGCATATTCTGCCGAGTACTAAATCCTTCATTCAATTGCAGGCTCTCTCTTCTTATGTTTTCATAGCAGCAAATGTTATCCTTCACACTCCTGAAGTGCATGCTCAGCTGAGATGCTTGACTGAGTTGCTCCCATCTATAATCCCTTTCTTAACGGCTCACCACCACAGTCTACGTGGTTTCACTCAGGTTGTACTTCCTTCAAAATCTCAATCACTTGATTATTGTTCCCATTTCATTCAGAATTCTTTTACAATTCTTGTGTATTTTCACTCTTTATGCAGATATTAGTATATCATGTTCTCGACAAACTGTTGCCCGCCTATGATTCTGATGTCTCAGAAGTAAAAACTTTAGAGAAGAAATGTTTTGAGGCTTTAAAAACCTATTTGCGTGAAAATTCTGACTGCAGAAGGTAGAGTACAAATTTTCCATCTTTGTTTGTTTATCTTTAGGAACGATCAAAAGTTTATCAATCTTGTCTGCATTCCATGAATACAATGCAGTATTAATGTCCCACTGTAAAACTTCTGATATTTTTGCATCAAAGTCGTATGAGGTTTTCTTCTATCTTATTCTATATCATGTAAAATGCTCCACTAGAAATGATTACAGGGCGAATAAAATGAAGAGGCATGCAATAGAACTCTTTGATTCTTTCCTTAATTCAGATTCTATCAGCACATCAGACATTGGGTCTACTCTTGTTTGACTCTTAATTCAAGTGTTTTGTCATATCCAGTGTTGTTAAAAATGCGCCTCAAGGCACAAAAAGCGTGCCTCGCCTCGAGGCGAGGGCCTTTGTGCCTTGAGGCGCAGTTATAAAGCGTAAAAGCATAAAGGCATACGCCTCATGCGCCTTGAGGCGAGGCACGCACGCCTTATTTTGTTGGTCAAATGAGGGTCAAAGCCCTCATTTGACCAACATTAACATGTCACAGGCGCCTTCTCGAGAGAACCTGTGTCTTTAAAAAAGACACAGGCGCCTTGGGCGAGGGGCAAAAGCCCTCGCCCCTTCTCTCTCCACTCCGTCCCCTCTCGTCCCCCACGACCGCTATCGCCGGCGACTACCTGCCGCCGGTCATCGCCTCTTCCACCTTCTTCTTTCCTCTGCTGAGAAGGCGCCGGCGACCCGCCAGCCACCACCATCTTATTTTCTCTGTTGCGAGGGCGCCAATGACTCACCGCCACTGTCGTTCGTTTCGGCGACCTCGACCGACATCCCCGACGCCACCTTTCCTCTGCGTTTTCCGGTGACGTCGGAGTTGCCGTTGCCAGGTAAACCCCTCTTCTTTACTTCTTCTCCGTGGGGTCGATCGACAGGGGGCAGAGCCCCCTATCGTCGCCTCTCGTCAGCAGGGCCCCCGCCCCCCCTCTGTTTTTCTCTCTTGGTTGACCGACAGGGGGCGGAGCCCCTGTCGTCGCCTCTCATCGGCAGGGGGCTCCGCCCCCTGTCGCTTTCTTTTTCGGCAGGGGGCTTTGCCCCCCTGTCACCTTTTGTTCGGCAGGGAAGGGTGCTCCTCCCTCCCCCATCGCCAACTTTTACAAGTTAATCTCATAGTTTTTTAAAGTTTAAAAAAAAATTTGAGGCTTACACTTTGCACCTCGAGGCTTACGCCTCACCTCAAATTTTGGTGGAGCACCTCGCTATGCCTCGACGCTTTTCACAACGCCGGTCATATCCTAACCTGAAAGGTTTCTTTGTTGCGGATTTCTTGCATTCAGGACTAAATTTTCCTTTTTACGTGGTATTCTTTTCTTAAAATCCTTCTTTGGCACTAGCACAGTTCTCGGGATGGTCTTTCTTGGGAGTTTTTTTTTTCAAAAAGTGGTGGTTCTTGGGAAAATCTTGGAAGTCTGAAAATTTGAAAAAGTATTGAGCAATTAAAGAAATAACAAATAATAGTTTTTGCATTAATTTTGTTGCTAAAATATAAAGAAATAAGTAGAAAAGTTTTTAAATACAAAAGAAACAAAAAGAATAAAAATATAGGCATAAAATTTATAAAAATAAGAACATTGTTCAAACGTATTGCAGAAATATCATGATAATATGTGTTCTAGTGATATTTTGAAAATATCACAATATTTTGACGTTCTTTTGGCTGTTGTGAGAAAAATATAATATCAAAATATTTTCAAAATATCGGTGATATTGGCGACAGTGGATTCAACTAATTATCTGGTTTTGATTTTGCAATACTTTGACAGTTTTAAATCATAGTGATGTTTGGTATGCTTTCTGTTTAAAAGTATCCTCAAGATTTTCATGAGAAAACTCACCTTATTGCCAAGTTGTTTGCAATAGTGACAAATAATGCTTGCATGTATGCATCCATATCCAAGCCTCTCTCTTGTTGGATGGTGTTTGACAGTGACGTAACCTCGATCTGAAGTTACGAAAAAATCTACCCAAACTATGCCACTATAAATTATATAGAATACTAAGAAATTGCAAGAAATTGAAGGAAATTAACATACAACAAGAAAGTAATTGAATTAAATGAAATAGCTTATGGCAAATCATAGGATAAAGGTTGATGGAGATGTAAATCATAGGATAAAGGTTGGGTGGATGAAATGGAAAAGTGCAACTGGAGTGCTGTGCGATCGTAGAATGCCATTGCGGTTGAAGGGAAAGTTTTATAGGACGACTATTAGACCCGCTTTACTATATGGTACGGAATGTTGGGCTGCCAAGAGACATCATATTCAAAAAATGAGTGTAGCTGAGATGCGGATGCTTAGATGGATGTGTGGAAATACAATAAAAGATAAGATTCGGAACGAGGAGATACGTAAGAAGGTAGGTGTTGCACCCATTGAAAATAAGATGCGAGAGAATCGTTTACGGTGGTTTGGACATATTCGGCGAAGGCCTAATGATGCTCCAGTTAGAAGGCTGGAGAAATGGGAAAATATATTAGTTAAAAGAGGTCGGGGTAGGCCTAGGAAGACTTGGATGGAGATGATAGGAAAGGATATGAATGCTTTGAACCTCACCGAGGACATGACATTGGATAGAAATGATTGGAGGAAAAGGATTCATGTGGAAGACCCAAAATGAATTTCTTTTTTGGTTCATATCGCTGACCCCAATTGTTTTGGGATGAAGGCGTAGTTGTTGTTGTTGTTGTTGTTGTAACTTATGGCAAATCTCCAACATGAACTTTCTAACCAAGTAACCAAATAACCAAATGAATCTCTTATCTATATATAGATGAGGATTTCCTAATCCCAATTATACCAAACTACCTAATGTGATAAACTTCTAATTAAGACTTCCTAATTGTATTTCGCTTCCTAATTGAACATGAATCATTCATGTGGATCCAATATCCAGATACATGCTAAAATCAAAAATAAAAATCTCAAATATGAATAAGATCCAAATGAATCTCATGCTCTGCTCTTGCATCATTCTCCCCTGGTTGAGAAGACTTGTCCTCCATTTCACTTGATTTTTTCCCAGTTGCACTCAACCCATAGGAAACAAAGAACTGTTATAACTTCTAAAAAGCATAGATCTGCTAACTCAGATGAAATCTAATCCAATGAATATACAAGCAAGTATAGTGTGATGATTCAATTTTCTGGTGGTTTTTTTAGCATAGAAACAAATGGGTTTTCATATGGGACATGAGCCAAACTCGGAAACTTGGATCCAATTAAAGTCAATCAGATCCAAGCTAGTCTTAATTGGATCCAAATAGATTATGGTAGGTCCAAGGTCAAACGGGAAAGATGAGGTTTGAACTTGGGTTTGTTTAAATTTAATTTGGTTTGGATCATTTAAAGGTGGTTTGAAAAGGTATTTGGACCTAAATAGTTAGGTTTAGGAGGATTTTGGGTTGAAATTGGTCCAAAAGGACCGATTTTGGATGTACTAACCGGGTCTTACATGGGTTTCAATAGGTGTTGTTTGTGGTCTTAGTGGGTTGATGTAATATCTCGTAATTTTTTCATGATTTTAAAGTCTAAAAATTATAATTTTTAAATTATATATTTATATTTAATTGATAAAATCATGGAAAATAACTGGATATTAGGTGACGTCAGCTGGTTTTGGGCTTGGTCTAGAGCCCGCTGACAAGATCTAATTATGTTAAATTAAAATTTGAGGAATTTATTGTTTTTAACCTTTCAATTGGAGTCAAATTCGAGCGAAATTTAGGTGAAATTCATGCGAAATTCGGAAGCGAAATTGAGTTAAGACCATTGTTAGATCAGCCTCGGAACGTAGATCTCGTAGGGGATTTGTTTTCTCGAAATCATATTACGGTTGACCTGAAAAATGCATTTTTCAAAAATGACCGACCTCTATTTTTTAGTGTTTTCTGGGTTGGATCAGACTGGACCCACGCCGTTGGACCCATGCTCATATGGATCTGGATCCGGTTCAGTTTGATATCCAATTGGATTGGATATGGATTTGGATCATAGATCCAATTTGGATCCATAATCCATCCAAGGCAATTTTAAAACTAACATGAATATAAAGTTTTAAAAATAACTAACTTTAAATATAGACTAAGGATGAGGTAGAGTTCTACCAGGGGTAAAACTCTATCCCATGTGGACTTTCAGAAGGGACCATCCCCCTAGAATATTCCCTTAGAATATTAAAATAATAAAAATAAAATACAAAAAAAAAATCTAGATGGATAAGGAATGTTTGAGGTAGAGTTTTACTTATCGTAGAACTTTATCCCTAAAGGGGGAGTCTAGAAGGGGGTGTCACCCCCCTCTTTAGAAGATCTATGGACACCCTGCTAGCCGAATCCCTGTGACATAGGTTCATTTTTGTCCATTTTTTTTGGATTTTTTTTTTTTTGCCCTATGAAATGAGCTGCGGGACCCGCGCCGGGGGGAGCCCCCGGACCCCCCTTCCTGCAAGGGCAAAAACAATGAATCAAGCTCCACAGCTCATCGCTTTCATCTTTGGGGACAACCATATAAGATAAAAAAATGGTAAAAAGTAAGTTGGGCATAAATGTCATGGAGCTTAACTACCATACATTCATACATATACACTATACATGATATATATATATATATATATATATATATATATATATATATATATATTACATTTTTTCCCCTGCCGCACCCCCGCACCCGGTTTTTTTGGAAGTGCCGAATCCCCGCACCCGCACCCATGTGACTGTTAAAATATGTGTATTATCGTCATTTGTAATCTCATATATATTTATATTCATATATATATATGTATATGTATATCTATATATATGAATATAAATATATATTCTTTATTTCCCCAAAAGGGTATTTCTGTAAATTCCTGTTTTGCGCATATTCCACTTTGGAATATTGCTTGTAATTTTCCATTTTTTATTTTTTATTTTTCTTCTTTTTTTCCTTTTAATTTTCGGCTTTTGTGCCACATAGGGAGGCTCCCCAAAGAGTCGTTGGGGAGCCTCCAACGGTCACATATGTGACCGTTGGGGGCTCCCAACGACTCTCTTGGGAGCCCCCTTTGTGGCTCCTTTTCTTGCTTATAAATAGGGGCTCTCCCCTTTGTATTTTCTCACTTCTTGAGGGAGCTTATGCTCCATTGTAATGGGGTTTTTACCCCTTCGCCATTATTCTTCAATGATATGCAACTTATGACTTTATGTCATATTTTTCCCTTTTTATGGGTTTTATGTGTTAGCACATTATGTGCTTATGTTGCTTCCCTTTAATGGGTATATTTGCACTTCACGTGCATAGATATGGGTTCATTATTGAACCCAATGTATTTCAAGTCACTTTCTAACATGGTATCAGAGCGAGGTCACGATGGGGTTGTCCTTTGGTGCAACGGAAAGCGTGTCGCTCAAGAAATGGTGAAGTATTCATTGCTCTTCCTAAAGTATTATGCTTTTGAAGTTATTCGGTATGTATCCCTTTTCTTAAAAGTATTATGTATTTGAAAATATGTTTCTTGCATATAGTTTGTTCATTTAATGGTCATGATAGTTGAATTATTTCTTTTCACATTTCGTGTGCTCATATATTTTGAAAATATCTCCTTTTAAATTTGGTGAAATCGTTTGTTGTCCAAATATAAAATTCGTGTTTCTCGAACTACTCATCGCATATAATAGTAATTTATGTTTTTAAAAATTACCTTCAATTATGTGAGATTTATAGTTCTTATATAAATATTTCATGATTGACCTATAAGTTAACTTTTAAAAAATTATATATATGATCTCTTGCTAAAATAATGATCTTTGCTTAAAATTTTTTAACTCTCATATGAACCCTAATTTGATTCGAGTTCCCCTCTTGATTATGGATTTTAGTGCATTTTTGAAAAATTTGATATAATCATTATATGAGAATCTCTCACATCTAAAATCTTTGTTGAATCCTAAAGTAGTTCTTGTTAATGATGACTTATAAGAACTCCTAAAAAGTTTTTCAATGTTTCTTTTTTGAAAAATTATCTATGATAAACCATTAGGAAAGATTGTTTTAAAAGGAATTTCCCACATAGAGTGCATAGTTCATCTATTACATCCTTTTTGGTATAAATGATTTCATTTTTCATCCTTATAAACTTGTTGGTTTGTATTTTTCATAAGGTTTCAAAACCTCTTAATAATATCTTTAAAGATGCCTACATTGGCCATAATATGGTTTTCTTTGTCCTCAATTGCACTTATCAAGCATGTAATTACATAATTAAAATTTGAGAATTTCAAGCATTGCTCTTTTTATAAAGTGCATACTTGCTCACTTTTGTGTATTTTTGTATTTTGTGCACATTTGCTTCTCAAATATTTTGCGCTTGTATGCATTCCCTTTTTTTTTATGATATACATGCCTTAGTGCATGTTTGTTTACACCTTGGTGTGTATTTGTTCAAGTATTGTATGAGTGCCTTCGTGCACATCTTTTATAAAGCCTTGTGTGCTTACATGTGTATTGTCTCTTCGTAGACATTTTTTGCATTATAGAGCCTTTATGCACATTTCTTTTGTGAAAAATATAATGAATTTAGATATTGAGTTCTTGTTAAATCATTGTAAGTGCTTATAGCACTTTGTATGTGTCCGCATATCTCATCACAATCAAAGAATATTTTAAAATTGTTGTATGGGATTTAATTCCAAATCTATAAATTTTCAAGTGTTTTTTGAATATTCTTTCCTTGAGTATTGTGTTAAAGCCTTCTTTGTGAACCATTACGGTTCTTATGATTTCTTTGATTAAAAGCTTGATTGTCTTGATGAATTCTTTATGTTGTTGTGTTTGTTGCTTAATAAGTCTTTTTTGGTACAAGACTTCTTTTGAAGATTAAGCATAATTCGTGTTTATGCAAAATTGTTTTGATGGATTATATTGGACCTTTGATTCAATTTGTTAATCGGTCCTCTTGGTAAAAACTTTTATTTGGAAAATGATTCCTTATGTGGTTACTGCCCTTTTGTGGCACTTATA
This sequence comes from Nuphar pumila, assembly GCF_984573655.1. NCBI lineage: Eukaryota > Viridiplantae > Streptophyta > Magnoliopsida > Nymphaeales > Nymphaeaceae > Nuphar > Nuphar pumila. The sequence continues at coordinate 40,954,400 of NC_143250.1, forward strand.
TTTGTCCATCACATGTTATTTAATGCATCATTTATTTGGCCTTATTTTTGTTATATTAGAGATGTTTGTCGAGGTGAGTTATGGGCACCTCGTGTTGTATCATTTTAGATTGTCCACCTTCCATATTATAGATGGTTGTTGAGGTGAGTTATGGGCACCTTGGGACTCTAAAATGATTTGTTATTTGATCTCTAATTATGAGTGTGTCACTCATTTTTTCTCTTGTGGCCATTGATATTATGGATGCCTCTATGTAAATGTGATGGACATATGGTGTTTGAAACCTTAAATGTTTTAAGGTATATTTAAAATCAAAGTGTTTTGGGATTATAGCCCAACCTTTATTTGTTTAAGAATCTTATGAGTGCACTTGCACATTTGTGATTCCGTATGTTGTGCTTGTTGTGCACATGTGTTCTTGTGTTTTTTCACAAGTGTTCTTGGTGTGTGTATGTTCACACATTTGTTCTCAAGAATATTATTTTATCGATTGTAGTATCTTGTTGAAGATACTTTTTACATGCATTTATTCCAAAATGTTATTGTTATGAGTATTCTTTTTTAAAAAGGAATATTGTTTCATTCGAGGTTTTATTTATATGTTGTCATTACAAGCTTTATTGCCTCAAAAGTCCTTTCCTTTTATGCCCATTATCTAAGTGTCATCATATGTAGACAAGAATTTTATTACACCTTCGTGTGTTTTTAGCCCTTTGTTGGCTTTTGCTCTCTTGGTCTAGTAGCTGAACACACTTGTCTTGAGTGATCTTATATGTAGACAAGACACGTTGATTCACACCATCGTGTGTGATCTTAGTCCATGTTGGCGTTTGTGTTCTTGTTCTAGTCGCTTAGATGTATGCCCATGGTTGGCTTATTTCACTCATTTCAAGTGCCATCTTATGTAGACAAGAGATGTATTATGTTTTAGCCCATGGTTGACTTATTACTCTTGTTCTAGTAGCTGAACATACTTGGTTTTAAGTGTATTTTTTACGTAGACAAGAGATACTTTTTAGTCCATGTTGGCATGTATTCTCTTGCTCTTGTCGTAGATGCACTTATTTCAAGTATTATTATATGTAGACAAGAGGTTCGTTTACACACCTTTGTGTGTGTCTTTTGCCTTTAATGGTTTTATATTCTTGATCTAGTAGCTTATACACTTGATTTATGGGTTTTGGACGACTAATGAGGAAGTTGTTTGTAATGAATAAACTATTATTGAAATTTGCAAAATTCCATTCATGACTTGTGTTTTTCAAGTAAATCATCCTTTTGATATACATATCAAGTTGATTTCTTAGCATTTAATCTATATATTAAGTGCTTATGGTTTTTGCTACCCTTATATGCAAAATTTGGATTTTGTCAATTAAGTATAACTTTCATAAATGATTTTAAAACCTTGTGAACTCTTGGGTTTATTTTGCCTAAAGTATGCTTGGAGACTTCGTTTCTCTTGTTTGGGACTTCATTACATGTTTAAAGCATGATCATTAATGAGTTCTTTGAGTATTAATTCATTTAATGATAAGTATATGCATATGCTCTTTATGGCCTTTTTTGGGCTCTCATTCAATAAAGCACATGTATTTTATGCCTCTTCGTAGGCTTCTTGTGGTATCCCTTCATGGATCTTTTTGTTATTCCCCATTATGGGGTTATATTTGTCCAATGTTGGACCTTATGAATGCATTATGCATTCTTGCAATTTAGTTTTGCATAATTTGCTTCCGCTCAGTTTGTTTTAACATGATGTATGATTTTGAAACTTTAAATGTCATTTCTGCATAATTTGCATAATTTCTAACATAGGTCATCCATAATTATGCTAGTTAGAAATGGTCCATTTGAGTAAAAGTGCAAAGATATGTTTTACTTGTTTCTTTGTTGATTCTCTACAGGATCGCTAAAGATGTGGAACATTAGATGCATCATGGATTCGATCGATGGGGAATTGGACTTGAAGACCTAGCTCAAACTGTGATGAAGATGGAGTTTTTCCTTAAAGACTTTTGAAGAATCGGACTTCGTCTCAAGACTTCCCTTTGATTTTCCAAACTTTCGGGTTTTCCCCCGCAAAGTTTGAGGGGGGATGTTAAAATATGTGTATTATCGTCATTTGTAATCTCGTATATATTTATATTCATATATATATAGATACATATACATATATATATGTATATGTATATGTATATGAATATAAATATATATTCTTTATTTCCCCAAAAGGGTATTTCTGTAAATTCCTGTTTTGCGCATATTCCACTTTGGAATATTGCTTGTAATTTTCCATTTTTTATTTTTTATTTTTCTTCTTTTTTTCCTTTTAATTTTCGGCTTTTGTGCCACATAGGGAGGCTCCCCAAAGAGTCGTTGGGGAGCCTCCAACGGTCACATATGTGACCGTTGGGGGCTCCCAACGACTCTCTTGGGAGCCCCCTTTGGCTCATTTTCTTGCTTATAAATAGGGGCTCTCCCCTTTGTATTTTCTCACTTCTTGAGGGAGCTTATGCTCCATTGTAATGGGGTTTTTACCCCTTCGCCATTATTCTTCAATGATATGCAACTTATGACTTTATGTCATATTTTTCCCTTTTTATGGGTTTTATGTGTTAGCACATTATGTGCTTATGTTGTTTCCCTTTAATGGGTATATTTGCACTTCACGTGCATAGATATGGGTTCATTATTGAACCCAATGTATTTCAAGTCACTTTCTAACAGTGACATAGTCTAGAACTCGTGTTCTAGAGAGAGAGAGAGAGAGAGAGGAAAAAATCATGAGGTTTAGGAAGGGAAAGAAGAAGAAGAAAACAAGCATTCTACGATTTTCTTTAGTTTATTTGCAACTTCAAATCAAGGTACGGGTTTCTCTCTTAATTCGCACGGGAAAGGACTTCGTATAAATCGATTCGAGCATGGGTTTAGAGAGAGAAAAGGAAAATCTGATTTCAAAGATATATATATTGTTCATGATTGTGGATTGCATGAATCCAATTAGAAATACATATGCATATATCTTTCATGGTTGCCGATTTCATGAGTTTGATGAATATGTACATATATTTCCGATTAGTCGATTTTCCTTGTTCATGCATATATATATATATATATATATACTTCAGATTGGTTGATTTTCCTTGTTCATGCATCTGAATATATATATATACACTTCAGATTTGTCGATTTTCCTTGCTTATGCATTTGAATATATATATATATATATATATATATATATATATATATATATATATATATATATATATACTTCAGGTTTGTTGATTTTTCATGCTCATGCATCTGAAAATGTATATATTTATTTCAGTTCTGTCGATTATATGATTATCCATTTAAAATAAATGTGTGTATCTCTTAGTTGTTGATTTCATTACTCATGCATCTGAAATATATATGTATATACTTCTGATTTGCCGATTTCATGCTCATGCACATATATGTGTTTCTGATTTTATTGTTCATGCATCTGAAAATATATATGCATCTCAGTCTTGCCGATTTCAAGTTCATACTCATGAATATCTTGTGTTGGTCGATCCATGTACATGAATCTGGCCAACAGCTGGATATTTTGTGTTGGCTGATCCATGTACATGAATCTGGTCATCTACATGAAGCTGGCCAGTAGCTAGATATTTTGTGTTGACCGATCTATGTACATGAATCTGATCATATACGTGAATCTGGACAGCAGTTGATTATGTTGGTGTTGGCCGATCCATGTATATGAATCTGGCCATCTGTTGGTTAATTCTTGATTGGTCAATACATGTACATGAATCTGACCCGCAGTTAATATTTTCTTTATGGTCGATACATGTACATGAATTTGATCATGTACATGAATCAGACTATTTGTTAATATTTTCTAAATGGTCGACACATGTACATAATCTGACCGGCTGTTGATATTTTTTCTGATTGGTCGATACATGTACATGAATCAAATCATGTACATGAATCCGACCCACAGTTAATATTTTCTGCATGGTTGATTCATGTACATAAATTTGATCATGTACATGAATCTGACAAGCAAATGTTTATTTTCTGACTGGCCGATCTATGTACATGATCAAAATCATGTACATGAATCTGACCAGCATATTTAAGTTGCTACATATCCGATTTATGTACGTAAAACTGATCATGTACACGAATCTGATCGGCATTTGAAATTTTCTGCATAGCCGATTCATGTACATGAATCTGATCAATTTTTGTTATTCCTGCTTAGCCGTTTCATGTTCATGGAGCTAAATATGTACATGAATCTTTTAGCACATATACTTGAATCTGATCAGGAAGTATCTGCATATTCTTACTTAGTTGATTCGTTGTACATGAAGGTGATCGTATTCATGCATGAATCTGATCGGAAAATGTATTTTTTTGATTTGGTACCTATGTCACATTGTTTTGTTTTGATTGATGAGTCTAGAAAATGTACCGTGGTGTATGTTGTTTGCTGATGATATTGTTTTGATTGATGAGTCTAGAGCTGGGGTTAATGCTAAGTTAGAATTATGGAGACAGACATTGGAAGCTAGAGGTTTTAAGTTGAGTAAGAGTAAGACTGAATATATGGAATGTCGGTTTAGTAAGCAACGAAGTAGTGATGGGAGTGTAGTGAAGCTTGGTGAGCAAGATATACCGGTGAATGATTATTTCAAATATTTGGGATCCATCATTCAAAAGTATGGAGAAATTGATGGAGATGTAAATCATAGGATAAAGGTTGGGTGGATGAAATGGAAAAGTGCTACTGGAGTGCTGTGCGATCGTAGAATGCCATTGCGGTTGAAGGGAAAGTTTTATAGGACGACTATTAGACCCGCTTTACTATATGGTACGGAATGTTGGGCTGCCAAGAGACATCATATTCAAAAAATGAGTGTAGCTGAGATGCGGATGCTTAGATGGATGTGTGGAAATACAATAAAAGATAAGATTCGGAACGAAGAGATACGTAAGAAGGTAGGTGTTGCACCCATTGAAAATAAGATGCGAGAGAATCGTTTACGGTGGTTTGGACATATTCGGCGAAGGCCTAATGATGCTCCAGTTAGAAGGTTGGAGAAATGGGAAAATATATTAGTTAAAAGAGGTCGGGGTAGGCCTAGGAAGACTTGGATGGAGATGATAGGAAAGGATATGAATGCTTTGAACCTCACCGAGGACATGGCGTTGGATAGAAATGATTGGAGGAAAAGGATTCATGTGGAAGACCCAAAATGAATTTCTTTTTTGGTTCATATCGCTGACCCCAATTGTTTTGGGATGAAGGCGTAGTTGTTGTTGTTGTTGTTTGTTGTTGTTTTAAATTGTGAGGGTTAGGGCCCAAAATGGTTATTGCATGTTGATTTGTAAAACGGTTCTTGTGTAAAGAACTTGAAATTGATTTAAATGGTAAAAGAGACAAAAACAATTTTATTACACTCTTCCTTGATGTCCCTTTCAAAGTGTAAGAATCTTGGATGACAGTTATGGGGGATCGTGAGGTACTAAAACTCCGTGTGCAATTGTGTCTCAGAACCCGATGTGTGGTTCACTTCTCGACTACGGTTTTGGAGAGCTTTCAGCTACTTTGCTTGGGGGGGGGTGTTGACTCAACTGTAGTTATTGGTATACAAAGAAAGTGATGTCAGTGGATGTTAATTTTCCTGATGTCCCTGCATTAGGTGTTGAATCTTAATGGTCTAATTGATGGTGTTAATTCTTGATATCGGTCGAGCAACAAGTATGAAACCCAGTAAATAAAATACAAATTGTTTGTTAAGCTATAACTGAGAAGCTAACTTGAACCTTGGGAATTGTGCTCATTTTGAGTATCCTCAGGTTTAAGAAAAAGTAAAAATTAAATTTGTATGCATTTAATAGGGATATGCATGCAAAAGCAACTTTGATAAATAACTTAATAAGTTATTCATGCATGTGCATTGAATGATGCATATTTTACCATTTAGCATTAGTTCATGTATTCATGCATATTTGATTTTAGTTGATATTTGGTTGAATGCTTAAATGGTAAGATAGGTGTGGTAAGTTATTGCTTGTGAGTTTCCTCTAAAATTTATGCAAGAGTTAATTTATGCTATTTTCTTTACTGTTGGATTTTTAGAGGACTTTGATTCTTACTCGTTTTCTAAAACTGTTTTATGGGCATAGGTGCTCGGTGATGTCTAGGACTGACTAGCTGGAGGATGTGAGCCATATGGCTGGGTCTTTGGGAGTCGATTTCTATATTTTGACATTCGACTTATTTATTTAATTAATAATGTTTGATTTATTATTTTTAAGTGATTTAATGCATGGAATGATTTATGGTTTTGTTATGTTAAATTTGTAATGTGCCCTGGGTCCTTGGGAGGTTTTCCGCAAATGTTAAAAAAAAAAGTTCTAGTATTTTTTAAAGGTCAGTTGAGGTCATTACAGTTGAACTGATTCCAGACTGAACTAGTTCCAAACCAAACTAGTTCCAAATTGAACTGGTTCGGATGGTGGATGTTTCACCCGTGATGGGAGAAGGAAGAGGGCAAGGAGGCGGCTTGGGGTTAAAGAAACCAGCCACCCCTTTCATGCATGGGGGTTGGCTAGTAAGGTTTCCGCCCCGCAGCTAGGGATGGTAAATGAGCCTAACGAACCAAACAAGCACTATTTGGTTTTGGCTCGTCTAGCTTGTATCAGCCTAGCCGAGTCAAGTATGAGCTCGAGTTAGATGACCGAGCTGGCTCGTTTTAAAGAAAAGCATTCTTGAATGCATGCGTATACATTGATATTTGAACCCAAGACCTCATTGTTGCTTGCACTAGATGAGTTGCTCAAAGTTTTGTGTTATATAAGGCATATAAATATGTGTATATATAAATTGTCTAAACAAGCTTATACGAGCCGAGCCAAAATAAACAGCCATTGTTCATACTCGTCTGACTTATTCCACACAAGCTGCTTGCAGCTCGTATCGCCAAGCTCATTAAACGATCACAAACAAGTTTTGGACGAGCTGAACCGAGTCGAGCTGTGAGCTGCTTGGTTCATTTCCCAACAATACTTGCATAAGAAAAAACATTAACATGGGAGAGGGATAACCCCCTCAATTTATACACAACATAAGGCATGAGGAATGCCTTTGGGAGCTCCCGATAGAGACGTTGGGAGCTCCCAACGTTTCTATGATCAAAAGACCATAGATCCCCTAACCAAATAAAGGAAGGAAAAATAAAGAAAAGGAATAAATCTGTCCCTATTGGACAGACCCTATTACAAAGAGAAATGACCAAAATACCCCTCATGGGTATTACCTATTATAATAAAGAAAAGTATAGTATAGTATAGTATATATATATATATAACCCCCATCAAACTGACGGTGTGATCACCGAAAGTTTGTCTAAGAGCAAAGAAAACCATGGTGACGTAATGCTTTGGTGAAGAAATCCACAAGTTGATATTCTGACATGACATAAGAAAGTTCAATAGTGCCCTTTAGAAATTCATCTTGAGCATAATGACAATCCATCTTGATGTGCTTTATTCGTCTGTGAAAATTGTCGTTGCTAGCAATATAAATTGTGCTCTTGTTGTCGCAACACATTTTTGAAAGAGTTGAGATTATGACACCCATATCCTTGAGCAGACTTCTCAACCAAATAATTTCAGTGGTAGTAGTAGTCATCTCTTGGTATTAAGCTTTAGTGGAGGACAAAGACACCTTTTCTTGTTTCTTATATCTCCATAATATAAGTGAATCACCGAAAAATATACAATAACCTGTAGGAGAAATACGATTAATTGGATTACCACCTCAATTAAAGTCAATATCGACAATTAAAATAGGAGATGAAGAAGAGGATAAGAAGAGTCCTTTTGTCACTGTCTCATTTAAATATTTGACAATATGCATGATTGTTGCCATATGAACGTAAGTGGGAGCATGCTGCAATTGACTTGCATTGTGAACCACATGTTGTATTATCTAGCCTGATGATAGATAAGTATGTGGAGACCCGATCAACTGACGATAGGGAATAGGATCCTCTAATGAAGTTCCCATCATTGGGCCTCATGTTTTCATTGATCACCTCTGCAATATCTATCTTTTTTTCATCAGTTAGACCAGAATTGAGAATGCACATACCCCTTAGGAGTGTAGGCAACTTCAATGCCTAAAAATTACCTCCGAATATCAAATTTTTTTTTAAGAATATTCTTAATTTCTTCACTGCCCTTTTTATCATTTTCAGTGATAATCATATCATCAACATATAATAGCAGAACAATTATATTATTCTTTGCATTTCTTATAGTGTCAGTATAACAGGAGACAACCACTTTCAATAATAACATTACTGAATCGATCATATCAGGCCTTTGGGGATTGTTTAATACCATAAAGAGCATTTTTTTTAAAGTTTAAGAGTTTGGTCATTTTCAATGTTATACCCGGGTGGAGGATCCATATAAACTTCTTCACAAAGGTCACCATTAAGAAAAGTGTTTTTCACACTAACTGATAAATATACATTTTTTTAATGGATGCTAAGGCAATCAAAGTCCTAACACTAGTCATCCTAGCAATAAGGGCAAAAGTCTTATCATAGTCAATACCATATTCTTGTGAATATCCTTTAGACACTAATTTGGCTTTATACCTTTCTAGCGACCCATCTCTTTTGTTTTTTACTTTAAAAACTCATCTACAACCTATAGCCTTCTTTCCTATGGGTACAAGCAACTTTCTATGTTTTGGCTTTACGAAGAGTTTCTAATTCTAATTTCATGGCTTCTATCCAATGGGAATGGTTTAGCTTCATTGAAATTATAGGGTTCATGGTAGGCATGAATAGTCATCAAGCAAGCCCTATATTTTGGGGAAAAAGATTTGTAAGATACAAACTTGCTTGGAGGCCTAGAATTTTCGAGACTTTTTAGACAAGTTCTATTGGTTGACCTTGTAAATAATTTTGAAAAGCACTTTGTTGTCTTTCACCCTCACGTCGAGTATAAACACACAACTCATTAAAAGAATTCTCACTAAGAGAGTTATCTTCTTCATTAAGAGAATTATCCCTATCAAGAGAGATCTCTTCATCAACACATTCAATACTTGGGTATTATTTCTAGGTAATAAATCAAAAAGGAAAGGGTAATCAATTTACTTTGAAGGATTTTTTTTTATCAAATCTGTTTTATTCTTCTAAGAAAGTCACATTTCTTGAAATATAAAATTTGTTATTTTTTGAATCATAACATCTATATCCTTTTTTATTTTCATCATATCCAATGAAAGCAGATTCCACGACTTTTTGTGAAGGTTTATCATTTTCTTGAAAAAGAATAAAGCATTTGCAACTAAACACTCTTAAAATCTAGAGTTATTTTGAACAAATTTTCAAAAGGAGAAATATTTTTAAGAGAAGATAAAGGCATTCTATTTATAAGATATATTGTGTAAAGCGTGGCTTTGACACAAAAATACTTCAGAATGTTCTTGGAAATGAGTAGGGTTTGAGTTGTTTCGATAATATGCCTGTGCTTCCTGTCCGCAAGTCCATTTTGTTGAGGTGTTTTTGGGCAAGACCTTTGGTAAATAATCTCATTTTGCTTAAAATAATTTTAAAATTCATTGTATATATTCTCCTCCCAAATCAAATCGAAAAATAGTTGGTTTTTGATAAGCATGTGAAATTCTTTAAAAAAGGACAAGACATCGGATTTGAACCTAAGAAATTATATCCAAGTATATTTAGTGTAATCATCAACAAAAACTACATAGTAGGAATATCTCCATTTTGACATGACGGGCGCGAGTTCCCATACATCTGAATGCACCAACTCGAAAGGTCTTTGAAAAACAAAGTTACTATTAGGAAAAAGAGAAGAATGCATTTTTCTAAGAATATGACATTGCAAACAAATTCCTTTTCGTTGCAAAATTTTTTCAAAAATGGAAAGAGACAACATCCTTTGATAGGGTATGATTACAAAAAGATTTGAATGGTAAAGACAAAAAATCCATATAGTAGAGATCTCCTCTCCTATGACCTTGCTCAATCCGCTTCTCGGACTGGAGATACTGCATATAGCAACTGATAGGTGAAAAAAAAACTTCACAACCATGATCGAAATTTTGAGAAACCGAAAAAACTTTAAGTTCAATTTCGATATATCTCTAATTTTTGGAACATAAAATTCTTTTGATTTGTTTGAAGCTTTATCTACATTTTCAATTATTTTAACCTCTAAGGATGTTTCATAGGCGGTAAAAGCAAAAGATTTAAATGAATTGATATATTGTTCGGATAGAAGAGAGGCATTGGGGGTCATATCAAAAGAAGCACCCGAGTCAAGAATCTAAGAAGACATACCTGGAGATAAAACCGTGGCACCGGATGTGGATGTGGATGTGGTAGAAGAGTTTGTCTTAAAAATTTGTTGGAGAGATTTCGTTAATTGCGTAATGGATTCCTTGAGGCCCCATCATTCTTTGGCTCTTCAATTGCTTTAAAGGACTTTTCTCTAACATAAGACACATTTTTTTTTAGCTTGAGATAATTGGGTTTGATATGTCCCAACCCATTACAAAAATGACAAACAAATTTTATTCCCCCTCCATTGTTAGGCCTCCAAAAATGATGAGGCTTATGTCTTCAAGTTTTTTTCCAGTCTTGAAACAACATGAACTTCATCAACCTCTTTTGTCATCGACAAACAAGTCTCTTCTTGATATATTTCGGCAAGAGATTCATTTAGAGGAGGTGTGATGTCCTATGTAATAAGGATGCCCGAACTTAGTCGAATTTCGGGTGAAGACCATAAAGAAATTGGAAAAAATGTTCCTTCTACATTTTTTCCTGCCTTAGTTCAACATCCACGGCTGATACCCATTTGGGTTCAAGAAAGGAAAATTCATCTGACAAATGGGGTAATATCCTAAAGTAGTCACGCACACATATCCCCTTGTTTAATAGCCCTTAGTTTTTCATAAAAAAAATTGTCTTGCTAAGTCTTTTTGGGTATACATACCCTTCATAAAATTTCAAGCCTCATTGGCTTTTCTAAATTTTTCAAGGTTGGCACAAACTTTGAGTTCGACATATCTCATAAACCACGCCAAGATTTTGGCATGTTCACTTTCTTAATCTTCAACTTTGGATTGATATTCAATTATGGCTTGTTCTCTTCTTCATTAATAACCTTCTCTTGATTTCCTTCCTTCTTGGTGAGTTTAAGAATAGGCTCAGATACGGTCCCACCAACATAACCCCAAAGTTTTTTGCCTTTGAGCTGATTTTCCATGGTGGTCGCCCGCATTAAATAGTTGGAATCATTCAATTTGAAGGAGAGATCGATCTTTGAATCTTTTTTGGCCATGACGAAGAAGAGGGAGATAAGAGAGACAATAATGGGAATGGTTGATGATGAACACGACCACGCCGAACACTACAAACACTTTGAGTAGCACGATCACCAATGCCCAAGAGTGAGAACAATGAGGCACTCTGATACCATGCATAGTCACCTGTATCATTAAAAGTAACTTCTCGACGAGGGTATTTCTCGGAGAGATTTTCAAAAGTTGATAAATTTTGGGAATATCTTGGGAAAATCTTAGGAGTTTAAAATTTTTTTAAATATAAATAACAATAGAAAAGCTAAAAAATAATAAGTTTTGCATTATTTTTATTTCAAAAATGTAAAGAAACATGTTTTAAAGGTTTTAAAATATAAAAGAAACAAAAAAATAGGAAATGCAAACTTAAAATAAAAAAAGAATTTCTCTCAAAAAATACTGTGATGCTTTGTTTCTAGCGATATTTTGAAAATATCACGATATATTCTTGATATTATCAACTACCTTGAAATAACCGATAATATCATGATATTTTCAAAATATCGGCGATATTGGTGGCATTGATACCATGTAATGAAACCAGAGTTACCGGAAGCGCCTAGGCAAAAGGGGAAGCGCGCTTCGGAAGCGCGAAACGTCGTGCTTCCGAAGCGTGAGGGGAAGCGTCCCCCTTTTTTGGGAAGCGCGCTTCCCTTTTATGGGAAGTGCGTCCCCCCTTTTATGGGAAACGCGCTTCCCATAAATGGGAAGCGCGCTTCCCCCACGCTTCCCCCACGTTTCCCCCACGCTTCCCCCTCGCTTCCCCCTCGCTTCCCCCTCGCTTCCCCATTTTTTCATTTTTTTTTTTTTTTTGCTTCCCCCTCGCTTCCGGTTCGCTTCCTAGGTCGCTTCCGGTTCGCTTCCTAGGTCGTTTCCGAGACGGTTCGGAATTTTCTTCTAAGTGGTCCCACGCTTCCCCGCTTCCTAAATTTTTGAAAGTGCCTCGCTTCCCGCTCCCGCTTCCCGTATCGCTTCCCGCTCCCGCTTCCTCGACTGGTAACTCTGAATGAAACTACGTGTGCACAAACACAACGCCACCAAAGGGCTACAAAAGTGCACAAACACAAAAACCACTAATTGGATAAATACAATAAGCCACAAAGGGCTCAGCACACAAATGGTACAAAGGGCAAGAACACACATAAAAAATATAATCTTTATAAAATGCTTAATAAAATGCATTAACAAGGGAGAGGGGTACACAACATAAGGCATGAGGAGTGCATTTGGGAGCTCCCAACGTCTCTATGGCAAAAGACTATAGAGCCGCTAACCAAATCAATAAAGGAAAAATAAAGAAAAGAATAAATCTGTCCCAATTAGACAGACCCTATTACAAATAGAAATGACCAAAATACCCCTGATGGGTATTACCTATTACAATAAAGAAAAGTATAGTATTTATATGTTTAAATGTATATATACTATATTACATACACAAGAACATGAATATATATATATATATAACAGGAGAGAACAAAATAGATGTCCCAGTAATCTGATTGGACCTGGCGTCTCCTCTTTTATATAAAATACATGGTAAAATTACAAAAATACCACTACACAAGAGGTTATAACTTGAATGACTGTTATACCCTCACTAAAAAGAGAAGTACAAAAGAATTTAATACAAACACAGTACAACCTATTCCGTAACACATGAAACCTATGGCCTTTTTGGTTTCTTTCGAAATGCATTAAATGCTAACATCAGCATATGGGTACAGCATTAACTTGGAAGGAGGCAGTCAGTAGTGATATGAAAGATTGTAAAGTGACCGAAGTTGTAGCTCTAGGTAGAAAGGAATGAAAAAATAGGACCAGACTCCATGTAGTTGGGATAAGGCTTGATGATGATGACATGTATGGAGTTGTGCTGGAGTGATTAAATCAGCAGGGGAAGATGATACTCATCTGTTGCTTAACCTCAATAGGCTGAACATAGCTAGATCTGTCAAACGTTCATTTTGATACTTTGAAATGGATGAACAACTTTGTAGAAGTTCAAGGCATATTTTTCATTGGCTTGGACGTGCCTGCACAAATGCACAAACAGGTAGACAGAGGATGGATTTGTATTTTTCTTTTCATTTTCCCCTTTCTTCAATTTAATTGCATGTTTTAGGGTAACCATGACTACCTTGTGTAGCGACATATAAGAGGATTGGATAAAATTTTCTCTGTTGGTATAAATGATTAGTGATAATAAATGAGGAAACATCTAGTAGTCTGAGTGTTATCCCTAGTTTCATTTGAATATTTATGATGTTAGTCTCTCAGGTTAAGGTCTTCAATGCAAGGTTTTCTTGATGTTTTTGATCCAAACTTTTCCTCAACTCCTAAAGGCATATTTGCTTCCAAGGATGAGGTAAGATTTTGTGTCCTTTATACTTTTTTGTTCCCATTTTATTGCTTTCCCTACAAACCAAAATCGTGTACTTATCTGAACATTTGTTCTTCATATCAAGGATGTCGAATTTGAATGTGTGCCGACATCACTCATGGATCAAGTGACAAATTTTCTAAATGTAAGTGCATGCTTTCTTCTTTCTTCCTTTAGCATGCCAGTATCTCATATGTAAAGTATTTCAGGATGCCAGGGAAGATCTTCGGTTGTCTATGGCAAATGATGAAAGGATCCTAAAGAACGAGGGTCTTGCAGTTCAGGAAGCAAATAAGATGACACAACCACTGGTGGTGGACAATGGAACATCATGTTCTGGTCTTCCTAAAGATATGTCTTTCAATTTCCAGAAGAAGCTTACACTCAACAAAATGATTAGCTGTTCAAGGTCACTTGCAGGTTTGTACTTTGAACTAGTTCATGACTTTATGTGCCAAAAAAAAAAAGAAATTGAACATCATAGGATGCAGTTCTTTTGGTCTGGAAATAAACATAATTTTTTCCCCCTAAAAATGATGGCCATATTTGTATTATTTTTTGCTCCCTTGCACCTCATTTTAGTTTTGGCATTCCGTAAAGAGCTCATGTACATTAAGTTTACCTTCTCAAAATGGCGAGATAATTTAATTTGGAAACTAGTAATGCAAACAATTTTTTAATATCATATACTGCACAAAGGCATGACCTTGAAGGAACTGATGGAACATAAATTTGTGGACTTGGAGAAGACAGTTTCCATGTCATATTGTGTATAGCAGGACCAATTCTGCTTTTAGTTTTAATCCACGATTGGAGGTATGATGTTTCAAATATTCTTTCCTGCATTCAGAAATGGAAGAGGAAGATCAACTTCTTTGTTCGATGATGCTACTGAGTAGAAATGTTGAATCACTAAAAGATGGCAGACAAGAACTTATACTTGTTGCATCATTGCTTGATCGTGTACCAAATCTTGCTGGATTAGCTCGAACGTGTGAGGTATGGTGTGAAACTGCATAATGACTAACTGCATTGTGGAAACACGTCATGGAGTTGTATTTGGGTTCCTAGCTTTTCCTTTTCCTGATAAGTCAAGCAGTTATTTTTAACAAATGGCTGCATGGTTGTCATGTTATTTTTATTTGGGATTCCTAGCTTCTTACAGGCAATTGTTCTGCCTGCCATCTAGGTATTCAAGGCTGCTGCTTTAGCTATTGCAGATAAAAGTGTCATTCAAGATAAACAGTTTCAGTTAATCAGGTGAAGCATTGTTATGTATTTACCACTGAAATGCACATTATAACCATGTGTTCCTTCCTCTAAAATAAAAAGTGGTGTTTTATACATGAAGTCGTCACTCTACATTGTATGCCTTTCTTGTGGTTGATCTGTCCTCGGTATCATTTTTTTTTTATTTATAACCCAAAGAAACCGCACCCGGTACGGAGACCTGGTCGCACTGGCTCAGCCTGCCATACCTATGGTCATCGTGTCGGCAGCGTAAAACTCCGAGGCTAGGACCCCTGCCCCCGGGGCCTATGCTGTGCATTGGCTTGCGCAGAGGGGCGACACCCATGAGAATCGAACCTTAACTGTCCGTCTAGCATCTAAGGCCCCACCCCACTATGCCAACCCCCCTTGGTATCATTTAAAAGCTTTATTTGATTCTTTTATGAGAAAACCTTGAAGTAGATATTAGGAAGCAGACAATGATCCACCTTTGATTCTCTGAAATTTTGTTGGCTTCCACGTAGAGTAGTATGTCACATGAAATTTGATTCTGGAGGATAACACTTTCTTCTTCAAATTGCCTGATTGATTCTAGACCACTGCCGGTGCCATTCCACTTTTAGTTGCTTTCTAAGGGTATGTTTGGTTGCATACTAGTGAGAGAATGAATCTCATTTGCACAGTTAATCAAACGGAATTTGGAATCTCATGCAAATGAGACAAATGAGAGAATAAATCTCATTTGCACAGCCAACCAAACATGTGATTTGGAATCTCTTGCAAATGAGAAACAGAATATGATTTGAAATCACATTTGAAGTGAATCTCTTGTGATTCCAAATCACGGTGGAATATGTGATTTGAAATCATACGACTTCAAATCACATTTGATTCCAAATCACATGAGATGCAAATCATGCAACCAAACATACCCTAACATGAGCTGGAACTTGCCTTTCTTATCTCTGTAACTTCTGTATTTGAACTTTTTAAAAACTCATAATGGGATGTTCATGCTGTTTATCTTTATGACATCAGTAAAGAATCAGTCGATTTTAGTTGTGACAGAGAACCGCATTTGTGTACTTCAAGTATTTCTTAAATAATTGTTTATGTTTAGTGTGACAGCTGAGAAGTGGGTTCCAATCATAGAAGTTCCAGAATGCAGCATTAAAACTTTTTTGGAGAGGAAAAAGAGGGATGGATTCTCCCTACTGGGTTTGGAGCAGACAGCAAATAGTGTGTCTCTTGATCAATACTCTTTCCCAAGGAAAACGGTAATGTATTTACAACCTTTGCATGATAGATCTTAGCTGAATTGATTCTGCGGCCATGGAAATCTTTGCTTCCACTCTTCTGCTCTACACTTTCATGTAGTGGACAGCAGATATCCACCCATTTTGTTTCATAGCCTTCAAAGTTTGGTGAAGTCTGCATCTGTTCACAATTTTATTAAGGGATTATTTGTTTTTCAGGTTTTGGTACTTGGGCGTGAAAAGGAGGGAATTCCTGTGGATATCATACACATTCTGGATGCATGCATCGAGATTCCTCAGTTGGGGGTTGTTAGATCACTCAATGTTCATGTTAGTGGTGCTATTGCCATATGGGAGTATACTCGGCAGCAAAGATCAAGCTAGCTGCTGACCTGTTTCCATGTGTTTTGTCATTTGTAGGTTTAGTTTAATTGTAAACTACTGCAAGAATTCGAATTTTGTAATTTATAACATTCGTTGATTTGCCTACCCAGTGATTTGAAACTTCAATCTGGTGCTGTGTACTTGATTGGAAAACCCTAGATGCCCTGTTCAAAAACAGAAGTGGTCAAGGAGTTACAATGTAGAAACCGTTGTCGGGCTTCGGAATTTTCTTAGCAAAGGAAAATCTTGCGATAAATAAAAAAATGTTTTTTGTGGAAAGATAATATCAACATATTTAAATTTTAAAAGTATATGAAAAATATAAAAAAAAAACATTATGAAAATAAAAATATAAGTGCCATGTTAATGACATAAAAACATGATGTTTTGGAGGTGGTATTTTGAAAATAGTGTTTTTATGGAATTGTGTTCGTTTTCGAAAATTGCGTGATAAGTAAAACGGCAATATTTGTGACTGCTAGAAATCAAGGTGATGTTACACTTGGTAGCAACAGTCAGCCATGTCCTTGAGAAGAGACAAAAAAACACAGGCACAACGGATAGAAGCATAACCTACACAATTGGAAGAGAACCGCGGCTCAGCCTGTTGTACTTTAGTTTTCTGTCCATGTTGGCGTAAAACTTTGAGGGCTTATCTCTTGACTCCAGGGAGTCACCAAGACGCAGGGGTGTGACACTCGTGGGATTTGAACCTAGAAACGGTCTAGGCCCCATCCCACTTGCCAAACCCCTTGGATCAAATCAAACTATCTGCTTTTCAATATTTTTGAACTGTTTTAGGCTCAAGTGCTTTTGGCATGGGATTGACATGTTAGAGCGTTCAGCCTAGAATGCAATGCCATCTGCGTGGACTCTAAAGTGTCATGCAATGTGAGCCACCAGTTCGGATCTCTCTCTCTCTCTCTCTCTCTCTCAAGAAATGAAGAATGCCACCTTTTGATGGGCATGTGATTACATTCGAACTAGCGTGGTTGTGGCCCAATCTGCTGCAATAAGTGTATGGTGTTTGATTTTTTTTTCTACAAATTTAAGCATGCCCATGACCACCTACATGTTGCAAAAACCGTTTGTAAACAAAATAGACATGGGTGTGGTTGATTCATGAGTTTGGAAACCTTCTTCCATTCCACTGGGGCTTCCATGCCTGCATAGTCTCTCCCAAGTTACTTTGTCAAGAAAAGTTTAGAATCTCTCTCTCTCCCTCTCTCCACCCAAAAAAAATGTCTAGGGTCTTCCTAAGTTTCTGTCTGTTTTGCGTATGGTCTGCACCTCTGGTTGACGCCAAGGTTTTGATGGTTCTAGTGGAGGGGAACCCTGCCATCTCTTTCAAAAGTACCAACAAAAGTCATTTTAGGTAAGATTCCCCGGTTCTTCCTTTATGAATTTCTTTCTAACAGCAGGGTGAAAAAACTGCTAGCTTGCACCAAGTGCCAAATTTCCATCAAATTTGTCTCAACTATATTTTGAGGCACTAAATGAACGGAAATGATCCCGTGCGTTAACAACTAATTAAGTATGTGGTTTTATGGGACAAGAAATACATGAAATAAAGGGTGAAGAAATCAGTAGTGCTGCTTTTCAATAAGCATACCAAGATACTCAAATAGTCTTATTAGTTGATTAAAATGCCAAACCCCTTTGTGCGTGGGCACGTGTTTTCCATATTAAATAACGAGTTGTTTTTGTCTGCAGGAGTGATGAAGACTTAAGGATGTATAAGGAGAGCATGATAAGCAGCCATGATCTGTTCTTGGAATCAGTTCTCCCTTCGGGGTCTTATACAAAACTCTACAGCTACACCCACTTGCTCAACGGCTTCGCACTCCATGTCAATCATGAGGCAATTTTCTTTGCGTACTCTCTCCTTACAAAGCACCTAGACCAAATGTAGAACACTAGAACCAAGTTATCTGCCCCTGAGGAAACAGTCCAACTCAATTTGTTGGTTTGGTGGACTACCCAGGGTTAAATTCAGAATTGAGTACTGGTGCAATGTGATTGCGCACTTTAAGTGTGCTGCTGCACCTGATCACCCACCAGCTGACAGGCTGTTTTACAAAATTGGTGGGTTATCAGGTGCAGCAGCACTCTAAAAGTGTAAAATCATATTGCATCTGATCCCCCCTCTAACTTGAAAGGGGCAGGCCTGCCCCGTGTCCTTGTAAAGGTTCCTCGGCAAAAAAAAAAAAATCAAAGAAATGTGAGTGATATTTTTTGGAAACGCTGTTAATATATTGCAATATCTTGTCAGCCGTTCAAAGTGTTCATATTGCTATATTTTGAAAATATCACTATATTTCTTGGTTTTCTCAAAATATCGCAATTTATCATGGTATTCATCTTTTTTAGGCCATATTTGCGAAAATGATCTTTTTGATATTATAAACACTTATTTTTAGTGTTGCATAATTTTATAAAATTTAAATTCGTTTATTACATGAACCAAAAGTTTCAAGTTTTCAATTAACTTAGGCTGCAACTATGTTGTGATTTTGAACTTTTATAACTAGCTTCAAAGTTCTTATTGCACCCTCATTAATGTTTACTTAAGATTTTAAACTTCATTTTCCAAAAAAAAAAAGGAATTTAAACACCGTTATCTCCAATCATTTTGTGGGTTATTAACTCTCTCTGTCTAGGCCCATGACATCCTCCGGAGGGCAAGGGGGGTGAAGATGGTCCAAGAGGACGTGAAGATGGCCAAGATGACCACGCACACGCCCGAATATCTGGGCATCCCGACGGGGGTGTGGCGGCAGCTGGGTGGCGCCGAAAGGTCGGGGGATGGGGTGGTCATCGGGATGATCGACACGGGCGTGGATCCGCGCCACCCCAGCTTCACCGTCGGCCGGCAGAAGTCAAGAGGCTCAGCCTCCGCGCGCGCCTCCAACGCCAGGTGGGGCCGTTTCAAGGGCAGATGCAACGCCGGGGAGAAGTTCCCGGCCACCTCCTGCAGAGGGAAGATAGCCGGAGCCCATTACTTCGCTCGTGCCGCCATTGCCGCTGGAGACTTCAACGCATCACGCGACTACGCCTCGCCTTTCGACGCAGACGGTCATGGCAGGCATGCACACACTCTCTCTTACTATATATAAATATATAATATAGTAGAGCGTTCGATTATAACATACATACATTTTAAAAAATATAGACACGGACATTGACACATGCATACATTTTAAAAATGCTTTTAATAATATATTAATACTTTTGGGTATTATTTCAATAAAAATGTATTTTTATTATTAAAATATCTAAAAAGTATTTTTTATTGATTAAAAATTTAAAAAATCCATGCCGTCGTGTTCTATTTTCCCAAAAGTAAATATAACTTGCAAATTGAAAGTGCATCACATATCCTCATGTCGACCTATCTTTGCGACACAGCACAAATATCGCAAATAATGGAAAATCATTGAGAAACTAGAAAATAGACCTAATTTTTATCTGAAATTCCATCTTAGCTACGGTATTTTCTGAAATACCTTATACAGTCCTATATTTTTTGAACTATGGCTAAATAAATACCTGTTCTGACCTGCCTTTACCCTCACGTAGCTGACCTGAGTTACATATTTTAAAATACTATACCCTTCTACTTTATTCTCACCTAGTTCACTTGAGTTAAATACTTTTAACCCATATATATATATATATATATATATATATACAAAGTAGCTGGCCCTGTGTTTTAGGTATGCTATGAGTCTCGACTCAGGTCTAATCAGATCTACCATAAGAGAAACCATATCCGAACCCTATTAGAACTATCCGTGAGCTAGTCTAGGCACATATCCGGTAAAATACTATTTTTTTATCTTTTTTACATTGAAAATTTGTGGGTCTTAGTCAAAACTCGTTAGGCCCGGGTCTAGTATAAAATTTCACAAACTATACCCAGATCCATGTATTAATCGGATCTTTGGGTCTGGACTTGGGTCTTAATCGGGTCTTTTTATTCATCACCATACCCAAACCTTATAAGATTTGGTAAGGGTCGGTCTGAGACCCGACCCATTGACACCCCTAGTGTGTGTGTGCGCTTGAAGCAAATAAGGGAATCATACTTTGCATTTTTAGACTAAAAATTCTAGTCAAAATTTTTTAGTCAAGACTATTTTCTTTATTGGATTTTGGAAATCATACTAAGAATTCAAGAGGATGTTCTTCTCTAATTTTTTTAGGGAAATTTTACAAAAGGCACTTAAGGCATTAATAAAAAAGGCACCTAAGTTTTAAAAAAAATAAAAATGTACCTAAAATATCGTGGTTAATTAAAAAGGCCCCCAATCAAGTTTGTTGTTAAATGTGCAGAGTATTCTATTTCGGTTTTGAAGCTCAAAAATGGAAACCCTACAAGGATTTTTAGCTTTGACTCAAAACAAGAAAGTTATAGGCCTATATCTCATCTTTCCAATGACTATAAAATATAGTTTTTCAATGTTACAACAACAACAACTACGCCTTCATCCCAAAACAATTGGGGTCAGCGATATGAACCAAAAAAGAAATTCATTTTGGGTCTTCCACATGAATCCTTTTCCTCCAATCATTTCTATCCAATGCCATGTCTTCGGTGAGGTTCAAAGCATTCATATCCTTTCCTATCATCTCCATCCAAGTCTTCCTAGGCCTACCCCGACCTCTTTTAACTAATATATTTTCTCATTTCTCCAACCTTCTAACTGGAGCATCATTAGGCCTTCGCCGAATATGTCCAAACCACCGTAAACGATTCTCTCGCATCTTATTTTCAATGGGTGCAACACCTACCTTCTTACGTATCTCCTCGTTCCGAATCTTATCTTTTATTGTATTTCCACACATCCATCTAAGTATCTGCATCTCAGCTACACTCATTTTTTGAATATGATGTCTCTTGGCAGCCCAACATTCTGTATCATATAGTAAAGCGGGCCTAATAGTCATCCTATAAAACTTTCCCTTCAACCGCAATGGCATTCTACGATCGCACAGCACTCCAGTTGCACTTTTCCATTTCATCCACCCAACCTTTATCCTATGATTTACATCTCCATCAATTTCTCCATACTTTTGAATGATGAATCCCAAATATTTGAAATAATCATTCACCGGTATTTCTTGCTCACCAAGCTTCACTACACTCCCATCACTACTTCGTTGCTTACTAAACCGACATTCCATATATTCAGTCTTACTCTTACTCAACTTAAAACCTCTACCTTCCAATGTTTGTCTCCATAATTCTAACTTAGCATTAACCCCAGCTCTAGACTCATCAATCAAAACAATATCATCAGCAAACAACATACACCACGGTACATTTTCTTGAATTGATCTCGCAAGCTCAACCATTACTATCGCAAATAGAAAAGGGCTTAAAGCAGATCCTTGATGTAACCCAACCGTTATCGGAAAATTGGTTGTCACCCCTCCACAAGTGCGGACATTGGTTACTACTCCTTCATACATATCTTTAATTATACTAATGTACTTGAGAGAAACACCTTTCTTCATCATTGTCCACCAGAGAACGTCCCTAGGTACTCTATCGTATGCCTTCTCTAAATCAATAAAAACCATATGCAAATCTTTGTTCCTCTCTCTATATCTTTCAATAAGTTGTCTAAGAAGATGTATAGCTTCTATAGTTGATCTTCCAGGCATAAAACCAAATTGATTCTCCGATATCATGACAACCTTCCTCAACCTAGACTCAATCACCCTCTCCCAAAGTTTCATAGTATGACTCATGAGTTTTATACTACGATAGTTTGTGCAATCTTGTATATCACCCTTATTCTTATATAAAGGCACCAAAGTACTCTTCCTCCACTCATTAGGCATCTTATTTGTTCGCCAAATCAAGTTAAAAAAGATTTGTCAACCATTCTAAACCTTTCTCTCCCAAGCATTTCCAAGCCTCGATAGGTATACCATTTGGGTCAACTGCCCTTCTTGATTTCATTTTCTTCAAAGCCTCTGCAATTTCTTTCTTTTGAATCTTGCGCATAAAGACACGATTTATCTCATGAAAAGGAATGGAGAAGTTTCCAAGATCTTGAGCATGACTATCATTAAATAGCTTATCAAAATAATCTTTCCATCTCTCCTTAATCTTCTCATCTTTGACTAAAACCCTTTGTGTTTCATCTTTGATACATCTAACCATACCCAAATCCCTCGATTTTCTATCTCTCATCTTTGCAAGCCTATAAATATCCTTCTCGCCTTCTTTGGTATCCAACTTGTCATAAACCTCCTTATATACATTAGCTCTCGCATTTCGAACTACTTTTTTAGCTTCCTTCTTTGCTATCGTATACTTCTCCAAATTCTCATTATCACGACTCTTACTTAGATTTCTATAACACTCTCTTTTAACCTTAATAGCTAATTTGACATCCTCGTTCCACCATGATGTATCCTTACCTAGTGGTGCACCGCCTTTAGACTCACCCAATACCTCCTTAGCCACTTTTCTCATGCCACCCGCTATCTTATTTCACATTGATTCTGAATCCTCCTCGAGACACCAATCAACTTCCTTAACTACCTGCTCTACAAACATTCTTTGTTTAGCTCCTTTCAGTGCCCACCACTTAATTCTAGGATCTATCCTATGTCTATCCCTTGTGCGGCATTGTCTAATTCTAAGATCTAAAATTAAGACTCTATGTTGTGTAGCTACACTTTCTCCCGGTATAACCTTACAATCGATGCAACAACCCCTATCTCTCTTTCTAAGTAGGAAAAAATCTATCTGACTCGTATTAACCCCACTTTTAAATGTTACTAGGTGAGACTCTCTCTTCCTAAACCAAGTGTTTGCTAAGATCATATCATAGGACAAACAAAAATCTAAAATCCTTTCTCCACTTCCATTTCTTTCTCCTATACCATAGCCTCCATGGATACTCTCAAATCCATCCCTACTAATGCCTACATGTCCATTAAGGTCACCGCCGATGAAAAGCTTTTCTCTATAAGATATCGCTTGTACTACTCCATCTAAATCTTCCCAAAATTGATGCTTAATGGAATCATCTAAACCTACTTGAGGTGCATAAACACTAATAATATTAATAATATCCGTACCTAATACTAATTTAATAAGTAAAATTCTATCACCCTTCCTACGGACCTCAACTACATTATCTATAAACTGACGACTCATAACAATCCCTACTTCATTCCTATTCCTATTTATTCCTGTATACCAAATCTTATATCCCCACGGTTCTATCACTTTTGCTTTTTCACCTACCCATTTGGTCTCTTGTAGACATAAAATATCAATCTTTCTCCTACACATAACATCTACTAACTCTACCAACTTACCAGTTAAAGACCCTATATTCCAAGTGGCTAACCTAATTTTATGGTTTTGGACTAACTTCTTTACCCCCACCCGTCCAACAAAGTGAGGGAACCCTTGCATATTTGACACCACACCCGGGCGACGGTGTGACGCATCGCTTCTGGGCGACGACCTAGCAACCCTTGCCCATTTATCACTGCCTCCGGGCCTAGAGAGTACAGCGCGTCGCTCAGTAGGGAACGCCCCAACGAAATTCTTATATTGGTTCATTTTCATAGGGTATGACTAAGTTTTTATGCTGGCTGTCACAGGCCTACCGCAACCCTCCTCCTTTATCCGGGCTTGGGACCGGCAGTGTATAACTAAACAGTTATACACAGGCGGAGTTAGTTTTTCAATGTTAGAACGAAGAAATAGAGACCTGAAATAAAGACTATTCTGCATAAAATATATATGTACTTTTCACATATATTTTTTTGTGATTTTCTCTTAAATATACGTGGAGTTCTTATATATGTGATTTTCTCTTAAATATATGTGATTTTATCTTATATATGTGATTTTTCTTTTAAACATATAGTTTTTTTTCTAAATATATGTGTTTTTTCTTCTATATATGTGATTTTTCTCCTTTATATGTGATTTTTTCAAATATATGATTTTTCTCCTAAATATATATGAATTTTATTAACAAAAAATCACATATATAGGAGAAACTTTGCATATATTTAGAAAAAAAATGTATATATTTAGGAAAAACTCATATATTTTTAGGAGAAAATCATATAATATATATATATATATTTAGGAGAAATTTCATATATATTTAAAGGGAAATCACAAAAAATATATGTAAAAATCGCAAGTTTAGAAAAAAAATCTTATATATAAGAAGAAAATTAGATAAATATAAGAGAAAATCATATATATTTAAGATTAAATCAAATACATAGGAGAAAATATATATATATATATAAATGAAACTCTGCATATATAGGTGAAAATCGTAGGTTTAAGAGGAAATCACATATACAGGAGGAAAAACACATATATAGGAAAAACTCTGCATATATTTAAGAGAAAATTACATATTTTTAGGTATAAATCGCATATATTTAAGAGAAAGTCATAAAAAATATATGCAAAAAATGCATATATATTTTTTTTCAGAACAATCTCTATTCTAGAGTTTGTATCTCTCATCTCTGATGTCAAAAACCCACTTTTTTAGTCTTGAAAAGCAGAGACATAGGCTTATAACTTTTCTGCTTTTAGTAAGAGCCAAAAACTCCTCTAGGATTTCCATTGTTTAGATCCAAAATCAAAATAAAAGCATACTATGTATACAGGATCAACCGAACAGTCTATCTTTTAGAGTACATTTTACTTAAACCGCTTATCAGATCAAGGTGATTTTGATGGCGTTGATTTATCAATATCTTTTTTTTCTATTTTTCTTGATTTTCAATGCATGTAGCTAAAAAATTGCATAGAACATACTGAAAATGAGAGTCGCACATGTTTCAGTTTGCAGAACTTATTTTTATTCTGGTTTTAGAATGCATAAACTTGAATACTGGAAGGGTTTTCGGTTCTGACTCAAAATAGAAAAATTACAGGCATATGTCTCATCTTTCCAACGACGCTAAAAACACAAGTTTTTGACATCGGATTAGAGAGACAGAAATATGAGAATATAGACTATTACGTAAAAATAGTCACCTATTTGAGAAAAAATTCACATATTTTTGAGAAATTGCATGTGCGAAGAGTAAATAGGTTTTTGTAAAATTAGATATTTATGAATTTGGACATTGAGGGAATAGCAAATATTATAGAAATTTTTTTAAAAACATGTCATATTTGTTGTATAGTACAGTCATTTTCCGTAATTTTTTCGTGAACCTTATGAATTGCAATGTTCATTATATCTAATTGGTTGATCTTCTTGACAGCCACACAGCTTCAACAGCAGCAGGTAATTACAGGGTTTCAGTGGTTGTTAATGGGTTCAATTTTGGATATGCTAGCGGCATGGCACCTGGAGCTCGGTGAGTTCAAACATTACTTTAATGGATCATGGAACCGGAACCCAAGTGCCAAAAATTAAACTCAGTAGCTACCAATGTCCTCGTGCATCCTGGTAGGCTATACACCCCTGCGTTTATTATTGGGTCTAAAATCTAGAACCCTTTTAAAAAAGGGTCGGTTCCAGTTATGAAAAAGATAGACCCAAACTGTTTAGACCCGATGGTTTTTATACCCTACCCTAATGGTTTTATGTAATTTGTACCCAAACCCAAACCGTGTATGTGCCCAAAACTGTTTCCTACCCAACCAAATTGTTCTATACAGTATGTGCACGGACCCGAATCTGAACCCATATTGGACCTGACACCCAACATGAACCTAATGTATACGGATTATGAGATATTTAACTATAATTATCATTAATAGAAATATAATCATCATTAGTTCAATAGGTTTCCTTGACAATAATATCAACTTTTCTAGCTCTAAAAGTTAAAAATATTAATGGAACTTACTTGCATTAAAACAAACACACCTATTTATACTCGACCTAAAGTATACCTAAATCTATCAACCCATATAAGCCTACGACCTCAGTAGTATCTAGACCCAAGCCGAACATGAATCAAATAAGACCCAACCAATTTGGAACCGGTCTGCTTTTTGCCTAAACCTATTAACTGATATGGGTCCACCATTTTCAATTATACCTGAATCGGACCTGAACCAATTCGGGTTGAGTCTGGCTCTATTTGTTAAACCCGATTAAAAAATGGGTCTACTAATTTAAACCCAAAACTTTTGGACCTGAATCGATTTGCACCTGAACTCATCAACCTATATAGGTTATCAATTTAGTTATACTCAAAAGCAAACCCAAATCCGAATAAAATTGGGTTGGGTTTCGGTTTACTTTTTAGACGTGATTAAAAAACAGGCATGAGAAGGCCTGACCCGGGCTCGACCCAATTACACCCTTATTTCCAATAGATTGTCAACCGACTGATCTTCATGAGTTTCTAATTACGTTAAATAGTTTCTGTGCCAGTGGAACACATTTTTCATGAGCTCTTTAATATATATATATATATATATATATATATATATATATATATATATATATATATATATATATATAGAGAGAGAGAGAGAGAGAGAGAGAGAGAGTAATGGGTAGGTGCTAAATGATAAGTGCTAATTGGGTTTTTCAGGTTTCTTTCATTCTATTTTTAAATTCTAACAGCACAGATGTAATTATATATTTAATTTTATAGGGATCAGCTCCTTAAGTGTTCGATTCCACCACGGTTGGGTTTTTAGAAGGTTCAAAAAAAATCAACGGTCCAAAATCTTTGTAAATTTTCAAAGCTCCAAATATCACTTTTTTCATCGAAAACACATGATTCAGGTGTGGATTTCTCGTAAATCGACTATGCCCAACACATTTATGAGGTCGAAACTGCGAAAAAAAACACCCAAAGACCAGAAAACCCCATTTAACATATTTCATTTAGCACTTACTCGTTACTATATATATATATATATATATATATATATATATATATATATATATATATATAAAGAGAGAGAGAGTGTGTGTGATGGGTTCCTGGTGCTTTTTTTGTGCCTACCGAGCTTTGGAAAGATTGTTTCTATCTTTTTTAAGATCTGTCCATACAAATGTGATCTACATTTTTAATTTTGTGGGAATGATCGCCCGATTCCTACACAAAGTTAGGTTTTTATAAGATTAAAAAAATCAATGGTCTACAATTTTAAAAAATATTCAATGCTTAAAATTTTATTTTTTTCTCAAAAAAACATGATTCAAGTGTGATTTTCTAGTAAATCAATCACGCAGAAGACATCTGTGAGGTCAAATTTTTGAAAAACAACCTGAGAACCCCTGTCCAAGCTGGGTAGACACAAAAAGGGTCGGACACCTTCCCATTTTTATATAGAGAGAAATGGGTAGGTGCCTGAACCTTTTTGTACCAGTTAATACGGGTTTTCAGGTTGTTCTTCAAAAATCTGACCCTCCAGATGTGTTCTACATGATAGATTTGTCAAAAAATCACACTTGGATCATGTTTTTTTTAGAAAAAAATTTATTTTTTAAGAATTAAATATTTTTTAAAATTTAAACCATTGATTTTTTTAAATCACTTAAAAACCTAACTTAGTGTTGGAATAGGACAATCCAAAAGTTAATTCCCACAAAATCAATTATGTAGATCACATCTGTATAGTCAGATTTTAGAAAAAATAGAAACAATCTTTCCAAACTGATTGATGGTTGGCACCGATAGGCACAAAAAGCCAGGTACCTACCCATTTCTACGAACCGGTTTCTCTTCGACGAACAGTATAATGTTGCGCGTCCAAAAAAAATTGAAAACGGGAAGTTTTAGCCACGGTTTTGAACTCTAAAGCCTGGGTTTCTTTAGCGGCAGTCAAGACCGCCACTAAATGTCCTAGGCACGCTAAAAAAAGTGTGCGTAATCAGCGGCGCACAAGTGTTCTAATTTTTTGGACCTGTTGAAGTGATGGGTCTCTCTCTCTCTCTCTCTCTCTCTATATATATATATATATAGATAGATAGAGAGAGAGAGATGTGTTCAGTGTGCTTTGAATTGAAATGAGGTGCTGATCACCCACCATAGCCCCACAGCTAAAGATGCAGCAGCACACAAACAGTGTGCAATTACATTGCACCTGATCCTTGCTCGGGAGCATCAGGGTGAAAATTTTCAAACTTAATCTAAACCTATGAATGTGTTAAACATAGCTTGTTTGCTGGGAATGTACCTTGGATCATGTTTCTTGAAATAAAAGCATGATCTTTTAAGTCCTGAAATTTTTTGGTACATTTTGGGCCATTGATTTCTGGCATCCTTGAAAACCCTTCTTTCACATTGTAATGATGTGATCCAAAACTTGCTTTTTATTAAACAATGTAAATCACATCTGCAGAGTTTAATTGACCTTTTAATGGTTTGATTGGATGCTGCTTTGTCCTTTCACCGATACCAATCATTATTTATTGGTATATTTGTTTTCATTGCTTGCTTGATTTATTGAAATCGGCAGGATTGCTGTATATAAGGCTTTATTCTCCTTTGGAGGTTACATGGCAGATGTTGTTGCTGCAGCTGATCAGGTTTGAAGGGTCAATTTTTTTCTATAGACTCAAGTTTATTTATTTTTATAATGGGGAGAAACCACTTTTGTTTGACCATGGCCCTCTTTCATCATCCATAGTGTAAAACCTCAGTACTCCTCTGCTGCCCATCGGGGATAGTTTTTCATTGGCTTTAGCCTTTCCTGTCAAGGGATTCATGCTTGAAGCCTTAAGCACAGTTACCATAAGTGCTCTTACTATACAGGAATCACAATTCCTCAAAAAGTAGGAACCAGAAACGATTGGAATTGCGCTTCCTAACCATGGGAATCGTGATTCCTGAACAAGGGATTCATGCTTTCCATCATATGGGAATTGCAATTCCCAACCATGAAAATTTTGATACCTAGTAATGAGAATTAGGATTCCCATGATTAGGAGCTCTATTTCCTCCATGACCAAGAATTTTAATTCTTGGGTATGGAAATTCTAAATCCCAAGTTGAGGGTTTTCAATTCCTCGTATATAAGAATTCTAATTCTTAAAACTTAGGTAACCTATTTTGCATATGCTAAATTGAAAACTTTAAATGCATAAAAAAGTAACTTTTTTCTATGCATACGCTCGTGTAATTCATTTCAAAAGTAAAAGTATTTATGTTTTTTCTCTGTCATTTCAAAAGTAAGGATTTTCCACTTTAGATTAGCATTTGATATCATTTTATAGGTATGGATTTATATAACATTGTCCACACTTGACTTATATTGTTAGGCTTAGTTGATGTTCCTTATAATCGTAATATATGTGAGCATTAATTGCTGCACAAGTTTTTTTTATTATTTCAATGTTTTTTATCCAAACTCTAAAATGAACTTATTAAATTGTTTTTTTAAATGTCACTTCTATTCAATGTATATTAGTGTCTTATTCTCTTAAATAATCTGATATATTCTCTTAAATGGTCTAGATATTTTTTCTAACAAGATGATAGCGTTGTTGATTGTAAACATCATCTTTTAATTATTCATTAATATATTCCTCTTTCTTTTTAGACGATTAATATATTCCTCTCAAAAAACTTCATTTCTTAATTTCTTTTTGCATCCATCATTTTATCAGTATTTCTCACAATTTCATATACCATTTCCTAAATGATTCCCCTACTGTTTCCTACTTGCTTCTCGCTTTCTAAATTTTCTAAAAAATTTAAATGGCCGTTTCTGATTCTGATTCCCATACTGCTTCCTGCTTTCAATTCTCGCACTAGCAACCATGGTCTCAAGCCAATCCACCTAGCCAGTTGTATGGAGCCTTTGTGAGCAACTCAAGGAAAGTTATATGTGGATTGAAATTAACTAAACGTAATAATTATGGCTCCAACAGTTCGGATTTGGACTTTTCATAACTTAAATTAAGCATAAGTAGCCTTGCTATTGACTAAGATTTTCATTGACATTAGGTATTTGCTGTAGGCTGTTGAAGATGGAGTTGATGTGCTGAATCTGTCTATAGGACCATCAAGTGTGCCACCAGGTCCAGCTGCTTTCCTTAACATGCTTGAGATTGAGCTGCTATTTGCAGCAAAGGCTGGGGTGTTGGTTGTCCAAGCTGCTGGGAATGGGGGGCCTACCTCCAGCTCCATCCTTTCATTTAGCCCGTGGATTACAACTGTGGGTTCATCCATCACTGACCGAAAGTACAACAGCACCATTCAATTGGGAAATGGACAGAGTTTTGCAGGAACAGGCCTTGCACGTAACCACCCCCCCCCCCCCCCCTCTCTCATGTCTCTCTCATGTAGATTTTTAGTACCAAAGTACTATATAGCTTATCATGCATCTACTACTGTAGAAAGGGATTTAAATTTGGTAATAATTGTATAAATATTACTCTTTTTAGCTATTTGCGATTGCTGTTTACTGTGAAAATTCCCCTTCTAAAGGTTTAAGATTATAAATATAACAAAATAAGATGCCAGATGCATGGTAAGTTGGCCTAGCCAGTTTTTATTTTTTTTTGTGCAGGATAGAACCTGACAGACTTGCTCTAACAGTTTCATGTTGTGAGATATACAAATTAAATCAGTGTTTTTCAAATTAATGGAAAGGCTACATGTCTTTACAGGGTCAAGAGATCATTTTCCATTTAATGATTGTGTTCTTAGTAGGGATGTCAAATAGCATGTGCCTGGGCCACATGATTGGTAAAAGTAGACTTAGCCTTGTATATGTTCCAAATCTCAGTACACTGATTTCACCCTTTTTGTTCCATTTTAGCTCCTACTCAGGGACAATTGCTCCTGCCACTAGCAGCTGCAGCTGATGTTTGTCTAAGAAATACAAGCTTATACATGACAACTGAGAGCTGCCAGAGCCCTGAGCCATTCATCCATTCCTTGGCTCAAGGGAAGGTCATCATCTGCACCTACTCCTTCGATTTCGAGTTTGAATCTGCAAGTATTGTTACAGTTGCAGAGACCATGCAGAGAATTGGTGCAGCTGGTTTTGTAATTACTTTGGATCCTGAACTCAAATCCCAAAATATCAAAGGAACCTCCACAGCTTTGCCAATCCCTGGAATCATCCTATCCAGCACGCAAGCATCGGCGGTATGTATAGATCTACTGTTACATAAGTACAATTTCTAATTTAGATATACTTTCAAGCAAAGGACATACAATTACATGTTAATACTACACATTTTATTATCTTATTCAAATTGAAGAAGGTTGACTAAAGAATAAAATCAATTGCTCAAATGTTTGGCGACATATAGCAGTTGATATTTGATGATAAAGGATCATATATGATGCACTTTTGAATTATGTTTTGCACACCAAAATACTCATATCCTAGAAAACGTATTAACCATATGTAGCTTGGCTACTAATACATAAATACCTACATAAGAAAGCATAGTGCATGTGAAATTTTGGAAGTTTCCTCTAAGGAGTGAAAATGAAGAATCCCAGTTTAATAGCTTTAGATGAAAGATGTTGGATACTGCCTCATTAATTTCTTGTTGTAACTGACTAGAATTTTTAAGTCATAAAAATATTTATGATAAAGGTTGAAATTAGTGAAGCCTTTGGTTTACCTCATTTAACAGAAGTGTGTTTTGAAGCATTCTGATTGGAGGAAGACAGCTTCTGATTTTTTTTTTTGATAGGCTCTATTGCAATACTACAATGCGAATACGGTGCGAAACAGTAATGGAGTGGTAGTTTCATTTTCAGCAACAGCTAGGATTAGAGATGGCAGGAATGCTATCTACACTGGGCAAGCTCCAATAGTGGCCTCATACTCTTCTAGGGGCCCTGATGTCAACAATGCACTCTTGCAGACAGCTGATGTTCTCAAACCAAACATTGTGGCACCAGGCTCCTTGATTTGGGCTGCATGGAGCCCAAATAGTGAAGGAGACAGGCACATCAGAGGTACAACATATAGTTGGCTTCCTTGTAGAATTTGTTTTATCATTTGTTGGTTTTCAAAGCAGAGCATTGACATCTGTTTTTTCATAAATGTCATCCAAGTTTCATCACGAATATCGCCTATATTATGAAAATATTGCTATTTGATCGCAATAGTTTCAAAGGGTGAATCATATCAATAATATGACATTTTCAAAATGTTGTCTATTTTAAAAATATCACCATCTTTAATGATACTAATGTGATAGACACTTTTTTGAGTTTTTATATTATTCATATTTTTTTATATTTATATATATTTTGTATATATTTCAGATTTTTTTATATATACCAACATTTTCCTGAGAAAATCTGTTTTTTTAGAATATTTGGAGATTTTTCCTCGCCTATATTTTCCCAGGAATGAGATTTGTTCCTATGCATCCAACGTACCCCAGTCTTCACATAAAATTTCAGCTATTCAACCAAAGTGCGATTTTCCTTGATTTTTTCTAGGCTACTCTTAGTAATACTTTTGAGGAATTGCTCATCTTGAAAAATATTTTGTATAAAAATAACTTTCAAGTGTGCCCAAAAGTCCAAACGGTTTTAGAAGCTTCTTCAAAAGAATACAATGAAATTGTGCAATTTTATACACTATCAGTGAGCATTTAGGCTACTTTTGTTTTCTTGGTACTAAGCAAAATTAACTTCATTTTACACATATTCAATGAGCATCTAGGCTAGTGTTGGTTTCTTAATACTAAGGAAAAATAGCTTCAATTCATTAGTATCATTACTAACATCAAAAGGGTATTTAAGGACAAAACTTCGCACTCATTTCTGGCACAAGCATGGCAACACCACATATTGCTGGTATAGCTGCCCTGATCAAGCAGAAACACCCAAAATGGAGCCCTGCTGCCATAACTTCAGCGATGATGACCACGGCCGAGGTGACCGACCGGTCCGGTTCTCCAATTCTAGTCCAAAGCTCAAATAAACTTAACACAGGAACACCCTTTGACTATGGAGCTGGTGCAGTCAACCCCGCTCGTGCTGTAGACCCCGGCCTAGTCTTTGACACCAACTTCAAGCAATACATCCAGTTCTTATGTGCAGTTCCAGGGGTGGATGATGAGTCAGTGAGGAGGGCAGCTGGTGTGGGATGTCCCACTGGATCAAAGAAGACCTGGTGCTCTGACTTGAACACACCAAGTGTGACTGTGGCAAACTTGGTTGGGATGAGGAAGGTAATTAGAAAGGTAAAGAATGTAGGTGGTGTGGATGAGACATACCATGTAAGAGTTAGAGAACCAGAGGGTGTGTCTGTGGTTGTAAGCCCATCAGTTTTCACAATTAGTGCCAATGACACCATAGTGCTTAGGATCATGCTGCAGGCAAGGGAAGCCACAAATGCCTACACTTTTGGGGAGTTGGTGCTAGAGGGTGACAAGCAGCATGTGGTTAAAGTGCCATTGGCTGTCTATGTAACTAGTGTTTTATGAGACTGTTAAACTTAGCAAAGATGAGTATATGCATATTTGCATGCTTTGAAGAATAAGCAAAATAAAATAGTTTAGTGATATTTCCATCTTCCATTTACATGCTGGTTATTTACACCAACATGGCAATGCTACATCTTTCAGCACTACTGTATACCCACTTTGACTATCACAAGTGCATGGTTTTCATTCTGACACATTGCGTGTATTGTTGTAGCAAGATTGTTAATAAACTATAGTGGAAAACTTTTGTTTGGGTTCCTCAGCTGTGCATTGGAGCACAAAGAAGGTGCTTCAATTGCTTACCTTCTCTTCCTGGCAGCATTCAGTAGCTTTCTAAGGAACCGCTTCCCCTGCATGTGCAAAAGACATTTTTTGGATCAACAATCAAGGTTTTATTACTTCTAACCACGTAAACCGGGAGGGCCCAATTTACGAGAAAATTCTATCAAGCTACAAGATTATCTAAGAAAGCAGGAAATTGCAAGAACTAAACCAAAAAATAATAACATTGCAGGAAACTTAACTAAAAACAAGAATAACCAAGCATTCA
This sequence comes from Nuphar pumila, assembly GCF_984573655.1. Taxonomy (NCBI): domain Eukaryota; kingdom Viridiplantae; phylum Streptophyta; class Magnoliopsida; order Nymphaeales; family Nymphaeaceae; genus Nuphar; species Nuphar pumila. Next base: position 40,989,015 of record NC_143250.1, read on the forward strand.
ACTTCAATCTTCCTTCTACATAGGACTCTCATCTTTTTACATATGAGGTGTCCAAAATCTCAATCGAAGTAAACTATCTAATTTGATAAACTCCTAAAAATATAAAACTCTTCTTAATTATCTTAATCTAATAAAATCTGAATATCAGATTCAAGATCCATTAAAAAGTCATCCAAATACTAAAAATAATCCAAATGATAAAAAATCTAAAAACGTCAAAGTGGATCCAAACGGATCCTTATGGACCCGAGTCTCCTGCATAAAAAAGTTTTTACACTAGCCGGCTCGTGTCCAGCTCATCTTATTTGGGGACGAGCTTGAAACACGAGCATGAGCTCCTTTCATTGGTAAATGAGCCAAGCTTACCAGCCCTAGTTGTGATAACAAATGTTTGATATTTTCTTCACAATATTTAAAAAGTATATATTTTATTTAGGGAAATTTACAAAATGCCATCTAACTTATCAGCTATTTATTAAAAAAATAGCATTCTGATGATTACATCTAATGCACAGTTGGTTATGAAATCATTTAGTTGACCTCAGTTTTGTTAAGAACAAAATGCACTCATTGTTGAGTCGTTTAGCAGATGACCATAACATGAGAAAAGTCTGAGTTGCAAAAAGAAAAGACAAAAATGTCATTTTATGCTTCAGGCGGGTATTAGAAATGCATTAAAATAAAAATATGAAGTTAAATGTCCTTAGCTCGAATGTTGGTTGGCTTCTTATAATGTGATAAGTTAGGCTGCTCTTTGTAAATTACTCTTTTATTTTGGCCGCACTCTACAATTTGCTTTATTTCAACCATCACATTGAAAGCAAAAGCCTCTTATCCATTTTGTTTCATTTTATACAAGGTGGGGTTGGGAAAGCAGATCCAATGATCGACGAGTTGTACCTTGCAAAGTAATTGGTGATTAAGAGCTTCAGTTAATTTACCATTTATTCATTTCATTAAGGCCTCATTTGTTTCGTGAAACTTACATGAGAAAGTGATGAGTGGGCATCCATGATGTAATCCTTTCTCACCATGAATGAAACATCAAAATATGGTGATGAGAAAGTGTCATGTTGGTGCTGGATCACTTCGTAGTTGACGAAAGGAAAAGATCGGATCGGGATCGGGAGGAGCACGTTGTACATTGTTACACTATCAATCTCCAAGAACGGAATATTCACAGCCTTAGGTAAAAATGTTCTCTCACTGTAGTTTGTTTGCTCTGTTTCTTTTCTAATGTCCTGTTGAGAATGATAGAGAACCCTTTATATAAACCTTGGCTGGAGTTCTTTCCAATTCCTTGGTGAAAACGCCCCCGATCCTCTCTTATTCTTAATTGTCAACATGCAATGTAATTGAATTATTGATAAATACATTTGTTAGTTTCCAAGTATGAGCATGAGAGGTGGGCCGACCTCTCATGCATGCACTTATGATTCCAGGCCGTTGAGATGGGCCCTATGCGCAAGGATTTTTTCAACCTGTACACCTTATCCTCTTGACATTATAAAACAAAGTCCTCTGGTTGTTGCATATATATTGTCTCTTTTAATTCACCATTCAAAAATATTGTTTTTACATCCATTTGATGTATTCAAGGTTATAGAATGCCACTAATGCCAATATAATTCAAATAAAAGCGAATTTTACCACTGGTAAGTAAGTTTCATCATAATTGTTGCCCTCACGTTGAGTGTATCCTTTTGCAACCAATCTTGCTTTAAATTTGTCAATGGTTCCATTAACTTTATATTTCTTTCTTAAGATCCATTTGGAACCAATTGCCTTACAATCATCAGGCAATGTTATGAGTTCCCATACTCCATTATTTTCAATTAAATAAATTCCATCTTGCATTGCTTCAATCCATTCATTAGATTCATGCAAACTGATCACATCTTGAAAACTGAGATTATCAACAGCTTTGTCTAAATTAGTAGAGTAACACAGTTCCTCTGCCAAGAATACATGGAGGAACTCTGGCCCTTTTATGTCCAGTTATACACTGTGGAGACTGCTCGTCATCTACAATTGTCTCTTATCATCTGTAAACAGCACATAGATCTTTGGTTCATTTAATGACATACCATCTGTTGAGAATAGGTGGTTTTAAGTAAAGTTATTTTACATTAATATGCTATTTGTATTTTTGGTTTTTATATTGGGGCTTTATTGTAATTAGGCTTTCACGTCTCTCTCTATTTAACATAGAGAGAGGCCCTAATATTGGAATCGAGTTCTGTGTTTTCTAGTGCAGCCGTCTCTCTCTCTCTCTCTCTCTCTCTCTCTCTCTCTCTCTCTCTCTCTCTCTCTCTCTCTCTCTCTCTCTCACCTCTCTCCCTATCTATCTAGGGATAGGTTCATCGTCTACATGGTATCAGAGCCACGCTGATCGTGGGAGCGTGATCGAGTGTGATTAAAAGCACAGTCGATCGTGGAGGATGTCTTGATCGTGATCAACTTCAACCCAATGATTTTTTTTTCAAATAGGTCAGCAATTAAAATTTTTGTTTGGATCTGATAACAGACCTGGGCATGCTGCTTGTCGTGGATGCGTGCTGGGGGTTTAGTAACTCCTTTTTTTTCTCATGACTACCTATTGCCGAGTTGGTATCTCCTGTCGTGATTCTGTCGTGATTAAAAAATTTGATTGCTGTTGGTGATTCTGTACTCGTTTGGGGCCCTGTTTGATTGCTGGTGGTGTTTTGATTGTGTGAGATCTTGATATCGTGGAAATGGGTACAGTTTTTTATTGTTGTTGGTGTTTTTTTATGAGATCTTGATATCGTGGAAATGGGTACAGTCTGCACTGAAGCACGTTAGTTTCTGTGGGTTACTATCTTTGCCTTCTAATCTGCAGTGAATGTTTGAAAGAGATCAGTGATTCTATTTCAGCCGTGATACCCTGAGTTTCTTTTGGGCCCTGAGTTGTTTTTTTTTTATCGTGGTTTCATGTCTTGACTTTCTGTTTTTCTTTAAGAAACAACAATCCAACTCCTAGAGGTGTTGCTTGTAATTGGAAAATGGCTGATTGTCGATCTGTACATGTCTGGGGAGCTACCCTTGCTATGAAACAGGTTCTGCGTATGCAGAAGTTATGTGGTCGTGATTCACTGACGTGCTGATTTTTTTTGTGGGCTGCTGCTCACTACTGTCGTGGGTTTTTTTTTTGGTTCATGTGTGAACAACTGCTGATTGTAATATCAGTTGGTGTGTAAGTGGAACACACGGTTTGTTTTTTCTGTTTGTGTTTGGAGTTTGTTCAGTTTTGTGGAACCAGAAGTATGGTTGAATCTTTGAAATGTGATTCAAAATTGGAAAATATTGGAGAATATAAGGCATTTGCCAATCCATTTTCGTACGGCTCGTCTGTTAGGTTGAATGACACTAACTATGCCAGGTGGTCCAGAACATTTATGATGTCGGTATCTGGACATCGTCGAAAACATATCTTGTTGGAAGACGAACCCACTGAAAAGGTAGGAAAATATGTTACCTGGGATGAAGATAATGACATAGTTATGTCATGGATTATGAATAGTGTCGAACCCAATATTGCAGATGGTTTAATTTACTATAATTCGGCCAAACAGATGTGGGACAATCTTCGAGATACATACTCACAAGAGACGAATGTGAGTCGTATCCTACAAGTTGAACAAGAAATATATAATTTACAGCAGGGAGATCAAAACTTGGCCCAATACTATGCCTCCGTAAAATCTGCGTTTGAAAAACTTAATGCTCACAGACCCCTCTGTTGTTCGAAACAAAAGGATCATCAAGAACAAACTATGGTTGCTCGGTTTCTTACAGGTTTATCTTCAGAATTCTCTGTTGCAAAAGTCCAAATGTTGACTGGTTCGGATGTACCTACTCTTGCTGAGTCATATAATCGTCTGAGCAGACTTGCGATCTCACTTCCATAGTCTCAGCCTGTGACTCAGTCGTCTGCCTTAGTTGTCTCATCTGGTTATGGGTGTGGAAATCTTCAGAATATCAGAGGACGAGGTCGCGGACGAGGTGTGGGAGGCAGAGGAAAGCTTCAATGTACATTCTGTGGAAAATCTGGACATTTAGAAAATCGTTGCTGGGATAAGCATGGCCGTCCAACCTCCTCTTCATCAAAGTCATATGCTCCTAAAGCAAATGTTACTACTCTCGAGGCAGCAAAGGCACAGGAAATATCTCTGCAAGTGACAGTAGTATCACCCTCAGTCGTGCTGAATATGATGAGTTGATAGCTCTTCGTCCTTTGAGTTCCACCTCTTCTGTAGCTGGGGTTGCCTATTCAACTGAAAATCCTCTTCATTCGACTCACAGTAAGTGGATTATTGATTCTGGTGCATCCAGACATTTGTGTGGAAATTCACTTGTTTTTTCAGATATAAAGGATATTAAGGCTCAACTTGGAGTCTCATTAGCCGATGGGAGCACCTCCCCGGTTGTTGCTCAGGGAAATATTTCTATCTCCTCCTCATTACAGTTGAAAAATGCTCTTCATGCTCCAAAATTTCCTCAAAGTTTACTCTTTGTTAGTTGCCTTATAAAAGAACAAAACTGTAGAGTAATATTTGATCCAATGGGTTGTCATTTTCAGGATTTGCTGACGGGGAAGAAGATTGGTGGAGGCTATGAAGAAAATGGAATTTACTACCTACATCATCCAATGGGTACCGTTCATGCTGCAGTGGACCATTCATTCAGTCCTATTCAGTGGCATCGTCGTCTTGGTCATCCCTCATTGTCAAAGCTCCGTTCAGTCTTTCCTCAGATTCCTTCCACCACATCATTTTCGTGTGAAGCATGTCAGCTGGGCAGGCATCATCAAAGTTCGTTTCCTTCGAGTCAGAGTCAGTCTAGTAATAAAGTCTTTGAACTTCTTCATGCAGATGTATGGGGTCCTAGTAAGATTCCTACTAGGACTCAGTGTCGATACTATTTAGTTATTGTTGATGATTTCTCTAAGTTGTCATGGGTGTTTTTAATAAAGGAACGATCTGACGTTCCAAGTATTATCAAATCTTTAATTCTTGAAATAAAAACTCAGTTTGAATCTAGTGTCAAGATTGTTCGCACTGATAATGCTCTCGAGTTTAAATCCAAAAATCTGTTACAGTTTTACCAAGATAATGGCATCCAACCCCAAACTTCTTGTGCTTATTCATCTCAACAAAATGGGGTGGCTGAGCAAAAACATCGTCACCTACTTGATGTTGCTAGGACCATTATGATTCAATCTAATGTTCCTGCGTTATACTAGGGAGATGCAATTACAACTGCTTGCTATCTGATCAACCGCATGCCTTCCTCTTCTGTGGGTGATCAAATTCCAATTCATATCCTAAAACCCAATACACCTCTCTTCTCCCTCTCGCCCAAAGTATTTGGATGTGTTTGTTTTGTACACAAACTTGGCCCTGACCGAGATAAATTAGCTGCTCAAGCTACAAAATGCATATTTATAGGTTATCCCAAAAATCAAAAGGGATGTCGATGCTATGATCCTACTTCTCGCCGAGAGTATGTCAGTGCGGATGTATCTTTCTTGGAATCCACTCCATATTACTCTAATATTGGTTCCTCGCTGCAGGTTGATCCAGCTGAGTCTTGTCCATTACCTATACCTCCTTTTCCCTTGGAATTCGTGCCCTTATTCCCGAACCACACTTCATCCTCTTCCAGATTTCATAATCCTCCATTGGTATATGTACGTAGAGATCCACCTCCGCAAGTGCCTCCATCTTCTTATTCCCTTGAGGTAAGTTCTACTGACAATAATGATCTTCATGATGATGATAATAGGCCGATTGCTCTACGAAAGGGGACACGACAATGTACCTTATATCCCATATCTCATTTTGTCTCCGAAGCCAGAATTGGAAATCAGATGAAATCTTTTACTTCAGCTTTATCTGCTGAAGTTATTCCTCTGAACTATCAGCAGGCAGAGCTTGATACTCGTTGGAAGATGGCTATGCAAGAAGAAATGGATGCCTTAATATCTCAGCATACTTGGGATCTAGTTGATTCCCCAGCAGATGCTGACATTGTTGGATGTAAATGGGTATATACGATAAAGTACAAATCTGATGGTTCAATTGAACAGTATAAGGCCAGATTAGTAGCAAAAGGGTATACTCAGACATATGGTATTGATTTCTTTGAAACTTTTTCTCCTGTTGCACGGATGGGTACCATTTGTCTTGTTCTCTCAGTAGTTGTTCAGCATGGTTGGAGCCTGTACCAATTAGATGTGAAAAATGCATTTTTATATGGGGACTTATCTGAGACTGTTTACATGCAACAACCTCCAGGATTCGAGGTTGAGGGGGAGTGTTAGAAGGTGTGTAGATTGAAAAAGGCAATTTATGGCATGAAACAAAGTCCTCGCGCATGGTTTCAGAAGTTGTTTGAAGTGATGTCATGTTTTGGCTTTAATAGGTCAGCAGCAGATCATACATTATTCATAAAAAAAACTAGCTCTGGCATAGTGGTGATGGTGGTATATGTGGATGACATCATTCTTACAGGTGATGATGTGAAAGCTATTGAAGCCACAAAGGCTCATCTTCAAAAACACTTTGTTACAAAAGATCTTGGTTCACTCAGGTATTTTCTGTGTATAGAAGTTGCCAGGAGCCGTGAAGGGATGGTTTTGTCTCAACAGAAGTATGTTCTTGACTTATTAAAGGAAACAGGAATGTTGGGAGCTAAACCAGCAAATATTCCCATGGACCATAAAGTTCAGTTGTTTGAAGAAGGGTCAAAACTGGTTGATAGCAAAAGTTATCGCTCCCTAGTTGGGAAACTATTGTATGTAACTGTGACCAGGCCGGATATTGCTTTAGCAGTAAGTAAAGTCAGTCAGTTTATGGACAAACCAACTGAGGTACACTGGAATGCAGCTATTATGATTCTCAGATATCTAAAATCTTCTCCTGGAAAGGGGTTATGGTTCAAGAAAGGTGGAACTCTGGATATAGTGGCCTATTCTGATGCTGACTATGCAGGATCTGTAGTAGATAGAAAATCTACCACAGGATTTTGTGTGTTCCTGGGAGACAACTTGATCTCTTGGAGAAGTAAGAAGCAAAATGTGGTTTCTAGGTCGAGTGCAGAATCAGAATATCGGGCTATGGCCCAAACAACTGCGGAATTGATGTGGGTTCGTAATGTTCTTCTTGATCTTCAGGTGAAGGTTTCCTCTCCCATGACCATGATGTGCGATAACAAAGCTGCAACATATATAGCGAACAATCATGTATTCCATGAGAGAACAAAGCACATTGAGATTGATTGCCACTATGTAAGGGATATGGTTCAAGCGGGTCATATTACTACCCAATAACTAAAGTCGGAAGACCAAGTTGCAGATATGTTCACAAAACCTCTTGCCAGACCAAATTTCTCAAAATGTTATGACAAGCTGAGCATGATTGATATCTATGCTCCAGCTTGAGGGGGAGTGTTGAGAATAGGTGGTTTTAAGTAAAGTTATTTTACATTAATATGCTATTTGTATTTTTGGTTTTTATATTGGGGATTTATTGTAATTAGGCTTTCACGTCTCTCTCTATTTAACATAGAGAGAGGCCCTAATATTGGAATCGAGTTATGTGTTTTCTAGTGCAGCCGTCTCTCTCTCTCTCTCTCTCTCTCTCTCTCTCTCTCTATCTATCTCTCTCTCTCTCTCTCACCTCTCTCCCTATCTATCTAGGGATAGGTTCATCGTCTACACCATCATCATATACGACGCCAAATAGTACATCTTCTTGATGATCAAATTCTCATTCCTTGTCTTCTAAAAATTTGACATCCCTACTCTATAAAACTTTTTCAGAATTATACAATCTCTACCCCTTTGAACCTTCAAGATAACCCACAAAAATATATCTTAGTGTTTTGTTGTCTAATTTATCCCTTAGACGTCTAGGAATCAATGCATGTGCAATCGACCCCCACTTACGAATATGAGTCAAATATGGTTTCCTATCAGTCCATAACTCATAAGGTATTAGCTTAACAGACTTTGAGGGAACCCTGTTCAAAACATATATGGCAGTGCGAATGGCTTCTCTCCAAAATATCTTTGAAAGTTTCGCATATGTCAATATGGATCGAGTCATGTACATCAGTGTTCGATTTTCGTCTTTCGGCTACACCAATCAGCTGAGGGGTGTGAGACATAGTAGTATTACGAATAAGATGGTTGTCATAGCAAAAGGCTTTAAACTCATCAGAGTTGTACTCACCTCCTCGATCAAATTTAATGACCTTGATCTTCCTACCTAACAACCCTTCAACTTCGTATCTATACTCTTTAATTTTTTCTAAAGTGCCTCTGATTTCCTAGAAATTAGATAAACATACCCATATCTTGAATAGTCATCTATAAAGTGATAAAGCATGATTTCTTCTCATGGGTATCAACAGGAAAAGGGCCACAAATATCATAGTAGACTATAGTCAACAACTCATCTGCCCTACTACCCTTTGAAAAACGTTTCCTAGACATCTTCTCAGTTATGTAAGGTTCACATCTGTTAAAATTTATGTTTTTGAGAGTAGGTAACATGCCTTGACTTATCGTCCTTTTCATTTTATTAATATTTATATATGGCCCAATCTTAAATGTCACATATATGCATCAACATTCAAGGCACAATCATAACCAAAAGTGTTTACTTTATTCATATCAGAAGTACTTACATCAATGCGGAATAGACCATGATGAGGGTCTAAGCGACCAGTGAGTTTCACTTGTTTACGTTTTCCAAAAGTGACCTTATTTAGTCGAAAACGAACTTCAAAATTCTTCCTTACAAATTCAACAACAGACACAAGATTCCTTCTCATGGAAGGTACATATAAAATATTAGTCAATAATAGACTGTTGTTGTCAATAGACAACCTACATGACCTAATACTCATGACGTCGCAATATGTGTTGTTCCCTATATAGACCCTCTCATCTCCTGCCTTCAATTCTTTTATCTCCACAAGGCCCTCATTGGTTTTGGTGATGTGCTAAGTCAATCCACCATCCAGGCAAGTCTCCATCACTTACTAGTGACTCAGAGACTCTGTAGACAATCTCATGACTACCTCTTGGCTTAGTCATTTTCTCTTTCTTTTGTAGATTTGGGAAATTGCTCTTGAAATGCCTAGATTTCTCGCAATGGAAACAATTTATTTTTTTTGCAAATCATGGATTTTTCATATGTATAAATTGCCCTTTACTATTATTATTCTTAAATTTATTGGTTTTCTTGAAACTAGGAACCAAGGGTCAGAATCCTCAAGATGTTGATGGTCTAGGGCTCGCAGACTGGATTGTAACATCTCGACCTTTTTAGATTTCATAAATGATAAATTTCAGTTATAAATGTTTTGTTATCGATAAATATTTATTTCTCACGAATTTGGGTCTCAAACCGATCAAATTCAGGTTTGGATCGACCCCATTTGGATTCATGGGCATAATCATCATTTTTGAAAAAGATGATGAACTTTTTGGGCAAGGGTCATACCTGGTATTATTGATAAAGATTAGGGTATTATTGTCCTAGGGATAAAGAAGAAATTTCTCAAAAAAGATATTGGTTTTTAAGGGTTATGGCATTTTTGTAATTAAGTTTGCTAAAAAGGGCAAAGTTATGATAGAAATTTGGTTAAGGGCAAATATATCTTTATTGTAAGTAACAGGTGTGCAGGTGAATCCAAGTGGCCTCACCCTTTCCCTTTTTAATTGCCACATAACCCATCTTAAAAATGAGTATAAAAAGTGGCTTGATGTTAAGTAACCCATTTATGTTTACGTATGTTAGAAAGTGGCTTTGAATACATTAGGTTCAATAAAGAACCCATACACATGCACATGAAGTGCAAATAAACCCATTAAAGGGAACAACACAAGCACATAATGTACTAACACATAAACCCACACAAGGGGCAAAAATATGACATAAAGTCATAAGTTGAATATTATTGAAGAAGAAGGAAGAAGGGGGTATAAACCCCATACAATGGAGCATAAGCTCCTCTAAGGAGTAAAGAATACAAAGGGGGAGACCCCTATTTATAACACAAGAGAGGGGCCACCAAGGGGGCTCCCAAAGGAGTCGTTGGGAGCCCCCAACGGTCACATTTGTGACCGTTGGGGGCTCCCCAACGACTCTTTGGGGAGCCTCCATAGGTGGCGCAAACCACAAAAAAGGAAAAAATTAAAAAGAAAATTAAAAATAAAATTACAAACATATTCCAAATGTAATATGCGTAAAAACTGTGAAATGTCTAAACTACCCCTATGCCTATAAATAGATAAATATATATTTTATATATATAATTAGGATAATACATATTCATATATACCATATATGAATATGTATTATCCTTTATATATATATAATATATATAATATTATAATTGTCGAATGATACATTTTAACAACGTATATTGTACCGCCCCAAAATTTCTAACTTGTGAACCTTTCAGAAAACAGGCAAGAGACTAGAGAAAATCTCTTTCCTCCAGAGTTTGTTTATAAAATCAGCGGAAGACTATTCCTTTGTTAATTCATAAGGCAAGCTGATAACTTTGGGCACGTTAGCTAAAAGAACCAAAACACACAAAATTTGGATATCCCAAGGAAAATCCGTTACAAACCCAAAATATTCAGGACGCGAGCTAAGAGCAGGAAGAAGATGTCCTGAAGCCATCTTGCAATCGCGTCATCGTCCGTGGTGTACCTAATCATCACATGTACCCATAGAATGGGTTAGTTTTGTAAAAAACTAGTAGGTGCACAAGAGAGACTACAGGAAACCGAATTAAGTACATTTAATTCAGCAAGTTATGCATATTAAAGCAAATATGCAGTTAAACAGGTAAGCAGTATAAGCAGCGCAACTGTCAAAACGTAGCAAGACGATTCATTTGATCGTAAGCTGTGAACTACCACGCAACAAGCTTGTTCTTGTTCCTAGAACGAGGTCTCTGCATCTAATCATTATCAGGTCATCGTTTGTCGCTCTCACTACTTCTAACAAACGCTTTATCCTGAACCACCTTAAACTATTCTCATCTCTCAAGGCCTTATGCGGTCAACTATCACCGGTTATGACTCACCTAAGGCGTCATACTTTCTTAGAAAAACCCACCTTTTCATAAAAGGTCCAAAACATGATCATGATCTAAAATCGCTAAAGATTTGATTCTCACATCAGGGTTCAACATGTAATCATGCTAAAGTAGAAAGCCAAAACTATAGATTCATAAGTGGCTATCCCAAACAATCTCGGAAGATCATCACAGCTCACCATAACTTTTTATGGTAATCAAAATCACAAAATCCACGTCGGATTGCTAGGTCTCGAAAAAAGTATGACCTCACAGGGAAGATATCGCCCTAGATGGTATACCTGGTCTTGGACCATACACTTCCTCACAGGAGTTCACCGTCTTTGCGGCTACCCATTCGTGGATAGTGTATATCCTCATAGAGAATCTACCAGCCTAGCTTGGTCACCTGGTCTTGGAAATGTATAACCTCACAAGGAATTACGCCCTAGATGGTATACCTGGTCTTGGACCATACACTTTCTCACAGGAGTTCACCGTCTTTGCGGCTACCCGTTCGTGGACAGTGTACATCCTCACAGAAAATCTACCACTCTAGTCGGTTACCTGGTCTTGATCATACATACTCTACAGAGAAACCTTTGGGAACCCGGTCCCCAACAAATGTCATATTCAATGAAAATCATTGCGATACACGCATCAACACAAATGATCGCTCTCAGGGTCGATAGCCACTATTACAATCAACAAGATCAACGTCGGATCACCTGGTCTAGGAAATGTATAACCTCACAAAGAATTCTGCCCTAGATGGTATACCTGGTCTTGGATCATACACTTCCTCACAGGAGTTCACCGTCTTTGCGGCTACCCGTTCGTGGACAGTGTACATCCTCACAGAGAATCTACCACTCTAGCCGGTTACCTGGTCTTGATCATACACGCCCTCAACAGATATCATACTCAGTGATACATTCATCAATACAATTGACTGCTCCGAACAATTGACTGCTCTTGGGGTCAGTAGCCACAATATGGGCACAAGCATATATATCAGCAATATGCATCGTATCACTTTACATGGTAAAACAAAACACAAGATCACCCATTCCTTTAATAAGGTTCTATGAACCATGAACATATTATCGCATACTTCCAACATTTCTTATCACGTGGCATATCAATCACATCACACAGAAATATATAATACTATGCATCGTATTATTGCCACAAAGAACATTGCAATCCTCAAATAGGACCTCAAAGCATGCGTAAATGACACATGAGAACACGCAGATATGGCAATCCAGCTGATTCTATAGGCGAAGAGTAACTAACTCTATCCGACAGACAAACAAAACAACTGAATAAGACAAGCACTCATAACAATGTTCACGATACATACAATTACCATCAAATGGCTCAGTCCATCAGCAAGTAATTAAATTAATCGTAAGGCACAAACCATTGCATCGCAAGCCATTCATAAGCTATACATGATAAGCAATTATACGGCAGCAGTTATATCACAATATGTAAGCGGCTTATAAGACAAGCAGCCACATCAATCCTAGTTGTCACCAGTTCGTAGATTACGAGTTGTATGCAATCACATCAATCATAAGAGACACAAGCCAACAAGTGCTACGTTACAATAAGCACCAAGCAGTTCGACCAAGGGGTAAAGCAAGTAATTAACCAGTATTAACAGACTTTATGTTTTGATATTACTGGCCTGCGGGTACGCACAGGAAAAACGTAAAAACAACTAAGACTAGTTCGGGCGTCTGTTATTCTATGTATTTTCAATAACCCGAATAGCTAGTTGAGTCTGCTCCTAAAGGAACGGCTTTAGCCGAGAGAAGATTCCTCAAAGGCAGGTAAGCAGTGCCACGGATGCATCCAACTTCTGCAGAAGTGTTGAGCTAACTATTGTAGCCCCTTTCCCCTAACTCCAATGACTGAGGAGGCCGGATCATTGCTTGTGGGGTGGTTGTTAATAACCTTTCCATTAGAGTTTTGTACCGCTCTGTCCTCTCCCTTGACAGACAACAAGAAGTGAATGGGTGCATTAGGGTTGCTTAACTAAGGACTCATCCTATGTTGTGGTCTTTAAACAACTCGAGCATCTTGCCTGTGAAGGCGAATGTGAGGTCATTTTATGTGATTACAGCATTGTGCATTTAGCACTATTCGAGGTTGCACGATCGTCTCATCCGATCATCGCAGTACTAGCATGTAGAACACGACTACAAGTACTCTAGGATGAAAGGTGTATAGTTCCTCAATAGGAACCTCAACAGAAGTGTTTCACAAAGATGTAATGCTTCTCAAACTATACTTTGACATTCTTTGTCTTTTGAAACAGCCAGCAGCTTGTGCCAACATTTGGCATGTGATTATCTCGAATCTCATTCGCTATCGGGATATCTACATGCCTCGCATGACTCGATACCGACCTCGATAGACGGAATATGGGTTTCTCAACAGAATCAACCAATCACATCCTTCCAAATGCTTCGATTTGAGTAGTCTTTGATACTTTTGCGCAGCTCTCTAAAATCTCAAGTCGACTCTGCAGGACTGCATACACGAAGAGCCAGGATCCTTGCAAGGTATCTCTCTCCTTAGACGAAGATGTATCGCCAGCTCCCAACTCAACTCTCGTCGCAAGAGAGTGGTAAATGCCCCTTGCATCCTCCACGAGGATGCCTCTAAAGCGTATGCAACGAGCGAAAACCTGAGCGTCATCTACAATAGCAAGGCAGTAACAACACATGCAAAAGCAAGGGCCTGAGCGCAAAGCGTGACGGTAAAGTAAAGACTGTAAGCAGGAGTGCAACGCAAAGCCTGAGCACCAAGCGCGACGGCATAGAAAAGACCGAAAGCAGGAGTGCAACACAAAACCTTTGCACAATGCGCGACGGCATAGAAAAGACCAAAAGCAGGAGTGCAACACAAAACCTTTGCACAATGCGCGATGGCAAAGCAAAGACTGTAAGCAGGAGTGCAACGTAAAACCTTTATGCAATGCGCGACAGCAAAGCAAAGACTCGGCATAAAGTAAAGGACAAGAATCACGAAACCGCATCCTTGAGTTACATGCATACTCGTATAAATATATATGATATATATATATATATATATATATATGCATATATATTTATTTAATTATCCTTTTTAGTTAATTGAACCCAATTCAATTGTCCAAGTCTTCTGTGCAATCTTCCCCTACCTTGGAGAGTTGCAAGTTTGTTGGCATCTACGGGTGTAAACGATGGACGGCTCGGGTCGAGGAGCGCAAGCGGGATCCGTCGTACGAGCTGCAAAAGTGACGATCTTAGCAAGCTAATATCAAAAATAGAAGGTCAGAGGCACTGTCGCCGTCCTGACGTAACGAAAGCAGAGGCAGAGGCATCGTGCCCTTGCACATCTGTTACAAGCGCAAGAAGCAGGGGCAGGGGCTGCGAGCCCCTACTGACCTGCTGTCAGTAGACTACGAGGAGGCAGAGGGGCTGCACCACTACCTTGTGAAGGCAACGAGGGAGGCCAAGGTGTCGCCCTGTCTGCTAGAAGAGCAAAGAGACAGGGGACCAAGCCCCTACCCGCTCGCACAAAGGGGGAGGCAAGAGGCTTCTCCCCTGCCTGCAGAATACGCAAAGAGGCAGGGGCTTGGCCCCTGCCTGTCGAACACGTAAACAAGTAGGGGGTGAAGCCCCTGCTTGACGCCCGAAAAGAGGGAGAAGGGAGGGGGCTTGACCCCTCCCCAGAACAATGGGGGTGTAGGGAGGGGCTCGACCCCTCTCCCCTGCCGTAACAAGGAGCAGGGAGGGGCTCGGGCCCCTCCCCTGCCGTAACAAGGAGCATGGAGGGGCTTGAGCCCCTCCCCTACCGTAACAAGGAGCAGAGAGGGGCTCAACCCCTCCTGCGTACTACGAAGGCAGAGAGGGTCGAGCCCTCCCCTGCGACGATCGAAGGCAAGGAGGGCTCAAGCCCCTCCCTGCGATAAACAAAGGTAGAGAGTAGAGAGACAGCTAGGAGGGGTGCTCGGCACCACCCTCATGGTAGACCCAGAGAGAGGCAAGGGGGGTTCGGCTCCTGCCGAGAAATGAAAGGCAGGGGCCAAGGCCCCTGCAGACCTATGATATACAGGCGATAGGGGGCGTCGCCCCTGTCGACAAAGGACAGGTAGGGCTCCCGCCCTTGCCGACCTACCAGAAACGACAGGCATAGGTTTTAGCCCCTGCCGATCCAAAAGTTTCAGGTGACAGGGGCGATGCCCCTATCAGCCTGCCAAAAGATGACAGGTAGGGGCCACAGCCCCTATCGACCAAAGGCAACAGAGAGAGAGTGAGGGGCAGGGGCTAGAAACCCCTGTCAGTCGATCAACAACAGGCGGCAGGGGGCATCACCCCCTGCCAATCAGTCGGTCACACGCGACAGGCGGCATCACCCCTGTCGGCCTGTTGACTGAAAGGGAGGAGAAGAAAAGGGGGAGAGGAGAGAAAACAAGAGAAGGAGAGGAGTGTACTTGGAAGTTGTTGGCATCGGCGACGGCGTCGACGGAGGGAACGAAGGCAGTCGGTGGCGGCAGCAGCGGAGGGGGTCTTCGATGAGCAGAGGGAGCTCCGACGTTGAGGGCTCCTCTGCGAAACCAAAGAGGCACGAGGGTATGGGGGTCGGGTACGGAGGCGTTGTCGGCGAGAGAGAGTCGGGGGGAGAAGGGAAGAGAGTGAGTGTCAGGGAGAGAGAACGAGAGAGCAAGAGAGGGGAAGGGGTTTCGTATTTGAAACCCCCCCTGTCTCACTGTCTTTAGAAGACTCAAGGGAGGCGATGAGGCTATGCCCGACCGCCTCACCTTTTGGATCCGGGTCGGGTCCAAATCTGGATCCGACCCGGGTTCAACAAATTTTATTTTATTATTTTTTTTTGTGGTTTTATATATACTCCCTCTCGTCTCTACCACCTTCTTCCCTTTACTACCAGACAGTAAATTGCCTCTTCTTCCTCTCAGTCGCCTCCATCCCCTTCTCCTTCCAAGTTCTAGTTGAGCCTTGTGGCAAGGAGGAGGGTCTCCACTAGTAGAACTGCAGCTTAAAGGATTGTATAGTGGTTATTCGGCACCTTGGGGATTCTCTGTGCAGTGGTGTTGATTCTTGTATAGTTTTGGGATTATATTTTTGATGTTCTTGCACGTTCCAGGAAGGTATAATGTCCTACTCCTATGATTTCTAGAAAGTACACAACATGTTGATGTTTTGTATGCATGTATTTTTTAGGAACCATGTTAGAAAAGGAGAGATTTATGAGAAACTTCATGTTTTTGCTTAATATATGACTTGAAATATGCTTAGCATGTGTCTCTAAAGCTTAACGTTATGTAGTTTTGATTCCATGTGCAAAATAATGGAATTTGAGCATGAACCCATGCTTGAACCATCATTTTTCTTGAGTTTTTGGACTGTTTTCAACTCTATCCAAACCAAGGAGTCGACCCTTGCGAGGCAAGAGTCAACCCTGTTATTTCTCACCTTCAGGTGGGTTTTCCTTGTAGTACAGGAGTCGACCCTCGTGTTCAAAGAGTCGACCCATTTGTTGTTCTTTATGTAAAGCTAGCTGAGAGTCGACCCTCGTGTTTAGAGAGTCGACCATTTTTGAAAAAGAGTCTACCCTCGAGTTCAGAGAGTCCACAATTTCTGAAAAAGAGTCTATCCCTGAATGCTAAGAGTCCACCCTTTCTAAAAAAAGTTGACCCCTGTGAGCCAAGAGTCGACTCGTGTTTTCCAAATAGGTTTTCTTGGTATTTTGAGTTCGGGTTTGGGTTAGAACACCCCAGAAACATATTAGGAGACTTATATTTATGGTATTTTTGGGTTTATTGCATAAAATTATGTTTGGTAGTCTAATGAAGGACTCGGGTTGTGTTGAAATGCATGGGTACATGAGCATCATGCATGGTATGATGCATATGTTTGTGCATGTTTTCCTTTTCAGTATTTCTAGTAAAAGCAATATTGTTTGTCAGTAGCATAAGTGTGGCACTATGTGATTTGTACAAGCACGACTTTGCTTGTGGTCGTATTTGCAGGTGTTACAATATTTATTATAGTACTTATGTCAGTACGAGATTTTAGTTCATGTATTGCAAGAATATGCAATATGTGACTGAATGCATGACATAAAAATGATGTCAGTTAAGTATGGCTTGTATGGGCATTGGCCAAAGTCCCAAGAGGGGTACGGTACTATACATAAAGAATTAATTCAGAAAAAACTATACTAAAGGATTGATTTGTGTTCGCCAAAGTATTTGGCTGGAGCAAGCTTGTCAAATATGAACAAGCATTAGCACCAACCTTGTGGCAAAGCGTGTAATGCTAGTTGGTCAATTGTAGACCATTCCTAGCCACAGGGATTAGGGGACACTGGACTCCGATACTTGAGGCGGAGGTAGAGTTGTTACAGTAAACCTAGTAGTGCACTACGTGACTTCAAAAATGAATAAGATTCCTGTATTCTGGGTTTCGGGGAAAGGGACGCCTTGATGAAGGGTCCCTAACTCTGGTATAAGTGTCTCAATATTTTTCAAAGGTTAAAAGACATAAGGAAATGGTTGAATGAACACCCTTGGATAGGCTGAAGATACCTACAATGGCCAGGGGAGTGATGCTTCTTGAATTTAAATCCAGATCATAACAAAAAGTATGTGTTAAGCATCTCATATTAAGCAATAAAAAATAAATAAAGATTTAATAAAATATTGATGCATGTAAAAGTAGGCATAACATGAGTCTATGTGTTGGTGCCTTGGGCACTAAGGGTTGACTCTTGAGTTTGGAGGGTCAAACTCTGTTTGTTTTTAATTGAGGTTTTGTTACAATTAAGGGTTGACCCCTATGTTTGGAGAGTCAACTCCTTTTGAATATAGTTATGACTTTCTGTTCTAAGAGTCGACCCCTGTGTTTGGAGGGTCGACTCTTCTTGTGTAGTTAATGTTATGTGTTCCAAGGGTCAACCCTTGTGTGCGTAGGGTCAACTCCTTTTTGGGTTTATTGATGTTAGGCTTGTTTCTTATATATGTGTGTATACTTTGGTCTGTGAGTCGACCTCAGTTGGGGTTAGTCAACTCTTTTGAGTTATTTTCTTGTGTTGGATAAACCTGAAGGTTAACTCCTATGAGAGGGGTCGACTCTTCGTATTTAACAATTAAGGATCTTTGACAAATGGACTTTTGGTTTGGCTCGTACTCACCGGTGATCATGTGAGTAGTGGGATGGTACGACAACAAGTTGTTTCTTATCGTCGACATTAAAAATTTCAGGAACCAAGACAAAGGCGGAATAGAACGCTGCTGACACTGGAGGCTCATGGAGCTTGATGGGTGGACTCTAGGACTTCCTTTTGGGAAACCTTTTAGAATTTTGGGATTGTGATGTATAAACTCGTATATTTTGTGAATGAAGAAAATATAATAAATTTTGACTAAGTGCTCAAACTCATTCTCATTAGTGATCCTGGTTTGATTGGACTGGTTTAGAAAGAACCTTTATACAACTTTTATGTTTTTGAATAAAACTAAAAGTGTTTCACCAAGGTTTTTTTTTAATATATATACTTAGTAAAAATTTGGGTGTTTCAATTTTTGGTATCAGAGCAGTCCTGAAGTAAGTCTAGATCCAGTCCAAAAGTTTGAACTTCGTGTTCTGTCGACGTTCCACCACCAATGAATAGAGTTTTATGCTAGCAGACATAGTATATTCTTTTCTTGGTAATTGGAATTGTGATGAGTTCCTTTCCTTTTATTAATAGATGTCTGACACACCTCCTCTGGGGATTCCGTCAAAGGCTAGTCAACCCCATAGTTGGGCCAAGTAGATGGATTTTATGATGGGGCCATCAACGTGTTGGCCTGGGCATAACAAATGTGACCAAATAAGGTATCTTATAAGTGATTTCTAGAGTTTCATTCGCCAGGTTTTAGGAAAACACGGATCCAGAAAAGGCCAAATATTGGATCAAGGAGTTGAAGAGGATGTTCACTATTCTTGAGATTCTTGATTATAAGAAGACCATGTTTGGATCCTACCAACTAAAGGACGAGGAAAAGCAATGGTGGGAGACCCTCCGAGAAGTTTGATTCGAGTCGGCGCCAGTGATTCCCTGGGTAGACTTCAACGAGGCATTCTACGATGCTTACTTTCCAGTTCATGAGCAAGAGCGTAAGATATAAGAATTTTTTGATCTGAAGCATAATACACTGTCTTTACCCGAGTACACCAGCCATTTCAAACGCCTTGAACGTTATTGTCCGAACACTTATACCACTGAGCGGGCTCAGGCAATGAAGTACACCCGAGGTTTGAAGGATGGACTTCAAACCAAGGTATTGTTGCGAGGTTCACAGACACTAAACGAGGCCATAGAATCGACCACCAACATGGAAGAAGATTGGGCAGCATCAAAGAAGGCTCATAAGCCTGCAGAGTCATCAAAATTAAGGCGGGACAACAGGAGGTTTGTCCTCAAGAATCATGTAAAGGCTACAACATACAAGCCTTATGAATAGAGACTACCTATCGCTGGGGTTTGCCCAAAGTATCTGAGGAAGCATGATGGGCATCCTTGCCCACTTGAGACCGGCATCTGCTTTTAGTGCCGATTCTGCCGAAAGTTGGGGCACTTTGCCCGAGATTGTAACGCCCCAAAATCGTGGACTTGAAACATTTTATGAAAAATGTTGAAAGCTTTGAAATCAATCATTTATCAGAGTTTAAAACAGAAGTTCAGCGGAAGATCAGGTTCAAAACAGCAAGTCCCTAGACCTTGGGCGCATTACAACCAAAAGCAGATTTTCCCCTTATAAACCGATTTGCATTTCAAATATATATTTTATTGAAATGAAAAGAAGAACCACATTTTGGTAATACAGTTTTAGAAATTCAGAATTTAAATCAAAAGAGATGCTTTCAAGAAACTTCATACCACATCTATCAAAAGTATCCCCAGGAGCGCAACGTCAGGAAAGGGCATTTGCCTTGGATGCATCGCGTCATCGTGCCATCGCAAGCTGTATATCTTGTTCACCACCTACCCATGAAATGGGTCAGTCTCACAACAGACTAGTAGGGGTGCAAAGGACAAGAAAGAACCAAAGGCTGCAATAAGCAAGATAAACGCTAGATCAAGCAGGAACAAGCAAGACTAGCAAATCTAACCAAAAGTGTTGTAGAGTAAGCAAGGCTCTAGTAGAACAACTACACACAAGAGCAGGAAGGATCAGAGTGTTAAACGAACAACTATAGCAATCCCACAGATATAATAGGTGAAGAGTAACTAACTCTATTCACCAGTCAAGCAAAGCAATTGCATAAAACAGGTATTCATAACAACACTCGTAATACATACAAGTACCATTATATGGTTCTATCTATCGACAAGTAGATATGATAAGCAATCATGCGGTAGCAGCTATATTACAAAAGGTGATAACTAGCATAATGTTCCTAGTATAAGTAATTGACTAGTATGAGAAGCTAGTCATTCCTTAGCAGAACTACGCAAGCAGTTTAACCAACCAGGGTAACGCCTCGACAGGCGTACCTAGCTCAACGAGTAGCATACCTAACTACCGAGCTAACAAGCAAGCAAGCAATGCACGTCACAACATGCATATCTCATGATCATGTGTATAAGTTATATCTTGTCTCATTATTGAGCAGGTCGTTGTGGGTACGCACAAGGCAAAACGTAGAAACAACCGAGATCAATTCGGGGGTTCATTATGCTATGTATTTTATTATACCCCGAATGACTGACTGAGTCCGCTTCCTAAGAGGACGGTCTGTGACCAAGAGAGTAAATCCCCAAAGGCCAAAACAAAGGCCCAATGGATGCGCATCCGTACTTCTGCAGAAGTGTCCTAAAGGATTTCCCCTAACCTCCGATGACTGGGGAAGGTCGGATCTTTGCCCAAGATTGCCATTAATGACTGTCCATCGGAGTTTTGTACCATCCATCCTCTCTCTTGATGAACCATCCCGAATGAGCACGACGGAGGGTTTCTTAACCGCCGTCCCATTCTACATGCTCTGGTCTTTCAACCCAATCGAGCATCTTGCCTGTGAAGGCGCATGATTATTATTTAGGTGAGTTATACGCGCCATTGCGCGTTCGAGGCAACCATACAATTCACATCCTACTCACCGCGGTACGCATCGTACCAATTCAAATGTACAACCACGATGAAAGTGGTCAATCCATAGTGAGGGTAGAAACATCATTCTTGTGATCCCAAACACATGTCATTGCATGTTCGAGGCAGACATAGGCCTCTCATCCTACTCATCGTAGTACGCAACGTACCTGTTTAAAAGTACAACTGGGGTGCAGAGGGCAAGCCCCTGCAGGCAAAACGCAGGAAACAGGGGTAGAACCCCCTGCTGAGGAACAACAGAGGGTGCAGGGGGGCGAAGCCCCCTTCCGAGAGGCAACACAAAGGCAAGGGGACCCCTCCCCCTACCAAGAAACAACAAGAGAGTAGGGGGGCTCCGCCACCTACCGAGACAACAACATAAGGCAGGGGGCGAAACCCCCTGCCGAAAAACAAGAGCAACGACAGGGGGGGCTCGCCCCTTGCCGGGAAACCAAAAAGAAGGTAGGGGGGCTAGTCCCCTACCACACACAAAATGGGGGTAGGGGGCAGAGCCCCCTGACAAACGACCCCAAGAGGCAGAGGTGAAACCCCTACCGAAAAAAAAAACAACAGGGGGGCCCAGTCCCCCTATCGACCCACTGCAAAGAAGCAGAGGGGAAAGCAGATCCCCCCCTCCTCCCCTGTCGAACGAGCAAAGACAGGGGGAATGGAACCCTCTGCTGACAGAGGGCTCAACCCCCCTGTCGACAAGCGGCGACGACAGGGGGCTGAGTCCCCCTGTCGACCCACAACAAAAAGGCAGGGGGGGTGACCCCCTGCCGACAAGAGGTGACAGGAGGCTCAGCCCCCCTGTCGACCTATCCTGCACAAAGGAGGAGAGGGGAGGGTTATACCTTCGAAAACAGCAACGGGGGAGTCGAGAGGGGCGGCCGACGGCAAGGAACCCTCGCCCGAAGGGTGAGAGGCGAAGAGGAAGAGATCTCGCATCGTCGGGGCCGATCGTCGGAAAAGATGGCCGACAGCGAGATGCTGGCGTCGGCTCGAAGAGGGGAAAGGTGCCTGCTGGCGGCGGTTGCAGGGGGACACTGCAGAGAGGGGGTTTGCCGGAGCTCAGAGGCCATTGTTGGCGCAGTCGTCGGCAGACAGGGGGAGTCCTGGATCGTCGAAACTCAGAGGGGAGGCGGCCGGACGGAACTGCTCGTCGGCGTCTCCGATTGTCGGCGGCAGCGACGTGAGGGGGGGGGGGCGAAGCAGATGAGAGAGAGAAGGGGCAAGGGTTTTGAACCCTCGCCCGAGACGCCTGCGTCTTTTAAACGACGCAGGTTTTCGAGGACTCGAGAACCCGGGTCTGGGTTAAGCTTGGGTCCGATTTGGACCCGGATCCGGGCCCGGCAAAGCAGCCTAGACCCCGACACGTGTCCGACACGTACAGGGCACGTGTCTGACACGAGTCGGACGCGATTTTTTTTATCTCTCTTTTTACGGTTGTTACAAAGATTGTCCCCAGAAGAATACACAATCCCAACCATAGCAGCAGCAGCCCCAATAGATTCAGTAGCCGAAGAAGCCAAGTAGATGTGTGTACGTAGCCACCGCTAAGGAGGTGGGTCCGAGCAAGTATTTTTGAAGGATTTGCCTGGTTTACCACCAAATCGAGAAATCGAGTTTGCTATCGATCTGGTACCTGAAACTACTCTAGTTTCAAAGGCACCATATCGTATGGCCCCAGTAGAGTTGGTAGAATTAAAAAAGCTATTACAATAGTTGTTGGATCAAGGCTTTATCGAACCAAGTGTATCGCCTTGGGGTGCACCAGTATTCGTGAAAAACAAAGACGGATCATTGAGACTTTGTATCAACTATCAGATGTTGAATCAAGTAACAATTAAGAAAAAATATCCACGACTAAGGATTGAGGACCTGTTTGACCAGTAGAAGTCAGCCAAAGTGTTTCCTAAAATTGATCTTAGGTCTGTTAAAATACAGTTTGCGTATGGATCTGGATCCAGATCCATACGCATGTTAAATGAAATACATGCTCAATATAACCTCATTAATGGCATTCTTGTAATATCATTGTATATTTGTTTTACTTTATAAAGTTTAGGGTTTTGGAGGTCGAGCTATTGAGTGTCACCCCAGCCATTGTGCATCTCTCTCTCTCTCTCTCTCTCTCTCTCTCTCTCTCTCTCTCTCTCTCTCTCTCTCTCTCTCTCTCCTTGTTTCCTGTGGAAGCTGAACCAGATACATACGAAATCAAATCTGATATGGTATCAGAGCTAATGGTCGCGAAATCGTATCAAAGGTGTGTTCAGCGAGATCTAAAGAAAAAGGTTTTGGATTCATCCTTCCCCTCTTTTATTCTCCTCTCCTAATCTTCTCTACTACTCGTTCTTTTTCTGATTGAAGCAATTAGCAATCCTACCATATGTCCATCTTCTGTTACTCATTTTTTTTGTTATTCTCGTTCATTGGTATCTGTTTATCTTCTTCATTCAATCCATCGTCTATGTTGGTTCCATCTTTTCCTCAACATCAACGACTGCATCCTTGAATTGCAGACATATTTTTTATCATCTGTCTATCTTCTGTTACTCATATTTTTTTGTTTTTTGTTATTCTCGTTCATTGGTATCTGTTTATCTTCTTCATTCCATCGTCTGTGTTGGTTCCATCTTTTCCTCAACATCAACGACTGCATCCTTGAATTGCAGACAAACCGACTGCAGTCCCCTTTTTATTTCAAACCAGCTTTTTGATTCCACAAGTTTTTCTTTTCCTTTATTGCTGCTTTAGTGTTCTTTGTGCAACGCTTTTGGTAGTACAGGTATATGCCTTATTAAAGTTTTACTGATTGATTAAGTGATCTCAAATTTGTTTATTTCTTTTCATTCATCTTGTTTGCTTATTCATTGTTCCACTGATATGGATTACTCTTCGTCATCTGATCCCTCTGCAAATTTCTTGAGTCAGCTCGTTACAGAAAAACTTACTCATTCTAATTTTTTGACCTGGAAGAGGCAAATCCTTCCTTTTATACGAAGTCTGGATCTCGATGAACATTTGGATGGTTTAGTTCCTATACCACCATGGCTTATTTTGCAGAAAACCAAGGATGAGAAGGGTGACACAATTACCATTTCTATTAAGAATCGAGAGTATACAGCTTGGAGGAAGCGGGATCAGTCTTTGGTTGCTTATATTACGTCAACACTCTCTCAAGAAGTGTTGGTTACTCTTTCAGATGATTGCACTGCGGCGGATCTGTGAAGTAAGTTGTCTCAGACATACTCTCAGATATCAGAAGCGCGAGTTATATACTTAAAAAATGAATTTCAAAGTTTGAAGAAAGGCTCCATGACAGTCATGGAATACATAGGTTGTTGTTGGAAGTGCTATTGCAGATAAAGATAAAGTTCAACAACTTCTCAATGGATTGGGTCTTGATTTTGACATGTTTACCACAGCTTTATCATGCCTTCCTCACTTGCCCACTTTTGACGACCTCCAAGCGAAACTTCTCCAGCATGAGATGATTATGAAACAAAGGGCAGAAGGAAATGAATCAGCTTGTCCTCATTCTGTTTTGGCCATGGACACTTCTGTAGGTTTTGGACGAGGGAATGGAGGGCATCAAGGAGGCAGAGGCCGCGAACGTTTTGGGCAGGGAGGACGTGGTATCTTGCCTACACCTAATATTTCAGGGGTTTTTAATACAGGGAATCAGAGGAGAGTGCCCACTTGTTTCTTATGTAACAAAAGAGGACATGTGAAAGCTGATTGTTGGTTCAATCTACAGAATAGAGGAAAAATAAACAAAATTGAGAATAAACCAGCTACTGCTGTGGACACAAAAGTGCCATCCACAGATGTGCAACAACTTTTGTTATCAGCATTGTCACAGATGACGATCAAGCAAAATGAACAAGGTGAATGGTATGTTGATTCAGGTGCCGCCACACATGTTACGGGTAATGCGGGTAAGTTATCTCACTTATTGCCTTATTTTGAAAAAGGTAGTATAGTTACGGGAGATGAAACTCATCACTCCATTAGTCATACTGGCAATGCACATATCCCTATGTCAAAGTCCTCACTTTACTTGTCCAATGTCCTTCTTGCTCCTAATATTAAAAAGAACATTGTTTCTGTAGCTAAACTTGTTGACGATATGAATTCTTCCATCGAATTTACTCCCTCTTCTGTTTATGTTAAGGATCTACGAACGAAGGAGACGTTCGCTAAGGGGGAGCGACAAGGAAACATGTACATCTTCAAGGAGATTCCTTCAGTGTCTTTGCCCTCAGTTCCAGTCCTCCAGTTGAAGTCGTCCAAGCATTCTTCAGTGTCTTCGCCTTCAGAGTCTTTGTTTTTTCCTTCATTGGAAGTTTTTAATTCATCTCATTGTAATAAGCCAGATATTTGGCATAGTCGTTTGGGACATTGTAGTCAGGGTTTCGTTGAAAATCTTGTATATGATGGTCTCCTTCCAGAGTCTAGTTTATGTTCATTTTTTTATAATAATAATAAGTGTTCTTCATGCGAACTCTGCAAAAGCCATGTTCTTCCTTTTCATATTATAAATAAAAGAGCTTCAAAGCCATTTGAGATTATTTGTTCCGATGTTTGGGGACCCACACCTATTCCTTCTCTTTTTGGCAGTCATTACTATGTTGTCTTTATTGATTCCTATTCCCGTTATACTTGGATATATTTCTTAAAACACAAGCATGAAGTTTTTCAAATATTTCAGGAATTTCATTCGATGGTCAAAACAAAGTTTGCTTGTGATATTGTGCATTTACAATGTGATGGTGGAGGAGAGTATTCATCGAACGAGTTTATTGCCTTTCTTCGGGATAAAGGAATAAGTCGAAAGGTTTCTTGCCCTCATACTCCTCAACAAAATGGGGTTGCAGAGAGGAAACACAGGCATATTGTCGAGAGCGCGATGAGCATGTTACATGATAGCAATGTGCCCGTTAGTCTCTGGACAGAAGTTTTTCACACATCGGTTCATATCATAAATCGTCTTCCTATGGCACTTTTGGATCGGAAATCTCCCTATTATACTTTATTTGGGCAACATCCCTCTTACGATAAGCTGCGTGTTTTTGGTTGTGTATGTTATGTACATATTGATTCATCTCTGCGAAATAAGTTTCAGGACAAGGCTGTCAAGTGCAAATTTGTTGGGTATGCAGATGAATACAAAGGTTATCGATGCTATGACCCTACTACAAAACGTATTAGGACCTCCAGAAATGTTGTTTTTGACGAACGAAATTTTCAGATCAATGACTGCAGCGTTGCCACCTCGAGAATTAGAAGTATATGATCCATGGATGAGCACAAATCTTTTTGCTAATACAGGAGAAACATGTCAAACAAATTGTCCTTCCTTCGGCTTGAGTAGGGAGTTGAATGACTCACAGATACATGTTGAATTATCTCCAGTTGAGCCACCCCCAATAGAATGCTTCTCTGGACAGATATACACTAGACGGGACAAAAATAGAGAGCCGAGGAATGTGGAAAGCATCGCCAATGATTCGGCTCAAAGGCCGTCACACATTAAGCATCCTATTCAACGATGGGTGAGTTATGAGACCTTCTCCCTTGATTTCCAGTTGTTTATGTCTCAGCTCACAAAACAGAATGAACCCACTTGTTTTAATCAAGCTCTTCAATCCCGTCATTGGACTGAAGTTATGAATGAAGAAATGGAAGCTCTTCATGAATGCCAAATTTGGGAAATAGTCCCTCGGCTAAAAGGAAAGAATGTAGTTGGTTCAAAATGGGTTTATAAAATAAAGTATAAGCCTGAAGGAAGTATTGACAGATATAAGGCGCGACTTGTTGCTCGAGGATTCACACAACAATATGGTGAAGACTACGATGAAACTTTTAGTCCGGTAGTCAAAATGGGTATTATTCGTATCATCATATCCCTAGCAGTCGATCGAGGTTGGAGCCTTAGCCAGATGGATGTTAAAAATGCATTTTTGCATGGAACTTTAAAGGAAGAAGTGTATATGGAGCAACCACCTGGTTATGCCGAGAAGGATCCTACTGCCTGGGTGTGCAAACTAAGGAAATCTCTGTATGGGTTGAAACAGGCGTCTCGTTCCTGGTTTGAAAGTTTCTCTATGCAAATTCAGAGTTATGGTTTTAGAAGATGCTCTCTAGATCACTCACTCTTTATTTACCAAAAGGCAGACATTGTTATACTTCTTCTTATATATGTTGATGACATTGTGATCACTGGGAGCTCAGATAATCATGTGTAAGACGTGAAGCAGTTTTTAATGAAAACTTTCAAGATGAAAGATTTAGGGGAGTTGCGGTACTTTCTTGGTGTGGAAGTTGACAGACAACAAGACACATTGACACTCATGCAACAAAAATACACTCTTGACCTTCTGGAAAGAGCCGGGATGACGAATTGCAAACCAGTCAGCACTCCTAGTGTATTACATCAAAGGCTGAGCTCTGAAGATGGTCATCTTTGTGTCAACCCTACAACGTATAGAAGTCTCGTGGGGATGTTACAGTACTTGACCTTTACCAGACCTGATATAGTTTATGTTGTCAATCAGGTATCCCAGTTTATGCATGCTCCAACGGAGGGTCATATGGAAGTTGTGAAGTGCATTCTACGCTATTTAAAAGGAACTATAGGAGACGAACTTGTTTATCGCAAGAACGATAATATGCATAGAGGACATGAAATCATCACTTATACAGACGCAGATTGGGCAGGGGATCCAGATGAGAGACGATCTGTCTCTGGATATTGTGTATATATTGGGCACAATTTAGTGTCCTGGAGCAGCAGAAAACAAAAGGCAGTGGCACGATCGAGTACAGAGGCTGAATACAGATCGATGGTTGCAGGCACGGCAGAAGCCACATGGATTAGACACTTATTGAGTGATCTTGGGGAGACAATTATTCGATCATTTCTTTTATGTGACAATCAAAGCGCAATAAACATTGCATGTAATCTTATCGAGCATAGCAGAACGAAGCACATTGAGATTGATCAACATTTTATACGGCAGAAAGTCGAGATGAAGGAGATAGAACTACGTCATGTTCGAACAAAAGATCAAGTGGCAGACCTGTTTACCAAGGGATTAACAAGACGTCAATTTTGGCTATTGAAGAGCAAGTTGTACATGCTCCAAAATCACGTACAACTTGAGGGAGGGTGTTAAAATACAGTTTGCGTATGGATCTGGATCCAGATCCATACGCATGTTAAATGAAACACATGCTCAATATAACCTCATTAATGGCATTCTTGTAATATCATTGTATATCTGTTTTACTTTATAAAGTTTAGGGTTTTGGAGATCGAGCTATTGAGTGTCGCCCCAGCCATTGTGCATCTCTCTCTCTCTCTCTCTCTCTCTCTCTCTCTCTCTCTCTCTCTCTCTCTCTCTCTCTCTCTCTCTCTCTCTCTCTTTCTCCTTGTTTCCTGTGGAAGCTGAACCAGATACATACGAAATCAAATCTGATAAGGTCTAGCTATCATCAACTACGAATCAAGGCAGACTATGTACCGATGACAACTTTCAGGCCTAGATATGGCCACTACGAGTTTCTAGTGATGCCATTTGGATTGACGAATGCCCCAACCACTTTTATGGATTTGATGAACCAAGTATTTAAAAACTTCTTGTATTAATTTGTAATCTTATATCGACGATATCTTGGTATACTCTGAGGATGAGGAGCAACATAAGATGCATTTGCAGATCATTTTGGAGACACTAAGAGAGCATAAACTATATGCTAAGTTCTTAAAGTGTGAAGTTTGGCTCGATCATGTTGGATTCTTGGGCCACATAATATCAGGCAAAGGTGTTGAGGTAGATCCAATCAAAGTTGAGGCAATATTGGCATGGGAGTCACCCAAGAGTGTCATAGAAATTCAGAGTTTCTCGAGACTTGCAGGATATTATCGTAGATTCATCCAAGACTTTGCAAAGATTGCAATTCTCATGACTAAGCTCTTGAGAAAGGGAGTTAAATATAAATGGACTCCTCAATATAAAGAGAGTTTTCAGAAGTTGAAGATAAGATTGACTACAGCTCTAGTGTTAGCTTTGCCAAGTGGATCGGGAGGTTTCGTAGTTTATAGTGATGCCTCAGGTACAGGATTGGATTGTGTTTTGATGTAGCATGGAAGGGTGATTGCATATGCCTCCAAATAATTTAAGATTCATGAACGCTACCCTACGTACGACTTAGAGTTGAAAGCAGAAAGATTTGGTAACATTATTTGTATGGAGAGAAATTTGAAGTGTTCTCAGATCATAAAAGTCTCAAGTATCTTTTCTCAGAGAAAGAGTTAAATTTGAGACAAAGGAGATGGTTGAAATTTCTAAAAGATTATAAGTTTTTCATCTTGTACTACCCGGGTAAGGCGAATGTGGTAGCAAATGCTTTGAGCAGGAAGGTATCATTATCGACATTGATTGGTCTGGGTTGAGATTTGTTCAACAATTTTAGCGGTTAGTAGTCGATCGTTGGGACATCTGGTAGTGTGTGGTGTTCATACATAGTGTTTGCCAAGAAATTTTAGACAAAATCGCCTAATCTCAGTAAAGAAGTCCTGATTTTTATAGATTTAGAAAAAATGCCAGTAAGCCAGAGTGTTGATTCACGTGTGACCATAATGAGATTATTAAATTCATGGGAAGATGATAGATTCCTGACGACTCATCTCTGAAGGAAGAATTGTTTGTCGAAGCGCATCGATCTAGGTACTCCATCCAGGGAGTAAAAAGATGTTTAAAGATTTGCAGAGGCATTTTTGGTAGTGCGGCATGAAGCACATTGTTGCAGATTTTGTATTAAGGTGTCTCATTTGCCAAAAGGTAAAAATAAAGCACCAAAGGCCAAGAGGTTTGTTGAGACCCTTGGATATTCCAGTATGGAAGTGAGATGACATAACTATAGATTTTATAGTTGGGTTGCCGTAGACTCGTAGACATAATGATTCTATTTGGGTAATAGTAGACCAACTTACTAAGTTCGCACATTTTATGTCGATCAGTTGAAGTAAGACTTTGAAAAATTTAGCAGATCTTTATATTAAAGAGATCATCAGACTACATGGAGTGTCATGATCTATTGTGTCTGATCATAAT
Organism: Nuphar pumila; assembly: GCF_984573655.1. Taxonomy (NCBI): domain Eukaryota; kingdom Viridiplantae; phylum Streptophyta; class Magnoliopsida; order Nymphaeales; family Nymphaeaceae; genus Nuphar; species Nuphar pumila. The sequence goes on from NC_143250.1 coordinate 41,019,411, forward strand.
CTTCGTTTCACATCCCATTTTTTGAGGTAGTTACAAAAGGAACTTGGGATGAACCTAGGATTTAATATTTCTTCACCCACAAACTGATGGACAATACCATTTAAACTTTAAAGGACACACTCTGATCTTGTGTCCTAGAATAGTCCTATGAGTGGGATCATCATGTAAAACTAGTCGAGTTTGCATATAACAATAGTTTTCACACTAGCATCGGGATGGCACCGTTCAAAGCCCTCAATGAAAGGTCATGTCAATCACCGACTTGTTGGAGCGACGTTGGTGATAGGATGATTATATCACCTAAGATTATACAGCACTACTTGGATCAGGTGAAGATGATTTGTCAGTGCTTATTGATGTCCTAGAGCAAACAAAAGAGTTATGTGCATCGAAGACATCGAGAACTTGAGTTTGGTATTGGAGACCATATGTTTATAAGAATTGCACCGACCCAAAGTGTATTCAGGTTCGGTAAGAAGGGCAAATTGAGCCCGAGGTACATTGGTCTATTTGAAGTGTATAGTGGTTATTCGGCACCTTGGGGATTCTCTGTGCAGTGGTGGTGATTCTTGTATAGTTTTGGGATTATATTTTTAGTGTTCTTGCATGTTCCAGGAAGGTACAATGTCCTACTCATGTGATTTCTAGAAAGTATGCAACAAGTTGATGTTTTGTATGCATGTATTTTTTAGGAACTATATTAGAAAAGAAGAGATTTATAAGAAACTTCATGTTTTTGCTTAATATATGACTTGAAATATGTTTATCATGTGTCTCTAAAGCTTTGTGTTATGTAGTTTTGATTCCATGTGCAAAAGAATGGACTCTAAGCATGAACCCATGCTTGAACTATCATTTTTCTTGAGTTTTTGGACTGTTTTCAACTCTGTCCAAACTCAGGAGTCGATCCCTGCGAGGCAGGAGTCGGACCCTGTTATTTCTCACCTTCTGGTGGGTCTGATTTGTAGCACAAGAGTCAACCCTCATGTTCAGAGAGTCGACCCTTTCTAAAAAATTGTCGACCATTGTGTTCAGAGAGTTGACCATTTCTTAAAAAGAGTCAACCCCTGAATGTTAGAGTCAACCCTTTCTGAAAAAGAGTTGACCCCTGTGTTTTCTAAATGGGTTTTATTGGTATTTTGAGTTCGGGTTTAGGTTAGATCACCCCAGAAACATACTTGGAGGCTTATCTTTATCATATTTTTGGGTTTATTGTATAAAATTATGTTTGGTACTCTAATGAAGGACTTGAGTTGTGTTGAAATGCATGGGTACATGAGTATGCATGCATGGTATGATGCATATATTTGTGCATGTTTTCATTTTCAGTATTTCTGGTAAAAGGCATTTTGTTTGTCAATATTGTAAGTGTGGCACAATGTGATTTGCACAGGCACAACTTTGCTTATGTTCATATTTGCAAGTATTGCAATACGTGTTATAGTACTTATGTGAGTACGAGATTAGTTATTGTATTGCAAGAATGTGCAATACGTGACTGAATGCATGACATGAAAATGATGACAGTTGAGTATGACTTGTATGGGCATTGCCTTAAGGTACCAAGAGGGGTACGATATTATGCATAAAAAATTAATTAAGAAAAAACTATACAAAATGATTGATTTGTATTCGCCAAAGTATGTGGTTGGAGCGAGCTTGTCAAATGTGAACAAGCATTAGCACTAACCTTGTGGTAAAGCATGTAACGCTAGTTGGTCAACTGTAGACCGTCTCTAGGCATAGAGATTAGGGGACATTGGACTTCGATACTCGAGGTGGAAGCAGAGATGTTGCAGTATGCCTAGTAGTGCACTACGTGATTTCAGAAAGGGATAAGATTCTCATATTCTGGGTTCCGAGAAGAGGAACGCCTTGATGAAGGGTTCTTAACTTTGGTACAAGTATCTTAGTATTTTTCAAAGGTTAAAAGAAATGGTTGAATGAACACCCTTAGATAGGCCGAAGATGCCCACAGAGGCTAGGGGAGTGGTGCTCCTTGGATTTAAAGCAGGATCGTAACAAAAAGTATGTGTTAAGCATCTCATATAAAATAACGAAAATTAAATAAAGATTCAATAAAATATTCATGCACATAAAAGTAGGCATGGCATGAGTCAATGTTTTGGTGCCTTGGGCATGGAGGAACGACTCCCATGTTGAGGGGGGTCAACCCCTGTTTGTTTTTAATTGAGATTCTGTTACAGTTAAGGGTCAACCCCTATGTTTGGAGGGTTGACTCCTCTTATGTAGTTAATGTTCTGTATTCTAAGGGTCAACCCCTGTGTGTGTAGGGTCGACTCATTTTTGGGTCTATTGATGTTAGGCATGTTTCTGAGCATCGGCTTTTAAGATTTGCAGGTTTGACTCCTCTTGAGTTTCTTATACATGTGTGTGTACTCTTTGTCATGTAAGTAGACCCCAGTTGGGGTTAGTCGACTCGTTTGAGTTATTTTCTTGTGTTGGGTAAACCTAAAGGTCAACTCCTATGGGAGGGGATGGGAGGGGTCGACTCTTCGTATTTAAGAATTAAGGATCTTTGACAAATGGTCTTTTGGTTTAACTCATACTCACTGGTGATCATGTGAGTAGTAGGATTGTACGACGACAAGTTGTTTCTCAATGTCATCAGTAAAAATTTTAAGGACCAAGGCAAAGGTGGAATAGAACCCAGCAGACACTGGAGGCTCGTGGATCTTGACGGATGAACTCTGAGACTTCCTTTTATGAAACCTTTTGGGATTTTGAGATTGTAATGTATAAACTCATATATTTTATGAATGAATGAAATATGATAAATTTTGACTAAGAGCTCAAACTCATTCCCATTAGTGATCCTGGTTTGATTGAAATTGTTTAGAAAGAACCTTTATACAACTTTTATGTTTTTGAATAAAGCTAAAAGTATCCAACCAAGGTTTATATATATATATATATATATATATATATATATATATATATATATATATATATATATATATATATATATATATATATACTTGGTAAAAATTTGTATGTGACATTGATCGTCATTGCCTCACGCTTCTTATCCTTATTTATGTACTCTTTCTCTAGGGCAAGCTGCTAAGGAAGTTCGGCTAGAGTCGGATTCTTCTCATTTAACCTCATAGCAATTACTACCATCCTCCACGAAGGAGGGAGGCTGGACAGAATGGTGGACATCTACATGCAATTAGGAATGATGTTTTCTGCCACAACCAAATATTTAACCATGACAAGCATGCAATTAACATGCTCCACAATATCATCTGACTCCTTCATCTTGCTGGAGTTGTACTTCTCCAGAAGTAGCTGAATACGAGTTTAAGAAGTCATATCATACTTTTCTTTTAGTGCTTCCATCATCGTCTTTGCAGATTCACAATCCTCAAAAACATGAATAAGATCATCTTCTTGCTTGAATATAAGGAGAGTAGTCTTTGCCAGTAAGTCATCCTCAACAAACTTGGCTAGATTCTTTTATCACCTTCGCTAGCTATATCCCCAAGGATTGGTTTATTTTTATTCAGAACATACAAAGTTTTGTTGTGAATAAGCAGGTAGTCCATCTTGCGTTGCCACGTCGTAAAGTTTACACCATTGAGCTTCTCGATTTTAGAGAGCTCAACCATAATTACTCATTTTGCCATTTTCTCAACCTTAAGAAAAAGAGATAATACTATGATTAAATTAAATTATTTCACTAGTATTATTATTTTTAATATTTTAAATATGCCTAAAAAATTCTTTTCTACGGTTTTGGAAGTTTTGAACCTCTTTAAGTAGTTTCAAAAAAGTTCTATCCTTGTTCTATAATTAATAATTTAACATAACTGCTTTTCAACAATTTTAATAAAGTTCCAAGTACCAAACATGAATTAGTTGAAAATAAATAGAAATGAAGTATTGAACAGTAAATTATAGGCAAACCAGGTACCAATAATGAATAGTAGTAATATTATAGACTGAACAGTAAATAGCAAAAAGATCCGGGCTATTTCTATAAAAACAAAAACTAAGAGGTTATTTTCTGGAATTAACCAAAAACATAGGATTTTTTAGGAAATAAAAACAATAAACCCTTTTTTGGAATAACCAGAAGATATTGGGTTTCAGGGAAAATATATCAAGAAACCCCTTTCTGGAATAACCAAAAAATATCGAGTTTCTGGGAAATCAATGAATGAAAATTACGGAAAGGACCCAGGGCAGCAACCAAATATTAGCAGGTTTAACAGAAAATTAAAGAAAAATCTAGGGCAAAAGGGTAAAATTCCTTTTAATCTCGTATAAAACCGAAAAACAGGGTTTCGATCTTTCGAGACCCTCTTTTCCCCCCTTTTTCTCTTTTTTTTTCCTTCACCACCGTAGCTGCCCTTCCGGGCTCAGCCGAGTGCCTCCAAAAATGTCCACGCCGACGGTTCAGCCAGCCACCTCCTGCGGCAGCGTCCTTCGGCCACCCATTGCGGTGACCCCTTTCGGCAACACAGGCAGTCCAGAGGCTGCCTCTCTCCGACAATACCCGCCTGCTACATCCGGTTCATCCGACTGACTTCGACAGCTCAGAGGGTCTCTACCCTCTCCGGGCACCACTGAGGGGCTCCGCCCTCTCCCCGACAGCACTCACGGCGAGCGACCTCTGGCGGGCCGACCACCCAGTCGACCGGGCAACGGACGGCGAGTTGCACGACGACGGCAAAGGGACACCACGCCCTCTGTCGGTGACTGATCAGAGAAAGAGAGAGAGAGAGCAGAGGGTCGAAAAAAAACCCTGCAGTTTTTTTTTAAGATCTGAACAGAGAGTGAGGGTCGCACTCCCCTCTCCATCTATCTATTCCTCTCTCTACGCTGATAGGGGGTCTGAGATCGGAGTGCCGCTGTGGGTGGTGCTCCGCTCTCCCTCCGTCCCTTCTTTCCTCCCTCTGACTCGGTGAAGAAGCCGAGGGTTTTGACCCTCTGCTTCTTCTCTCTCAGATCTGAATGCAGAGAGGAGGAAGTTGATCCTCTATTTTTATTTATTCATTTTTTTTCTACTCTTTGCCGACAGAGGAGGGTCGCTCCTATGTAGTATGAGAGTTGGAAAAAAGGGGTGGCTGGTCGGTGTCCTTGTGTCACACCTGAGGGTTACGCCCCCTAAAATGTCGGATCTGCCTTAGATCGGCAAATTTGCGCTTAAGGAGGCGATATCTAACCCTCGATCGGCAGATCCAGGCCCTAATTGGACAGATCTGATCTTCGATCTACATATCCGATCCCTTGAAGACCAGATCTGCTTTTCGATCGACAGATCTGGGCCCAAGATGATCATATCTGATTTTCGATCGGTTAAAAAAAACCCTTTCTCCTTTATATATATATATATATATATATATATATATATATATATATATATATATATATATATATATTGTGCTGAAGCCGCGAATGGAGCGGAGCAGTGGTGGGTAGCATAGCGGCACGACACCCGGGCTCTCATACCACTGTTAGATCACTTTTGTGTGGTTGGGTCACACCCTTTTGAATAGGGGTGCCCGCCACTAGAGCTGGGAGACGAGTGCTGTTTGCCTCGGCTCGAAAATTGAGCTCCACCAGCCGAGTTACAATCCAGCTTGTTTAGGTAAACTAGCCAAGCACGATCATATCCAGCTCGGCTCGACTTGTTTTACATTTTATATGCTTATATATTATACTGTATATATATATATATTATATATATATATATATGTGTGTGATATAATATATATATTTTATATATTATGAAGCTTAAAAATTACTTAAAATAATTTTTTTAAAGAAAACGAGCATCGGATTGTAATGAGCTCGGGCTCAGCTCGACTCGTGATGAGCTGACAAGCCGAGCTCGAGCATGCATAGCCTAAACAGCCCAAGCTCGGTTCGTTTACCAGCCCTAGGCACTAATTGGTTGGGATGTTTGGCCCGAATCATATTTTCTCCTCTAACGTCAGCCTTAGAGTGCAAGTCTCTACCATGAAACTCTTCATTTCTCTTAGCTTTGCTTTATTGAGCATAAAATATGCTTCCTAAAACTCAAACTCATGAGTATGGATTTTTAAAAAAATCTTGCCAGTTCAACATTTATATGTGAAAATTCAAGGAAGGTATATTAGAGGATTTTACACAAAAAGCGATAAGTAGTGGAAAAAACTAAGGTTCACTTATTTCAACTCTTAGGATTTGTGGCCATAAGAATGTGAAGGGGCCATCTCAATGACTTAGAATCATAAATGCATGCATGAGAGGTCGGCTCACCTCTCATGTCTCTCATGTGCGTACTTGAAAATTGACAAATGCATTTAGAAATAATTCAATTACATTGTATATTGACAAGGTAAGAATAGGAGATGACGAGGAGGCATTTTCATCAAGGAATTTAAAAGAACTCTAGTGTTTACATAAAAGGTTCTTTATCGTTTTAAAAAAGATACCAAAAAAGAAACAGAGAAAATGAACTATTGTGATAATATTTTTATCTAAGGCTATGAATACTTCATTCTTGAAGATCGAGAGTGTAACATAGTGTTCATTTCGATCCGATCTTTTTAGAGAGGAGGAAGTTGATCCTCTTGAGATCAGATCGAGAGGAGCACTCTGTTGCACTCTCAATCTTCAAGAATCGAATATTCACAACCTTAGGTAAAAAATGTTCTCTCAGTATAGTTTATTTTTATGTTTCTTTTCTAGTGTTATTTTTGGAATGATAAAGAACCTTTTATGTAAATTCCTTGTTGGAGTTGGTGAAAATGCCTCATGCTCTTTTATTCTTAATTGTTGATATGTGATGTAATTGAATTATTTCTAAATGCATTTGTCAGTTTTCAAATATGTACATGACTCATGCATGCACTTATGATTTTAGGCCGTTGAGATGTCCCCCTGTCGACGGTTTTGGATCCTCTTATTAAGGAATATTAACATTTCTTAATTAGAGGATCAAGCTGATTATGGCCACAAATCCTAATAGTTGGAACAAGTGAACCTTAGTTTTTTCCACCAATTACAACTTTTTGTGTAAAATCTTCTAATATACCTCTCTTTGTGTAAGTTTTAACATATAAATGTTGAACTGGCAAGATTTTTTTAGAAATCCATGCTCATTCCTATGTGAAGCTTTTCTTTTACATGGAAATGAAATAAACTAAGCTTAAGGAGAGGCACATACTGAGAAGATATTCCCACATCATGAGTTCGAGTTTTAGGGAGCATATTTTATCTTCAAAAAGGCAAAGCTAAGAGTAGGGACGATGGACACACAATATACATGAAGAGTTTCATGGTGGAGGCTTGCACTAATGCTGATGTTAGAGGAGATTCTATGATTGGGGATGAACAACTATAAGGTGTTTGGCCCCAACCAAATAGTGCCACGTAGTGCCTGCTGGGTTGGTAAACGAACCAAGCTTGGGATGTTTAGGCTATGCTCGTTAAGGCCACACCCTAGCTCGAGCTCAACTTGTCAGCTCAACACGAGTTGAGTTGAGCCCGAGCTCATTAGGAGCCGAGCTTGGGAAGCCGATCATGAGCTGGCTCATTTTCTTTAAAAAAAATATTTTTAAGCTTGATAATCTATTAAATAAATATATAAAACATATATATTATATTATATAGGTATAAAATAAAAAAATATATAAGCATATAATATGTAAAATGAGTCAAGCCGAGCTTGCTATAATCGTGCTTGGCTCGTTTACCTAAACAAGCTAGATTGTAACTCGGTTGGCGGAGCTCAATTTTTTAGTCTAGGCAAACAACAAGTTGCTCATCTGATCTCCCAGCTCCTGTGGCAGGCACCCCTATTCAAAAGGGTGTTAGCAAAGAAGATGGCGCAAGTCACGATAATCCTGCTCCAAATAATAAACTCAAGTTTATCAACTTAGCAGCAGGTCACGATAATCCTGCTCCAAATGATAAACTCGAGTTTATCAACTTAGCTCAAGAAGTTACTTGAGATAACGATAAACTCGAGTTTATCGTTCCAGCTCAAGAGGTTAAAGTTATTGAGGATAATAACGGTCCAACTCAAGAGGTTACTAAAGATAATAACAGCCCAGCTCAAGAATCGGATAATACTCTTACCATGTTAAAAAGGTGTAACCGAATGGATAATGATAATCAACTAAAACAATAAAAGTTGATAGACTATGTAACCAACTCAGTAACTATTTTTAATAGAAGAAAACTCCACATGTAGTGTGTTGAGTAGAGTATCGTGGACGCAGGTGATTAGTTCATCGAACCATGTTAATATCGTGGTCTCATATCCTTGTGTATGTTTCTCTTTATGGTATCAAAGCATTAGTATCGTAGGTGATTGTGATCCTCATCTTCAATGGCTTCATCATCCATTGACAACTCTATCAAGTTCTCGTACCCCTTCAACTTGAATGTGGTGAACTTCGTCACAATCAAGCTTAATCACTCAAATTTTCTGTTGTGAAAAACACAATTGCTTGGCTTCATTGAAAGCCAAGACATGATTTGCTTTGTAGATGGTGAAACTCTAGTCCCAGTTCAAACCATCAATGGTGTCTCAAATCTAAATTTTATTGTCTGAAAGAAATCTGATCGGTTGTTGCGAGGATAGATCACAGGCACTCTATCAGAAGAAGTGCTAGGTCTCATCGTTGGCCGTCAAACATCCAATGAGGTATGAAATACTCTCATTAAAGCCTTTACTCATGTTTCTAAAGAACATGATTTTTTATTGACACAAAAGTTACAAACCTATCTAAAAAGAAATCTTTTGGTAAATGAATATGTCAATGGATTAAAAAACAATTGTGATGAACTTGCGACTATTGGCAAGCCCGTGGAAGATGAAACCATGGTGTTCTGGCTCTTGAATGGTCTTGGTTATGAGCATGATGCTTTTATAATAAATATACTAAAGCTGCCCATTCCGTCATATGATGACATGGTCGACTTGCTTCAAGGGCATGAAACCATGCGCACCATGCATGAAGAAGGTGTGGATGAGAATTTTGCCTTTATTGGGCAAAAATTATCAATCAGAAAAATTGATTTAATCCAAAGCAACAATTTAGTTCGAAGGGTCGTGGCTTTATTCAAGCTGCTAAGGTGATGGTGGATTCAATCAAAATAAAGGCAAACCTAGTTTAAATCAGCCGAATGCTAAAACCAATCAAGGTAAGGAAAATGGGGTCTTATGTCAAATATGTGTCAAGATGAATCACAGTGCCATCAATTGTTGTCATCGTTTTAATCATGTCTATCAAGTTGAAGATATTCCATAGGCTCTCACTGCCATTAAATTCGTAGATAGCCAAGATCAAGATTGGTTCCCTGACACAGGAGCTACCTCTCATATTACGGTCAACTCAGGTAATCTCAAAACTTGCTCAAAGTATTGTGGTTTAGAAAAAATTATGGTTAGAAATGATACTAGATTAAATATTACTTATGTAGGGTCTACAAAGATTGAAAATGATGATCACTCTCTTCAACTAAATAATGTTTTGGTTACTCCCGAATTTAAAAAGAACTTGTTGACCGTAAGCCAATTAACCTCTGATATGATCTGTTTGTTTGAGTTTTCATCTGCTGGTTTTGTGATTAAGGATAAGAGGACAGACAAGCAAGTGGCGATAGGGAGCAGAGTAGGAGATTTGTATGGATTCGACAACTCAAGGAACAAGATTGATCGTGAGTAGCAAGTTTCTTTTCTTCAAGGTTTAAAATCTCTGGTTGGGAAGTATGGCATCAACGACTTGGGCATGTGCATGCGTAAGTTGTTGACTTTCTTGAAAAGAATAAGTTTATTTCAATAAAGTCGAAGTCTATTCAAAGTGCAATATGTGCAAGCTGCCAAATGGGTAAAATAAGTCGGATTCCTTTTCTCTTTGTTGATGATCATTGCATGGAGTTGTTTGGAAATGTTCACTGTGACTTATGGGGTCTTGCTCCTGTTAAGTCCCATCAAAAATTCAGATTCTATGCAGTTTTTATTGATGAATATTCTCATTTTTCATAGATATTCTCTCTTAGATATAAATCTAAATTATGTACAAAATTTATTGAATTTCATAAATATGTCCAAACTCAGTTTGAAAAGCAAATAAAAATATTTTAAACAAATGAAGGGAGTGAGTTTGAAAGTGTTGAACTTGAGAAATATTTAAAGATGAATGAGATTATTCACTATAAAAGTTGCCCGAAAACCCCAGAACAGAATAGAATGGTTGAACGAAAGCATAGGTCTATCACTGAACTAGGGTTGACTATGCTTTTTCATGCTTAGATTCTAGTTTGGTTTTGAGTTGAAGCCTTCTTAACTACAGTCTTAATAATCAACCACTTGCCAACACTAAATTTAACTATGAAAACCCCATATAAGAAGGTGTTTAGGAAGAGACTGGACTATATAAGTTTGAGAGTTTTCAAATGTCGATATTTTCCCTACCTTTGAGACTATGCCACAAACAAATTTGACTCGAAGACATTACCATGTGTATTCCTGTGTTATAGCGATCATCACAAGGGCTATCATTGTCTATTTTCCCCTACTGGCTGGGTTTATACATCAAGACATATCGTGTTTGATGAAGGTATCTTTTCTTACCAAAAACCATGGTTACTATTCTCAAAAAACCAAATGAGTGAGTTAATAAGTTTAGAAGAATGGTCGAATAAGTCAGTTATTAAAGACTCAAATCATCATCATCACGTTCCAGCTGAGTCTAATAACCAACAGGATCCAAGGAACCTGAATTGTGAGCAACGGCATGGTGAGTTGGTCATACCAAGAGAGATTGTCCAAAATGACCCACCTAGCGTTCCACCTCAGGGTACTCAAGCTAGAAACTCAAGTCTTGATGAAAATCACAGTAGGCAGTCAATTGCTAATGAAATAAGTGAAGAAGGCACCTCTGATACTCATGGTTCTCGAGTTCATCATATGGTCACTCGTATGAGGGATGGAATAGTAAAGCCCAATCTCAAATATTTTGTTGTTTTGTCCATTCCTCTAGAACTTACGAGTCTCAAGGCTGCTCTTGCTCATAAAAGGTGGTGTGATGCAATACATAAAGAGATGCATGCTCTCAATCTCAATGATACATGGGATCTTGTGCCTAAAGAGCATAAAATGCATATAGTCCGAAGTAAATGGGTCTACAAAACCAAATTAAAAAGTGATGGCTTAGTAGAATAGTTAAAAGTTCATCTTGTTGCTAAGAGATTTGATCAAATCTCGGGTATTGACTTTATAGAAACTTTTTCTCCAGTTATAAAGCCAACTACTATACGTATTGCCCTCACTATTGCTTTGGCCCATAATTGGGATATTCGACAGTTAGATGTTAAAAATGCCTTTTTACATGGTCATCTGAATAAAACAATGTTTCTTGAACAACCCCCAGGATTTCAAGATCCTAAACGTCCAGAATTTGTTTGTAAATTGAAGAAGATTAAAGCAGGCTCATCGAACCTGGTATGATCGGTATGGCATTTTGCTCATGTCTCTTGGTTTTTTCTCAAGTATTGTTGATCCCTCTTTGTTTATCTACAGAAGTAGATCCATGATAGTCATTCTCTTATTATATGTCGATGATATTATTTATACTGGCAATGATACTCAATTTCTCAGTCATTTTATCAAAACTGTAAGTCAAGTGTTTGCAATGAAAGATCTGAGGTTCTTGCACTATTTTCTAGTAATTGAAGTTCAACGGGTCTCAGGGGGTCTATTCTTGAATCAGAAACGGTATGCCTATGAGCTACTTGATAAAGCCCAGATGGTTGGTGCCAAGCTTGTATCTACGCCCATGGTGACTCATGCTACAAGTTCAAAAGATGGTGATTTGTCATTCCATGACTACTTTTTATCGGGGTCTTGTTGGAGGCCGACAATATCTCACAATAACTCACTCAGATTTATCATTCAGTGTTAATTTTGTCAATCAGTTCATATAGAAACCAACCAATGCTCATTTTCAGATGGTTAAACAAATTCTTCGTTATGTTCATGGCACTATTGACCATGACATTCGGCTACTCTCTCAAACCTCTTTATCGTTATATGCATTCTCTGATGCTGATTGAGCAAGTTGCCCTATTACCAGACGCTCTACCTCTGGATTTTGCATGTTTCTTGGTAACAATTGCATTTCCTGGAGTACCAAAAAGCAACCTACTGTTGTTAGATCCAGCTCTGAAGCGAAATACAATCCATGGCATCAACCACTGTTGAACTTATGTGGCTCACATTTCTTTTGCTTGATTTAAGATAATTTCTTTATCAACCACTTGTTCTTTTTTGTGACAATATCTCTTCAAACTACAATCAAGCCTACATTTCATTCTCACATGAAGCATGTTGCAATTGATTATCACTTTGTTTGTGAAAAAGTTGTGTTGGGTACTCTAATTACTCATTATGTGACCTCCTTCAAATAGATTGCTGACATCTTTACCAAGCTTCTTCTGTGCACTTACTTTCTTAATTTATGTCCACCCGCAACCAGTTTGAGGGAGACAGTTAGCAAAGAAAATGAGGCAGGTCACGATAATCCTGCTCTAAATGATAAACTCAAGTTTATCAACTTAGCTCAAGAAGTTACTAGAGATAATAACAATAAACTTGAGTTTATCGTTCAAGCTCAAGAGGTTAAAGTTGCTGAGGATAATAATAATCCAGCTCAAGAGGTTACTGAAGATAATAACAGCCCAGCTCAAGAATCAGATAATACTCTTGTCATGTTAAAAAGGTGTAACAGAATGAATAATGATAATCGACTAAAACAATAAAAGTCGATAGACTATGTAACCAACTCAATAACTATTTTTAATAGCGAAAAACTCCACAGGTAGTGTGTTGAGTGGAGTATCGTGGACGCAGATGATTAATTCACCGAACCACGTTAATATTGTGGTCTCCTGTACTTGTTTCTCTTAAAGGGTTCGACCCAACCCCACAACTACATCTCAGACTGACATGGTTCACTCACCCATATTGCAGCCAATGAGAATGAGATCAGGTGATATATCAAAACACTTTTTTTTTTGTTTTGAAATCATCACTATTCACAGCCTTTCATCACCGTACAGTGGGGTTACACAAAGTTGATTTCAAAACACAAAAAAAAATTAAGAAAGAATGTTTTGCATATCACCTGATCAATGAGAACCGGGCTTTCTCTTGTTCAAAAAGAAAAAAAAAAGCAAAAGGTGTTTAACCTCATCACGTTGTAGTTGCTCGTCAGGAGAGTGCACGCAAGGAGAACTTTGAGATTGAGGCAGTGCTGATGCTTGAGGAGGAATAGACATCCTAAGGTTATGAGAGTAGCGTAGGAGCTCTGCTCTTCTGTTATATCCACCACCACCACCATTTGCTCTCTGAATCCTCTCTTGATGGTGTCCGTGTAGTTGTCTTGGTCGGGCGGGATTGTGAGCAGGTTGGTGTGATCTTGTAGGCTTCAGCACATAGATCGTCACTAATACAGAATCTTCTCCATTACACTCACCCTAAAATTTCAAGCCAGAAGATGATCATATCGGAGAGAGAGAGAGAGAGATATCTGAAATTCAATTCAGTAGAACAGTATGGTGAAAGATTGATTGAAATACCTGGTTTCCTCTTTCTTGAATTGCATCTTTGTGGCGCATCTTGGAGATGCAGCGGGACACCGGCGATGTCATCTTAGCCACTACTTTTCTGAACTTATTTGTGCTTTCTGTTTAAATCTCTGATTCATAAGTGATCCAAATATGTTGGTAGCAAGATCTCCACCAATAGAGTTGCTTGCTAATCACAACAGCACCTTTTCTATTGATGAAAAACTCGATAAAAAGTATGAAAAAGATAAACATGAAAAAATAAAAGGCTCGATCTCTATTTCTCCCCTTTCATCATTCATCATTAGGTGAGACCGTTTTTCCAATTAGGATGCCTGGATGGGTGACCCTACTTACGTTGGACATCATTTGTTTCAAAAGAATACACGTGTATGATGTCAGGGTGGATCAGGTACAATCACATTGCACACTTTGAGAATGTGCCGCCACTGCATACGGCGTGAGAGGGTTGTGTATGTTCGCCCCCGATGATTCACTGAATCCCACGTCTGTGTTCGGGGCTTTGAATGAGCACCACGTATACAAGCACATGGGGCTCGTATTCCCGTGTATGTTGACATAACTTTGCATCGAACTCTGGTGTTGTTGCAAAGACTTAAGTACCCTTTCTTGCTATTCTTCTCATAAAGTGATGGTTTGAAAAAATGACAAAAATGCCCTTCATTAAAAAAAGAAAAAACAAACAGTTCAAAAAAAGGACAAACATGTCCTCCATCCAGAAAGTCGAGGATGATGTTGACTCTTCAAAGTCTTCTTCTTTTTCTGTTCAAAAAAAGGACAAACATGTCTTCTTCTTCTTTCTCCGTAAAACACTATAAAACCCTCTCTCTCTCTCTAGAGAAGAAATCAAGGAAAACAAAGAGTTCTTCCTGGAGAAGGCCATGAACATCAACCCTCTCACTCTCTCTCACTTCTCTCTCTACTTCTGTGCACATCCAACAGACGATCCTACATTGCTCCATCGTCATCTTCTTCTTCATTCTTCGTAAAACACTGTAAAACCCTGGAGAAGGCCATGAACACCAACCCTCTCACTCTCTCTCCCTTCTCTCTCTACTTATGTGCCCTTACAGAAGGGGGGTCCGGGGGCTCCCCCCCGGCGCGGATCCCGCTGCGCGGTCAGCGGGCGGGGGTCTAGGGGGGGGCGCCCCTGGCGGGGGGCTCGAGGGGCAGCGCCCTCCGGACCAAAATTTTTTTGGGCCTTTCAACAATGATTTGTAGTATTATCGGGCTTTCCTACAGCAATTTGTAGTATTTTCGGGTCTCCAACGAAACGCTATAGTGATTTGCGGAAGACACTACAAATCGCAAATCGCTATAGCGATTTGTAGTGTCTTCCGTGAATCGCTATAGCGATTTGTAGATTCTTCCGCAAATCGCTATAGCGATTTGTAGTGCGGAAGACACTACAAATCGCAAATCGCTATAGCGATTTGTAGTGTCTTCCGTGAATCGCTATAGCGATTTGTAGATTCTTCCGCAAATCGCTATAGCGATTTGTAGTGTTATTCAGTAAGCAAATCACTGTAAATCGCTACCTGAATTAGGACCAACTTGTCAGGGCCATATCTCCCTAACCGGAGGTCATATTCCAAATCCGTAAAAAGTGGTGTCTTCGTTATTGAGTCTAGTTTATTTCTGTAAATTTTCAGCAATTTATATTGTCATTTCATTCCCCATTTTAACTTCAACGATACATTACAACCACAATCATCAAAAGAAAGATTGCCCAAGCTAAGAGTCACCGTTCTCGCCCTCCTCCTCGACAGCAACTCAGTCGGTGCAGTCGCGCTGAGGATGGCCAGCAGAAGCTCCACCACGTCGTCTTCCTCTCCCTAGCGAGGAGGTCTCAGCGGAGCCGTCGTTCCGGTGACGGGTGTTTATCTCGTTCCGGTGATGGGTGTTCTACGAAATATAAATCCTCCCTCCTGTAAGGGCAAAAGACCATGAACACGCTGAGAGGAGCCCTCAGACCCCCCTTCTGTAAGGGTAAAAGCTCTGAATCAGACTCCATAACTCTTCAAGTTGAATGATGCTACCCACGCTGGGAGGAGCCCCCAGACCCTCCTCCTGTAAGGGTAAAAACTCTGAATCAGGCTCCACAACAGTAAATGTGCAGGTCAGTCGGTGCTTGATGGAGCAATGTATGATCTCCTAATGGATGTGCACAGAAGCAGAAATAGAAAGGAGAGAGAGAGAGTGAGAGTTGAATGATGCTACCCACGCTGAGAGAGAGAGAGTGAGAAATAGAAGGGAGAGAGAGAGTAAGAGGGTTGATGTTCATGGCCTCCTCCAGGGGAGATTTCTTTCTCGGATAATCCTGCAGTGCAGAAGAGACTGGGTCTTAAATAATCATCTTCGGGGCACTTAAGTCTTTACAACCACTCCTTTTCAAGAACCGTCATTTTTTTTGCACCAATGGAGGAGAGGGTACTTAAGTCTTTGCAATCGCATCAAACTCCAATGCTAATTAATGCTGACAAACATGGAGATACGAGACACACATGCTTAAATACGTGGTGCTTTTTGGGACCCCCGAGCATGAGATGCCCTGTTCGGGGGGGTAACATATAACCTGCTTCGATACGGCGTCTAAGGGTGGACATCAGGTTGGGCCGGCCCGGGCCGGCCCGGCCTGACAGGCCTGACCCATATTGAGGCTGGAGACTGGCCCGACTTAATTATAATCAGGCTCGGGTTGAGCAGGTCCCTTTAGGCCTGATCCAGTTAATGAGTCGGGCTTGTCGAGCCCTGTGAATTTTGCACATGGGCCCAGCCCGATTAGAGCACGATTATCTAATTGGGTCTGGCCCGGCCCAACTTTATTTGAGCTTGGGCTGAAAATTAAGTGCAACCTGAGCCCAGTCCGGTTCGGGCTGGGTACCCAAAGCCAATTGGGCAGCCTGGCCGCCACCCTTAAGACCGCCTTCCATCTCTTGGGACTGGGGTACAGCGTGTCAGTTGTGGGGCCCAATGGAAGATGGAGGGTGGACAGGTGCAGGGGCACACTAAAGTGTGCAATGTGATTTCAGCTGATAGATGGTCGACATTCTATTGGCTTCTAGATATTCAGATTTGATGGATATCCATATCTGATTACATGTAAAAGTTCAGATATGGTATAAGTTGTTCGCCATCCAAAATGGGACTTCCACACACTCTCAATTAGTGATCTGCCAAATTATTTTGAAAAAGTGATTTAACATCTTAACCGTCCTTTGGTGATAAATGGTCATCATTATGACTTCTAATGATGATGACATCATCATTAAATTTATGATAGGCCCTAAAGATTGTAAAATACCATAGGATTTAAGCAATAGACGGGGTGAGAGAGAGAGAGAGTCGGCATTTGTGTTGATGGTGGAGTTGGTGAAGAATTTGGTTGCAGTTTGTCCGCTACTTGTTGGAAGTAGAGAATGAGAAACCACCTCTACTTGACCTTTGATTGTATGGTGGTTCATTTGTTGCATTTAATTTTGTTGGGTAATGTGTGTCTCATGCATGGGGTGGGGTGGAAAGCCTTCCATGTCTACCACACAACACCATGTAATCCTTCTTTTCCTTTACTAATATATGTATCATGCACAAATAGGGGTGGCAATCGGGTCGGGTTGGCGGGTTGGCGGGTCAGCATACCTCAACCCGAACCTGACCCGTTTATTAAACGGGTCGGCTGTGGCAAACACGAACCTGACCCGTTTAATAAACGGGTAACCCGACACGACCCGCCAACCCATTTAATAAATGGGTTGGGTCGCGTAAACGGGTTCTCAGGTTCGCGGGTCGGGTTGGCGGGTTGACGGGTCGGGTTGATGGGTTGACCCACCCGCCTAACCCGTTTATTAAACGGGTCAGGCGGGTTGGCATACCCCTAACACGAACCCGACCCGTTTAATAAACGGGTTAGGCGGGTCAACCCGTTTATTAAACGGGTTCATTTTTTTCAAACCCGAACCCGCCTAAGAGGCGGGTTGGCGGGTCGTGTCAGGTTTTGCCACCCCTATGCACAAAGGATAAGCTGATGTCATAGAAATGCTCGAGTATGATGTCATGTTCATGCCAAGAACATGGTAAGCGTGCTTGCGTGAGGGTAGTATTCCGATGACTAACCCCTCTCACAACCTATACCATAATTTGAATTTAAAATTAATTTCATCAGCTGACGGGTAAGACACACAAGGCTTGGTGGTCTCGTACTCGGCCCAGAGTTTTACCTCACAGGGATGCCCGTTCAGCTATTTGGTGGGGGTGAGAAGCTATGCGTGAAGTTAAAGTAGGGAAAAAGCAGGGAAGAAGGGTTAAAAGTAAAATAAGAATTAGGAAGCGAGATACAGTTGTAAAGTGACTATGCAAGTACATGAAAATTAAAAGAAAACACATAAAAAGCAATATCTGAGAGCAAATAAGAAATGACATGGACACAAGAATAAAACCATATAATTCAATATGCAAGCTTGTTATAAAAAGTATATTATTTTTAATATAAAAAATATAAGTGAGGTACAAAGGAAGTGAAAGAAATTTTATTCGAGAAACAAAGAGGAAGCGGGATTTCAATTAAAGAGAATTGAGTTTCTCATATTTAGGAAGTGAATTTCCCAATGCTTTCCCTCATTTTGAAGAATCAAAGAGTTTCTCGCTTTTGAAGTGAACTTCCCTAAGTAGCAAGAAGTTTTTGGGTAATTAGTGTCAGGAAAAATTGTATGGGCCTATATACGTTAAACCACACATTATAGACTGTCTCAGGTTTAAGCTCATTTTATTTGATCTAATTCGGTTAAGCTATACGATATCTCGTATAGTATGGTACATTATGTGAAGAGGCCTATTTTGTCTACAATTCTATAATTGGTTGAATTGGAGACAAACTCCTAATTAGATATAAATTAGGTTATGGTCCCCAGACCTTATATAATGGCCCTCTCTTTGAAGCTCCCCATATCCATCAAGAGATTCAGTCATTCTCATAAGATTTAAAGAAAAGAATAAGGCCACGTATACAGGTTCTGTAAGATCATACCCATCAACGATCTATCAGAACGCCAATGGATTCAAGTACGCTTCTGTATCAAATTTTAGTTTTGATTTTAACGATTTAGCGAAAACATGTTTGACAATCCTTTTTAGTTTTTGGTGGATTTATAAATCCAATAATTAGTATCAAAGCTACTCTTCCCATTGAATCATTGAAAAAATATGATTTTATTATTATTATTATTATTATTATTATTATTATTATTATTATTATTATTATTATTATTATTATTATTATTATTATTATTATTATTATATATATATATATATATATATATATATATATATATATATATATATCTGCGACGATCCATCTGATCGTCGAATCATCACCGGGCAGCATGAAGTTTTTGCCCCTATTGATCTTGCCAGACGGGGAGGACCGTTGGGCCCTCTTCCATTGCCTATCGATCGGACAGAAAGGTCGTTTGGCCCTTCCCCGATTCCTCTCATCATCGAACTATAAGCAGGGGATATCGATCGAACAACCGATATATTCCCTCATTTTTTTTTGATATTCGAGAGTAGGTTTCGCCCAGTCTGATCGATGGATGGGCATTTTTTTTTTGCTCAGATCGTCGGATGGCTAGGGCTGATGCCCATTTAGATCCGTCGAACAATGTCATTGTGTTCGCCTGATGCAAAGTGTCACGCTATGCCTAACGAATACAAGCGGTGGTTTGGGCATATGGTTCACCCTAGCCATTGTCGGTGACCGTACGGAACCGGCCATGAATAGAGACGATACGCGGGGCATCCGGCTCGCCTCAGTCATCATCGTTGGGTGCTTTCAGACCGACGATAGTTGGTTTTTTTTTTTGTCGGCGGCATTCAGATCACACATTGACCATCGTCGGATGCTCCATGACTAGTGACAGTTGAGATGCTATTCAGATTTTGATCATTCGTCGAATAAAGAGTTTTCGTCGACACCCATGCCGGATTCGGCTATCGCCCGACTCATTGGAGTTGATGGCACCCAGGCCGGATTCAGCCATCGCCAGACCCGTTAGAGTCAATGGCACTTAGGCTGGATTCGACCATAGTTGAACACCTCGAGGGTCGACGGCGTTTGGGGCCAGGTTGGCCATAACCAAATGTCTCAAAGTCGGTGGAAGACGGCACCCTGTTCAGACTTGGCCTGTTACAGTTGGGGGTTGGTCTGGGCTTCTGTCGATCCGGGGACCCGTGACAATTCAGCCCTTTGCCGCTGACCAGACCAAGCCAGTTCGGCCTTCAACCCTTCGAACTAGGACAGTTCAACCATATGCCAGACCAAATCAACTATTTGGAAGAGGTCGTTTCGGCCTTTTGGTATTGACTGGTTTAGCCATGTTGCACTGGATTGGTTTGATTCAGTGTGTGCTATGTGCTAGTTTCACTGACAACCTAAGTCGGTTCGGTGTCCAGTCAGGGGCCAGACCGACTAAGGTTCCATTCGGAGGGTGGAGACCTGTGACTCGGTTCAGCCCCATTCAGTTATGGGGGTTGAACCAAGTCAAGTGAGTCCATGTGTGGGTCAGGCCTAGTTAGACCCGATCCATTGCACAAGCCAGCACCCAGGTATGGTATATAGGGTCTGACCCAATCCAGATCAGACCAACTTTGGGACCTGCAGATGGGTCCGGCCAGATCCTATTGGTCAGACCTGTACACTAGCTTTGTAATAAACGAAAAAAAATTTATAAAGTCTTTTCTTTTATTACTTGGCTATTTGATGCAGATAATTGGTCACTTTAGTGGGTTGATTTTCGGTTACTTTTCAGCTCATGTATATTATGGCATTTTCTTTATTTTTCATATGTACTTATTAACGTATTTAAATATTGCTATTTATGATTTTGCATCCAATATTCTAAACTGAATTGATTGAATCAATATGTTGTCAAAGTAACCTCTATTACGTAGATTAGTTCATTTTGGAATATTGTGATGTTTATATGTTTGTGATTCATATGAATGTTGATCGGTCTAAAGGAATATTACTGTTTGGATGAACCTAAATATATATTTTCAGTAATAAATATAGGACAATAATGCAGTTTTTTATGTGAATAACGAGTCGGTCTAAAGAAAAACTCGTTGTTTGAAAGGACTAATTGCCTATATTTGATTACTTTATTGAGAGTATCACTTGCAAGTTGACATTTTTGTTAAAAAACTAAATGTCAATGTTGTCCTGGGTATCTTGTGATGGGGTTCACCACTGTTTAAATATGTAATTTTATGTTAATGCATGCGATAATGTATGTTAATTGTGAGCTTGTTTATTCTTGATTCAGTTAATACCTTTGTTTCTATGATATCTATAAATATTAATTTTATTTCTATTTTGAGTGGTTCTAATTTTAAAAACTGAAAAGAAAATGTCATGATTGTTCTTTAATGTATGAATTTAGATCTTGCACTACGAGAAGATCAATCACTTGCTCTTACGAATAGGAGTTCCTTTAAGGATAAAAGAAACTCTTAGCAGTGAGATCAATCTAATCGATGAGTCTCATGATCATGAAATGTGCAATTCTGGAATCTTTAAGGGGCACCATATTCGAAGAGGTGAATGCCAAACATTTTCTTGAAGAAATTGAAAAATGTTTTGCAAAAAATCAAAAGGCTGAGATAAGTACTCTTCTTTTGAGCCTTTTCTTAACGAGATATAAAGGCAAAGGGAACATTAGGGAGTACATAATGGAAATGTCCCATCTTGTTTCAAAACTTAAGACACTAAAGTTAGAGTTGTCTGAGGACTTACTTGTGCACTTGGTTTTGATATCTCTTCCTGTACAATACAACCAGTTTAAGGTCAATTATAGCTGCCAGTAGGAAAAATGAACTCTTAATGAGCTCATTTCTCACTTTATACAAGAAGAGAATAAGGTGAAGTAAGAGAATACTGAAAGTACTCATTTGGCAGTAACCTCTAAGGATAGGTTTAAGAAAAAAAATGACTAAGAAATCTGCAACTGACCCTCAATCACAGAAGAAATAGAAAAGATATAAGGACCTAAAGTCTAGTTGTTTCTTCTGTAAAGGAGATGGTCACATAAAGAATGATTGTACCAAGTATCATGCCTGACGTGAGAAGAAAGGTACGCACCTTACTTTGGTTTATTTTTAAGTTAATTTAACTTTTGTGCCCAAATATACTTGTTGGATGGATTCTGATGCTACCACTCACATAAGTGTGTGTATATAGGGTTGCCTAAGTTACCAACCGCCAATTGATGCTAAAAGATTCAGCTATATAGGCGATGGCAAAATAGTTAAAGCTGAGGCAATAGAGACATTTAAGTGCTTTTAAAGACTAAAAATTATTTGGATTTGAAAGAAACATTTATTGTATTATCTTTTAGGTGAGATTTGGTTTCTATTTCCACTTTAGACAAGTATGATTATTCTTATTTATTTGAAAATAATAAATTTAAATTATTTTTTGATTCAAATCGTATCGGAACCGATTTTTTATCTATGATTGATAACCTTTATTTGCTTGACAGTATTGCCTCATTTAATAAAACCTTGCATTCAAGTACTCGTGGTACAAAACAAAAATTAATAAATGAGAATTCTGCTTTATTATGGCATAAGCGCTTAGGTCATATTTCTAAACAAAGAATTAAAAGGCTTGTGTCAAGTGATGGATGAGCTTACGAGATCCATTCAAGAAAATGTGCCGTGGTGTATGTTGTTTGCTGATGATATTATTTTGATTGGTGAGTCTAGAGCTGGGGTTAATGCTAAGTTAGAATTATGGAGATAGACATTGGAAGCAAGAGGTTTTAAGTTGAGTAAGACTAAGACAGAATACATGGAATGTCGATTTAGTAAGCAACGAAGTAGTGATGGGAGTGTAGTGAAGCTTGGTGAACAAGAAATATCGGTGGATGATTCTTTCAAATATTTGGGATCTATCATTCAAAAGTATGGAGAAATTGATGGAGATGTAAATCATAGAATAAAGGTTGGGTGGATGAAATGGAAGAGTGCAACTGGAGTGTTGTGTGATCGTAGAATGCCATTGCGGTTGAAGGGAAAGTTTTATAGGACGACTATTAGGCCCGCTTTACTATATAGTACGGAATGTTGGGCAACCAA
Organism: Nuphar pumila; assembly: GCF_984573655.1. Lineage (NCBI taxonomy): Eukaryota > Viridiplantae > Streptophyta > Magnoliopsida > Nymphaeales > Nymphaeaceae > Nuphar > Nuphar pumila. The sequence continues at coordinate 41,042,154 of NC_143250.1, forward strand.
GAGACATCATATTCAAAAAATGAGTGTAGCTGAGATGCGTGTGCTGAGATGGATGTGTGGAAATACAATAAAAGATAAGATTCAGAACGAGGAGATACGTAAGAAGGTAGGCATTGCACTCATTGAAAATAAGATGAGAGAGAATCGTTTACGGTGGTTTGGACATATTCGACGAAGGCCTATTGATGCTTCAGTTAGAAGGATAGAGAAATGGGAAAATATATTAGTTAAAAGAGGTCGGGGTAGGCCTAGGAAGACATGGATGGAGGTGATAGGAAAGGATATGAATGCTTTGAACCTCACCGAGGACATGGCATTGGATAGAAATGATTGGAGGAGAAGGATTCATGTGGAAGACCCAGAATGATTTTCTTTGTTGGTTCATATCGCCGACCCCAATTGTTTTGGGATGAAGGCGTAGTTGTTGTTGTTGTTGTTTGCATTCAAGTACTCGTGGTACAAAACAAAAATTAACAAATGAGAATTCTGCTTTATTATGGCATAAGCGCTTAGGTCATATTTCTAAACAAAGAATTAAAAGGCTTGTGTCAAGTGAGATTCTTAATTTCATTGATTTCACTGACTTTTAGGTTTGTGTTGAGTATATAAAAGAAAAATGAACAAACATAAGGAAATTAGGTGCATAAATGAGAACATACGTCATAAAACTAATTCATACAGATATTTGTGGGTCTTTCCCTACGGCTTCTTAGAATGATCAATAATATTTTATTATGTTCATAGATGGCTATTCTTGTTATGAGTACCTATATTTAATTAATGAAAAGTCACAGTCCTTAGATGTGTTTAAATTGTTTAAGGCTAAAGTTGAAAACCAACTTGGCAAAAGAATTAAGGTTGTCAAATTTGACCGTGGTGGTGAGTACTATAGTAGATATAATGGATCAAGTGAACAACATCTATAGCTCTTTGCCAAATTCTTATAGAAATGTGGGATCGTCCTTCAGTATACCATGTTAGACACTCCTAGCATGAATGGTGTTGTTGAGAGACAAAATATGACCCTTAAGGATATAGTAAGGAGTATGATTTATCATTATACTTTACCAGAGTCCTTTTGGGAAGAAGCATTAAAGACTGTAGCTTATATTTTAAATAAGGTACCTTCTAAAGCAATAACCAAGACCCCATATGAATTATGGACAAGCAGAAAGCCTAGTATGAAATATTTTCATATTTAGGGATATCTAGCTGAGGTTAGACCTTACAGGCTATATGAAAAGAAATTGGACCCCAGAACGGTTAGCGCCTATTTTGTTGGGTATTCTGAAAGATTCAAGGGCTATAAGTTTTATGACCCTATGAATAAATCATTTTTTGAAACAGAAAATGCTTGTTTTCTTAAGGGTGTTGAGTTTCGGAGGAGTGATAAAGTAAAAGACATTGCTTTTGAAGAAGACTCTATTTCTCTTTCTACAGTTGTGGTTGACAATGATCAGATTTTTATTCCTGACATTGTTTTCACAAATCCGTATCAAGGTAATGTTTTAAATCTCCATATTTAAAATCAAGCTTTTACTCCTGGAGTTCAAACTCAATAACCTTAAGAAATACCTCAAGAATCAGTACCATTAAAGAAATCTACTAGAGAGAGAAGAATGACAATTTTAGATGATTATATTATTTTTCTACAAGAACATAAGGGTTATATTGGCTTAAGAGAAAATGATCCAATTAACTTTCATCAAGCCACAAGAAATTCTAACTCTCAAAAGTTGATTGATACAATGCATTAGGAGATTAAATCCATGAGGGATAATGGCGTGTTGGATCTTGTCCTATTGCTTGAAGGTGTGAAACCCATTGGTTGTAAATAGATATTTAAAACTAAAAGAGATTCAAAGGGTAATGTGAAAAGATATAAAATCCATCTTATTGCAAAAGGGTTTACTCAAAGGAAAAGCATTGACTACACAGAGACTTTCTCTCTGATTTCTATGAAATTCTCTTTTAGGATTATGATGGCACTTGTGGTTTATTATGATTTGGAGTTGCATTAGATGGATATAAAGACTGCATTCTTTAATGGTGACATTGATGAAACAATATATATGGTTTAACCAGAACATTTTGTCTTCGGTGATGCCAAGAAAATGATTTGCAAACTAAGAAAATCCATCTATGGACTTAAGCAGGCTTCCCGTCAGTGGTATTATAAATTTCATTAAGTTGTCCTCTCATTCGGCTTTGAGATGAATGTGGTTGATGAATACATATACCATAAGTTCACTGGGAGTAAATATATTTTTCTAGTTTTATATGTTGATAACATATTGTTTGTCAGTAATGATATAGGCATACTGCACGAAACCAAGAGATTTCTAACAAAGAAATTTGAAATGAAAGATATTGGTGACGTCTCTTTTGTATTAAGGATACAGATACATCGAGATCGTTCTCGGAGTATTCATGAATTATCGCAAAAGAGCTATATCGAAAGGATTCTGGATAGATATGACATAAAGAATTATAAATCAAGTGATACTCCTGTTGCTAAGGGAGACAAGTTTAGTATCGCTTAGTACCCCAAACATCAATCTGAAATTAAGGATATAAAATTGATTCTCTATGCATCTGTTGTAGATAGTCTTATGTATGCTCAGGTATGTACGTATTCAGATTTAGCGTACATTATTAGAATACTAATAAGATATCTTAGTAACCCAGATATGGATCATTGGAAAGCAGTCAAACGGGTTATGCGGTATTTGCAGAGAACAAAAGGTTAGATGCGTACATACAAGAAGTCAGATCAGTTAGAGATCATTGGGTATTTTGATTCTGACTTTGCAGGATGCCAAGAAAGTCGTCGATCTATATTAAGTTACATTTTTCTGTTGGCTTGGGGAGCTATTTCTTAAAGAAGTGCTAAGCAGACACTCATTGCTTCTTTCACCATGGTAATAGAATTCGTTGCTTGTTTTAAGGCATCCAATCATGAAATATGATTACGTAATTTTGTCACAGGGCTGTAGATTTTGGATAATATTGAGAGACCGCTAAAGTTATTTTGTAACAATAATTCAGCAGTGCTATATTTCAATAACAACAGGAGTTCCTCGAAGTCGAAGCATATTTGTATTAAGTTTCTTTTTGTTAAAGAAAGAGTGTAGAATTGTCAAATACCGATAGAACATATTGGCACAAACTCCATGATTGTGGATCCGCTTACCAAAGGTTTGTCACCCAAGATCTTTCATGAGCACACTGCTTGAATGGGTGTCTTATCATTTTATGATATGCTGGTTTAGTGAGAATTTGTATTTGGACGTTCTATGATATAATAAAGTTCTTCAGTATAAAGTTAAAGTTTCGATTTCATTATGTACTCATTTTGTTGTGATCTCACTAAAGTCTAAGGAAGAACTAGTTGGAAATAGGCATGTTTGATCACATTGCATGTAATTTTCATGCTTTATATCCATACTTGATCCATGTCATTTGGTTATGTCGATATATATGATCATTGATGAGTCCAATTACGTTATTTATAATGAACATTGCTTTAGTTCTATGTTGACATGATCAATGGACCGGATTGGTAGAGATATCAATTGATAAGACAATGTTTGTGAGCTCATAAGCTTATAATGTGTGATTATAAGGTTACGTATATGGCCCAAGTGAGAGATTGTTAGAAAAAATCATGTGGGCTTACAGACGTTAAATCACACATTATAAATTGTCTCAGGTTCAGGCCCAGTTTATGTAATCCAATTTTGTTGGGTCATATGATATCTCATATGGTATGGTACAATGTGTGAAGAGATTTGTTCTGTCTACAATTCTGTAATAGACTAAATTAGAGAGAAACTCTTAATTGGATACAAATTAGGTTATGGTCCACAAACCTTATATAATGGCCTTCCATTTGAGGCTTCTCATATCCATCAAGAGATTCAGTCCCTCTCATAAAGTTTAGAAAAAGGAATATGGCTACGTATATACGTTTTGGAAGATCATACTCATCAACAATCTACCGCAGCGTCAATAAATTCAGGTACACTTCCGTATCAAGTTTTAGTTTTGATTTCAATGATTTAGCGAGAACATGTTTGATGGTCTTTTTAGTTTTTGATAGATTTACAAATCCAACAATTAGGTGTTGCAGCTTGACCTCATATCCTAGAGTGATAAAAGGGTAGGTTTAGTCCATTACAATTGTTCACTTTTTATTCATTAGGGAAAACTCCTGTTTACGTGGTGGAGGCTAGAAGAGATTGACACCCGCTTTGTTCATCAATCCCTTGATCATTTTTCATCAAAGCGCTTGCAGACTCCTTGGTCTTGAGGCAAAAGACAAACACCCAATATTGAACTCTTAATGTCCAACTTGAGTGACTTAAGCCCACCCACTTAACCAGGTATGTGGAGCCCTTGAAAGTCATTAAGATAGGGCTGGTAAAAGAGCCGAGCTTGGGTTGTTCGGGCTCAACTACAACCCAGCTCAAGCTCGGTTAGTGAGCTTTTCATTAGCTGAGCCAAGCTTGATGAGCCGATGAAGCTCATTTTCTTTAAAGAATTATTTCTTAGTGTTTTTTAAGTTTGATAATATATATATATATATATATATATATATATATATATATATATATAATAAATATATAAAACACATATAATATGTATATTACATATAACATACATAATATATGTATAAAATATATAATATGTATGACGAGCATATATTAATCAAGCCAAGTCGAGCTTTTCGTGTTTGGCAATTCCATCCATCACTTTATTGTGAAAGACCAGATCGGCCCATTTTGCCATAGGTACCCCCATATTATGACGAGTGGGATTAGACAATGGGTTTGAGTCAGTGATACCAAGACATCATTTCCTCGATCTTGCTTCACTTACAAATTCAAGAATTATAATACAGGTTGACCGACAAAGCCCCTTATGGCTTCTTCTATTTCTTTGATAAAAAGACGTGTTCAGCACATTTACCAAAATGAGCTGGCTCGTAGCTCAGCTGGCCGAACTCAATTTTCGAGCCAAACAGCGAGCTGTTCGTCTCGTTTCCCATCCCTACACTAGGATCGTTATGTGTGATGCTTGCATGTAAACCACATCTTTACGGGCAAAGGGATATACAACCTTGTGCCAACCCACATTAATTGGAAACTCGCTTTTAAACCCTTTTTTTATTGACATGCTGGGGTTAGGAAAAACCCTACCTGATACAAAAAATCAATTGCAATCATATGTCATCACTAGAAGGAAACCAATCTATAGGTTTGTCCTTCCACACTCTATCAAACTAAATGCTTAGGAGCATTGTTACACTCCTTTGGAATCTACTTGCATCACGTCCTGCAAAAATTTGCAGTATGGATGCTTCAACTCTTGAAATTTGGGTCTGCCCCTCCAAGTCCTGATTGAATATATGCACTATGTCTTCCCTTGATGATTCAATAATTAGGTTATCAGCATCCAAGTTACACAACAATACTCTCCACCAATTCCATTCTCTTTCCCCTATTGAGTATCTCCTCGCAATCCATTCCATTAGAATAAAATCACCACTATTGTTACTGACTGTGAACCCTATCCTCCATTTGTCATGAACCATACTAAATACAAACAACATTAGTCATCCATCTAGAGAGGGGACGCGGGGGGGCTCCATCAGTTTGCAAAGTTTTTTCTAAAATAGGCAGTAAGTGCTCCTTGATTCCATTCAAGATCTCTGCTATCATTATTAGGGGTGGCAAAACCTGACCCGACCCGCCAACCCGCCTCTTAGGCGGGTTCGGGTTCGGAAAAAATGAACCCGTTTAATAAACTGGTCGACCCGCCTAACCCGTTTATTAGACAGGCCTGGTTCGTGTTAGGGGTATGCCAACCCGTCAACCGGGCTGACCCGTTTAATAAACTGGTTAGGCGGGTGGGTCAACCCGCCAACCCGACCCGTGAACCTGCCAACCCGTTTACCCGACCCAACCCATTTATTAAATGGGTTGGCGGGTAGTGTCCGGTTACCCGTTTATTAAATGGGCCGGGTTCATGTTTGCCACAGCTGCCGACCCGTTTAATAAAAGGGTCGGGTTCAGGTTGAGGTATGCTGACCCGCCAACCCATCGGGTCGACCCGCCAACCCGACACGATTGCCACCCCTAATCATTATGTCCACTGACAACTGATCTTGATTGAATAGCCTTTGATACCGCATTTCCCAAATTTTTCTCACAACCAATTGAAATGCCACCATTCACCCTCTTTTTAATGTACTTGTCATTAAAGGTGTACAAGTTCCATCGGTTAAAACCCACTTCCAGACCATGCAAGCAACTTTGCAGTTTAAAAAAAGATGAACTGCAGATTTTCATTGCTCCATGCACATTGGACAACAACTTGTCAGGTCATATCCAACTTTCTGTAACCGATCCTGAGTCAACAGTCTATCCTCCATTGGCAAACGAAGAGTTATGGCCGACCTGGGAACAACGTTTTTGCACCAAATTGCCTTATAAATGGGCCGCCCCTCTTTCTTCTTCTTAGACTTCTCCCAAGTTGTTCTGGTGTCCACTTTTTCCAAATGGTGCCATTATAACTGGTCACCCCTTCTCCACTGTTCCAACTGCACACTTCGACAAGATGATCTAGAACTTGTTCAACAAAGCAAAACAGATACTGTAAGGTATTGCTATGATAATCAATAATGATGTCCTTCAGATATATTCTTCTAAGCGTTGCGTATATGGATTTGTCCACCCGATTGCCTAACAATCAAACTAAAGGCATAACTCCCCCTGTCCAGGGGTCAAACCAAAATTTCACCATACCATGGTCTCTCACCTTGCACCTAGCACCATCTTTAACAATGAAAAAACCAACATTTATAGATTAATTTCCATCCTCATGATCCTAGTTGAGTGCTCCACTCATGGCAAAGAGTTACAAATGAGATATTTTTGGTTGATCAATTCCGCCCATGGGTTGGTAGCTTTTGACGATACTATGAAACCCATCTTTGCAAACAAGGCCACGTTAATCTCCCCGATTTTTTTGAATACCTGAACCATCTTCTTGACAAGGAAGGAAAATAGAATCCAAATTTAGCAGGTGCACACAATTTTTGGTTTTCACTAGGCCCATTCCATAAGAAATTACGCATAATTGCTTCCATTTGCTTGATAATGGATTTTGGGAGCTTGAAACACATTATTCAGTATGTTGGAAATTATGATGCAAGAACTGCATTGATGAGAACAACCCTTCCTGCCATCGATAGCACATGTATGTTCCAACCATCCACCTACTTTTGAAACTTAGCAACTGAGGAAGCACACATGATCTCCTTATTGAGTCGGCCAACAAAAATCAGAAGACCCAAGTATTTTATAGGAAGTTAGTCGACCCGCCATTGACAAGCATAAGCAATTTGATTAACTCTATCTGGCCTCACTTGAAAGGGAATCATGATAGATTTTTTAACACTCAGGAACCAGGATTTAGCTTCGAACTCTTTTATAACATTGAAAATTTTCATAATCGAATGGCATTTATCTTTTAAGAAGAAAAGAGCATCAAATGTGTGGCTCCTTCTAAAAGAGGGAACACTGCATGGAATAATAGACCCTCTTATCTTCTTCAATGGTGAATCTTCTCGACAATCTTTCCATGACAATAAGAAATAAGTAAGGAGATAGCGGATCTATCTGTCTTTTACCTCTAGAGCTCATGGTTGGACATTTATAAACATAGCAAATTTTGGCGTCCTCACACATATCATAATCTGATGAACCCAAGTACTGTTGAAACACTGAGAATTCACCAAAGAACCATCAAGCTTGCATGCTCTGAATCTTTGATCCTGCTGCCTGTTGTGCCAAGTGAACTTTGTTAAGCCCACAATCTGAGATCATGCTATTAAATTCATCACTTGCCAACTGACCATCTTTCCTCTTGGTTGCGGACTATGCTTTAGTCTCCTACAGCCACCCAAGGAAAATCACAGAATGGTGTCTCATGCTCTGCCACAACTCTCAGATATCAATATAGTAATTGTGTCCGTAGACACAATCATACCTCCTGAACTATCATCTGCATATACAGTAATGACCTGCTCTGAAATATAAATGACATCAACCTTAGTCACATTCGGGTTCCACAAGCAAACTCTATTATAACGAGTTTTTAAGGTAATTTCAACGTTATTTCTTTTAGGGTATGTTTGGCTGCTCTTTTCAAAAGTTGAAAAGAAATCTAAGAGATTTTAAATCACGTGAAAGTAGTAGCGACGGCCTGCAGGGATAAAATATGCGTAAAGTTACCAGACAAGTGTTCCCAACACTTCAACGTTACATTAACGAGTTTTTAACGTGACCTTGTGGCATATTTTAATTGTTATTTACGGCGTTTAAATCTGAAAATGAAACTAACGCCAAAATAACGTTTTATTACATTTGATTTTTGAAAATCTGGGCTTCCAATTTCTCAAGCAGGCGACTGACGATTCTCTCTCTCTCTCTCTCTCTCTCTCTCTCTCTCTCTCTCTCTCTCTCTCTCTCAGACGGCAACTCGTGGACTAGGGTTAGGGTTTCTCCATTTAGTTCAAGTTTGGTGGTTGCTCAGCCAATGTATGGTTTGGTGAAAACCTTTTTTTTTCTTTTTTCGTAAATTTTTCTGCACTTTTTTGATGCGTAGGTGAAGGATTTCATGGATTCAACGAAAGATGGTGATGCCAATCTGACGCAACGCCCGCCCTCGTGAGTTTCTGGTTCTTGATTCCTTTATTGTTTGTGTGAGTTTGTTGCTTGTTCGATTTGGATCATCGTTATCTTTTTTTTTTGCGCCTCTTCTGATGGAGATATTGATTTGGGATTTCGCAATTGTGGATTCTTATCCAGCCCCTTTTTTCCAATTTTTTTGGTTTTTCTTTTTCTGTAACAATGATCGGTGGCAACACGATAGAAGGAAGCCAATAATTTCTCTTGGTAACAAGTGAGGCTGAGGGTGTGTTTGTTAGGCAAAAGTTGGATCATTACTGAATTTGATTCGTGTAGGAACCTTGCCTTCTTTCGTTTCTGGATGAAAAAATGGTCTGGTCTACCCAAGATGATTTCAATTGCATCACCACCAACTAGGATGTGAACTGCGTTTGAGATTTGGAATTGGAATTTGGTGTTGTTTCAATGGGGATTTCCATCCCAGCTGTGCATTGCTGTTGTTAGTTCTGTGAGATGGCGGCAGTTGATGTTCTATGCTTACAGCTTTGGTTGTGGATGTTACTTGTTAGGCCAAAGAACGTGTACAAGGATCCTGATGACGGGCGTCAGCGGTTTTTGCTCGAGCTCGAATTTGTTCAATATCTAGCCAATCCAACCTATATCCATTGTAAGTTTTCGCAGTCGCAAGCTGTATCCTCTTTTTGTTAGGATGCATAATCTGAATGTGTTAAACAATGTGGTACATGCTCATTTGTAATAAAGTGGTTAGAGATAATATATTTGGAATCTCATAATTTTATTTAGGAACTTAGGCCGTTGATTATTTTTGTTGTTAGGTGCTTGTTTTGGTTCAGCCAAAGGGAAAAAGATGGAAAAACTCTTAGCAAGTTTAATGTCCTGGGTCTTGTGTATATATATATATATATATATATATATATATATATATAATTGAAAAGATACAATGTTTCAATCTTGATATATATATATATATATAAGAAAGGTCTAAGGCACCAATTTGCTATATTGTATCACATCTTGTCATAACATAATGCAAAATTTGTGCCGCAGCAAAATTCATTCTTTTCCTGATATAAGATCCTATTGTGTCTAGGAAACGATTCCAAATGAATAGGTTTGGAAGTTATGAAATGGGATGAAAACCATGGAAGGATTTGGTCTGAAATATCAGATTGTCTTTGAGGATTTTCCTTATGTTCTCGGCAGTTCGACTTGAATCTTGCTTGTGGGTGGTTTTTGCACCATTTTCTAAAAGATTATCATATCTTTGCATCCGCTCATGTTGCAGCACATCTGAGTGATAGAAACAATCTATTTAGATATAAAGAAAATGTTTTAAACAATCAAATAATGAGGCCCATGTTTGCAGTGTTGAATGCTTATTTGATATGTACTTTTGTTGGAAATTAAATGTTGTATAAGAGTCTGTATATATGTATATAATTGAGAGGGGACGTGATAGTCAACAGAAGGTCAAATGGCTAGACTTCTGACATAGACAAGAAATGCAATAGCTTTCTTTGTCATGGTTGCATACACGTATACATTATAAGATGCTTATATGACACTTGCATTGTTTACCGCATATAAGGAATCAGCAAAAATCTTGAGTGTAGATTATATTGTTGATGTTTCTATAACCATTATCCTTGCCTCTTGCAATTAAATTTTCTTATACACTTGGCTTCATTGTTGTTTCGTTTAGAACATTAACTGTTGCTCTATGATATCATTGAGAAATGCATTCGCGCAACTTATGAGTGTCCCAAAAAGTCAATCAGCATTTATTCCTGTCTGGTAAATATGTGTTGTATTCTCCTGCCTATTAAGTAAAATTAGACAATTACATTTTTAAGTGAATGACCTGCAAAATAGAAAAAGTTGATGTTTGTCCTAGGATAGCTTCTTATAATAATTACTATTCAGATATTAGGTATGATGCAGAAAATGTAGAAAAGTAGCTTTGTGCCCACTCGATTCATTATGAGTGCAGAGAATTTGGAGGCATAACTTTTTAACCCTATGATCTACTTTCTTGTGCAGATCTGGCTCAAAACCGCTATTTTGAGGATGAAGCTTTTATTGGTTACCTCAAGTACCTCCAATATTTTCAACGGCCTGAGTATATAAAATTTATCATGTGAGCTAAATTATACCAAGCCAGCCCTAAGACTTCCTTTCTTTCCATTGTGATTTTTTTGTCAACTTTGTATAGTACACATAGGCAAACACATAGTTGCATAAAACTTTCATTTTCAGTTTAAGTCATTTTTCTGTCTGCTCACCTCTTATACTCCTCACAGGTATCCTCATTGTTTGTTTTTCCTTGAACTTCTTCAAAATGCAAACTTCCGTACTGCAATGGCTCATCCAGGCAACAAGGTTAAGGCCAAACCTCTGTATTAGTCTTCACTCGTAGTTTGCTTGAATCTGTGAAATGTTAACCCCGGTGGCTCCCTGGAGTCAAGTGGTGGTCCGAGTTTACACCCCTCTAGGGTGGTTTTCCCATTCCTATATGGAAAAAAAGTTATCCTAACCTGAAAAATAAATAATAGAACATGAAAAATATACACAAAGTTGCATTGTTGGTGGGGAAAGAGCTTATGTTCACGGTACAAGATGTTAGTTTTGGATCATGGATCCGACCCGCACCACATTCCAAGGATCCATCTTGGGATGCGTGGGCGGTGGCATGTTTGTAATTTGTTTTTACTTCTTGTGTAATGTCATACTATGTACAACACTTATAAATAATAAGTAAAAGAGGGAAACCCTATTGCCGCCGACCCCTCTCTTCTCTCTCTTCTCTCTTTACCTCATCTCTAACCCTTGCAGGTGGATATTTTTGACATGGTATCAGAGCACAGGCGCGGAAATCAATCATCTAGAAGGCCTCTAAAGACCAACACGTGCTGCTAAAGGACGTAGGTTTATTTCTGTCCCTTCTTCCTAAATCAGATTTTGCTTATTTCCTCCTTTTTCTTAATCCTCTTTCATGTCATTCCAGTTTTTCTTTTTGGTTCTTCTCATTCTCAATATTTCTGGTACGCATATTTCTGGTACGCACGTCTTAACATCTCGAGTTTTTTTGTTTTTCTCCCCAAAATATTTCTGATTCTTTCCCTTTTTCTGGTCGCGTTTTTGTTTTCTCCCTAAAATATTTCTGATTCTTTCCCTTTTTCTGGTTCGCACGTTACTATTCTCTGTGTAACGTGTGTGCTGATATCTTTTTCAGCACACAACAACATTGCTGCTTCCTTTTCTCTGTGTAACGTGTGTGCTGATATCATTTTCAGCACACAACAGCATTGCTGCCTCTTTTTTCTCTGTGTAACGTGTGTGCTGGTATCATTTTCAGCACACAGCAGCATTGTTGTTTTCCTCTTTCTCTGAATAACGTGTGTGCTGATATTATTTTCAGCACACAACATTGTTGTCTCCTCTTCAATACACTGTTAGAACAGTTTTGGCTTCTCATTCTTCATATAATCCATGGATTCCAAGTTGAACCCTAGTTTTCTTACTCACCTCATGACCCACAAGTTATCTCATGATAACTACTTACTTTGGAAACGTCAGATTGTGCCTTTTATTCGCAGTCATGGTCTTTATGGGCATCTAGATGGGTGATCACCCGCCCCACCTACACATATCATGCAAGAAATAACAGGTGAAGATGGGAAGGTGAGTCAACTTCGAACCACCAATCCTGCTTATGACATATGGGAACAACGGGATAAGACATTAGTTGCTTACATAACTTCCACACTTTCTGATCGTGTTTTACAAACTATTTTTGATGATCAATCTGCTGCCGAGTTGTGGAATGGACTAGCTCATTCCTTTTCTCAGGTTTTGAATCTCGGGCTTTGCAACTCAAGTGGCAATTTCAATCCATGCGAAAAGGAAACAAATCTATTACAGAGTTCATGGGGGATGTCAGGGTTATTACAGATCAGTTAGCTGCCATTGGAAGTCATGTATCAGATAAGGACATGGTACAACAGGTATTAGGTAGCCTTGGACCTGAATATCGCATGTTTTGCACAACACTCCAGGTTGTCTCAGTTCTTCCATGTTTTGATGATCTTCAATCTAAGCTTTTGCAATATGAGGTCAGTTTAAATCAGGAACACACGTCAGATGATACTCATCCTGTGATGATGGCACATACGCCTATTCAAACAGGAGCCTTATTTACTCCTCGTCCAAATGGACCAACTATAAACAAAGGAGGATTACTACCTACACCAGCTGGAGGAGGCCTTGCTCAGGCAGTGTACCACGAGGGGGACGTGTTCCTACTTGTTTTCTATGCAACAAGAGGGGACATGTTAAAGCAAATTGCTGGTACAATCCTCAGAACCGGAACAAAACAGGGAGGCCAGGGCAGAGGGCAACTCAAACGTTTGCACGCACTCCTCAGGGACAGGTTCTTCCACAGGACGTACAAAATATCCTTATGACTACTTTCAATCAGATGAACTTGCGTCAAAATGATGATGGTATATGGTATATTGATTCAGGGGCAGCAACACATGTTACTTCTGATGCAGGTAAATTTTCTCACTTGACTCCTTACACTGGAAATGGCACTATAGTCATAGGAGATGGATCTCACCACCCCATCTCTCACACTAGAAATGTCTCCCTTTCTTTGCATGAATCTCAATTGCCCTTGTCAAATGTCTTACTCACACCTGCTATTCAAAAGAATATTCTATCTGTGTCTAAATTAGTTGATGAAACAAATTCTTCCGTTGAATTTAATCCTTCTGTTTATCTTAAGGATCTTCACACCAAGAAGATGCTCGCTAAAGGTGAACGACGCGGGAACATGTACGTCTTTGAAGAATCTCATGTGCCTTTGAAGACGTCGTCTTCCGTAACCGTGGCTTCTTCAGCTCCTTCCTTTCTAACATTTTTGAGTCGATCCACAGATCATAGTTCTTCATCTAGAGTCTTGAAACTTAATAAGCCAGACTTATGGCATCTTCATTTGGGTCATTGTAGTCAAGTTTTTCTTGACAAGTTGTTTGCTAAAGGTCTAATACTCGCAGTCAGTTTAGAGTCAAAATGTCCAAGTTGTCATTTATGCAAAAGTCATGTACTTCCTTTTCATAATATCAATAAAAGAGCAACAAAGCCTTTTGAGATTATATGCTCAGATGTTTGGGGTCCTGCGCCCACTGCCTCTCTTTCTGGATCTCGATATTATATACTCTTTCTTGATTCTTACACTCGATTTAGTTGGATTTACTTCATGAAAAACAAACATGAAGTTTTCAAGTTGTTCAAACAGTTTCATGCACTAGTCCAAAACCAATTCAATACCAATGTTGTATATTTCCAGTGTGATGGGGGGGGGGGGGGGGAGAATACATATCCCATGATTTTAGTGAATATTTGGAGCATGGCATTACACGTAACATTTCTTGCCCTCATACCCCTCAACAAAATGGAGTAGCTGAGAGAAAACACAGGCATATTGTTGAGACAGCCTTGAGCATGATGCACACTGTGGGTATTCCCTTCTCTCTTTGGACCGAGGCTTTCCATATAGCTGTTTACGTTATCAACAGGTTGCCCATGACCATCCTTGAAGATAATTCTCCATATTTTGTTCTTTATAATTGCCATCCATCATATGAAGAACTACATCTTTTTGGTTGTGTATGTTATGTTCACATTGATCATTCATTGAGAAATAAGTTTCAAGACAGAGTTGTACAGTACAAGTTTCTTGGGTATACAGATGACTATATGTAACAACCGTGAAAAAAAAATCGTGTCGGACACGTGTCAGACACGTGCCCTGCACGCGTCGGACACGCGTCACAGTCGGTCCGACGTGTCGGATCCGGATCCGAGCTGGACCCGGACCCGAGCCCGAACTCGGACCCGGCTTCTCGATCGTTCGAGAAGCCTGTGACTTTAATAAGTCACAGGCGTCTCGGGCGAGGGGCAGAACCCCTCGCCCCTTCTCTCTCTCCTCTGCTCCGATCTCCCCCCTCACGCTGTCGTCGGCGATCAGAGATGCCGGCGAGCGATTCCGTCCGACCGCCTCCCCTCTCAATCCAGCGACCTTCAAGCCGACCCTCCACCTTTGCTGCTGCAGGCGATCGAAGTCCTCGACAACCCTTTAGCCTTCGGTGATCTTCGGTTGCAGGCGATCGACGCAGGCGAGACCACCTTTCCTCGGTCCGGCAGGTTTCCCGACGGCGCAAGCACCAGCGATCCTCCCCTCTTGGTGGCCTTCGCCAGCCGGCAGCCTCGGCCACCCTTTTTGCTCCTCCCTACGTCTGGCAGACGCTCCGGCAGCCCTTGGGCTTCGGCAACGCCACCACCCTCCGTCCGGGTGGCCTCAACCGACAGTGGCCCTCGACCCTCCAGCCTGACGACTCCCCTGTTGCTGCCGTCTTCGGAGGTGAGCCCTACCCTCTTCGTTGCTTCTTTTCTTCTGTGTGTTGGGTGGTTTGACAGGGGGGCTGAGCCCCCTGTCATCACCGCTTGTTGGCAGGGGGCTAAACCCTCCTGCCTCCCTTTGTTATTGGTCGACAGGGGGCTGAGCCCCCTGTCGTTGGCTCTTCTTGGCAGGGGGTTCCGCCCCCTATCACTCTTTTCTTTTTGTTGGACGACAGGGGGGCTGAGCCCCCTGTCGCCTCTTGTTTTGGCAGGGGGTTACCCCCTCCCTGCCTTTTTGCTGTTGGTCGACAGGGGGGCTGAGCCCCCTGTCGCCTCTTGTCGGCAGGGGGTTACCCCCCTGCCTTTTTGCAGTGGGTCAGCAGGGGGACTGAGCCCCTCTGCTCTTTTGTTGGTTCTCGGTAGGGGGAGGGGTCCCCCAGCCTTGGTGTTGCTTCTCGGCAGGGGGCTTCGCCCCCCTGTCTTCTTTTGTTTGCCGACAGGGGGCGAGGGCCCCCCTGCCTTCTATTTTTCCTCAGCAGGGGTTGAAGTCCCCTGCTCCGTGTGGTTGTCTCGGCAGGGGGTGGAGCCCCCCTGCACTCCTGTTGCTCCTCGGCAGGGGGTTCTGCCCCCTGCCTCTCGCGTTTTGCCAGCAGGGGGCGAAGCCCCCCCTGATTTCCTGTTTTTGGGTAGGGGCTTGCCCCCTGCATCCCTGGTTGTTCTCCGGCAAGGGGCTTTGCCCCCTTGCCTTGTTCTTGCTGCCGGCAGGAGGCTGCACCCCTGTCTCGTGTTCTGACATGGGGTGTTCCCCCCTGCCTTGTTGCAGCAGGCGTGGCGGGGAGCCTCTGCTCCCTCCCCTGCCTTTTTCTTTGTGCCTGGCAGACAGGGAGCTTCTGCTCCCTGCCTCTGCTGCTGTTGCCAAGCAGGGCTGAGGCCCCTGCCTCTGGCACCCTTGTCTGCAGGATGCAGAAGCTCCTGCTTCTGCCTCCTGCAGGCAAGAGACCTTGCTGCCTTGTTGCTTGTTTACCTTCGGCATATGCTAACGTTCTAAGCTCTCCAGGTTGAACAATGGATCCAGCTTGCCCTCTGTGGCTCGAGCTCTTGTTTGCCTACGCTGCATGCGTACGAGGACCCGCAACCCCTTAAGGTAGGGGATTCTTGCGTGAAAGGACAATGAACTGATAAATGCTAAAATAAGAAAGATAACTAAAAGAGGACGATATATGTATACGTATAATATATATACGTATGTCTTTACCTTCAAGGACGCGGTTTCGCGATCCTTGTCCTCTTTACTTTCTTACACTTTCCTTTTTATCGCCGTCGCGCTATATGTGCCTAGGCTTTCTATTCCTGTCTTTACATTCCATGTCTTTTAACTCAAGGACACGGTTTCGCGATCCTTGTCCTTTTTACTTTTCCGCACTTTACTTTCCTGCTGCCCCGCGCTTTGCGCCCTGGCATTTACTTGCTTATGTCTGTCTTTTACTCCAGGACATCCTGGTCCTCCTTTACGTTCTTGCACTTCACTTCCTGCATTTACTTGTTGCCCCGCGCTTTATGCGCCATGGCCTTGCTTCTTGCTTTACTCTTCGTACTTTACTTTCCTATTGCTGTCGCACTTACTTTTGTTTGTGTGTGTCTTTACTTTGTTGTCGCTCTTCGTGTATATGCTTTGCTCATGCATGCATTCTTATCTACATTGTATGCTTCTTTACTTATGCTTATCGTTTAATCGAGGTGCAACCCCATGCCTCGTGAGTCGTCCTTCACACTTGCGTAGTCAGTATAGGATCTCATACCTCACGAGTTGCTTGCGTAAGTTGCTTGCTTGTGCGTTACGATGATCGAGGTATGATCTCATATCTCGTGTGGAGCCCTAGCGTTCTACCATCGAGGTGCAGCTTCACCCATCGAGTCTTGCCTCTCGGTTTGCCATTGTATTAGTCTGTGCACGAGTAGGACGGGGATACTAGCAAGGGACTTGTTGTTTTGAACCTGATCTTCCGCTGAACTTCTGTTTTAAACTCTGATAAATGATTGATTTCAAAGCTTTCAACCTTTTTCATAAAAGGTTTCAAGTCCACGATTTTGGGGCGTTACACTATAAGGGATACATGTGTTATGATCCTCATACAGGCAAAATTCGGGTATCTAGAAATGTTGTTTTTTATGATGAAAATTTTGACACTCTGGGTTCGTCTTCCACAGATACACAGGACAATTATGATCCTTGGCTCAGTGACTCACTTTTATATGACTCGTTGCCTTATGTGGATTCATCTTTATTGACAGACAATGTGTTAAAATGTAAAACTGTACATATATGTATATATAATAATATTATATTATTATATATATATAAATACATTTTTCATTTCTTTCATTTCTGTAATTTTTTTCCTTTATTTTTATTTTTTGTCTTTATGTCATCTAGTTCAGTTTGAACTAGAATGACTGTTGCTAGTCAAGTCCTGTCCAGACTTGACTAGCAATAGAGCTGTTGGACTGACACAGTCCAACAGCTCTTAATAGAGCTGTTGGATAAGAGCTGTTGGACTGTGCCCAACAGCTCTATTGAGTCCTCTTTCAGCTGTGTATATAAAGGGGTGCAGCCCCTCTTGTATTTTACTCCGATGCTTCTTAAGCAATTGTTTTTTCATATCAATAAAGAATACATTTTTATTTTTATTTTGTTTCCAGTTATACCCTTTTTAAGGGTTATGCTTTAGTGTCATTCTTGACACTTGCTCTTGTTAATCTAAGCTCGTATTTCGAAGATCCCCATTTCATTTCATGGTATCAGAGCCGCAGAAGTACTAAATCTTGAGGAAAAGCTGCCTCGGTTTCCGTGCCCGTTTGCAAAAGTGTTCGCCACTTGAAGAGAAGTGTTTTATCACTTCATTGGAGAGGATTTCACATCTTGTTGTATTGTTTTTTTTTCTTTCTTTTTCATTTTCCTTCTTGTTTCTCTTCTATCCCTATTCTTTCTCTCCTTGTAATCGATGGATGACAATGATAAAGTCACCATCATGCCTATGAAACTAAGTGATACGAACTATGTAACATGGGTTTCAATCATGAAGCACCATATATGGGGAAAAGGCTTATGGGGGATTGTGGATGGTTCCGATTCGGAACCTAAGCTATCTCTTACTAAAAAGGAGGGAGATAAAGAGGTCCCTCTATCGGAAGAAGAGAAAATCAAGGCTATTGCCTCATACGAGAAGAAATAGAAAGAATGGAGAATATCTCATGCGAAGATAATGTCATGGCTTATCAATAGCGTTGACATTAAAAAATGCTAGTCTTGCCAAATTTGATCATGCTGATATGGCATGAGAATACCTTAAGAATATGTATTCCCTTAAAGATATTGCACACGTGTGCAACCTCCAAGAAAAAGTTCGAATGATGACACAAGGAGACAACTATTCGTGAATATTACAATGGGTTGTCCGAACTTTGGGAAGAACTTTCCCTTTTAGAACCAAAGTGGCATTGTGCCGAAGACATCGAGCTTCGTCAGAAACAACTCGATGCTAAACATTTTTACCAGTTTATCACTGGATTAAGGCCGGAATTTGAAACCACTAAATCGGCCCTACTTCACCGGGGAAAAATTCCTTCTATTGTTGAAACTATTGAAGAGTTAACAATGGAAGAAAATCGTCTCCAGAAAGGTTCTTTAAAAATCGAAGATGATTCTGTTTTAGCCGTGTCTAGACCAGGGAATCATGTTCGATCATATAGGCCTCCTCACTTTAACCGACAAAATGGTGACTATGATAAGAAGAAAGTTATTTGTCATCACTGTCATGAATCGGGACACTACAGGCCACAATGTCCCAAACTTAAGGAGCTGAGAGAAAAAAGAGCTGCAATTGCTGGATCGGAGCCTAAAGATCAGGATGCACCAACTAATGGAGATTCTTCAGCCTCTCATCAAAGGTGCCTCTTCCTCATCTGAAGCTTCAATCGGCGCAGCAGCCTCATCTTTTTCTGATCTAGGTAAAATTTCTTGGCTTCTTGACTCTGGTGCATCTTTTCATATGACCCCAAATAATCAAAGTCTATCCAAATGTGTTAAAAATAAAACAAGTGTGTCAAAGGTCTTTACTGCTGATGGGACTTCTCTTGAAATAGAAGGAATAGGAAATTTTGAAAAAATTTATAAAACAAAAAAAAAATTTATTCCAGAAATTAGACATGTTCCCAAATTAAATTTAAATCTTTTATCTGTATCTCAAATTTCTGATTATGGGTGTAATATTTCTTTTTCTTCTCATGGTTGTTGGGTACAGGATCGCCAGTCAGGCAAGCTGATTGGGGAAGGCCATAGAGAAGGAGGACTCTATTACATGGATTTTTTGGAAATGCCGAAGAAAGCTTTTTGTTATAATATTCAAAAAATAGAGTTGGAACTGTGGCATAAGAGACTTGGTCACCCACATATAGCCAAAATCCAACATTTTTCAAATCTAGGGAAATTTTGTAACTCTGAATCATTTGATTGTAAAGATTGTATTCTCGGCAAAATGAAAAGATTACCATTTCAGAACAGAACCTTTTTCTCTTCAAGACCACTTGAATTAATACACTCGGATGTTTGGGGTCCTACACCAGTAATTTCTAAAGGAGGATTTGTTTACTATGTTATTTTTGTCGATGATTTCTCCCGACATACGTGGATGTACTTTCTCAAACATAAGTCTGAAGTACTTTCATACTTTCAAACTTTTCATAATATGGTTAAAAACAAGTTTCAAAATGATATTACTATTTTTCGCACAGATTCAGGGGGAGAGTTTTTATCCACAGATTTTCAAAATTATCTTAAATTGCATGGCATCACACATCAAAGATCTTGTCTTTATACACCTCAACAAAAAGGACTGACAGAACGAAAATATCGCCATATTGTAGAAACCACTAGGACTTTATTAATAGCAAATCAAGTCCCGAAAGACTTTTGGGCAGAAGCTGCCTTAACTGCCACCTATCTCATTAATAGGATGCCATCTTCTTCGTTACAAAATATCACTCCCATTGAAAACTTATGAACATTTCTCCAGACTACTCTAGACTAAGAATATTTGGGTGCAAATGTTTCATATTTACTGACAAAAATGATAAACTTTCCCCTCGTGCGATTCCCTGTGCCTTTTTAGGATATGCTTAAAACCAGAAAGGTTATAGATGTTTTGACTTCAAAAATAATAAACTATATGTGTCTAGAAATGTTTCCTTTCTTGAAAAGGAAAGCTTCTTTGATTTTAGAAAATTAAAAGACGTCACTGAGTACTCCTTTTTGCTAGATCTAACATCAACATCTGATGAATATGACCTTGACTGTAACTTTGATGATGATCAAAGAATTATTGATCTTAATGTTGAAAATGAAGAAGTTCATAGAGATACTAGTATTCAATATTCCAGACGACAAGAGTCTAATCCTCCATGTGCACTTGAGAAATATTCTAACATTCCAACTAGACAATCATCCCGAATCTCGAGGCCTCCAGGAAAGTTTGTATCATACGAGTCTTTCTTACCCACATATAGGGCAGTTATTGCATTAATTCACTCATATGAAGAACCATCCACATATTTTCAAGCAAAAAATGATATCAAATGGATAGAAGCCATAAAAGCTGAATTAGATGCACTTGAAAAGGCTTCTACATGGAATATTCAAGATCTTTCTCCAGGGAAGAAAACTATCGGATGTCGATGGGTTTATAAAATTAAAACCAAGAGTGATGGTACTCTTGAAAGATATAAAGCCCGTTTAGTAGCCAAAGGTTATGCCCAAGAATATGGGATTGATTATGAAGAAACCTTTGCTCCGGTGGCTCGTATGACTACTGTCTGAACCTTAATTGCCTTAGCTTCTATCAAAAAATGGTCTATTTTTCAAATGGATGTCAAAAATGCTTTTTTAAATGGAAAGCTAGTTGAAGAAGTATATATGGAACCCCCTCCTGGTCTAAGTATTCCTAAGGGTAAAGTCCTTCGCTTAGAAAAAGCTCTTTATGGACTTAAACAAGCACCAAAATCTTGGTATGATAGGTTTAGTCGTGTTATGATTGATATTGGTTTTCAATTCTGTTTAACTGACACTGCTTTGTTTATTAAGAATTCTGATACAGGGATCATTGTGCTTCTTCTCTATGTGGATGATATTATCATCACTGGAAGCGATAAACAGGGAGTTGAAACAATCAAAACACTTCTTAAATCTCATTTTGAAATGACTGATTTGGGTTTGTTGAGATATTTTTTAGGCATTGAAGTTGCTTATTCTCCTAGAGGATATTTATTATCTCAGACTAAATTTGCTTTTGATATTGTTTTCAGGTCTGGTATTACTGATGATAAGAAAGTTGACACTCTAGAAGTTGTTAATGTTAAAATGAAGATTGATGATGGAGAACTTCTTGCAGACCCTACTCCTTACAGACAGCTTGTCGGGGCACTTTCCTATCTATCCATTACTCGACCAGATATAGCACATGTTGTTCATACAGCAAGTCAATTTCAACATGCTCCTACTTCTGTTCATATGGGAGCAGTCATGCGTATTATCAGATACATCAAGTCCTCTCTTTCACGAGGACTTTTCTTATCTTCCTCCTCTTCTCTTGATTTAATTGCATATACTGATGCTGATTGGGGAGGTGATCCCAATAACAGACACTCAACCACTGGCTTTTGTGTCTTTTTAGGGGAATCATTGATCTCGTGGAGGTGTAAAAAGCAGCAGAATGTATCTCTCTCATCCACCAAAGCTGAATACAGAGCCATGGCAACCACGACCATGGAAGTAGTTTGGCTCCGACGACTGCTTGCTTACATGGGAGTTGAAGCAACAAAGGCTTTACAAATGTGTTGTGACAACAAAAGTGCGATCTATATTGCCAGTAATAGAACATTCCACGAACGCACCAAACCCATCGAAATAGATTGTCACTACGTCAGAGATGAATATCTACACGGGATAATTGATCTGCCATATGTCACTTCAGAATATCAGTTAGCAGACTTCTTTACAAAGCCTCTTGCTGCTCCCCGATTTCACTTTCTCTTAGACAAACTTTCGCTCATTGTACCGTAAGTTTGAGGGGGAGTGTTAAAATGTAAAACTGTACATATATGTATATATAATAATATTATATTATTATATATATATAAATACATTTTTCATTTCTTTCATTTCTGTAATTTTTTTCCTTTATTTTTATTTTTTGTCTTTATGTCATCTAGTTCAGTTTGAACTAGAATGACTGTTGCTAGTCAAGTCCTGTCCAGACTTGACTAGCAATAGAGCTGTTGGACTGACACATTCCAACAGCTCTTAATAGAGCTGTTGGAATGACACATTCCAACAGCTCTAAATAGAGCTGTTGGACTGTGCCCAACAACTCTATTGAGTCCTCTTTCAGCTGTGTATATAAAGGGGTGCAGCCCTCTTGTATTTTACTCCAATGCTTCTTAAGCAATTGGTTTTTCATATCAATAAAGAATACATTTTTATTTTGTTTCCAGTTATACCCTTTTTAAGGGTTATGCTTTAGTGTCATTCTTGACACTTGCTCTTGTTAATCTAAGCTCGTGTTTCGAAGATCCCCATTTCATTTCACAATGAACCTTATACTTTTGATCTGGAACCGCATATGGAAGACATTCCTCCTACAACAACATCCTCACGTTTTTCTGGTCTTGTTTATTCTCGTAGAGCTCATCCAGTCAATGATGAGACTCCTCTACGACGTTCCACTCGGATTAGACATCCTATAGATCGCTGGGTAAGTTATAACAATTTCTTTTTGGATTTTCAAACATTTCTAACCAGAGTGTCCAAATAAACAGAACCTTCCTCCTTTCATGATGCTGTACATTCCCGTGCCTGGGTAGAGTCGATGAATGAGGAAATAGAAGCATTGCATGAATGCAATACATGGGAAATTGTACAAGGCCAGATAATAAGAATGTTGTAGGGTCCAAATGGGTGTACAAGATCAAGCACAAACCGGATGGCAGTGTTAAGCGCTATAAAGCTCGTCTGGTCGCACGAGGCTTCACACAACAGTATGGGCAGGACTACGATGAAACGTTCAGCCCAGTAGTAAAATTGGGCACCGTCAGGATTATCATTGCATTGGCATTACAACATGGATGGTCACTCAGTCAACTTGATGTTAAAAATGCCTTTTTTGCATGGTGAACTAAAGGAAGAAGTTTACATGGAGCAGCCACCTGGTTATAGTATGCATGATTCATCAAATTGGGTATGTAAACTTCGACACTCTCTTTATGGCTTGAAACAAGCCTCTCGATCTTGGTTTGAGAGTTTTTCCACGGAGATCCAGCATCATGGGTTCACTAAAAGTGTTCTAGATCATTCATTGTTCATATTCAAAAGTGATTCAGCTATTGTTTGGGTGCTTATATATGTTGATGACATCATTATTACCAGGAGTGATGAGGTTCACATATCTTGGGTTAAGTCTATGCTGATGGCTAAATTCAAGATGAAAGACTTGGGTCCCTTGCGATATTTTTTGGGTGTAGAAGTTGATAGTCGACATGAGACTATTACATTGAGCCAACATAAGTACACCATTGATATTTTACTTGCTACAGGGATGGAGAATTGTAAACCAATTAGCACACCTTGCCTTCTAAATCATAAGCTAAGTGCTAAAGAAGGCACTACTTATCATGATCCTACTTTGTATCGTCGAGTTGTAGGGATGTTACAATACTTAACATTCACTAGGCCTGACATAGCATACTCTGTCAATCAGGCTTCACAGTTTATGCATGCTCCTACAGATGTACATATGGAAGGAGCAAAAATGATACTTCGGTATTTAAAGGGTACGATTGGAGATGGCTTGATGTACACCAAGGACACAGCTTATATGTCAGGGCATCGACTATTCACCTACACAGATGCGGACTGGGCGGGTGATCTTGATGAGCGCAGATCAGTTTCGGGGTATTGCATTCTTATCGGCAATAATATTGTAACATGGAGTAGCAAGAAGCAAAAGGCAATGGCGCGATCTAGTACTGAAGCAGAATATCGTGCAATGGCAGCAGGAACAACCGATGTTACATGGGTGAGACATCTACTGCAAGAATTACAAGAACCGATCTCGTCCTCTATGCTTCTTTGCGATAATCAGAGTGCTATTAATATTGCCTTCAATCCCATCCTTCATTGTCGCACGAAGCATATCGAGATCGATCAACATTTTGTTAGGCAAAAGGTGGAAGAAAAAGAAATTGAACCTGCATATGTTCGGTCGGATATGCAAGTTGCTGACATCTTTACCAAGGGATTATCCACTCATCAGTTTTGGGCACTCAAAGGCAAGTTGAGCATGATCAAAGTGTTAGAAAATGACATATATATGTATATACTTGAATATATATATATATATATATATATATATATTTATATATATATATATATATATATATATATATATTTATATATATATACATACTTTTCGTAATACAAGAGTATGTATATGTATATATATATATGTGTATAACTATATATTTAAAGTATATACTTATATTCTTGTGATACTTTTTTATTTATTTATTTTTGTAATTTTATTTCTTTCTTATTTTTTTGTCTTTTTGTCAAACAGTCATAATTGACTAGAGCTGTTGGACTGTCAAAACAGCCAACAGCCTTTTTGTCAGGCTCTGTCAAACAGTCAAAATGTTGACTGTTTGAATAGAGTTGTTGGGCTACTCCCAACGGCTCTAATTAGAGTTGTTGGGAGTAGCCCAACAACTATCCCAACAACTATTTTAATAGCTCCTCTCATGTAACCTCTCTATAAATAAGGGCATGCTGCCCATTGTAATTTTAATATACAAATGTAGAGGGTTTTACCTCTTACATATTCAGATTCAAGTGCATTTATGCACTATTCTTATGTTTGTGCTGTGGAGCATTTTGTATGCTATTTTGGTTTACCATATTGGGTGAATGTATGTTTTGTCAAGTTGTTTGTAGACTTGATTGTGTGTAAGACTCTTTACATGGTATCAGAGCTTGGTGTATGATCAACCGTGCATTGGTGAGCTGCCTCGTAAAGCGTGCCTTCTTTCTTTCGTGATTGGTGGTTCCTTTTTTTCTTTGGATTCATCATGGGTGATTTTTTTCCGCACAATACAAGCAACTCCAACTTCATTCCGCCGTTCAAACTTGAAGGAAGCAACTATAACATTTGGGCGGGACACTTGGAGACATTCATCAAGGGTCAAGGTTTGTGGGGATTTGTAAGAGGTACTATTCTTGAACCCACTCCCAAAATTACATTAGGTGAAAATGACGTTGAGACTAGTCTTGAAGAAAAAAACAAAGTCATGGAAGAATACTACAAAAAATTTGATGGGAAATGAAAAATGCCAAAATTCTTTCATGGATGCTTAGTGGAGTTGAGACAAAAATTGCCTCAAACCTTTTGTATTACAAAAAGGCAAATGAAGCATGGGAATATCTTAGAGGTATGTTTACCGAAAAAGATATGACTCACAAGTATTATCTCCAAGAAAAAGTTAGAAACATTAAACAAGGAGATAAGAATATAAGAGATTATTTTATGGAGTTATCTTCCATTTGGACCCAACTTGCCCAATTTGAACCCAAATGGGAAGGAAAGTGTATAGAAATGCGGAGAATTCAAGTTGAAGAAGAGAGACTTTTCGCTTTTCTCTATGGTTTGAGACCCGAGTTTGAACATACAAGGGCCTCCTTGCTATCATTTTCATCACCTCCTCCTATTCATGAGATTCTCACTAAACTTAGTGGAGAAGAGACTAGGCTAAACATGAGTAAAAATGTTAGTGTGCTTGCTACTTCTAGCAATGGTCAAGAAGAGTATTGTGCACTTGCCGCATCAAAACCAGGACACTATATCAAGCCATATAAACCTCTCCTCATTTTAATAAGAATCGAGGAGAATAAAAAATCATTTGTCATAATTGTAATGAGCCCGGTCATATTAGGCCTCAATGTCCTAGATACAAATATAGGCCTCAAGAAAAGCGTGTTGCGGCTGCACCATCAAAACAAGATGAAGATACTTTGAATCTCAAAGACCTCACCAAATCATTATCTCAACTGACGGAGGCATTGCAACCACTGCTTAAAGGATCTACCTCAGGAGCGACCATTGCAACCTCTTCTACTCCTGGTATGTGATTTTGGCTTCTTGATTCAGAAGCTTCTTTTCATATGACCCCACATAGATCTATACTATCTGAATGTCAACCTAATTCAAATGCATCATTTGTTTCCACTGCCGATGATACTGCCTTGGAAATAGAGGGTGTTGGAATTTTTAAAAATGATTTGTCAAAACATAACAACTTTTATATTCCGAAAATAAGACTCATACCAAAACTTCATCTTAATCTACTTTCTGTTTCTCAAATCTCAGATCATGGATGTGATGTCATATTCTCATCAAGTAAATGTTGGGTGCAGGATCGCCAGTCCGGGAAATTGATTGGGGAAGGTTCTAGGCAAGGAGATCTCTATTATATGGATTTCCTTTGTATTCCAAAGGAACCATTTTGCAACACTGCCCAAACAAAAGACATACGGACTTGGCATCATAGACTTGGACATCCAAATATAAGAAAATTAAATTTTGTACCTATTACCAAGAATCTTTGTAAAGATAATTTTGAATGCAAAGAATGTTTACTTGGTAAAATGACAGTCTTGCCTTATGGTCAAAGAACTTTTTACTCCTCAATGCCTTTTGAATTAGTTCATTCAGATATATGGGGTCCTGCTCCTGTAGCCTCTAAAGGCGGATTCTCCTACTATGTTGTGTTTATTGATGACTTCACTAGATATTGTTGGATTTACTTTCTTAAGTATAAATCAGATGTATTTGCAACCTTCAAAACATTCCATAACATGATTAAAAATCAATTTGAAAGTAAACTCAAAATTCTTAGAACTGACTCTGGAGGAGAATACTTGTCAAATGAGTTTAAACAATTTTTAGAAAATGAAGGAATTTTACATCAAAGATCATGTCCTAGAACCCCGCAACAAAATGGAATTTCAGAAAGGAAACACAGACATATTATGGAAACTACAAGAACTCTTCTTATTGCTAAAAATGTTCCAAAAAATCTTTGGGCTGAAGCTGCATTAACCTCAGTATATCTTATAAATAGGATGCCTTCCAAAACTTTATCTAATGAAATTCCTTTTGAAAAATTATTCAAATATCAACCTGACTATCAAAGACTGAGAATCTTTGGTTGCAAATGTTATTTTTGAATGATAAAGGAGATAAACTATCTTCTAAAGCTATTTCCTGTGCGTTCATTGGTTATTTAGAAACACAAAAAGGATTTAAATGTTATGATACCAAAAATGATAAACTTCTCATTTCAAGGAATGTTAATTTTGTTGAAAATGAAAGTGGATTTGAAGAAAACATGTCGGAAGACATAAACTCTGATTATTCTTTCTTGTTCAAACTATTGTCTAATGATGAAAATATTTATGTAGAACCTCTTATTGAAAATAGAACAATAGTTGAACCAATAGTATACACTAGAAGAAATCGAAATGCATTCAATGAAGGTGTAAATCAAAGTAATCATGAAGCATCAAAAATTCCTTCAGAACAAACCACTATTCGTAGATCAGAACGAACCTCAAGAATCCCAAATAAATTGTGTCTTATGATTCATTCTCTCCTAAACATAGAGCATGTCTTATAGCTATCCACTCATATTTTGAACCCTCATGTTACAATGAAGCAAAAAATTTACCTGAATGGATAAAAGCTATGCACATAGAATTAGAAGCTCTTAAAGATGCTAATACTTGGGAAATTCTGGATTTACCTATAGGAAAAAAGACAATAGGTTGTAGATGGGTTTTTAAAGTAAAAACCAAAAGTGATGGATCCTTGGAAAGGCATAAAGCCAGATTAGTTGCCAAAGGATATTCTCAAGAATACGGAGTAGATTACGAAGAAACTTTTGCTCCTGTTGCCAGGATGACCACTGTTCGAATGCTTGTAGCAATTTCAACTATTAAAAATTGGAATATATTTCAAATGGATGTTAAAAATGCATTTTTAAATGGGAATCTCAATGAGGAAGTATATATGGATATTCCACCTGGATTAATAATTCCTTCAGGTAAAGTGCTTAAATTAAAAAAGGCATTATATGGCCTCAAACAAGCACCTAAAGTTTGGTTTGATACTTTTAACAATGTTATTACAAGGTATGGTTTTAAACCATGCTATACTGATACAACTTTGTTTATCAAGAACTCTTCTGCTGGTATTATAATTTTACTTTTATATGTTGATGATATGTTAATTATAGGTAGTGACAAGGAGGGAATCAAGAAAGTAAAACAATTTTTGAAAAATTCTTTTGAAATGACAGATCTTGGGTTTCTAACATACTTTTTTGGTATAGAAGTTTCATACTCTAACCGAGGATACATATTGTCACAAACAAAGTTTGCTTCAGATATTATTGACAGGTCAGGACTTTCAAATGATAAAGTTGTTGATACTCCAGAGATTGTTGGACTGAAAATGCGAGCTGATGATGGAGTTTCTTTGGACAATCCAACTCCCTTCAGACAGCTAGTGGGATCTCTTATGTATTTAAGTATTACAAGACCAGACATAGCCCATGTTGTACATATAGCCAGTCAATTTCAACATGCTCCAACATCAGCTCATATGAGTGCAGTCATGAGAATTATTAAATACATCAGAGGCACTATAAATAAGGGAGTCTTTCTGTCCTCTTCTTCCTCCTTAGATCTTATTGCATATTCTGATGCTGATTGGGGAGGAGATCCAAATAACAGGCGCTCAACAACTGGTTTTGTATATTTCTAGGTGAATCTTTGATTTCATGGAGGTGCAAGAAACAACAAAAGGTGTCATTATCATCTACAGAAGCTGAATATAGAGCAATGGCAACTATTACTATGGAAGTCGTGTGGCTCAAACAACTGGTTTCAGATATGGGGATTCACCTTCAGAATCCTACAAGATTGTGCTGTGACAATAAGAGTTCGATATACATTGCTCGAAATCATACATTTCATGAAAGAACTAAGCATATAGAGATGGATTGCCATTTTATTCGTGAAGAATATTTGAAGAAGACTATTGATCTTCCCTATGTGACATCAGAATATCAACTTGCTGACTTCTTCACCAAGGCACTATGCTCACTGTAAAACCCACGTTTTCAAAAAAAAAAAAAAAAATTATCGGACCCGGGCCCGCCTGCGATAGGGTTTTAATAAGCCGACTCAGGAAGAGGATTTTAAATCCTCTTCCCGAGCGCCGCCCCCCTTCCACCTTCATTTTCGGAAGATTAGGGAAACCCATCGGGGTTTCCTCATTCGTCGCCCCCCTGAGGCTTTTAAAAGCACTGCAGGGGGCGGGGGAAGGCACACAGCCCTTCGGCCCCCCTGTGCGTCTCCTCCTTCCCTGCGCACACCGTCGATCGCCAGCCACCTCGCCTCCCAGGTACGCCCTCTATCTCAGTCTCCTCCTCCCTCTTCTCCCCCTCCCATCTCCCTCTCTGACACCTCGTCAGGATGCCGGCAGGCGGCGCACGGCCCCTGCCGCGCCCTCCCACCTTCCTCCTTGCCTTTGGAGACCCGACAGGGGGCCTACAGGGCCCCTGTCGTCCCCTTCCCTCTTTTGGGGGTTCGCCGGAGTGCCGGCAGGGGGCCAAGGGCCCCTGCGACACCCCTTCGCCCCGATCTCTCTCTCTCTCTCTCTCTCTCTCTCTCTTCGGCAGGGGTTTGTTCCCCTGCCATTGTCCTTTCGCCGGACGGCAGGGGCTCGACCCCTGCCGATTCGCTGTCGTCGGCAGGGGTGCGACCCCTGCCGATTCGTGGCTGTCGGCAGGGGCTAGCCCCCTGCCGATTCGCAGTCATCGGCAGGGGTGCGACCCCCTGCCGTTTCAGTGTGGTCGGCAAGGGAGCGACCCCTGCCGATTCATTTCTGTCAGCAGGGGCTAGCCCCCTGCCGATTCGCAGTCGTCGGCAGGGGTGCGACCCCCTGCCGTTTCAGTGTGGTCGGCAGGGGAGCGACCCCTGCCGATTCGTTGCTGTCGGCAGGGGCTAGCCCCTTGCCGATTCGCTGTCGTCGGCAGGGGTGCGACCCCCTGCCGTTTCAGTGTTGTCGGCAGGGGAGCGACCCCTGCCGATTCGTTGCTGTCGGCAGGGGCTAGCCCCCTGCCGATTCGCTGTCATCGGCAGGGGTGCGACCCCCTGCCGTTTCAGTGTGGTCGGCAGGGGAGTGACCCCTGTCGATTCGTTGCTGTCGGCAGGGGCTAGCCCTCTGCCGCTTCGCTGCCGTCGGCAGGGGTGTGACCCCTACCGCTTTAGTATGGTCGGTAGGGGCTAGCCCCCTGCCGATTCGTTGTTGTCGGCAGTGGCTAGCCCCTGCCACTTCGCTGCTGTCGGCAAGGGTGCGACCCCTGCCACTTCAGTGCTGTCTGCAGGGGCTGACCCCCTGCCGCCTCGCTGTTTTTTTTGACAGTGGCTCATTCCCTGTCGCTCCGTTGTCGTCGGTGCCGCCTTTGCCTAATTCTACCCTTGCCCCGTTGCACCATTAATTATATTAACATAATTGAATATTTAACACTCTTGCCTATTTACGCAACAGGTTCCGATCGTGCTCCACGGCTCAACCCTCGTATTATCCTCTCGCGTAGGCGTACGCAGCTGCACGACATCCCAAGGTAGGGTAAAGTCGCACAAGGGGCAATAAGATCTAATTAAGTTGAAATAATTAAAATGTCTATGCTAGTTGTACTTAGATTTATACTGCTTTTGCGTGACTTATTATTCTTGTCTCCATGTTTATGAGTCGAGGTACTGTTTTACTCTTCGAGTATTAATTTGTGTATTTGCTTACGTGTTGAAGGTGGTTTCGCACTTTTTGCAATACTTATGCCCTAAATTGCTTGCATGTATACTTGCCTGTACCTTTCTATGGGTGGATGTACAATTTCATTATTCGATTATTATTTTGCGTAGTGTTTATGAATTTGAGGTGTGGTTTCGTATTTCTTGAAATACATATGCCCTTGTTTGCTTGCATCCATTTTTGGCCTGCATGTTTCCTTTGAGTGAGGTACGACCTTGTGTCTCGTGTACTACTTATGACCTTATGTGTTTGTCTGTCTAAGTGGTCAATGTATGGTGTTGGTACCTCATGTATTACTTATGTGCTTTTCCCTCGATGTGCGGCATCGCAAGTCGAGAGTTGTTTGTTGACATGTTATAACCTGCATATGCTCACACTCATGGTAAATATGTACTTACATAAATGTAGTCTTGTGCCTATCCTGTTATCACCTGTTTTCAAAACACCAGAATTTGCACTTGTGCACTATAGTTCTTTTAAAGAGGACTTCCTTCTGCAAACCCAGGGCTCTTCAAAATGCACAACTTTTGCAAAGTATGATTAAATCTTGCAGGATTGCGAAGTCACATTTGGCCCCTCCCAAGTCCACACACTTGGGAGAAATGTTTTATAACCTTGACTCAAGTTGCGGCTCATTTTGAATAACCCTGATCATGGGCATGAGCATATGAATGAGTGGGGTTCTGTTGAAGGACCCATTCCTTATGTATCAATCTAGTGTAACATGTCGATACTAAGATAAATTTTGGATGTAAGATTGATAGTGTTGTGTCTTGTGTGAATGACTTAATGTGGCATTATGGCTTTTAAGGATGAATCGTGCCAAATGAGCACTCCTATATTCTTTGAATTGTTTTGAAGTTGGGTGTTGGGTATTCCTTTTGAGAAGCCCACAGACCTCCCTGATTCAGTATGGCGTACTTTTAGACATGCACAACATGTTAAGTACTTTGTTGATCGGACGAGAGATCCGAGATGACCTTGCATCATGAAATATGAAAAATGTTGTTGAAGTGAATTCAAGATTTATCTTGCCAGGCTGTGTTGTATTAATTCTTTTGCAGATAACATCTGTTGGGGTTTCTTTTGTGGAACCATATCCCTTTCATCGTAGTCGTACTTATGACATGTACGACCGTACTTTTTGACAAGTACGTCTTCTTACGTTGCGATGATTGGATGAGTAGGTTGTGGCAACCTCGATGAGCGCAAATAACAAAATGTTGTGATCACCTAAATAAGTGATGTTTTCGCCTTCACCGGCAAGATACTCGAGTGGGTCGAAAGACCAGAGTATGTAGAATGAGTCTTCAGTTAACTACCCCTGATGTACTCATTCGAATCGCTGACTCCTGTCAGGAGAGAGGACAGGAAGGTACAAAACTTCGATGGACATGCCATTAATGGCAGTTACGAGCAAAAGACTCGGCTTCCCCAGTCATCGGAGTTAGGGGAATGGGACTACCATAATTATCCTAGGTGGTAGCTCTCCATGTTTGGGATGCATCCATTGTTTATGCTGCTTTGGGGATTTCTCTCTTGGTCACCGACCGTCCCCTTAGGTGCGGACTCAGTCAGCTATCCGGGTTATCATAAAATACATAGCATAATAAACCCCCGGATCAGTCTAGGCTGTTTCTAGAGTCGTGCCTTGTGCGTACCCGCTTGGCCAGTTAATATCGAAACATAAGTTAAATCTGATCGCAATGTGTTCAGTTATGCACGTATGAAAGTTATAGGGTACAACAGGTTCAATACTAATGGAATTGTGTGTATGGTTGATGAAGCATTGTATTTTGCTAGTTAACTTTCTTGTGCAGTGCTTTGCTTGTAATAGTTAGCCTACTGGTGCCAGTAAAATGCGTGTAATAATTTTAACATTGTGTTCATGATAGTTGCTCTGTGAATCTGTTGAAATTAAATTGCTATATAATTGTCTGTCTACTTGACATATTAAATTATTCTGCTTAATTATGTTCAATATTGTCATGTCTGTCCACCTACCAGTTTTTAGTGAAACTGACCCATTTTATGGGCAGGTTTTGGATAGGTAATACAGTCTGCGATGGCACGATGGCGTGATGAGAGCAAGATAGAGCTTTTTCCCTGACGTTCCGCTCCTGAGGACATGTTGGTAAATTGGGTATGAAGGGTATTCCAAAATTTCTCTTTTTATTAAACCTTGAGTTACTAAAGCTGTTTTAGTAAACTTCTTTTCGGTTTCAACAAACAAATTCTCCATCATTGAAATTGCATTTCAAAACCATTTGATTTCAATAGTTGTGCCAGATTTGACAAAGGAAAGTTTACACTGTAATGCGCTCAAGGTCCATTGACTTGTGGTTTTAAAAATATTATTTTCCGCTGAAGTATTATTTAAACTCTGATAATTGTATGATTTCAAAGCTTTCTAAACTATTCTAAAAGTTACAAGTCCTGGATTTTTTGGGCGTTACACTCACCAAGATTCAACTTTTTACTTGACAAACTTTCGGTGATTTCAGCATAAGTTTGAGGGAGACTGTTAGAAAATGACATATATATGTATATACTTGAATATATATATATATATATACATACTTTTCGTAATACAAGAGTATGTATATGTATATATATATATATGTGTATAACTATATATTTAAAGTATATACTTATATTCTTGTAATACTTTTTTATTTATTTATTTTTGTAATTTTATTTCTTTCTTATTTTTTTGTCTTTTTGTCAAACAGTCATAATTGACTAGAGCTGTTGGACTGTCAAAATGTTGACTGTTTGAATAGAGCTGTTGGGCTACTCCCAACAGCTCATAGAGCTGTTGGGAGTAGCCCAACAACTATCCCGACAGCTATTTTAATAGCTCCTCTCATGTAACCTCTCTATAAATAAGGGCATGCTGCCCATTGTAATTTTAATATACAAATGTAGAGGGTTTTACCTCTTACATATTCAGATTCAAGTGCATTTATGCACTATTCTTATGTTTGTGCTGTGGAGCATTTTGTATGCTATTTTGGTTTACCATATTGGGTGAATGTATGTTTTGTCAAGTTGTTTGTAGACTTGATTGTGTGTAAGACTCTTTACATAAAGACCATACTCAACTTGAGGGAGGCTGTTAGTTTTGGATCATGGATCTGACCCGCACCACATTCCAAGGATCCATCTTGGGATGCGTGGACGGTGGCATGTTTGTAATTTGTTTTTACTTCTTGTGTAATGTCATACTTGTGAAATTGTCTATGAAAAGACAATACGCAAATGAGCACAAATAATATAGAAAAGATGTGCACGAAGGCACTCTCACAACACTTGAACAAAGTACACAAAAGCGTAAAAATAATAAACATGCACAA
Source organism: Nuphar pumila (assembly GCF_984573655.1). Taxonomy (NCBI): domain Eukaryota; kingdom Viridiplantae; phylum Streptophyta; class Magnoliopsida; order Nymphaeales; family Nymphaeaceae; genus Nuphar; species Nuphar pumila. Next base: position 41,076,609 of record NC_143250.1, read on the forward strand.
TGGCATGTATTTTATAGAAATAACCAAATGCTTGAGACTCTCAAGCTTAGGGAAAACATTGGGGGAACACCCCTATTTATACAAGAAAGAGGAGGTGCAAGGGGGCTCCCAAAGGAGTCGTTGGAGAGCCCCCAACGGTCACATTTGTGACCGTTGGGGGCCCCCAACGACTCTATTGGGGGACCCCCAATGCGCCTTTTATGAAAAAAGCAAAAAAATAAAAAGAATAAAAAATACAAAAATAAAAAGGAAGAAAAATACAGCATATTCCAAATGGAATATGCGCAAGAGGGGAAATTACAATAATACCCTTATCGGGTAAAAATAAAATATATATATAAATATATATATTTATATATAGAGAGATACATATACATATATATATTATATGTATATGTATCTCTATTTATATAAGTATATATATTTATATTTACATCAACGATTTTAGGAGATACAATTTAACACCCCCCCTCAAACTTACAGTGTGATAACCGCAAGTTTGCCAAGGAGGAAATGAAATCTGGGCGAACATAGAGCTTTGGTGAAGAAGTCAGCAAGTTGATACTCAGACGTGACGTATGGCAGGTCAATAACCCTCTTCAAGTATTCTTCTCTGACATAATTGCAATCCTTCTCTATATGCTTTGTTCGCTCGTGAAAGGTGTGATTCTTGGCAATATAAATTGCACTTTTATTGTCACAGCACAACTTTGTTGGTTCTCTGATAAACACTCCCATATCCTCCAAAAGACTTTGAATCCATACAATTTCCATGGTGGTAGACGCCATGGCTCTATATTCGGCTTCAGTGGATGACAGGGAGACTTTTTGTTGCTTTTTACATCGCCATGAGATCAACGACTCACCTAAGAAAACACAGAAACCAGTGGTGGAGTGACGGTTACTAGGGTCACGTCCCCAATCAGAGTCAGTATAAGCAAGCAATTTCAATTCAGATGAAGAGGATAAGAATACTCCCTTATTTACCGTTCCCTTCAAATATCTGATGATGCGAAGCACAACACTCATATGAACGGTTGTAGGAGCATGCTGAAACTGACTGGCGATGTGTATAGCATGTGACAAATCGGGTCGAGTAATGCTAAGATACATTAAAGAACCTACCAACTGCCTGTAAGGAGTAGGATCGGTTAGAGGGACACCGTCGTCAATCTTCATTTTTGCTCCAACAACTTCAAGAGTTTCGCATATTTGACATCAGAAATACCTGACCTGTCAATAATCTCGCAGGCAAGTTTGGACTGAGATAGAAAATAACCACGTTGCGAATATGCAACCTCAATTCCAAGAAAATATGTCAGAAAACCTAAGTCTGACATCTCAAATTTTGAAGTCAAGACGGATTTAATTGTAATGAGATATTGCGGAAATATAAAGAGTGCATACAAGCACATACAACAATGAATAAAAGAGAAAATATCACAAGTCCACGAAGGGACAATACAAGCACAAGCCTTTAAGAAGGCAACAATATACAAAGCCTCTTATTGAAAAGAGAGAGAAGCTCTCCAAGATGAAAATACACAAGGGGGTCACCCCTATTTATACAAGAGGAAGAGGAGGAAAAAGGAGGGCCAAAGGGCCTCAAAAGGAGAGCCAAAAGGGGGCTCCCATAGAGTCGTTGGGAGCCCCCAACGGTCACATTTGTGACCGTTGGGGGCTCCAACGACTTCTATGTTGGAGCCCCTTTAGGTCCTCAAAAAGAATAAAAAAAGAATTAAAAAAATAAAAATTACATTTATTCAAAAAAGAAAAATAGTTGTTTTCTAAAACAACTATGTGAAATTACAAAAATACCCCTATCGGGTATTGATGTAATATACAGAATTTATATATATATATACATATATATAATAGGTACATTTTAACACCCCCCTCAAACTTTACAGGGGAATGACGGAAAGTTTGCCAAGAAGAAACATGAAGCGAGGAGCCGGAAGAGCTTTAGTGAAGAAGTTCGCCAACTGATATTCTGAAGTGACATATGGCAGAGCAATAGTTCCTCGTAAAAATTCGTCACGAACATAGTGGCAATCCATTTCGATATGTTTCGTACGTTCATGAAAAGTATGATTGCTCGCAATATAAATGGCACTCTTATTGTCGCAACACAACTTTGAGGCTTCAGTAATATCAACTCCCATATCTTTAAGCAAACTGCGAAGCCAAACAAGTTCCATTGTTGTGGTTGCCATCGCCCGGTACTCTGCTTCAGTGGATGATAGTGAAACTTTCTGCTGCTTCTTGCATCGCCAGGCAATCAATGAGTCCCCTAAAAAGACACAAAAACCAGTAGTTGAGACTCGATCATTGGGATTACCTCCCCAATCTGCATCAGTATAAGCAAGAAGATTCAAAGGGGAAGAGGAGGATAAAAATAGCCCTTTATTGATGGTATTCCGAATGTAGCGGATGATTCGGAGAACCGCACTCATATGCACTGTGGTAGGAGCATGCTGAAATTGACTGACTGAGTGAACCGCATGAGTGATATCTGGTCTGGTGATGATCAAATATGTAAGAGACCCAATGAGTTGTCTGTACGGTGTAGGATCTTCCAGAAGAACCCCATCCTCTAACCGCAATTTGGCATTAATAACCTCGGGAGTCTCTACCTTCTTATCATCAGAAATCCCAGACTTAGAACATATATCTGCAGCAAGCTTCATCTGTGACAAAATATATCCTCTAGGAGAATATGCAACCTCAATTCCAAGAAAATATCTGAGAAAACCTAAATCAGACATATCAAAATTATCTTTCAACATATTTTTAACATTAATAATACTACTTTGATCATTTTCAGTGATAATCATATCATCAACATAAAGCAACAAAATTACGATACTAGAACCTGCATTTTTAACAAAAAGAGCAGTGTCAGTATAACAAGAATGAAATCCTAATTTTATCATGATATCACTAAAACGATCATACCAAGCCTTAGGGGCTTGTTTAAGACCATATAAGGCCTTTAAAAGCCGAAGAGTTTGACCTTGCTTAATATTTATTCCGGGTGGTGGATCCATATAAACTTCTTCACTTAAACTTCTATTTAAAAAAGCAATTTTTACGTCAAGTTGATAAATAGGCCATTTTTTGGTTGATGCGACAGCTATTAAGGTTCTGACACTAGTCATACGAGCTACGGGGGCGAATGTTTCTTCGTAATCAATACCATATTCTTGGGAGTATCCCTTAGCCACCAATCTGGCTTTATATCGTTCCAAAGAGCCATCGCTTTTAGTTTTAACTTTGAAGACCCACCGACAACCAATAGGTTTTTTGCGTGAGGGTAGATCAACTACTTCCCAGGTATTGGCCTTTTTTAAAGCATTTAGTTCAACTTGCATTGCTTCAACCCAATGAGGTATAGATTTAGCTTGATTATAGTGAGCCGGTTCAAAATAAGAATGTAGAGTTATCAAACATGCCCGATAGTTGGGAGATAAAGAATCATAGGATACAAACCTATTTGGGGGTATTGATATTCTAGAAGAATGCCTAACTTGTGGTTCCTCAATGGATTCGGAAATTTGAGAGTATTTTTCGAGGGCACTAATAGGTTTTTCTTGATTTCTTCTTGAGTAAACATTTATATTGGCATCACTATCATGAACATTTGTATTTGAATTACTATCATTTGAGAGTGTTATGTCAAGAGGGGATACCTCGTGAGTGTCATCTATGTTTTCAAGAGAATCTTCTTGTATGTCATCAATAAGATCATATAAGAATATATAATCGATTTCATTTGTCTCTTCTATTTTATCAAAACCGTTTTCTTCTTCGAGAAATGTTACATCTTTTGAAACATATAGTTTATCATTCTTAAAATCATAACATCTATACCCTTTTTGATTTTCACCATATCCAAAAAATACACATTCAATTGCTTTTGGAGATAACTTATCCCTTTTATGTAGTAGGACAAAACATTTGCAACAAAAAATACGAAGTCGATTAAAATCGGGTGAAAACTTAAAGAGTTTCTCATAGGAAGAAGCATTTTTTAACTTAGAAGAGGGCATTTTATTGATTAGATAGGTTGAGGTAAGAACGGCTTCCGCCCAAAAATTTTTTTGGAATATTTCTAGACACAAGTAATGTTCTAGCGGTTTCTATAATGTGCCTATGTTTCCTTTCCGCTAGGCCATTTTGTTGAGGAGTCCTAGGACATGACTTTTGATAACAAATGCCATTTTGGTTTAAATAGTTTTGGAATTCGTGAGATAAGTATTCACCACCGGAATCGGATCTTAAAATAGATATGTTATTTTGAAATTGATTTTGAACCTTTTTATGAAAATCTTTAAAGAAAGTAAATACTTCCGACTTATGACTAAGGAAATAAATCCAAACATACCGAGTAAAGTCATCAATAAACGTAACATAATATGAATAGCCCCCTTTAGACATAACCGGAGAAGGACCCCAAACATCCGAATGCACCAATTCAAAAGGCCTTGATGAGAAAAAAGATCTAGTTGGAAAAGGAATAGACTTCATTTTTCCAAAAATGCAATCTTTGCAATTAATTTCTTTTTCCTTACAAAATTTGTTTCCAAAAGGAAAGAGATACATTTTGGAATAACTTGGATGACCAAGTCTTTTATGCCAAGTTTCCATATTTTTTTCTTGGACATAAGAACAAAAAAAGTTTGTAGGGAGATCAAGATGGTCCATATAATAGAGGTCTCCCTTTCTATGGCCTTGCCCAATCCGCTTCCCGGACCGAAGATCCTGCACAAAGCAACCATTAGATGAGAAAGATATTTCACATCCATGGTCGGCAATTTGAGAAACCGAAAAAAGGTTTAAATTTAATTTGGGAACAACTCTTACTTTTGGAACACAAAAAATTTGTGAATCTTTAAAAGAGCCAATACTTGAAATTTTCAAAAAAGTTCCATCGGCCGTTGAGACACAAGAGTCCTTTGAATTGATGCAAACATCACTAAGTGCATTTTCATGAGGGGTCATATGAAAAGAAGCTCCGGAATCAAGGATCCAAGAATACGTACCGGGTGATGATGTTGAAGCAATGGCCGCACCCGATGTGGAGGAAGAAACTTTTAGCATTTGTTGGAGAGCCATAGATATTTGTCCAAGAGTTTCTTTAATGTCATTGTTTTTGCCTTCATCTTCTTTGGTGGTGGTTTCTTCAAGAGAGGCTACTTTAGGCTTGAAGGTTCCCATAAGCTTTGGACAAGCGGGTCTAATGTGACCCGGCTCATTGCAATAGTGACAAACAATCATTTTTCTTCCTCCATTGTAGTTCCCTTGTTTCCCAAAATGAGGAGGCTTATAGGTTCTAACATTGTTACCCGGTTTGGATACGGCAAGGACTTCATCAACATGCTTACTCATGCCAAGCCTTGTCTCCTCTTGAGTGATTTTGGCAATAGCATCCTCAATAGGAGGAAAAATAGATCTATGGAGAAGTGAGGATCTCACTTGCTCAAATTCGGGACGTAGCCCAAAAAGAAATTGAAACAATCGCTCTTGTTCCATTTGTTTTTGTCTTAAATCAACATCTTCCATAGAAACCCACTTTGGCTCTAAGAGAGCCAATTCATCCCATAGTGGGTTTAGGGCACTATAGTAGTCTTGAATGCTAGAATCACCTTGCTTGGTGGTTCTAACCTTTTCTTGCAAGAAGTATGCTCTTGCAAGATCCTTTTGGGTATACATACCCCTCATAAAGGACCAAGCCTCATTGGCTCTACGAAATTTAGCTATATTAGCACATACCTTAAGCTCCACATTGTTCATAAACCACGCAAGGATTTTTGCGTGATTGCTTTCCCAATCTTCCACTTCCTTTTGATGATTTTCAATGGCCTTGAGACGAGCATCTCCCTCAAGAGCCTTTTCTTGATCTTCTTCCATTCCGGAACGGTCCCCATGACATAACCCCAAAGCTTCTTTCCTTTGAGATTATTCTCCATTGCCGATGCCCACATCATATAGTTCTTTCCATTGAGCTTGAAAGAAAGATCAATCTGTCTCAATGATGTTGCCAAGAAGTGAGAAGATGTTCACTAAATTATGAGATACACGAACCACACCTTTCCTTCAAGAATCGAGTGGCTCTGATACCATGTAATGAGATATTGCGGAAATATAAAGAGTGCATACAAGCACATACAACAATGAATAAAAGAGAAAATATCACAAGTCCACGAAGGGACAATACAAGCACAAGCCTTTAAGAAGGCAACAATATACAAAGCCTCTTATTGAAAAGAGAGAGAAGCTCTCCAAAATGAAAATACACAAGGGGGTCACCCCTATTTATACAAGAGGAAGAGGAGGAAAAAGGAGGGCCAAAGGGCCTCAAAAGGAGAGCCAAAAGGGGGCTCCCATAGAGTCGTTGGGAGCCCCCAACGGTCACATTTGTGACCGTTGGGGGCTCCAACGACTTCTATGTTGGAGCCCCTTTAGGTCCTCAAAAAGAATAAAAAAAGAATTAAAAAAATAAAAAATAAAAATTACATTTATTCAAAAAAGAAAAATAGTTGTTTTCTAAAACAACTATGTGAAATTACAAAAATACCCCTATCGGGTATTGATGTAATATACAGAATTTATATATATATATATATATATATATACATATATATAATAGGTACATTTTAACATTAATACCCTTGACTCCTTGAACATCATCACCTGTAATTAACATGTCATCAACGTAGAGTAACAAAATTACAATCCCTGCATTAGATTTTCTAGTAAACAAGGCAGTGTCAGTATAACATGAGGAAAAACCATTTTCCAACATCACACTGGTAAATCTATCATACCAGGCTTTGGGAGCCTGCTTTAAGCCATAGAGAGCTTTACGAAGACGAAGAACTTTATCTTTAGGAATTATCATGCCTGGTGGGGCATCCATATACACTTTTTCGTTAAGATCACCATTTAGGAAGGCATTTTTAACATCCATTTGAAAAATGTTACAATTTTTAATAGATGCAATAGTAATAAGACACCTAACGGTAACCATGCGAGCCACAGGGGCAAAGGTTTCTTCGTAATCAATTCCATATTCTTGCCCATACCCTTTTGCAACTAAGCGAGCTTTATACCTTTATAGAGAACCATCGCTCTTGGTTTTAACTTTAAATACCCATCGACAGCCTATAGTTTTCTTTCCTATAGGTAGAGTTTGGAAATCCCAAGTTTCTGCCCTTTTAAGAGCATTAAGTTCACTTTGCATGGCTTCTTGCCATTCTATACATTTTTTAGCTTCTTTAAAATTTCTTGGTTCAAAATAAGAGTGAATGGCACTAAGACAAGCCCTATATCGGGCTGAAAAAGAGTCAAAAGATACAAAACGAGTTGGGGGTCTTCTATTCCTTTCAGATCTTCTATGGTCAAGAATAGAAGAAAGCTCACTATATTGATCAATAGTACTTCTAAAGGTGTCTTGGTTTCTACGAGAGTAAGTTTTTGGCTCACTTGGAACTCTACTTTCTTGTTCATTGGATGAGTTATGTTCACCAATATTTGCATCATTTTCCTCATCATGGTTTAATGATACCTCATCATCACTAGATAAATCATCATTACTAGACAATAAATCAAATAAGGAGTAATCAAAATTTTCTTGTTGAGAAACATTTTTTTCAAAACCACTCTCGTTTTCTAAAAAAGTTACATTTCTAGAGACATATAGCTTATCATCTCTAAGGTCATAACAACGAAAACCTTTTTGAGTTTCGGAATAACCAAGAAAGGCACAAGGAATAGCCTTGGGAGAGAGCTTGTCATTCTTATCCGTAAGTATAAAACACTTACATCCAAAGACTCTTAACCTATTATAATCAGGTTCAAGCTTATGCAATACCTCAAAGGGAGATATTTTTCCTAATATCCTAGATGGTAAGCGATTTATCAAATAAACAGAAGCAAGAGCTGCTTCAGCCCAAAAGTTTTTAGGAATATTTTGAGATATAAGAAGGGTCCTAGTGGTCTCAATAATGTGACTATGTTTTCTTTCAGCCAACCCATTCTGTTGAGGTGTTTTAGGACAAGACCTTTGGTGAATAATTCCGTGATCCTCAAGATATACCTTAAATTGATTGGAGAGATATTCTCCTCCAGAGTCACTTCTAAAAATCTTTATGTTGCTGTTGAATTGATTCTTAATCATTGAATGAAAATTTTTAAAACATGAAAACACTTCATGTTTAAACTTAAGAAAATATATCCACGAATATCTGGAAAAATCATCCACAAATATTACGTAATAAGAAAAACCTCCTTTTGAAACAATAGGTGCAGGTCCCCAAACATCCGAATGAACAATTTCGAAAGTTTTAGAAGAGAACATAGTTCTTTGCTCAAAAGGTAAACTTCACATTTTTCCGAGAATGCAGTCATTACAAGAAAAAGAGCTTTTACATAGGTCTTTTGCAAAATGTAAATATGATAACTTGGTGATATTAGGATGACCAAGTCTTTTGTGCCACACATTTATATCTTTATGTCGGACAACATTACACAAAACTTTTGGAACTTGAAGAGATTCCATATAGTATAAATCTCCTCTTCTAAAGCCTTCCCCAATCAATTTCCCAGACTGGCGATCCTGTATTAAACATTTATCATAAGAAAATTTAATATCGCAGCCATGGTCCGTGAGTTGAGAAACAGAGAGGAGATTTAAGTGAAGTTTAGGTATAAATCTGATTTTTGGAATAGAAAATTCTTGAGTTTCAAAATTACCTATTCCTTTTATTTCAAGAGAGGTTCCATCAGCAGTGGAGACATAAGATGGGGAACCATTTTTCGAATAATCGAAAAGTGAAAAAATGTTTGGGGACATATGAAAGGATGCACCGGAGTCCATAAGCCAAGAGATTTTACCTGGAGAGGAAGAAGTGGATACGGCCGCACCGGAGGTAGATCCCTTGAGGAGAGGTTGAAGAGCTTCCACTATTTGATTTATAGAAAGGGTCCCACTCGAAGATTCCTCATCCTTCTGTGGTACACCAGTGGTAGCCATGGCCAGAAGTTTCTTCCATTTGGGACATACGGGTTTGATATGCCCCGGTTCTTTACAAAAATGACAAATAGTTTTGCTATAGTCCCTTCTTCCTCTTTGACCACCATTTTCACCTTGATTTTGAAATTTAAAGTGAGGGGGACGATAGGTTCTTACATTGTTTCCGGGTCTGGATACGACATTGACCTCACTATTTTCTTCAATATTACAAGGGACCGCAAGAACATTTGGTCCTTGTTTACATAAATTCATACGAGTCTCTTCACCACTTAATTTGGTGAGAACATCTTCAAGAGAAGAGGGAGAAAAAGAGGAGAGAAGAGATGACCTTATTTGCTCAAATTCGGGCCTTAGCCCATTCAAAAAGTTGAAGAACCGATCTTCTTCAAGTTGCTTATGACGGAGCTCAATTGCCTCTCCACTCCATTTTGATTCAAGCATTGCAAGCTCATCCCAAATAGAGGAAAGATCGGCAAAATATTCCCTAATCGTCATTTCACCTTGAGTAAGGGAGATTGCCTTCTTTTGAAGGTAATACTTATGAGAGAGATCCCTTGAGGTGTACATTTTTTCAAGATAATGCCAAGCTTCCGATGCCTTTTTGAATTTAATAATGTTGGCATTTATCTTGGTTTTCACGGATGAGAAAAACCATGAAAGAATCTTGAAATTCTTCATTTCCCATTCATCGTGTTTCTTGGAGTATTCTTCAAGGGCTTTGGTTCTTTCTTCTTCCTCAAGAATCTTGATTTCGCCTTCATTTACTACGGTAATCTTGGGTTCCGGTTCCGGAATAGTGCCAAGTACATATCCCCATAGGCCTTTCCCTTTTATATGAGCCTCCATATTTCCGGCCCAAACATGATAGTTGGACCCATTTAATTTGAAACCAAGAGCAAAATGAGACTCTTTTTCGCCCATTAGAGAGTAAAGAGGTAGAGAAAAAAGCGTACCAACACAATATTTTCAATACCAGCTTTGCACAAGATTCTTCTAAAATATTTGAGAAGAAAGATCCACCACTTCAAACTTCAAAGATCGGAAGGCACGTTTTTTGAGGCACTCGAAAATGGAGAATCCCACGATCTTCAATAATCAACCTTGCTTTGATACCATGTGAAATTGTCTATGAAAAGACAATACGCAAACAAGCACAAATAATATAGAAAAGATGTGCACGAAGGCACTCTCACAACACTTGAACAAAGTACGCAAAAGCGTAAAAATAATAAACATGCACAATGGCATGTATTTTATAGAAATAACCAAATGCTTGAGACTCTCAAGCTTAGGGAAAACAATGGGGGAACAGCCCTATTTATACAAGAAAGAGGAGGTGCAAGGGGGCTCCCAAAGGAGTCGTTGGAGAGCCCCCAACGGTCACATTTATGACCGTTGGGGGGGGCCAACGACTCTATTGGGGGACCCCCAATGCGCCTTTTATGAAAAAGCAAAAAAATAAAAAGAATAAAAAATACAAAAATAAAAAGGAAGAAAAATACAGCATATTCCAAATGGAATATGCGCAAGAGGGGAAATTACAATAATACCCTTATCGGGTAAAAATAAAATATATATATAAATATATATATTTATATATATAGAGATACATATATATATATTATATGTATATGTATCTCTATTTATATAAGTATATATATTTATATTTACATCAACGATTTTAGGAGATACAATTTAACAATACTATGTACAACACTTATAAATAATAAGTAAAAGAGGGAAACCCTATTGCCGCCGACCCCTCTCTTCTCTCTTTACCTCATCTCTAACCCTTGTAGGTGGATATTTTTGACACAAGAGCTAATGCATAATAGGTATACATCCTGACAAATAATGTTGTCAACAAGTTTGAACCTTTTTTTGTATTATTATCATGAAGAATAGGGAATGGTCCCAAGATTCCTTTGAAATTCCAATCATCCTGCTTGGTCTGAATTCCCACAAAGCAAATTGAAGCCTCAGCTCCATTATCCTAAAAAACACTTTTTTCCCCTTAAGTTGCATGCTTCTATATGTCAATCTTAGTTGTCAAAGGCGCTAGGCGGAGCCTAGGCGAGGCCTAGGCGGTACCCCAAATAAAAAAAACATACAAAATATGTAAACAAACTACTAAAATTAATAACAAACATGTATACAACATAAAATCAATCAACAATAAACAATAGACAAATAATAACATGATGTCAAACATTGTAATGCAATTATATTACATAAAAACAGTCAAATAGATAACTCATGCACTTATAGATTATATATGAATTAAGTACATAAATATGTATATATATAATTATATATATAATATAAACACTGAATATTATAAATTTATAATATATATTTATGATATGTTAATATATATAATTGTATACATTTACACGGAAAACATATATATATATATATATATATGTGTGTGTGTGTGTGTGTGTGTGTGTGTGCAACTGCGCATCAGACCGAGAGACTACCTCGGCTAGGCCGCCTAGGCGGTGCTTAGGCTCCGCCTTTGACAACTAAATGGAGGGGTGAGAGGAGGAAGAAGAAAAAAATAAGGTAAAAAAAAAACAAAAGAAGATAAAAAAAGAAAGCTTTTGAGGCGGGAGGAAGAAGAAAAAGAAAGAAAAGAGAAAAAAATTTAAAAAAAAACATGACAACTATGTCCCTACAGCTTAGGCATGGACAGCCTAGGCAGTCTAGGTAAAAAAAAATAGGGTCCTACCACCTAGACCCATAAGCCTAGGCGGTGACCCTACGCCTAGTGAGCCTAAGCACAACTTTTGACAACTAAGATGCCAATTTGCCACACTCAAAGCAATGCCTTCTTCTTTCAGCCAATTTAAATCGGTTGGAGAATAGGGGGAAATAATCTGAGTGTAAAACCAATTCCTTTCCTTGCAAATGACATGAGCATCTACCCACTAACCATGTAAGTTTATTTATGTTCTATGATATGCTAGTAAATGTTAAAATGTAAAACTGTACATATATGTATATATAATAATATTATATTATTATTATTATATATATATAAATACATTTTTCATTTCTTTCTTTTCTGTAATTTTTTTCCTTTATTTTTATTTTTTGTCTTTATGTCATCTAGTTCAGTTTGAACTAGAATGACTGTTGCTAGTCAAGTCCTGTCCATACTTGACTAGCAATAGAGCTGTTGGACTGTGTCCAACAGCTCTATTGAGTCTTCTTTCAGCTGTGTATATAAAGGGGTGCAGCCCCTCTTGTATTTTATTCCAATGCTTCTTAAGCAATTGGTTTTTCATATCAATAAAGAATACATTTTTATTTTTATTTTCTTTCCAGTTATACCATTTTTAAGGGTTATGCTTTAGTGTCATTCTTGACACTTGCCCTTGTTAATCTAAGCTCGTGTTTCGAAGATCCCCATTTCATTTCATGGTATCAGAGCCGCGGAAGTACTAAATCTTGACGAAAAGCTGCCTCGGTTTCTGTGCCCGTTTGCAAAAGTGTTCGTCACTTGAAGATAAGTGTTTTATCACTTCATTGGAGAAGATTTCACATCTTGTTGTATTTTTTTTCTTTCTTTTTCATTTTCCTTCTTGTTTCTCTTCTATCCCTATTCTTTCTCTCCTTGTAATCGATGGATGACAATGATAAAGTCACCATCATGCCTATGAAACTAAGCGATACGAACTATGTAACATGGGCTTCAATCATGAAGCACCATATATGGGGAAAAGGCTTATGGGGGATTGTGGATGGTTCCGATTCGGAACCTAAGCTATCTCTTACTAAAAAGGAGGGAGATAAAGAGGTCCCTCTATCGGAAGAAGAGAAAATCAAGGCTATTGCCTCATACGAGAAGAAATGGAAAGAATGGAGAATATCTCATGCGAAGATAATGTCATAGCTTATCAATAGCATTGACATTAAAAAATGCTCAAGTCTTGCCAAATTTGATCATGCCGATAAGGCAAGGGAATACCTTAAGAATATGTATTCCCTTAAAGATATTGCACACGTGTGCAACCTCCAAGAAAAAGTTCAAATGATGACACAAGGAGACAAAACTATTCGTAAATATTACAATGGGTTGTACGAACTTTGGGAAGAACTTTCCCTTTTAGAACCAAAGTGGCATTGTGCCGAAGACATCGAACTTCGTCAGAAACAACTCGATGCTGAACATTTTTACCAGTTTATCACTGGATTAAGGCCGGAATTTGAAACCACTAAATCGGCCGTACTTCACCGGGGAAAAATTCCTTCTATTGTTGAAACTATTGAAGAGTTAACAATGGAAGAAAATCGTCTCTGGAAAGGTTCTTTAAAAATTGAAAATGATTCTGTTTTAGCCGTGTCTAGACCAGGGAATCATGTTCGATCATATAGGCCTCCTCACTTTAACCGACAAAATGGTGACTATGATAAGAAGAAAGTTATTTATCATCACTGTCATGAACCGGGACACTACAGGACACAATGTCCCAAACTTAAGGAGCTGAGAGAAAAAAGAGTTGCAATTGCTGGATCGGAGCCTAAAGATCAGGATGCACCAATTTCCCTGGCCCAACTAATGGAGATTCTTCAACCTCTCATCAAAGGTGCCTCTTCCTCACCTGAAGCTTCAACCGGCGCAGCAGCCTCATCTTTTTCTGATCTAGGTAAAATTTCTTGGCTTCTTGACTCTGGTGCATCTTTTCATATGACCCCAAATAATCAAAGTCTATCCAAATGTGTTAAAAATAAAACAAGTGTGTCAAAGGTCTTTACTGCCGATGGGACTTCTCTTGAAATAGAAGGAATAGGAAATTTTGAAAAAATTTATAAAACAAAATTTTTTTTATTCCAGAAATTAGACATGTTCCCAAATTAAATTTAAATCTTTTATCTGTATCTCAAATTTCTGATTATGGGTGTAATATTTCTTTTTCTTCTCATGGTTGTTGGGTACAGGATCGTCAGTCAGGCAAGCTGATTGGGGAAGGCCATAGAGAAGGAGGACTCTATTACATGGATTTTTTGGAAATGCCGAAGAAAGCTTTTTGTTATAATATTCAAAAAATAGAGTTGGAATTGTGGCATAAGAGACTTGGTCACCCACATATAGCCAAAATCCAACATTTTCCAAATCTAGGGAAATTTTGTAACTCTGAATCATTTGATTGTAAAGATTGTATTCTCGGCAAAATGAAAAGATTACCATTTCAGAACAGAACATTTTTCTCTTCAAGACCACTTGAATTAATACACTCGGATGTTTGGGGTCCTGCACCAGTAATTTCTAAAGGAGGATTTGTTTCATATGTTATTTTTGTCGATGATTTCTCCCGACATACGTGGATGTACTTTCTCAAACATAAGTCTGAAGTATTTTCATACTTTCAAACTTTTCATAATATGGTTAAAAACAAGTTTCAAAATGATATTACTATTTTTCGCACAGATTCAAGGGGAGAGTTTTTATCCACAGATTTTCAAAATTATCTTAAATTGCATGGCATCACACATCAAAGATCTTGTCCTTATACACCTCAACAAAATGGACTGGCAGAACGAAAACATCGTCATATTATAGAAACCACTAGGACTTTATTAATAGCAAATCAAGTCCCGAAAGACTTTTGGGCAGAAGCTGCCTTAACTGCCACCTATCTCATTAATAGGATGCCATCTTCTTCATTACAAAATATCACTCCATTGAAAAACTTATGAACATTTCTCCAGACTACACTAGACTAAGAATATTTGGGTGCAAATGTTTCATATTTACTGACAAAAATGATAAACTTTCCCCTCGTGCGATTCCCTGTGCCTTTTTAGGATATGCTTAAAACCGGAAAGGTTATAGATGTTTTGACTTCAAAAATAATAAACTATATGTGTCTAGAAATGTTTCCTTTCTTGAAAAGGAGAGCTTCTTTGATTTTAGAAAATTAAAAGACGTCACTGAGTACTCCTTTTTGCTAGATCTAACATCAACATCTGATGAATATGACCTTGACTGTAACTTTGATGATGATCAAAGAATTATTGATCTTAATGTTGAAAATGAAGAAGTTCATAGAGATACTAGTATTCAATATTCCAGACGACAAGAGTCTAATCCTCCATGTGCACTTGAGAAATATTCTAACATTCCAACTAGACAATCATCCCGAATCTCGAGGCCTCCAGGAAAGTTTGTATCATACGAGTCTTTCTCACCCACATATAGGGCAGTTATTGCATTAATTCACTCATATGAAGAACCATCCACATATTTTCAAGCAAAAAATGATATCAAATGGATAGAAGCCATGAAAGCTGAATTAGATGCACTTGAAAAGGCTTCTACATGGAATATTCAAGATCTTTCTCCAGGGAAGAAAACTATAGGATGTCGATGGGTTTATAAAATTAAAACCAAGAGTGATGGTACTCTTGAAAGATATAAAGCCCGTTTAGTAGCCAAAGGTTATGCCCAAGAATATGGGATTGATTATGAAGAAACCTTTGCTCCGGTGGCTCGTATGACTACTGTCTGAACCTTAATTGCCTTAGCTTCTATCAAAAAATGGTCTATTTTTCAAATGGATGTCAAAAATGCTTTTTTAAATGGAAAGCTAGTTGAAGAAGTATATATGGAACCCCCTCCTGGTCTAAGTATTCCTAAGGGTAAAGTCCTTCGCTTAGAAAAAGCTCTTTATGGACTTAAACAAGCACCAAAATCTTGGTATGATAGGTTTAGTCGTGTTATGATTGATATTGGTTTTCAATTCTGTTTAACTGACACTGCTTTGTTTATTAAGAATTCTGATACAGGGATCATTGTGCTTCTTCTCTATGTGGATGATATGATCATCACTGGAAGCGATAAACAGGGAGTTGAAACAATCAAAACACTTCTTAAATCTCATTTTGAAATGACTGATTTGGGTTTGTTGAGATATTTTTTAGGCATTGAAGTTGCTTATTCTCCTAGAGGATATTTATTATCTCAGACTAAATTTGCTTTTGATATTGTTTTCAGGTCTGGTATTACTGATGATAAGAAAGTTGACACTCTAGAAGTTGTTAATGTTAAAATGAAGATTGATGATGGAGAAATTCTTGCAGACCCTACTCCTTACAGACAGCTTGTCGGGGCACTTTCCTATCTATCCATTACTCGACCAGATATAGCACATGTTGTTCATACAGCAAGTCAATTTCAACATGCTCCTACTTCTGTTCATATGGGAGCAGTCATGCGTATTATCAGATACATCAAGTCCTCTCTTTCACGAGGACTTTTCTTATCTTCCTCCTCTTCTCTTGATTTAATTGCATATACTGATGCTGATTGGGGAGGTGATCCCAATAACAGACACTCAACCACTGGCTTTTGTGTCTTTTTAGGGGAATCATTGATCTCGTGGAGGTGTAAAAAGCAGCAGAAGGTATCTCTCTCATCCACCAAAGCTGAATACAGAGCCATGGCAACCACGACCATGGAAGTAGTTTGGCTCCGACGACTGCTTGCTTACATGGGAGTTGAAGCAACAAAGGCTTCACAAATGTGTTGTGACAACAAAAGTGCGATCTATATTGCCAGTAACAGAACATTCCACGAACGCACCAAACCCATCGAAATGGATTGTCACTACGTCAGAGAGGAATATCTACACGGGATAATTGATCTGCCATATGTCACTTCAGAATATCAGTTAGCAGACTTCTTTACAAAGCCTCTTGCTGCTCCCCGATTTCACTTTCTCTTAGACAAACTTTCGCTCATTGTACCGTAAGTTTGAGGGGGAGTGTTAAAATGTAAAACTGTACATATATGTATATATAATAATATTATATTATTATATATATATAAATACATTTTTCATTTCTTTCATTTCTGTAATTTTTTTCCTTTATTTTTATTTTTTGTCTTTATGTCATCTAGTTCAGTTTGAACTAGAATGACTGTTGCTAGTCAAGTCCTGTCCAGACTTGACTAGCAATAGAGCTGTTGGACTGACACAGTCCAACAACTCTTAATAGAGCTGTTGGATTGTGTCCAACAGCTCTATTGAGTCTTCTTTCAGCTGTGTATATAAAGGGGTGCAGCCCCTCTTGTATTTTATTCCAATGCTTCTTAAGCAATTGGTTTTTCATATCAATAAAGAATACATTTTTATTTTTATTTTCTTTCCAGTTATACCCTTTTTAAGGGTTATGCTTTAGTGTCATTCTTGACACTTGCCCTTGTTAATCTAAGCTCGTGTTTCGAAGATCCCCATTTCATTTCAGTAAATTGCGTTGTGCATGATGAAGTTCCTCTAGTCAAAGTAGTCGCTGCCTTTGGAGAAAGTTGCACTAAATGTGTCAAGATTTTACTAGAGAAGAGCCTTCTTTGGTTCATTATTGTATAATTCCAGTCATCAGGGAATTCTTTTTTGGGGGTTTTGGATGACAATTTTCATGGGCACCTTGATCCTTTCTCTGCTTTTATCGTTTCTGAACTCAACTCCATTTTGTGGCCCATATTCATATTTAACCTATGTCACATGGGTGCAGGTGTGGGGGTGCGGCACTTCCAAAAAACTTGGGTGTGGGGGTGCGGCAAAAATATAATATATATATATATATATATATATATATATATATATATATATAAAGTCCAAAAGTTGGACATAAATGACCCTAGGTGCGTTGACTGCACCCAGGGTCGGGCTAACCGCATCGGGTGCGGGTGCAGGTGCAGGTGCGACGCGGGTGCAGCACCTAGTTGAAGAGTCTCTGTGACATAGTATTTAACGGTTCTTGTTAAACCTTGTTCAATGTTTTATCCGTGGCCTTTCTTTAAGGGACCATTTTGTAGAATGGGTCCATCACCTAAGGTTGAAATTGGAAACAAGACTCACAATACAAAAGATGCTATTTTATTGAATATCATAAGTATGCAATAGAAACATAACACTTAAAACTCATGTGAGGTATCATAATGCAAATAAGTTTTAGTAAAAACATGCAATCATACGACAAGATAAAATGTTCAACAATGAGAGTCTTCAATTACGAACAAGCATATCCATTAATAATGAACAATTACTAAAGTGAACCACGAGAGAAACACTTTTAACACCCACAAAGGTCCAACACAAAGAAGGTTCTTATAATTCTCAAATTAATATTTTATTAAAACTAAGTATGCATGATATCGGAGAATCAATTTGGTTTTATGCCTGGAAGATCAACTATGGAAGCTATACATCTTCTTAGACAACTTATTGAGAGAAATAGAGAGAGGAACAAAGATTTGCATATGGTTTTTATTGATTTGGAGCAGACATACGATAGAGTACCTAGGGACGTTCTCTGGTGGACAATGATGAAGAAAGGTATTTATCTCAAGTACATTAGTATAATTAAAGATATGTATGAAGGAGTAGTAACCAATGTCTGCACTTGTGGAGGGGTGACAACCAATTTTCCTATAACGGTTGGGTTACATCAATGATCTGCTTTAAGCCCTTTCCTATTTGCTATAGTTATGGATGAGCTTACGAGATCAATTCAAGAAAATGTGTCGTGGTGTATGTTGTTTGCTGATGATATTGTTTTGATTGATGAGTCTAGAGTTGGGGTTAATGCTAAGTTAGAATTATGGAGACAGACATTGGAAGTAAGAGGTTTTAAGTTGAGTAAGAGTAAGACAGAATATATGGAATGTCGGTTTAGTAAGCAATGAAGTAGTGATGGGAGTGTAGTGAATCTTGGTGAGCAAGAAATACTGGTGGATGATTCTTTCAAATATTTGGGATCTATCATTCAAAAGTATGGAGAAATTGATGGAGATGTAAATCATAGGATAAAGGTTGGGTGGATTATTAGAATGTGGAATATGGATTGGATATGGATCCGATATCGGATCCATATCCATCCACGAGTTTTGCTTTAAGTTGTATCATAATGTAACATGTGTTACTTATAAGGGGCAATGTTGTCCTTGTAAAAGATTTTCGTAACCCTATACTAATGAAGGACTAGCGCAGCAACCGAGACAGATTGGGCTGCCGATTTCACAAGAAAGGTTCTCTCTTTCTCTTTCTCTTTCTCTTTCTCTTTCTCTTTCTCTTTCTCTCTCTCTCTCACGTGTTTTCACATGGTATCAGAGCACGCTGTATTCCTGGGTAGAAAAAAAGATCTTCCTCAGGGACGTGAACAGCCAAGCAATAGTCGAGTTCTCCCTCAGGGACGTGAATAGCCAAGCAAAAGCCGAGTTCTCCTTGTTTTTTTTTTGAAGTTGTGAATCTGGTCCTCCTCAGCAAGAAACGTGAATTTGTTCACGTGAATCAGGTTCTCTCCCCTCTTTGTCAACGTGTTCTTCTTGTTTCTTTCAGAAGTCGTGAATCTGGTCCTCCTCAGCAACGTGAATTTGTTCACGTGAATCAGGTTCTCTCCCCTCTCTGTTAACGTCTGCTACCTAATTTGTCTTCTTCAATTTTCCTTTTCCAGCAATTGGTATTTCTCCTTCCTTTCTCATAGTTTTTCTTATTGATTTCACCTTCTTTTCTTATAGTTTTCCTTATTCCTTTTTATTCACACACAGCAACTGGTAGTTTTTTTTTACACACAGTCTGCTGCAGTTTTTTTTTATTATTCCTCTTAATCCACACACAGCCTGCTGCAGTTTTTTTGTTCCTCTTAATCCACACACAGCCTGCTGTTTTTTTTTATCCACACACAACAACTTGTCATAACTGGGTTAGTTGTTGCACTTCTTTTTCTTAATTTTCCCACAACAACTGCAAGTCATTTTTTCTTCTTCATTCATTCTCAGTTTACACAAAAAGGCTGAATTCGTTTCTTCTGGTACCTATTTCTGTCATAAGTTGCGTCACTCTATTCTTTGTTTTCAGTCACATTTCTGTCATAAGCCTACAAATGGATTCTTCAGGCAATTCTAGTCTTTCCTCCAACTTCCTGGGGCAGCTGGTTTCGGAAAAATCGAATACAAATAACTATTTGACTTGGAAAAGGCAGATTACCCCTTTTATTCGCAGTCAAGATCTTTCAGGTCACTTGGATGGCTCCACTCAAATACCTCCGGAATTTGTCACCACCGAAGAAAAAGGGGATGGAGCAATGTCAAGCACCATTCGTAATCCTGTATTTACTGCTTGGATGAAACGTGATCAGGCTCTCGTTGCATATATCACTTCCACACTGTCGCAAGAAGTTTTGGTTTCTATCCCTGATTATTGCACATCTAAAGTATTGTGGGAAACTTTAGCTCAAACCTACTCTCAGATATCAAAGGCTAAGGTGCCGTTTCTCAAGCGTGAATTTCAGCTTTTAAAGAAAGGAGCAATGACCATTATTGAATTTTTAAATCAAGTCAAAAGCATCACATATCAATTAGCCCTTGTTGGATATCCAGTATTCCTCTAAAGAATTTTTAGATTTTCTCCAAGATAATGGGATGCATCGTAGAGTTTCTTGCCCGTACACTCCACAACAAAATGGAATTGCTGAACGTAAACACAGACATATTGTGGAAAGTGCAATGAGTATGATGCATGGGAGTAACTTACCCATTAGTCTTTGGTCTGAAGCCTTTCACACTGCCACTCATGTGATAAACCGCCTTCCTATGCTTATTCTTGAAAATCAATCTCCCTATTATGTTCTCTTTGGTGCACATCCCGATTATAATGAGTTACGAGTTTTTGGGTGCACATGTTATGTTCATATTGACAAATCCATGAGGACTGAATTCCAAGACAAAGCCTCTATATGCCAATTTGTATGTTATGCAGATGAACACAAGGGTTACAGATGCTATGATCCTGCAAATAAGAAGATTAGAATTTCCAGAAATGTTGTTTTTGATGAAAATAATTTTCTGGGAAAAGAAACAGATGCCAATCGTGAACCTACTGGTTCAGTTGCTAATTGGTATGATCCATGGCTTAGTGCTGAACTTATTTCACATGTTGCCGAGCATACTATTCTGTCTCCTGAAAGCATACATGGTGAGACAGTTTCAGATGATGCATCACAAGCAGAGTGCCTAAGATACAAAGGAAATGTGTATACCAGGAGATCTAGAGAGCAAACGAATGTACCTGTTGAAGAACACATTGCATTGTCTAATGACAGAGAAGCACCAAGAAGATCAGGGAGGATAAGGCACCCTATTGAAAAGTGGGTTAGTTATGACAACTTTTCTATGGACTTTCAGATCTTTCTATCCCAGATTGAAAAACACGATGAACCACTTGGTTTTCATCAAGCTATCCAATCCAACAAATGGATTGAAGCGATGAATGAGGAGATCGAGGCACTTCATGAATGTCGAACATGGGAGATAGTTGGCCGTCCTCCAGAGAAAAATGTTGTTGGTTCCAAATGGGTTTATAAAATTAAATATAAACCGGATGGTAGCATTGAACGGTACAAGGCGCGTCTTGTGGCCAAGGGTTTCACTCAAGAATATGGTCAGGATTATGATGAGACATTCAGCCCAGTGGTGAGAATGGGAACTATTCGCATTATACTTGGCCTGGCAATTGAACATGGGTGGATCCTCAGTCAGCTTGATGTTAAGAATGCATTCCTTCATGGGGACTTAAAGGAAGAGGTCTATATGGAGCAGCCTCAAGGTTATACAGAGGGAAGCCCAAAAGAATATGTATGCAAGTTAACCAGAGCTTTGTATGGATTGAAGCAAGCTTCTAGGTCATGGTTTAAAAGCTTTTCCTTAGAAATCCATAAACATGGTTTCTTTTGTTCCCAACTTGACCATTCTCTGTTCATATATAGGAACGGTACCACTGTGGTTTTCTTACTCATATATGTTGATGATATTGTTATCACTGGTAATACTCCAGACCACATTCAGCGAATTAAAGTTCTATTGAGTATGCGATTCAAAATGAAAGACCTTGGGGAGCTGAGATATTTTCTTGGAGTAGAGGTAGATAGACAAGGTGATAAAATGTCATTAACTCAACATAAATACACTCTTGATCTTCTAGCTAAAGCAGGAATGACAGATTGTAAACCTCTACCCACACCCAGTGTTGTTAATCAAAGGCTCAGTATCTGTGATGGTGAGTTATATCCTGATGCTGTCAAGTATCGGAGTTTAGTAGGTATGTTACAATACCTTACCTTCACTAGACCATACATTGTGTATTATGTCAATCAAGTATCTCAATTCATGCATGAACCAAAGACTGGTCACATGGATGCTGTCAAACGCATTATTCGCTATCTAAAAGGAACGGTGGGTGATGGACTCATATATACTCAATCTTCATGGAAATCACCAAAACATGACATACTTGCCTATACAGATGCAGACTGGGCAGGGGATCTAGATGAGAGAAGGTCTGTTTCAGGATACTGTGTTTTCATTGGGAGAAATCTTGTCTCATGGAGTAGCAGAAAACAGAAGGCTGTGGCAAGATCTAGCACAGAGGCAGAGTATAGATCTATGACAGCTACCACAACAGAAGTGACCTGGATTAGGCATCTTCTTACAGAGATGGGAGAGGATATCTCAAATTCGACACTTATGTGTGATAATAGAAGTGCTATACAAATTGCATTCAATCCAATCCATCACAGTCGGACTAAACATATTGAAATCGATCAACATTTCATCAGACAAAAGATAGCCGACAAAGAGATTGAACCAGTTTATGTGCCTTCAGAAGACCAAGTTGCCGATATGTTTACAAAAGGTCTTACAAGTCATCGTTTCTGGTATCTGAAGAACAAGTTGCACATGGTTCAACCCCATGCACAACTTGAGGGAGGGTATTAGAATGTGGAATATGGATTGGATATGGATCCGATATCGGATCCATATCCATCCACGAGTTTTGCTTTAAGTTGTATCATAATGTAACATGTGTTACTTATAAGGGGCAATGTTGTCCTTGTAAAAGATTTTCGTAACCCTATACTAATGAAGGACTAGCGCAACAACCGAGACAGATTGGGCTGCCGATTTCACAAGAAAGGTTCTCTCTTTCTCTTTCTCTTTCTCTTTCTCTTTCTCTTTCTCTTTCTCTCTCTCTCTCACGTGTTTTCACATGGATGAAATGGAAAAGTGCAACTAGAGTGTTGTGCGATCGTAGAATGCCATTGCGGTTGAAGGGAAAGTTTTATAGGACGACTATTAGGCCCGCTTTACTATGTGGTACGGAATGTTGGGCTGCCAAGAGACATCATATTCAAAAAATGAGTGTAGCTGAGATGCGTATGCTTAGATGGATGTGTGGAAATACAATAAAAGATAAGATTCGGAATGAGGAGATACGTAAGAAGGTAGGCGTTGCACCCATTGAAAATAAGATGAGAGAGAATCGTTTACGGTGGTTTGGACATATTCGGCGAAGGTCTAATGATGAATGGAGAAATGGAAAAATATATTAGTTAAAAGAGGTCGGGGTAGGCCTAGGAAGACATGGATGGAGATGATAGGAAAGGATATGAATGCTTTGAACCTCACAGAGGACATGGCATTGGATAGAAATGATTGGAGGAGAAGGATTCATGTGGAAGACCCAGAATGATTTTCTTTTTTGGTTCATATCGCCGACCCCAATTGTTTTGGGATGAAGGCGTAGTTGTTGTTGTTGTTGTAAGTATGCCAAAAAGCATAATATTTAAATCTCATGCAAAACATGTAAGATAATGTTCGTTAAAGAACCATGAGACTAAAAAAACAACACAATCACAAGGATCACAAAAGGGCCAACAAGAGAAGCACCCAATAATATAACTATTTTTAATAATTTTTAAAAAGAAACATATTTAAAAGGCATTCATAAAAGTGAATGATTTCCATAAGAAATCATGCTCAATACGTTATGCACGAATAGATAATCTTATTCATCATGTACGGCAATCATAAGTGCAGGAATAGATAATCTTATTCATCATATATCAATATAAAATTATTTATTCAAAATTCAAAAATAGCAAGGTATTCATGATCACTAAGATCCTAACCTATGTCATACGGACTCGGCTAGGGAGGCACCACACCCGTGTCGAGGCACCCGAGTCGACACGGGTGCAGACACGAGTGCGGCTTCGGACATGGCCCGGACTCGGTCAACGCCGAGTCAGACTCGGTCAACGAGTCGAGACCGAGTCTGTCCTTGTTTTGGACTCGGTCAACGTTGACTGAGTCCAAAAATGTCCATTTGTAGGGCAAAAAACAAAAAAAATAATCTTTTTATATATTTTTTTAAAATATATATATAGCATGAGTCTCAAACATAAGCCCCAGAAAAAAAATCCAAGGGGCGCGGTCCACCCTGGACCGCTGACTGCGCAACGGGACCCGCGTCGGGGGGAGCCCCCGGACCCCCCTTTCTGCAAGGGCAAAAGTATAATTTGCAAAGTTTGTAAAAACACTCATGCTGGTGCCAAACTTTAGAGGACAATATCCATATATATGCACACACTGGATATATTATTATATATATTTTAAAAAATATCTATATATATAGCTGAGTCCCTGTGTCCAAAATTTTTAAAATTGCGCAGCACCCGTGTCGCACCCGCACCCATGTGACATAGATCCTAACTACATAATACTTCATAATCTATTTTAGGTTTCACATAAGAATACATCAAGAGTAAAGAAAGAAGAAAAGGTTCAAACACTAGTTAAGCAGAATCTCATGAGATCATACTTGTGAATGACACTCAACACCATTTCAAATTATTTTAAAATATTTGATAATTTTTCAAAAAGAAACAAAGCAAAGTTCAATAATAAATATGAACATGATTTGACATTTATAACCTTGAAGTGTTCAAATAGAGCATCTAAATGCCAACAATACATGCTCAAGAATATTAGATCATGTACATACATATTAAATAAAGAAAGTTCGAAAAACTAAGATTCAAACTAGATCTCATAAAAGCATGCACATATATAATTTCACAAGGTCAAACAAATATTATAAACCTTATAAAATATTTAATAAGAATAAATCCAATAATAATTAAAAAAATATATTTAAACATTTTAATTTTTAGCAAAAATAACAAATAAATTTTCAAAGACAAGAAAAATGAGTGTTTTCTCATGCATAATGCATGAGATAGATAACTCAAGTAACCTTAAAGATATAAGATACATACCAGGTCATGATTTCTCTTGAATCCAATCCACACGCTGATCACAAATCCTTTACGAAGCACAAACTCGAACCAAAGAATCTCAAAACCCAAAAAAGGCAAAATACTAAGAAATATTTCTTGGCTTTAATACTATGTAATGAAATATTTAAAAATACAAAACGAGGGCCTCTAGGGGATTATAAAATCATAAACACAAAGTGCATATGCACATACACAAGTCCAACTAAGGGACAATATAAGAGCACAAAGACACTATACAAGCACTAAGTGCATTCAATACATCAAAGAACTAAAGAGAGGACTAAAAAAATAAAAAATATTCATCTTATTGAGCATGAATGCTTAAGAGAAGCATTAGGAAATGAAAAGGGATAAAAGCCCCTATTTATATACATACAAGAGAGAGGGAGACCTCAATAAAGCTGGTGGATTGTTCCAACAGCTTTATTGACTAGTCAACTCTATGTTGACTAGTCAAAAAAGAACCCAAAAACTCTATTTGGTATTTGACCAAATAGTCCCTATAAAAGCAAAAAAGGACAAAAGAAAAGAATAAAGTAAAAGTACTAATGGGCACAACCTATTACAAGGACTGAAATGACCAAAATACCCTTAATGAGTATTTACCTATTACATTATTATAAATAAAAAATATATACATATATATATATATATACAACTTAACAGGAACCATGCAACCATCTGATCCTTACTTTAGGTCCTTATTTAGTTCATGTGCTGGGCCAAATGCTTCCCTGTCTACCTTCTATTGACTCCTTTTAGTTGTTCTTCATTCCCTTCTAGAAAGTTGTTGCAACCATGGTTTTAACTTTTAAGTCACTCGACTCATTCTTGAGTGACCCGTGACTCAACCAGGTCAACTCGGTGACTTGACCATGTCATGTTAACTTTATATTTTATATAAAATATATAAATATGTGTATACCAGAGTTACCGGAAGCTTCTTAGGTAGGTGGGAAGCTCGCTTCTCGGAAACTCGCTTCGGAAGCGCGATACTCCTCGCTTCCGAAACTTCATGGGAAGCTCGATTCCCTCACGCTTCTTCTATGCTTCTCATACACATGATCTATGCATACTATATACTTTTCTCACGTTTCTTTTCATCTTTTTCATGTATTTTCTCTCACGCTTTCACTCACTTTCCATGTACTTTCTTTAAATTGGTAACCATAGATTTTAACAAAAAATTTAACTCTTTTACAAAAAAATCATGAAATATAAGAATGATCAATTTTATTTTAGTTTTTATTTGTTTCTTGTTTGATTCCATATTGCTTCATTTTTTATTCATATTTTGCTTTTAAATTGAAACTTCGCTTCCCGCTTCGTATAAATTTTAAAATGCCTTGCTTCCGCTTCCTAGTTTGGCAACCTTGGTGTATACTATGTATAGTTTATAGTATTTTATCAATATATTATATATAATATGCATTATATGATATTTTTTATAATATATTTAATGTATAATTTTTTTAATATATGTATAACCATATTTTTATATATAATATAGATAATATTTATATTATATTTCATATAATATATGTAATTATATATATAATATATTATATATGTATATATATGCATTAATCGCCCATGACTCGGCCGGGTCAACTCGGTGACTGGGCAGAGTTTTGTACAAAACGAGTTTGTACTCATTTTTTACCCAATGACTGGGCGATCCGGGCTGAGTCAACCGAGTCACTGGGTTGACCCAGCGAGTTTTTAAACTATGGTTGCAACTAATGTTGTGAT
Organism: Nuphar pumila; assembly: GCF_984573655.1. Classification (NCBI taxonomy): domain Eukaryota; kingdom Viridiplantae; phylum Streptophyta; class Magnoliopsida; order Nymphaeales; family Nymphaeaceae; genus Nuphar; species Nuphar pumila. The sequence goes on from NC_143250.1 coordinate 41,103,541, forward strand.
ATTTGACTTATTAGCCATTAGATAAGTGGATGTGTTTCAGCAATTCGTCATCCAGTCACACAGAGAGATGGGATCAGGTGCACCAACTATTCCGATCTGGTTGCATTGGATTCACCAGGACAGTAAGGGATGCTTGCTTTGGAACTGGATTCACTATGGATGCTGACATGCCCATCATGGGTTGGTTCTGTCACCCAACCAATCAGACAGCTGGAGCATCTGATCCAGTCTGACATGTGGAAGTAGATTTAACACTTGAAGTACAGTTGCACAAGTTTCTCCATTGCCTTTGTGAGGCTGGAAGCCCGGGGACCAAGTTAGCAGCTTTCTATCTACTTGCTTCTACTTTTATTTGTGTGCTCTTGAGCATGAAAAACTGGGCACGTCATCACTTGTCATTGTGTTTGCCAATCACAGTTCATACTAATAAACTATTCTTCTTACAATTCACACACACACACACACACACACACACCATGTTCCATATATTCATGATGCATTTTCTGATTGCTTTTCTAGGTTGAGGGTATGACTGTACCCTTATGTTCCATTAATAAATGTACTTCCTTGAAATTGAATTTTGAAAGATTTCAAAGACTTGAGTCTCTTTCCTGTTATGCTGCTTATTTCTAGCCTACCTAGTGTCTATTGATTCACCACCTATTGATGTTTTTGCTAATATGCTACATGTCATGATTAATAACTTAGGATCCTTTTTGTAATAATATTTTTCAAGTCTTCTATCGTCTATGTTTTGTTCCACATTCTCTCATGTTTTATTGTGGAAATGCTCAATGTATGCTAATGTTTTCTTTTGGGCTTCACAGGAATTGGCTCATCGACAGCAGTTCTATCTCTGGAAGAACTACAGGAACAATCGGCTGAAGCACATATTACCTCGATCTCTCCCTGAATCTACAGCCCCACCACCTGCTCCATCACTACCTGCACCACCTGTGCCAGCATCAGCCGCTCCTTCAGCACCATCTGCACCTTCTCCAATGCAGCTGACTGTGCCATCAGGATCTAATTTCATGAAGGTGGACATGAGAAACACTGCAGGAGACAGAAGAAAAAGAAAGTACGTTGTAGTTTACTCTCTATTTTGCATATTTTTTACTTTGTGTTTTGCATATTTTATCTTGTTGAAGAATCAAATAGCTAACCAATCTGGATGTCCTTGACTGCCCTTGCCACTATTGTGGGTACAATGGACTAACCTTGTAATAGTGCAGTTTAGATTTGACCCACCAGTATTTCTCTGTTTGGTTCACCTTAATAGAAAACCACTATCTGGTCCTGCTCATTAGCGATTCAAAAATTTACTCATCTGAATATGAGGATGAATTCCATAAGGTGATCTTGCATGGAGCAGATATCATTTTTTCAAGATGGTGATCGCCCCACGTTGGGATGGTCTACCCATTAACTTATCCCCCCGTGTTTCCATTTGTTGAGCTCTTTCCCTCTTGAAGCACTGACTGGTGTCGTGATAGGAAATGTGTTATAAGATCATGGTATAAGAGAGTTCTTTTAGGAATCTTGGTGGTTCTTTAGCCATTTTCTATTCCTGCATCTACCTAGAGGCATGAACCCGTGCATTATAAATACCTGGGATGGAGGTTATGTTTTTATGCATAAGATGCATGAGTTCCTAGGCCTGCTACAAGTTCATGCTTCTCTTCACTTTGTCTGGAGACTCTGGTTATTGGTTGAACTATAAGAAATCCTGTAATCCAATCACTGCAACAGAGGTTATCTTGTCAAAACTCATTCAATAGCTAGTTTCTGCAGCTTAAGATGCACACCAACATAACTAACTTGATCCTGTGTAAATCCTGTTGAGATAGTTGCTTCAAGACTCGTTGGGATGGGGACCAATTTCGTTCTTTGCTGTATCAAGAAATCCAATTTTCTTTCTGATGCCAAACTGCAAGGTTTCGTAACTGGTCTTCTTTTGTGTGTGTGTGTGTGTGTGTGGGGGGGGGGGGGGGGGGGGGGGGGGTGTGTGGGTTCCTATTGTGCATCTCTGCATGTGTTGGTGTATGACTGTTTGTGTGGTGTGCACATGCTAGAGTGTGTGTTTTGCTCATTTGCAAGTAAATTCTAAAGGTTTTTATTGGATTGCATCTGCAGGAAAGATGGTTAACAAGGAAATGCCAAGCTCTGTGGCATCTGTATGATTTTATTCTATTGGAAACCAATAGACAGAGAAACGAATTGTAAGATGAATTTTCAAATTATGATTTTCTTACAGATGATGTTATATACAGGGTAAAGACTAAAGGTTTCTATTGAATTTATGGCTGCAGGAAAGATGCTTAACGAGGAAGCCCAAGCTCAAAGTGGCAATTGTATGGTTTTCGTTTATCCTATTAGAAAAGAAAATTGGAAGATGAGTTTTCTAGGTATGATTCTTGGTTATTAATTATGATAGACGTTAGATTTCCATTTTACCTTTTGTATGAATGTCTAGTCTGGTGGGAGTCAATAAATTCTTCATACATGTAATCTACAAGGTCAATGTGGGCCCCATGTTTTCCCACGGATACAGGGTTATCGTATGAAAAGCGGTTCATACCTCCCTTGTGAGAAGCATTTTTCTGCTTGCCACCCTTGGGGCCCATGGAATGCTGTCATGTGATTGGCCTGTGTCACACAGGGAGGCACTTAAGCACGCCCTGAATCTCCAACAGATGCCCAAAAAACTTGCAGTTCCCATAATTTTTTTTTTTTTTTTTTGAAAGGCAAGCTGGGGTTAGGCAGACCCACCAGTTAATATTCAAAGTACCATTGGGGTTTGAACCTGCAACGTCCCACCACAAGGAGAGTGCACTGATAGCTCCTACCAACCACGCAGAGCGCGGAGCGTTGGTATATAGTCTCCATAATTTCATGCTAACTGTTTTAGGTGTTGACATTACACCTGGCACGTGACAGCAGCTAGCTATCAATCAAGGCTTTATCTTTATAGCAGTAGGCAGTTCAAGAAATCATTAAGGTACTTGAGATCAGACCCAAGGGGTTTGGCGTAGTGGGATGGGGCCTGAGGTAGTCTAGGTTCAAATCCCATGGGCGTCACCCCATGCGTAAGCCGAAGCTTGGCGACTCCCTGGGGTCGAGGGGTAAGGACATGGACAGGGCCCGTAAGTATGGCAGGCTGAGCCAGCACGGTTAGGACTGTACCCCTGGAGCAGTTTCTCCAAGTAAAAATAAAAAAAAATAAAGGTACTTGAGATCGGATCCCATGAATGGGATTATTGGTTTGGCTTGCCTAGTTTTTCGAATTCTTTGGCTTGAAACAGGAGTTGATAAAAAAAACAAAACAAAACAAAAAGATGGTCGAAATTTTGGGCCATGATCGCAGCATTTTAATCAGACTGCGCTGCAATGACTTAAGATTGGTCAGACATGGATTAGGGATGCCAACGGCTTGGACACAGGCTTGATCATTAGATGAAAATCTGAATCCTTGGATCTTAACTAATCTGATGCAGTCGAATTGAATCTATATCCAAATTTTGACTGGGGCCCTTTGGAAAATAAAACAGGAGTAATGTGAATGTCAAAACCAGAACTAATATAAGAACGGTAGTATAAGTGTAAAAATCAGAACTAATAGAAAAACGGTATTATAAAAGTGTGCTTGTTCCACCCCAAGGGTTTGCCTACTTGGCCTCAGGCTTGGCGATAGGGAGCTTTCTCTATTCTAAGTTTGAGTCCCCTAGTGGGCGCTCCCTTTTGCAAGCTGAAGCATGGTTGCTCTTCTTGGGGGTCAAGGGGAGTACACCACAGTTTTTTGCCACTGGACGGTAACCGTTGGTACAGTAGGCTTTTCGATTAGGTCTCTGTTTCGGGAGGCAGTTTTTCCGCCCCCATGAAAAAAAAGTGTGATGAGCCTATGCTTTGAAAATGCACCTTGAGATCAAGCTCATCTACTGTGCAATAGGAGCTCAGTTCGTAGATACTACATATGAGTCTGAAGGCCATGTAGGGTGTGCATGGCTCATTGGATTTAGATTCTGGGAGAGATGGAAATTTCATTGAGAAACAAAGTTCAAAATTGTTAAATGGGCTTTACGATCACATCATTGATACCTGACAAGCCTTTGATTCAGGCCATGACCCAACAGAGTTCTCATTGCTTGTAGCCATGAAACTCTTCCAACCATCAAGATGGGCTCTCAAGTCTGTCATCTTGGCCTTTATACTCTTACAGCAGTTAGCATGCATTGTGACCACCTCCCTCAAGTCCCTGCTCTTCTGGCAGAACCCTCCAAAGTAGAGTGTGTCCAGAATCCTGAATCTCAGGCCCAGGTGTTCAAAAACCCCATTGCTCTTGAAGATATCAAGCACATCTTGTTCTTTCATGAATGTGAAGATGTTCCTGCTCTCATACCACATGTTGTATAGCTTGATAGTCTTGTTGTTCGAGCGCACGAAATAGAAGCCGGTGTTAAATGGATTAGAGGTATCATATGGTCGTCCATTATATCCATCACAGCTTATCTGCAGATCATCCTCCGGAGATAACAGCAGGAATGGGTTCCGGAACCACAAGATATCAGCATCCTGCAGATAAAAATATGGCAAATAGCATATCTTATATGCAAACGGGTCAGGTTTTGGATCCTAAAATACATTGGGGAGTCCGATCGGTTCGGATCCCAGACAGCCAAATTTTGCAAATTCCTCTTCCTGAATCCGACCCATTTGCAACTCTACATTAATTTTTAGTTTTAATTCAAGACTGATAAGGGGCTTGGTTTGAACTGACTTATTTATTACAAGGGCTTGAGTTAGGTCCACTTGCACACCAACTGGGTCCAATGTTAAGTGGGATGATCCATGCTAGTTCATTGTGTTATATGCAGAACTTCCAACTGACTATTAACTGAAGCAACTCAAGACATGGAGGTCGTAGCTTGAGCTACTCTCTCTCTCAGCAGGAAGTTGCCTGAGTTATTGGTCTACCATTAATTTGAATGATGTGATCAGAGTGTTGCATCAATTATCATACTAAATTGTGGGGCTAGAGTGGATCACAAGCTCACAGCCTACATTGTGGTTCATGTAACTGGGAAAACTATATGTGCAAATTATATTATTATAGTGTGCTCACATTGGTGCACCATATGGTTCCAAGCATATGACTAGGAAATCTAAAAGAAGCAAAGTCTTACAAAGCTTTTGCGAATGGGAGAGTGCCATGTTTGTCTCTACCATGATCAATTCATTTTTTCCCAAGAGGGCCAAGTTGAATGTTTAATAGGCATGTTTAAAAATGCATCTTCATGTACACATTCTAGCAGAGAGACTTACACTGAAGATGAAGCTGTAGCCTCGGGCAAGCACCTTGGCTAAGAAGAGGGTTCTCTTCCACATCATCTTGATAAAATCCTTGCCCATGAAGGGTTTTTCTCCAGAGAAATCGACACCATCTGTGATGACTTTGTAGCAGTGTAGGAGGCGAGCTCGACACTGGTCGAAGGCAGATTCGTCAAAGGCAGCAATGAGGAGGTGCTGGATCAAAGGTTGAGTGCCTTCACCTTGCTCTAAGCTTTGTAGGAAGAGATCAAGCATGTTGTCGTTCCCTGTAGTGTATGCTTTGTTCATGCCTACTATTATGAGGGTCTTGTTCCCCATGGAGGCTCTCTCTAGTTCAGCTTCAAGCGGGTCCTTTGTAAGTTTGTAACCAAGAAAATATGAATCTTGTGGTAGGTAATGTGGAAAAAGAATATTACAAAAACCAACCAAACTTTTCATCTAGTTATAGAAACAAACTTAATATTAAGTTTATTACAATCAACTGCTTTATCTTAATGCATTTCAAATAACCTGAGCTGTAGAACAGTATGTCTTTTTTTTTTAACAAACTCATCTTATGTAATCTCATTGTCTTTGTTAAACAAATCGACGAATGTGGGTGTTTTAGTTACTTTGACTAAACAAAGGCCAGGTGCATGTAAGGCCAAGCGTGTGGTTTAAAACACAAATGGTAAAAATTGACAGCTAAATGTAGGTATCAAAACGTTTTGGTGGTTTTCTGTAAGTAGTTGATGAGTTAGGCCTCTTTTATGATTTACTCGTGTGAAAAAAATATTGGGGAAGGGCATTATGTAGAATTTGTCTCATAGTTATGGGGGTTTTAACAAATATCGCTGTATTTTTTTGCTTTCCCTCTAAAATTCACCCTTCGCAATGAGTGGGGTTGATTTTTTCAAGTCTTGGTCATTCTCCCTCTTGCTAAGTGTGCTAGGTTTTTTAACCAAAAAAAGGAGCCTTACATTAGCTATAGTACAAAATATGTAACAACAACCTTCCTGCTACCTTTAAGGCTCATGGGCTCTTAGGAATAGGTTGATTAGCATTTGTAAACCCAACTTTTGAAGGCAGTTTTGATTGAGCAACTTCCTTTAGATAGTGAATCTTAAGGTAATTGTTGCTTGTGGAGGGGTTTTATTGTTCCAAACTTTCTTGTATACCTGATCTTGTGGACATTTTTTTCTAATGATTCTCATGCACTTCTCATTGAATATTCCTTTGTTGACATTCATTGAATCTTGTCTTCTTTCCCAAGTTGCCATTATTGCCTTTCTATTGCTCTCATATCTTGTATGGGTAAGATGAATGTTGGGATGAGAACCTTTGTCTATGACATTCATGAGTTGAATGTTATGGTATAATACAATACTTATTGATAGTTTGAAGGCAACTGAAGAAGGCTACATGGCATCCATGGATCAATCCAAAATTCAACCGTTCTCCCTTCTCCAACAGCCCATCTTATACTCTCTTTTAATGTACTGAAGGCATCAGTAGATACTCCCTTCCACCCATAAGATGTGATCTTGCTCTTCCTAGGCACCCACATGAACCCCTTTAGTAGATATTTAGCCTTGACTAGCTAAGTTCATAAAGTAACTTGTCATTGGCATATCATCCATGCTAATTTAGTAAGAACCATGACGTTGGTCTCTTCAATGTTGAATGCCAAGACCTCCCTCCACCTTGTGTTTGCAAACTTGATTCCAGTTTAAAAGGTGTGAACGCATGTGGTAGTTATCTTCTTGACATAAGAACTCGCTGTATTTTTTTACTATTGAAAAAATGTGGCATTATTTTCTCATTTTCATCACTAATTTTTGTCTCTATTTTTTGCTGATTAAGGCACAAGAGATATTTTAATTTTTTTACGAGAAATTGACAGACGGTTAGTTGTCATTCTAAATGCATAAGACTAGGGATTTAACTAGGGCTGTCATCGAACCCCAAAGGGGTTAGCGTAGTTGGAGTCAGACAGGCATTTGGGGTTCCACTCCCTCGGGCGCTACCGCCTTTCATAAGTCGAAGCCCAACTAGGCCCTGGGGGTGAGGGTTCTAGCCCTAGTGTTTTACGCCGTCGAGATGGCATGTCCCGAGTCCCAAACACAATTTCTCCAAGCAAATTATGGGGGGAAAACTAGGACTATCAACAAGTTGGGTTTGTATCGGACACCCCCGACCCGACTCGAACCTGAATTTTGGGTATGGGTATGAAAAATTCTGACCCGAATATATTTGCATTATTATTTTCTGAAATTATGCAGGTCCAGATTTGGGATTCCATTTTTGTGACCCGACAAAACCCCAAGCCCAGTGATTTGTTATTTAGGTGGGTCCAGCACTAATGAATCGGCTACCTGACCCATTGACATCCCTAGATTTAACCTTGTAAAATGAATCATCCTTATCAAGTTTGGCAATGTGATCTTAGGGGGGGACTTTATACCACTCAAACTCAATTAACAATCAAATAATCCGACATTAGAGTGGGAGGAACTCAAAGTGACTCTTCATAAATTGGAGCTGAGTAAGGGGCAAGCTTGCTCCAAGAGCTTTTTGTCCAACTTGACCGTTCCTGATACTGGGGCAAGTGGGTCTACTAAACCTGACTCAGAAACCAAATCCTTTAGGTCTTACATGATGTAACTGTGTCATGTCCAACGTTTTTATTCATTTAAGAAGCGGGTAGGATCTCATGCATAAAACTTTAGAACAAAAACCAATTTATAGCCTGCATGAATATGTACATATTCTTAATTTCATGGAGCTACCTAATCATTATCTTCTGAAACGCTAATTAACATAATTTTTTCCTGTATTTAATACACACTACTAAATTTCCTAATTAAGTTCACCTCTTTTAACCTTGTTCAAGTCAAACTCGTTAGCAACTTGCCCGGTTTGTGTTAGAGCAAACTCATTTAATCCGTATTGTTTATTGAAAACCTGATTTACACCTAAACCGAACCAATCTGACCCGTTAAAGGCTTCATGGAGCACCTACTCGACCTATTTAAACCTGACCCGATGTTAGGCAGGAACCCACACAGGCATTCGGAATTGCCAAAACCATAAACATTACCTCAATGTTACCAGAATCAAATCGAATTGCATTATTCGAATCAAATTAGCACCAAATCAAATCGCTTTAGGGGTCGAATCATGCCATACTAAAAATTTTGATCAATCCAAATCTCTCTCTCTCTCTCTCTCTCTCTCTCTCTCTCTCTCTCTCTCTCTCTCTCTCTCTCTCTATATATATATATATATATATATATATATATATATATATATATATATATATATATATATATATATATATATATATATATTAGAATTACTTGTGTAAGAGAAGATTAAGAGAATTGTTCGTAAGAGAACAAAGATAAAAGGGCACCTTATGAGATAATGAATCAGAGTGTGTTGGAGAGAGTATGGTACCCCACCTCCCTGAATTGGATTCAATGAAGAATGAAAGCCCCAGAACCACAACAAGCCCAAGAACCAACATAATGACTCCTCTTACCATAGTCTTCTTCTTGCAGCTCATTCCTGCAAACTTCCAGCCATGGGTATCCTCTTCTTTAATGCAAGTATGAGGATGCCAACGTAGCTAGGCCATGCATTTCTTGTGACCGCTCCAACCCAACTTATGCTTGTAAAAGGGTGTCATTGGTAGCAACTCCTTGTTTTAATTGTTCTATTTACAAGTTAGTCTACAGTTGTGACCAAAGAATATGGGTAATCTTGATTATTGTGCAGCATATATAATTATGATCACTTTCTTATATATTTAACCAAACAATTAATTAAATGATAGTCTCTAATTAAGGTTAGAAAAACGGCAGTATGAAATGATTGTCAATTAAGTTTAAGAACAGGTGACCATATAAAATCTCTGCTGTTGATTTGATTATCATTCCAATTTCCTGCATTTCTTGTCACTGTAGTTGACCAATGATTCTATTGGCTGAAATGCACATCGTTTGTGCAAGCAAGCAGGATTGTGATATCTTCTCAAGCAAGCCAAATGAGGATGTTGACTACTTGTTGTAGCGATTAAAGATTTGATACCCGAACGCAGCTAGAAGCTAAGTTATCTAGGAATTTCTAAGAAAATGCAGGAAATTGGAAAGAAATGCAAGAAATAACTGAAATAATAGAAAATTCAATCAAATTGGAAATAATCTCATATCCAACTCTCCTCTTGACTCTGTCCCTCTCATCTTTCTATAGAATAGAGGTTACAATCATGATGATTCAAGTTTCCTATCTTGAAGCATCCTAATTTTAAGAAACTGCTAAATGTAGATACGGATCTGTTACATGGATCCAATATCTATTAAATAAAATCTAAAATAATCTAAACTGTAAAATGGATCCAATAATCTAACCCAAATAACAAAATACTTTAAAAACACCAATAGGACCTAATAGACTCATATTAAGACCAGCTTGTGCTCTGCGTCCTATTGGTGCACACTGCAAATCCTGAATATTGGTTCCAGATCCAAGAAGACTTAGGTCCATCGAAATGATTCATAATACTGTCGCAAAATTTTTTATGACAGAAGAACCCTCACCAAGATCAGGGTCACTTAGTGGGCCCGACTACCTGCAAGCTAAAACTCCAGGTTGAGGACACAACCACGCAGCCTTACATGACCCAAACATGATAAAGCATCATCAACCCTCATAAGCCAGTGGGATTCGGTCCTGGGCCTTCAGCTTGACACAGGACCCCGCTGACCACATGGATAACCACGGCAACGATATTGCAATTTTGTTTATCATTTGTATGTAAAGTTTGTTCATTTCTCATGGTTTCTTGCAATTTTGTTTATCATTTGTATGTAAAGTTTGTTCATTTCTCATGGTTTCCCTGGATTAAAAGATGGAAACTGCATTCAAATCTCTGGCCCAACCTCCCCCTCCCACACCAATCTCAAATCCCCATCCTGTGGTAGATTTCAGATTCAGCATTGCATAACGCAGATCCTAATTTTTTTTAATCACACAAGAAATTGAAGACATGACTGCACTGGTCTTAGCCTGCTGAACCTATTGTTGCTGTCTTAGTGGCGTAAAACTCTGAGAGCACACGGATCAACCCGGTGTGGGCTCCACGCTAAAAGCAGTAAACGGTTTCAAAATCAGAAGTATTCAGAAGCCCCCTAAGTGAAAACCATTTCAGGTAGATCCATAGCTTTGTACATGGTTGGGGGCCTTGGTGCAGGGTGGCTGTGAACCCACCCGGGAGTTTACCTGAGAGAGGGGCAGGCCCATTAAGTGACCCTGAGAGAGGGGCAAGCCCATCAAACAAAGAAAGTTAAGCCGATCATCATTTAATAGGAGCCATCATTCAAAGGTATGAAATGGACGGTGGCATGATCGATCTGGTGCACTTTTCTTTCCAGTCCTATTTTCGTTGCTTAAAATCTTCTCGATCAAATGATCCTCCCCATTTGTTAAGTGAAAACAACCTTAGCAAAACACCACAGCAAGCACGCAAGATGCAAAACTGAACCAAGTGCACATCCATTTCAAATTTAGCGGCTACACCTGCCTTCCAGCAAAAAAGGAACAAGATTCAACGACCGCAGATACTTTTACGCAGAGCCACAAATGCTAAACCAGTTACTGGTTATCTAGTTGGTAGCAATGCCATTAAGTTATAATCTGCATCAACATGATTTCAGAACACCAGGATTGGAAGGTTGTACCAGATGTGCCACAGCTATAGTGACAAGCATCAACTTGGTTAGTAGCTTCTGCTCTTTTCAGTACACTAAACCTTCAAACTGAGAGATGACAGCCGCTTAATTGTGAGGGAGCACCCAGCTGTTATGTTGCAATCTTTCTGCTTCTTTTTTTTGCATTCTTAGCGATGGCATCAGTTACCTCCCTTTTGCGCTTCGGGTTTGTGTTATCCTTGTTGGCAGAGCTTCTTGCTTGAAGATCCAATGCTTCTTTCACGAAATACTTTAACCGCCATAATGTGGACGCACTCTACACGCAATAAGATATTACCAGGTTATGAAGTCTTGACTAACAGTGTTTGGATACACCCCGCTTATCCAGAAAAGTGGAGCAAGCTCAGATATTGCACTATGATCTACAATTCAATGCTGATCCCACTTTTATCTAACAGAGTGTATCAAAACCCCCTTTAATCTGATTATCGGAATCATGAAAGTAGAGAAGCCGTGTAAACTGCAATAAGTTGGATCTTCAGAAAGAAAAACTAGCAACCTGAGCATCTATATCAAGGTCCACCTCTTCAGCTGTAGCCAAGAAGCTTGGATTTTTCTGAGCAATAATTTCAAGTGCCTTAGTAAGATCTTCAGGAGATAACCGGCTGAGGTTTGCTCCAAGTTGTCTCTTTTCTTCTGTGGACATCGCCCTAGAGTATAATCAAAATTCATGAGATTGAAGTCTTCAAGAAAACTTGTGAAATCTCAAGCACACAAAACATATGATCAATTTTTTGTGGTCATAAGAAGCCCGTGGAGAAACAGGGAAGAGCAACATGAAAATTTTGAAAACCAAACTGACATCTTTTAGAACTCGGCCTCCTTCTAACATTTAGCAGTGCAAGGACCATAATTCTTAAGAAGAAAAAGAGTATAACTCCCAGGCTGCGTTTGAAAGCCTCCAGTCTCAGATCCGAGGATCTGAGATGGAGTGGGACACATTGATGCAGTGTGTTAAAGTTGTATATATATAGCTATATATACCTAATATAATGTGAATGCACATATATATGCATATAAATATGTATATGTATAATTTATATTGTTGTAATAGGTAATACCCATTAGGGGTATTTTTGTCTTTTCACATTATGTAATATGATGTGCCCATTATGGGCACTTTAGACTTTTTTTGTCCTTTTATTTCCAGCTAAGGGCATTCCTGTCCTTAGTACAAAGAGCAGTTGAGGGTGCTCCCAATGGCTCTTTGAGCTGTCTATTGCCCATATAAAGGGAATGAATCCCCTTCTTGTAACATGGTTTTCTTGAGCATTTTATATATAAATTTTGTTATTTTTATTTTCTGTTTTGCTTAGCCCATAAGAGGCTTTTGTGTTGATTGTATTGGTCTATAAGAGACCTTGTGTTTGTGTGCACTTATTGTAATCTTGTAAGCCCATAAATGACAACCTCTTGTGCACTTCCTTATTTCATTACATGGTATCATAGACTTGGAGCTCTTGAATTGTAATTTGTGTATTCGAAGATTGTGTGGTGGTTCCTAAGTTCAAGGGAGCATTGGATCGTTGCTTCGGGAAATGTGCCATCAACCTTCATCATTTTTTCTCGGTAATGAAATAAAGAAGTGCACAAGAGGTTGCCACTTATGGGCTTACAAGATTACAATAAGTGCACACAAACACAAGGTTTCTTATGGACCAATACAATCAACACAAAAGCCTGTTATGGGCTAAGAAAACACAAATAAAAATAACAAAATTTATATATAAAATGCTCAAGAAAAGCATGTTACAAGAAGGGGATACATCCCCTTTATATAGGCAATAGAGAGCTAAAAGAGCCATTGGGAGCACCCCCACGGCTATAGGCTATAAATATAGCCATTAGGGAGCTCCTGCTAAGGACAGTAATGCCTTAGCTGGAAATAAAAGGACAAAAAATAAAGAAAAGAAAGAAAAATAGAAAAGGTCTAATGTGCCCCTAATGGGCACAGCCTATTACATAATGTGAAATGTCAAAAATACCCCTAATGGGTATTACCTATTGCAACAATATAAAATATATATACATATTTATATGTATAGATATGTACATACACATTATATAGGTATATATAGCTTATATATATACAACTTTAACAGTGTGGGCCCCATGCCAAAGTCCTAGGTAGTTCAAACAGGGGATGTTAAATCAAGGATTTGAGATCCCTGATATAAAGGAGGAAAGGGGGAGATCCATGTATCTAAGCAATGATTGGGGTGGGGGCGCTATCCGAGGAGATCCCTCATCTTTGAGACTGAAGGCTTTCAAATGTAGTCTCATTTAAAAATTTGAGTTAACTTGGTTATTTTATGGCGTTCATGGATGATCATGCATAATTTATGCATATTAGATTCACGATTTTATGCATGATTCGGCACAAAAATGGGTTAAATACCCATATTTATCAACGTTTTCCAGGGCAGTGGTTTATTTTCAAAAAGAAAAATCGCACAAATAGAGTTCACCTGCACAATTTGTTTAGAATGTTATTTCTTTTAGGAGTCTTTCTTTGAAAAACATGTTTTTGAAAAGGTAGTTTTTAGAATTTTTTGAAAACTTAAACCGAGTTTTAGAAAATATAGTTTTTAACCTAATTATGTTTTATAAATAGCATTATTAAGAAGGGGTCGACGTCCTTCCATTGGGAAAAACGCCAGCCTCTTCTCTCCCTCTCTTCATTTCTTCTCTCTATCTTTCATTCGATCACCGGTTCTTCCCCGCTTCTTCCCTTCTTTGATTTTGATTTCATCGCTCTTCTGGTCTTTGCTTTCACCGGTGCTTCTTAACCTATCGTTAGAGCGCACATTCAACCGCGGGAGCGACCGCCTCTTTTTCTCAACCCCTCCATCGAAAGTAGCTGTGTGGTTTGCTTCTTCTCCCCTGTCTCATTATTAGAGTAATGCATAGTTTAGATTTATTTTCAGCATTGCATACTATATAGCTTATTTCCATGCAATATTGTTTCATTTAGAATAATCGATTTTGATTTATGCACAGTAGATTAGAAGCATATTGCATCGTAGATTTTTTCTTGTAGTTCGTTGATATTAGTTTTTTTTAGAAACTGTAGCATCTTTAGCTTTTTTCTTCTCGGGCCTGCAAACTGATCTGCGTAATTTACATAATCACGCAGACCAGTTTGGTCTTGCCAAAACGGAATAAACCAACGTGAAACGATCTGCTGCAACCAGTGCGAACATGTGGGTAGATAACGTGATCTTTCTGCGCGCTGGATCGTTCTGCAGGTTGCTGGAATGAGCATTAAAACGCTGTTATAATAGTTGAGATAATTTTTTTATCATTGGATCTCCAGCAAGCTGTGTGATTCACGCAGTTCGTATAGCACCAAGTGTGAACAGTCCACGCTGGTTCACGCCTGACCATGTTGCACCTTGCTGAATCACGTTGAATCACACTGCTTCGCGTTGCATCTTGTTGAATCACGTTGATTAATTGCAGATCACGCACCAGCATGATCAACGATTAATCAGTTGTTATTTGCAGCAAGCGTGTTTCAGTTTATTCTGTTTAGTAGATTTTTTTTGTTCAAGTTATCATTAGATTAAATCTGCATAGTTCTGTATGTAGTTAGTTAGCATGTTTTAAATTTTTAGCATTATTTAGATTAGGTTGTTTGATCCAACTTCTTTCTTTTAATTAGTTTGTGTTAGACTTTTAATGTTATGATTAATTAGTCCATAGTTTAAGTTCATGTTTCTCCTTCACTAGTTAGTTAATTTAACAAGTCAGCATTAGGTTATTAGAATTGTTCAATTAGTTTATAGTAATTAGTTAGATTAGAATTTCTTGTTTAGTTAGTTTTGATTCAACGTTTTTCTTGAATTGTAATTAGTTAATTTGTTTTAGTTTGTTTTGCAATTAGTTAGAACTTGTTAGTTTGTTACAATTTTAGTTAGATCGTTAGATCAAATTAGTTAGTTTGTTAGAATAGTTAGTTTTGATCTATGTCACAGGGATTCGGCTAGCAGGGTGCGGCACCCGCGTCAACGCTACGAGGGTGCGGCACCCGCATCGACATGACGTGAGTGCGGGTGCGGGTGCGGTCAACACAACCCTGGGTGCGTTGACCGCACCCAGGGTCATTTTGGTCAAATTTTCAGACTTAAAAAAATATTGCGAAGAAAAAAAAAATTGACCTATATGTCACAAGGATTCTCCCAAGGTCATTTATGTCCAACTTTTGGACTATATATATATATATATATATTTTTTTTTTTTTATTTATTTTTGCCGCACCCCCGCACCCGGGTTTTTTGGAAGTGCCGCATCCCCGCACCCGCACCCATGTGACATAGGTTTTGATTCTTGTTTCTATATAACTAACATCAATTTTAGAAATAGTTTTCTGAGTTTGTTTTGTGTTTTCGTATCTATTGTGTTTTGCAGGGAAGTTTTCTTGTGCAAAGAGCCCTCCAAAGAGCCCCTCAAGGACGTGCCCCTTGAGAAAGAGACCCCTTAAGCCTGAAGGTTCAACTATAGCATCCAAGCAAACAAGAGAGGCTAGATCGCAAGTAAAAAAGACTGTCAATTTGACTTTTCTTTGATTTTTTTTTTTTTAGCCAAAGGGTCATTTACTTTACGTTGGGTTGTAATAAAGCCTTTTTATTTTTTAGCCCTCCGCAAAGAGTAACACTTTTTATTTTACTTTTTATTTAAGGCAATAAAGATTGTTCTGTGTGACGTACAAAAGTTTTTTTTTCACGTTCATTGTGTTCGACCGGACTTCACCATTAGTGTGAACCGAAATTTGAAATTTGATACATGATTTACACAAGCGAATTTTACTGAAAAACATATTTTAAAAATACTTTCTCAAAAAGTTGCATCAATGGACTTTATCATAGAATAACATCTTATAATTTACCATAAAAATACAAGTATATTTCATTATAATAAGTGGAGAAAACATTGCAGAAGCAAACCTGCACTGGAGTACCACACTTTCTCTAAGATCATCCAAATGCAAATTGAGCCCATCAAGCTGAAAATATGTAACTGATAGGTTAGTAAAGGACATCCTCTTTATGTGCTCCAGGCAAAATAAAATTGATGCTTTGAAGAATGCAATTTATCTTACCAGGTGGAGAGCATTCAAGAACTCATACTACTTACTCAAAGTATGCACATACCAACAATCATTCCAATTAACCAGCTATACATTGGATAAATGTTCATGATAAAATTAGAAGCATCAGATAAACTTTATTCTTCAACAGGCAGCAAAAGGTTTTCAACAAGGACTCTGAAAAATACACAAACCTCAGCATTTATCCGTGCTGCCATTTTGGAAACAGATGCCTCCTGAGCAACCTGCATATCCATGTTGGCTTGTGCTTCCTCCTCCTCCCTTATTCTTTCCTGGAAGATCATCAATATCAAAACAAGGTTAATACTCACGGATGGCATGCACAAGTTTGTACTAAACTACCAAGGACGATAGCTTTCATATCAAAGCTTCAGGGAAGCACCTTGCATCCAAGGCAACTGGAAAGAAATTGATGCAGAGATAGCAACAAAACTTTACCTCCTCAATAACTTTAGGCAATAATTGCAGCCACTTTTCCTCAAATTTTGCCAGTAGGGTCTTTGCCATTACATGCACATCATCATTCTCTACATTGTACTTCATCGCATTCTTGAAAACCAGCCTCACATCAGCACATATTTCACGGACATTTTTATAACCAGAGCCATCTTTCATTTCCATCAGATTCTTAATCGTACTAAAATCCATTGGCTTTTCAATTACCTAATGAGATAATCAATTGACAAATAAATACTCATCACCCTTTTGAATGAAAAGAAGAGTATAAACCAACAACCAAGCATCATTACTAAAAAGTTTTTCTCATAAATTTAGATTGCTAATACAAAACATACACCATCCATGCGGCATATAATATGGTTCATGCATGTACAAAAGCTTTCACATCTCTTACACCTCGGGTATCAGTGACAATTTCAGACTACCTACAGCAATCTACAACAATAGAGACCTTCCCTTGATGAAATAGCTTCAAAACAAGGCATTTGGCCTATGTGTTAGACAAGACTGCAGCATATATTACACAATCAAAATTCAATCAACTTAATGTACATTTAAAAGTTTTAAGCACCAATCTGACATAATCAATTTTGCCACTGTTAGTATGCTGGAAACCCCAGCTGTATGTATGAATGAGTGTGTGTATACGCGTGCGTGCATGCGCATATTAAATATTAGATGTGTCAAACCAGGTGAAAACCTTACAAGGGGAATCTTGTTTAGCTTTCTCTGGGTTTCAGTTTCAAATATAAGGTGCCCTAGTACATTTCAAATATAAGTGCCCTAGTACTATTGTTGATTTCTTTCAGCCCTAGGTTCGATTTCAAAGAGACTAGAGAGAGAGAGAGAGAGAGTTCATCGATTCATTAACCCTAATCACCTATTTAAAGAGGTGATTAGGTGTAACACAATTACAAGTAGGCATACATAATTATGCTTAATTACGTATGACCACCTCAAGACATATGAATATTACTTTTAACACTCCCCCTCAAGCTGAAGCATATATATCTATCATGCTCAGCTTGCTGCAACATCTTGAGAAACCTGCACTTGCGAGAGGCTTGCTGAAGACGTCTGCAACTTGATCTTCAGACGTCACATGTTCAGACGTCACATGACTAGTAGAAATATGCCCCACCTGCACTAAGTCACGTATATAGTGGCAATCAACTTCAATGTGTTTCGTTCTCTCATGAAAAACAGGATTGTTAGCTATATGGGTAGCTGCTCGATTATCACACATCATCAACATTGGGGGATGGAATCAACACTTGTATATCTTTTAGAATGGACCTAACCCACATCATTTCAGCAGCAGTTTGAGCCATAGCTCTATATTCTGATTTAGCAATAGAACGAGCTACCACAGTTTGTTTCTTACTTTTCCAAGTAATTAAGTTTCCTCCGACAAACATGCAGAACCTTGTGGTGGACTTTTTATCATCAATGGCCCCTACATAGTCTTTTTATCATCAATGGCCCCTACATAGTCTGCATCTGAGTATGCAATTATATCAAGGTTGGAGCCTTGTTCATATAGCAATCCCTTTCCAGGAGAGGATTTCAAATACCTAAGAATCATCATAGCTGTCTGCCAATGCACTCGAGTAGGTTTGTCCATGAATTGGCGTATCTAAAACTTCCACTGTCAATAGGTTCTGCTTCTTCATCATACATATGCAGTTTAGGATCCATTGGTATATTGGCTGGTTTGGCGCCTAACATCCTTGTTTCCTGCAGTAGATCAAGTACATATTTTCTTTGTAATAGGACTAACCCCTCACTGTTTATGGCCACTTCTATGCCCAAGAAATATCTAAGAGAACCGAGATCTTTTGTGACAAAATGCTTCTGAAGATGAATCTTTATGTCTAAGATATCCTTTGCACTACTCCCTGTAAGAATAATATCATCTACATATACAACCATAACCACAATACCAACAGAGGTTTTCTTGATAAACAAGGAGTGATCTGAAGATGACCTGTTGAAGCCAAATGCAGACATAATTTCAAATAACTTCTGAAACCATGCACGTGGACTTTGTTTAAGATCGTATATAGCTTTCTTTAGTTTGCACACCTTGCTACACTCCCCCTGAACCTCAAACCTGGGAGGTTGAGGCATGTACACAGTCTCAGATAGATCTCCATATAAGAAGGCGTTTTTCACATCTAACTGACATAAACTTCATCCATAATGGACAGCTACAGATATGACCAACCGAATAGTCCCAAGACGGGCTACTGGAGAAAAGGTCTCAAAAAAGTCAACTCCATATGTTTGAGTATACCCTTTAGCGACCAACCGGGCCTTGTACCTTTCAATTGAGCCATCCGAGTTGTACTTAATGGTGTAGACCCACTTACATCCAACGATATCTGCATCAGTGGGAGGAACAACCAAATCCCATGTGTCACATGAAAGCAAGGCATCCATCTGGACCTGCATTGCTTGCTTCCACTTAGGATCTAATAATGCTTGTTGATGATTAAGTGGGACAGAAGTGGCAGATAAAGCAGAGATAAAATTCCTCATGTGAACCCCAAGTCTTGCCTCAGTAACAAACTTGGAGATAGGATGTAATGTGCATTGCCTTTTACCTTTTCTGAGAGCAATAGGTCTGTCATCATCAACAATAGACATCGTAATATTTTCAGGAGAACTCACTTCTGAAGAAGGCGATGGTGTAGGTGTTGATTCAGGTGATGATCTGCGAGTGTACACCAGAGGAGGATCCTGGTACCGAGCAAATGTGGGAGACTGAGAATGAGAGATAGACTTAGAAACTGACTCCAAAGGAAAAGGAGGAATGGGAAGAGGCAGGGTATCACCCTGTTCAACATGCAGTCTGGATGTAGTGGTAGAAAAATAAGAAACAGATTCAAAGAAAGATATATTTGCACTAACATACTCTCGCCAGGAGATGGGATCATAGCACTGGTAGCCTTTTGATTTTACGGATATCCAAGAAATACACACTTGATAGCTTGGGCAGACAATTTATCACGGTTAGATCCAAGTTTATGAACAAAGGAAACACATCCAAATACTTTGGGAGAAATTGGGAACAAAGGAGCATTATGATAGAGAATGTGCAAGGGAATTTGTTCTTCCAAAGATGAAGATGGCATACGATTAATGAGATAACAAGCGGTGAGAACAGCGTCCCCCCAGTAGGAGGATGGCATATTTGATTGCAACATAAGGGTGCGAGCTACGTCTAGAAGATACCTATGTTTTCTTTCAGCAACGTCATTTTGCTGAGATGTATGAGCACAAGTAGTTTGAGGACGAATGCCACAACTTCGATAAAATTGTAACAATTCATTGGATTTGAACTCAAGAGCATTATCTGTGCGGATAATCTTGACGAGAGACTGAAACTGAGTCTTTATTTCAATAATTAAAGATATAAGAATGGAGGCAACCTCAGACCTTTCTTTTATTAAGAAAACCCATAACAATCTGGAAAAATCATCAACAATAACTAAGTAATAATGACACTGAGACTGACTAGGTCCCCATACATCAACATGCAAAATCTCAAACAATGTTTGACTCGATGGACTCTGACGAGAAGGAAAGGAGCTTTTGTGATGTTTGCCCAATTGACAGGCGTCACACTGGAATGAATCAGATGGAGAAATCTGAGGAATAAGTCTACGAAGCTTTGGCAAAGGAACATGACCAAGACGGAGATGCCACTGATAGGTACTGGAAGATTGCTCAGACACAAAATTCATGGATCCAACCGGCTGATGTAGATAATAGACACCACCCTCCTCATGGCCTCCACCAATCTGCTTCCCCGTCAGCAAGTCCTGAAAAATGCAATACACCGGATCAAATATCATCCTACAATTATTCTCCTTAGCAATACGACTAACAGATAGTAAGTTCTGAGGAAATGAAGGAGCATGAAGGACATTAGTCAATTGAAGTGTGGGGGATATAGGAATGTTTCATTGGCCTACAACAGGAGAAGATCTCCCGTCAGCAAGTATAACATTGCGAGGTTCTGCAATAGGATGTAGCTTAGAGAAATTATGGGAAATCTCACACACATGTCTAGAGGCGCCAGAATCAATAATCCATCTACTACCTTGACAACTCAGGCTATCACCTGTAGAGCATGTCACATCAGCAACAGGCATAGGGGCACTCAAACTGGGAAGCCGGTGAGACATCAATTCATTATATGCTGCACGACTGAGAATAACCAAATCGCTGGAGGAGGTAATGTGGTTCTCTGCCTCGAGATTAACAACTTGAGCCTTGGATGCATTCGGTTTAGGTGATGGAATAGGAGGTCGACCAATCTTATCCCAGCACCTATCTTCAAGATGTCCAATTTTACCACAATATGTGCATTGAGGTCTTCCTCTACCTCCAGTACTACGACCTCGACCTCTTCCTCAAAAACTCAAGAAAGTACCTCTTCCACGACTTGAGGTGATTGCTAGGGCAAATGCCTGTGATTCAGAATGAGTTTAAGGAAGAGTGATGGCAAGCCTACTCAGACAATTATAGGACTCTGCAAGTGTAGGAACATCAGAACTCGTTAGAATTTGGACCTTGGCAACCGAGAATTCCGATGACAACCCTGTAAGAAAACGAGCAACCATAGTCTGTTCCTGATGGATCTTCTGGTTGGTGAAGCATAAGGGTTTGTGTGCATTTAGCCTCTCAAAAGCATATTTAATTGAGGCATAGTATTGCGCTAAAGTCTGATCTCCTTGTTGCAACTGATAAATCTTCTGCTCAACTTGTAGAATACGACTCACATTAGTTTCATGAGAATATGTATCACGAAGATTGTCCCACATTTGTTTAGCTGAGGTGTAATAAATCAGTCCATCAACTATATGTGGTTGTACACTGTTCATTATCCATGACATCACGATGTCATTGTCTTCATCCCAGGTGGCATATTTTCCTATTCTTTCAGTGGGCTCCAATTCCAACAAGACGTGCTTTTTTCGATGACCGGAAACAGATATTATGAAGATGCGAGACCACCTTGCATAATTCGAATCATCTAGCTTAACTGAACATCCATATGAAAATGGATTTGCAAAGGCCTTATATTCACCAATGGCCTCTCCCTTTTGATGATTATCTAAAAGCACGTGACTCAGCCATGTAAAATTTCTTTCACCCGGGGCAACCAAAAAAAATTTAGCCAACCAACTATTTATGTGAAACAATAATCTCCTGCATACTTTGTTTCAGATCAGAATAGCGATCAGATCACTACCACGACAACCAAAAGTTAAACAACGACTATCAACTTGAGATTGAAAACAACTACCATTTAATCTTCCAAAGCAAAGATTTGTTCCCAGACATTCAACAGTGACTGATCCCTATTTTTAAATCTGATCGCGGACTGCAATAGTTCAACTGCATCCATTAAAAATAATTCTAAACCCAAGACGATATCAAAACGATCTAACCTTGATCTATAAATTTATTTATTTTTGATCCAGTCAATGTTTTCAGACGCAATCTACAATCAGCAATTGCAGTGTCTTCAACCCACAATCAGTTCACGATTTCAGCAGCTTCTCCACGATCAACACCAGCACACGATCACGATCAGTAAGTGACCTCCACACCAGCAAAAAAAATGCGATCACAGTTTCAGCAGCTTCTCCACGATCAACACCAGCACACAATCACGATCGATAAGTGACCTCCTCACCAGCAAAAAAAACACGATCACGGCAGCACAGTTTTTGTTTTTGTTTGTTTTTTTCAACAGCGTCGCCCCATCTACAGCATCCAGTCCTTCTTTACGTTCAGCGGCAGCAGCGTCATCCCAAAAGGGAGACCCGATCTGATACCATGTTGATTTCTTTCAGCCCTAGGTTCGATTTCAAAGAGACGAGAGAGAGAGAGAGAGAGAATTCATCGATTCATTAACCCTAATCACCTATTTAAAAAGGTGATTAGGTGTAACACAATTACAAGTAGGCATACACAATTATGCTTAATTACGTATGACCACCTCAAGACATATGAATATTACTTTTAACAACTATAATGAGCCAACCAAAGATGAGTTCAACACCAATAAAATCAGTGCTCCCTTTGCCCTTCTTTTTTCCCCTCTTATTTTTATGGTCCAATCTTCTCTCAGTAAAATGATGGGTTGTTCCATTCTTAATATATATGATGACCAGCAAATGCAACTTATGGAGAACCCAGATCACGTCCACCTTTGCAGGTTGGCTTGATGTAGAAAACAGCAATAATGGTTGATTGAGCCATTCTCATACTTCCAAGTTATGGTGTAGATTGCAGTGATAGTACAGAATCATTTAATTAACAGAAAAGCATGAAGACAATCAGAATATGGTTGGTTTGGCCATTGAAACGAATGAAGAAATATTTTTCATTTCCTTTAATCTTTTTAGGGTAAACTGTAATGCCATGAAAAACAGATGGATTTCACTTGAACCACCTGAAAGAAATCATGCAGCTGGAAAAAAGACACTCTGGTATTTACATGAAACGATGAGGAGAACCTATCAAAAAGAAACAATGAGGAATTGCAACACATGACAAATAAAACAATTATGATATTAGCATAGGTCAACAATATACCAAAGAGAAAAATAGGTGCACTTACATGAGTTTTGATTTCTTTTATTTCTATCATAACCAAAACCTTAAAGTGTTATATTTGATTGGAAAGTAATGAATTAAATTATTGATTTAGCAAGCTCACTAATAAATGCCATTTTTATCTTGAGGAAATACCAATACTATATATATATATATATCTGTGGGACGCTGCTTATATTTTACAGCTAGATGGAAGCACAAAACAAAAGAATTTGTTAACCATAAGCCTTAAATAGAGAATTAATTCACGTTATCTTTTCATACATACAACGATGGGTTGTCTTACCTTTGGGTTTGCTTCTAATACTTGTAGCAAATGTTTGAATAACTCAATATTCAGACTAGGTGGACTTCAAAGTTCTCTTTTTTGTTTGGGGGAAGTGTGTGTGTGGTGGTGGTGGTGTGTGTGTGTGTGTGGCAAGGTGAACAAATGCAGAGACAGAACATTAATAACCTAAGACAAAGGTTAGAGATGAGTAGGGCTCACTGAAATTATGTAAATGATACATCTAAATGTTACATGATACAAAACTTTCATAAAGAACCAGCAAGAAAATGAATAAAGATAATCAACACTTAAAAAAGGATCCCATGAATATAGTGGTCCAGTTCCATGTGACAACTGAAAATGTGTGATGCATCTATGCGTAAACCTTCCTCATCTGGGTTAAGTGTGCATGTACATAAAGAACTTTTCATGTTGGGAAATGCCTTGATGAATTACTTGGGACTGTCACTGTGGTTCAAAGGACACGGATAAGACCTCTTTGAATGGTATTTTATCCACATGGCAACCAAAAAGAGTTAAAATTTCACAAAACAAACACATAGATAAAAAGGATAATTGGAAGAGAAAATCTAAATTGATTTGATGTGTTCCGAAACCTTTCAATTCCTTATTTTACTATGTTCAACTCTATGTATTCCGCTATCCATAGAGTACATTGAATGTACAGAAATGGCTATAACAAAGTTTTTGTTATTTGTATTAACAGCTACTCTAGGAGGAATATTTTTATGTGGTCCTAATGATTTAATAACTATCTTTGTAACTCCAGAATGCTTCAGTTTATGCTCCTATGTATCCTAGCATTATATTGACATTGACAATTCCAAAAAACTACTCATACTATGAGTATAGTATGATGGCTTTCGGGTGGGCATGCCCCTATTGTCTAACGATTCAGGACATCTCTCTTTCAAGGAGGCAGCAGGGATTCGACTTCCCTTGGAGCTCGATCTCTCCTCCGGATGAACCATATAACCCAGAGAAACCATAAACCAGAATAGAAGAGTTTGCCCCCACCTATGAGTAAATACTTTGTAGTAGCCTCATTAGACCGTACATCTCTCTTGGTATATCTAGGTAGGAGCATAAACTGAAACATTCTGAAGCTACAAAGATAGTTATTAAATCAATCTGCCTATGGTCTCTTTTTTTAGGTGCTCATTTTGTCTAGGCCTTCAGTTTAATGTTTCTAATTAGTGGTCGTGGTTGGCAAGAACTCATTGAATCCATCATCTTGGCTCATAACAAATTAAAAGTTGCTCCTGCTACTCAGCCTAGAGACTTGAGCAGAGCCGTTGAAGTAGCTAAAGTAGTGATAAATCCTGACAATAAAATAGGTCCTATGGAAAGTCCATCGATTCCGAGTCTCCAGTGAAAATCAAAGAAATTTATCCAGTTAAAATCTTCTTCGAATTGGATTAATGGATCGTCCAATTGAAAATGATAGCAAAATATGTATCTCTTTTGTTCTGTTTCGTGAGTCCAAGAATATACCATTGCTTTGTGTTTGAATGAAATTATTGTTATTACATAAGTTCCTCACACAACTCATGAATTAAGAATTCTCACAATAATCGGGGTCTACTCGACATGGATTAGGCATGAATGAAACATTTCATAGCAATCGCTGACAAAATTCTCAACTAATATCAAATTGAGCCTTGGTATGGAAACCTACTAAGTGGTAACTTCCAAATTCAGAGAAACCCTGGAATTAAAAATGGGCAATCCTGAGCCAAATCTTGTTTACAAAAAACAAGGGTTACTTTCCTAGAAAGCGAGAATAAAAAAAGGATAGGTGCAAAGAATCAATGGATGTTGTTCTAACGAATGAATGGTGTTGGGCCGATTCCATGGCTCTATACGATTTAGCTGTTTTTGATCCCTCTGATCCCGTTCTTGATCCAATGTGGCTAAAAGATATGTTCGTTATACCCTTCATGACTCGTTTAGGAATAACCAATTCATGGGACGGTTGGAATATTACTAGATTTAGGTAAGAAGCAACATAAAAAACCAAATTTTATACCTGAATATTCAGTTTGATAACCTGCTACTAATTCCTTCTCGACTTTCGATAAATCAAAGGGCAATCTCTCGCATTCTGCTAGAGTAAGGAGTAGATCCTTGTGGGGGTTTTCTGGAGCAAAATTTGGAAGTTAGAAACCCCTTATTTAGTATAACTAATTAAGTCGGATGAGAGGAAACCTTCATGCCAATTTTTAGGGGGGCTGGGGGAGGATCCTATAGGAACCTCGGCATGGTAATACATACAAGAGTTTTTACTCCATACAGTTGATCTTTTGCACCCGCTTCAAGTCATGATGACTAATCGATACTTGGGGACTTCACAGAATTATTACAAAGCTATGCGACCAGAAATTAATCCCTACGATCTAAGTTATATACTCTATAATATAGGCCTTATACACACAAGCAACAAAGAACATTCGAAGGCTTTGGAATATTATTTATGTGCAGCATGGGGTGTGCATCAGTTGAGCTATTTGACGGAGTAGCTAAAAGTAGGGACAAGGTCTCCACCCCCGCCCTGTTTCAAAATCTGAACCTTCATCCCCGCCTCCATCCCTGTTTCATGTCCTCCATCCCCAGTCCAAACGGGGGTGAGGCGGGGCAGGGGCCCGTTTCCCCTCGATCTATAGTCATTACTTAAAGGATTGGGGATGGGGCGGGGAGGGGCGGGGCGGGGCGGGGAAAGGCGGGGATGGGGCGGGGATGGGGCGGGGTGTGGGAAAGCATAAGTCCATCCCCGCCTGTAATGAAACAAGGTACAATAGAACAATAGGGAAACAAACACAATGCCAACAAAGGGCTTTAATAAACTCACTTAAAGTTGGTCACTAATGGACCAAATACAATCTCAAAAGAGATCAAAATACCAAACAGCACAAGAGGCATACAAGCCTATAAGATGGGAAAAAACTCTAGAGAAAACCATCAAATGCTTCTAAAAGCATTGAGGAATAACAAGAAAGTGAGGCTCTATTTATAGAGTCTCACTCCAACACATGGGAGGCAGTCCAGCTCTTTGGACTGCCTTCCAACAGTCATATTTTGACTGTTGTGCACAACAGTCATATTTTTGACTGTTGTGCACAACAGTCATAAATATGACTGTTGTGCCTAAGTTGTATGACAGTTTATTTATTTATTATAATGTTAAATTACATTTCAGTCCCTAGTGAACTGTACTATGTGATAAAAGACAAAAATACCCTTATTGGGTATTTGGATACAATTTTATTTTTAACACTCCTCAAACTTATGGGGAAATCACCAAAAGTTTGCTAAGAAGATACAAAAATTGAGGTAGTGGAAGAGCTTTGGTGAAGAAGTCTGCAATCTGAAATTCAGACTGGACATATGGCAATGTAATGGTCCCCTTCAAATATTCTTCGCGAACATAGTGACAATCCATCTCAATGTGTTTTGTTCGCTCGTGAAATGTGTGATTGCTGGCTATATAGATGGCACTTTTATTATCACAGCATAGCTTTTAAGGTTCTAAGACATCAACACCCATATCGGAAAGTAGTGCTCTCATCCACACAACTTCAGTGGTTGTGGTAGCCATTGCCCTGTACTCAGCTTTCGTAGAGGATAAAGACACTTTCTGTTGTTTTTTGCATCGCCAAAAAATGAGAGAATCACCTAAAAATACACAAAAGCCAGTAGTTGAGTGACTGTTATTGGGATCTCCTCCCCAGTCAGAATCAGTGTAAGAAATAAGACTTAAAGATGAGGAAGAGGATAAGAATAGTCCTTTAGATATAGTTTTCTTGATATATCGAACTATTCTTAATAATGCACTCAGGTGGACGGTTGTGGGCGCTTGTTGAAATTGACTTGCAGAATGTACGGCATGCGCAATATTTGGCCTTGTAATGGACAGGTACATCAACGATCCAATAAGTTGTCGATAAGGGGTTGGATCATCTAATAATACTCCATCTTCAGCTCGCATTTTCACATTTATTACTTCAGGAGTATCAGCATATTTTGTGTCTGTGATTCTTGAACGCTCAACAATATCAGCTGCAAACTTGATTTGAGATAAAATATATCCTCTTGGTGAGTAGGCTACTTCAATTCCTAAAGAGTATCTCAAAAAACCAAGATTAGTCATATCAAAAGATTTTTTAAGCAAAATTTTAATATCTTCAATTTTCTTTTGATCATTCCCTGTGATGATCATATCATCAACATACAAAAGAAGAACGATCAATGATGTACCTGTAGATCTCACAAAAAGAGCAGTGTCAGTGTAACAAGATTTAAATCCAAGTTTTAATATCGTACCACTGAA
This sequence comes from Nuphar pumila, assembly GCF_984573655.1. Lineage (NCBI taxonomy): Eukaryota > Viridiplantae > Streptophyta > Magnoliopsida > Nymphaeales > Nymphaeaceae > Nuphar > Nuphar pumila. The sequence continues at coordinate 41,131,440 of NC_143250.1, forward strand.
TCGATCATACCATGCTTTAGGGGCTTGTTTAAGCCCGTATAGGGCTTTTTGAAGACGAAGGACCATGCCTTTTTCAATAGACAGACCAGGGGGAGGATCCATATATACTTCTTCATTTAAGTTTCTGTTCAAAAATGCATTTTTAACATCTAACTGATATATCGGCCATTTTCGAATGGATGCTATAGCAACTAGAGTTCTAACTGTAGTCATACGAGCTACTGGGGCAAAGGTTTCTTCATAATCTATATCATATTCTTGAGAATATCCTTTTGCAACAAGTCTTGCTTTATATCTCTCAAGAGACCCGTCACTTTTTGTTTTAATTTTAAACACCCATCTACACCCTATTGTCTTCTTTCCGATAGGAAGAGGTTGAATTGCCCAAGTGTGAGCCTTGTGTAATGCATCTAATTCAATTTTCATGGCTTCAACCCATTCGTTTATATTTTTGGCCTCGTTATAGTTGGATGGTTCATGATAGGAATGAATGGCTAGAAGACATGCCTTGTAGTTTGGTAAGAAGGATTCATATGAGACAAACCTACTTGGAGGCCTATGTGTTCGTTCTGACCTTCTAACACTAGTTTCTTCAGTATTTGTTAATTGATTATATATGTCAAGGGCACATGGATGCTCCCCAGTATTTCGTCTAGAGTATTGAAGAAGATCTTGAGATGATTCACTACTTGAGTCATTAATAGACTCGAAGGTTTCAATATCATTACTAATATCTTTATTGGGTAACAAATCAAATAAGAAAGCATACTCGGATTCTTTCTTAGGAACTTCAAAATCAAATCCACTGTCATTTTCTAGAAAGGTAACATTTCTAGAAACATAGAGTTTATCATTTGTTTTATCATAACATCGATATCCTTTTTTATTATCAGCATAACCAAGAAAGACACATTTTATGGCTTTAGGAGAGAGTTTGCTATATTTTTCAAGAAGCAAGAAGCATTTACAACCAAATACCCTTAGCCTTTTTAAATCAGGAGAAATTTTAAAGAGTTTTTCAATAGGAGACTTGTTTTCCAAAGTTTGAGAAGGCATTCTATTTATCAGATAGACTGCGGTTAGGGAAGCTTCAGCCCAAAATTGCTTTGGAATTTCTTTTGAAATAAGTAGGGTTCTAGTAGTTTCAATGATATGACGATGTTTTCTTTCAGAAATCTCATTTTGTTGAGGTGTCCTAGGGCATGATTTTTGATGCACAATTCCATGATTTTTTAGATATAATTGAAATTCATTTGAAAGAAACTCTCCCCCAGAGTCGGAGCGAAAGACTTTAATATTTGTTTTAAATTGATTTTTAACTAGATTATGAAAGTTTTTAAAACATGAAAAAACTTCGGATTTGAGTTTTAGAAAGTAAATTCAAGTATGTCTACTAAAATCATCTATACATGTAACATAGTACGAATAACCACCTTTTGACATAACAGGGGCAGGACCCCACACATCCGAATGCACTAATTCAAAAAATTTATGTGTCACAGAGGTTCTAGACCCAAAATGTATCATTTGCATTTTTCCAAGTATACAATCTTCACATACAAAATTTTTATCTTTACAAAATTTTTCCAAAAATGGAAAAAGAGATAATTTGGATATACTTGGGTGTCCTAATCTTTTATGCCAAAGATCTATATTAATGTCTTTGACATGATTACAAAACGAGTATTTTGGTAAACACAGGAAATCCATGTAGTAAAGGTCTCCTCGTCTATGGCCTTGCCCAATCAGCTTCCCTGACTGGAGATCCTGCACCCAACACACCTTAGATGAGAAGAATATTTTACAACCATAGTCAACAATTTGAGAGACCGAAAAAAGATTCAAATCCAGTTTGGGAATGACTCTCACTTTTGGAACAAAGAATTTTTTTGAAATATCATCAAGGTTTCCTAAGCTTTTGACTTTTAAAGCGGTACCATCGACAGTTGACACACATGAAAAATATGATTTAGTGCAATCAGATAATAGAGACTCATTATGAGTCATGTGGAAAGAAGCACCTGAGTCTAGAATCCAAGAGGTCTTACCTGGAGGAGACGAGGAAGACATGGCAGCTCCGTTTGTAGAAGGTGCAGCCTTAAAAAGTTGTGAGACGGCTTCTGCTATTTGAGCAAAATTTAATTCATTGAAGCTGCCCCCTTTTCTTGATTCTTGAGGTTCTTCACTTAAGGCGGCCACCTTTTTAAATTTGGGACATTCCGGTCTTATATGTCCGGGTTCCTTACAATGATGACAAATAATTTTTCCTTTGTATCCTCCCTTGTATCCTCCTCCATTGTGTCCTTCTCCATTGAACTTCTTCTCAAAGTGAGGTGGTTTATATATTTTCACAAAATTTCCGGGCCTTGCCATGGCAAGGACCTCATCATTAGACTTGTGCATTCCAAGTCTTGTCTCTTCTTGACAAATTTGAGCAAGGGCCTCACTTATAGAAGGAGAAGTGATCCTATGAAGTAAGGAAGATCTTACTTGCTCAAATTCCGATCGAAGGTCATCAAGAAAGGAGAAAAGATTTTCTCTTTCGATTTGGGTCATTCTCATATCAATAGCCGAACCTTCCCATTTTGGTTCCAACATGGCTAATTCATCCCAAATAGGAGATAAAATACCGTAAAAATCTCTTACACTTTTATCTCCTTGTTTTGAATTACGTACCTTATCTTGGAGATAATAAAGTATAGCCATATCCTTTTGGATAAAAGTACTTCTTAGAAAGCTCCATGCGTCACATGCCTTCTTGAATTTAATGATACTGGTGGCGATCTTGAACTCCATGGTATTCATAAACCATGAGAGTATTTGTGCATTGCTTGCCTCCCAATCTTCCAATTTATTTTGGAATTCTTCCAAGGCTTTTTCTTTTTCTTCTTCGGACAAGGCTTTGACTTGATCTCCTTCTCTTCTAGTCAATTTAAGTTGTGGTTCACTAGTAGAACCACTAACAAAACCCCACAATTTTTTTCCTTTGATATGATTCTCCATAGCCATCGCCCACATCAAGTAGTTGTTTTCATTGAGTTTGTAGGTGATGACGGTGGCGAACTCTCTTTCTCCCATAATGAATACTTGAGTTTAGACTAGAGAAGATAGGGAATGATCAATGATCGAAGAACACTTCCTTCACGAGATTCTCCTTCTTTCAAAAACCTCGCTCTGATACCATGTAATGAAACAAGGTACAATAGAACAATAGGGAAACAAACACAATGCCAACAAAGGGCTTTAATAAACTCACTTAAAGTTGGTCACTAATGGACCAAATACAATATCAAAAGAGATCAAAATACCAAACAGCACAAGAGGCATACAAACCTATAAGATGGGAAAAAACTCTAGAGAAAACCCTCAAATGCTTCTAAAAGCATTGAGGAATAACAAGGGAGTGAGGCTCTATTTATAGAGCCTCACTCCAACACATGGGAGGCAGTCCAGCTCTTTGGACTGCCTTCCAACAGTCATTATTATGCCTGTTGTGCCTAAGTTGTATGACAGTTTATTTATTTATTATAATGTTAAATTACATTTCAGTCCCTAGTGGACTGTACTATATGATAAAAGACAAAAATACCCTTATTGGGTATTTGGATACAATTTTATTTTTAACACCGCCTCCATCCCCGTTTCATGACCTTCATCCCCGGTCCAAACGGGGTGAGGCAGGACGGGGCCATGTTGTCCCCTGTCCACTGCCATCCCTAGCTAAAAGGGATATGAGAAGGAGTTGTCCTCAGTTACAGGATAGTGGATTGGATTCCTATCTACTCTTTCTCGACCCTCCAGTGAATGGTTCAAATCATTTTATTGATAGAGTCTTCTATATCAAATAAATTCTCAACTAAATTTAAATTATTTATGCATTTTGAAACCATATTATCTTGTACGAACGCAGTGGTAGAAAGAGTATTGTGATCTTTGGCGCAAAAAGAACGAGTTGATCTGTATCATCTTGACTTGGTTCTGCTTTCTCTCTTTTTTGTATTTTCTTTTCTATTTTAATAATACCAGGTCGGGTTCTTCTCTTACCAGTATCGAATAGATCATGCTGAACCCATATCTTTGCTTCGGAACAAAACAATTAGAATTAGGCTCGGTTAACTGGAATGTGTATTATCCATATAAGAGATATTCCAACTGAGAAGATCTATCGACCTGAGACAAAGAGATCTCTCAAGGTACTAATGAGAGAGCACAAACGATCGAGCAGAATAGGGGTTCGCCCATTCAAGTTTCTGGGATTCCCATTACAACCAGTCTACGAACACTCGATGGAGTTGGAGAGGAAAGTGTTTTCATCATTACAACCCGAGGGATTCCTTCCAATCCTTTCTCCAAAATTGGATCGGATTTTGCAATTTTTTCTTCTGCAGTACCTCGATGTAACATGAGCGTGAAAAAGGTTCAAGAATTACTTTTATAAAAGCTAAAAACGAATCACTTATTTTGGCTTTTTGACCCCATATCATAAGGTGGATCTCGAAAGATATGAAAGAAAGCCACCCGGATTTTTCTACACCCGAATTTTTCTAATGATCCTGATTATTCTGCTGTCAACATTTTGAATTGTTGTTGAATCCATGGACAGGCAAGAGACAACCTGGCGAATTGAAACATCTTAGTAGCCAAAGGGAAAAAAGCAAAAGTGACTTCTGTAGTAGTGGCGAGCAAAATGGGAGCAGCCTAAACCGTGAAAACGGGGTTGTGGGAGAGCAATACAAGCGTCGTATTGCTAGGCAAAGCGGTGGAGTACTGCACCATAGATGGCGAGAGCCCAGTAGCCGAAAGCATCACTGGCTTACACTCTAACCTGAGTGGCATGGGGCACATCGAGTCCTGTGTGAATCATCAATGACCACCTTGCAAGGCTAAATACTAGTGGGTGACCGATAGCGAAGTAGTACCATGAGGGAAAGGTGAAAAGAACCCCCATTGGGGAGTGAAATATCACGAGATCAGTAAATGTCATAGACGATGAATTCATAGTAAGGTAAATTTACTAATTTCCTTCATCACACAACGTTTGTTAGTCTTGTTTATAATGAATAAAATGACTAATAAATCAAAAGAAAACAAATTCAATTAGGACTAATTCCTTCAATTGGGATTTCTTCATATCACCATATCTCGCAAAAACTGAAACTTCGGCAAGTGCTTTATAAACATATGTATAAAAAGAATGTACCTCATTTAGTTCCTTCATGCCTACTATAGCTAGTTATTTTGGTTTTCTACTGACTGCCCCAGTCTGAGGAAGATTTGAAATAAATTGAATGAACAATCAGGAAAATGAGAATTTGAAATTTCAAATTACTGTGAGATTCCCATTTCCACTACCACAATGGTGTATTCCATCGCTCCCCGTTCCTGTAAAGTAGTCAATACTTGAGCCACGGAAGATGCTTTTTTACCAATAGCTATATAAACACATATTACATTTTGACCTTTTTGAATGAGAATAGTATTTGTAGCTACTGCTATTTTATCGGTCTGTCTGCTTGTTACGCCCTTCTTCATCTGTGGATGCCTAGGTATCCACCGTAAGCCTTTCCTCGTTTGAACCTTGTCGTAAATGTTAAGGCTATGCCATTCAAGAGGTTGGGTATTGTTTTGTTCTATTTAGTCATGTTTTACTCACATGATGATTCCATTCCAATCTCTTTCCTCTTTTACTTTTTTATTGTTATTGTTTTTTACGAGATTGGCCTCCTATGACAAGGATCTCAGAATAATGAAGAATAGATATCCCCCTCTATCGTTAGAGTTTTCTGAAAGTTAACTATCTCGGTTTCGTCTAGAAATTTATATAGAATCTTTAAAAAAGTCTTTCTTCAATAAGAAAAAAGGACTTACTCACCTTGGGATCTGATACTACACCATTGCAGTTTGAACCATTGATTTATGTAATTGGAAGTAACCAAATAGATTTACGACAAAACCTAGAAATCGATCACTGATCCAATTTGAGTACCTCTACGAGATAGACCTCAATAGAAAATTGAAGAGTAATGGCAGCAGGTGATTGAGTTTAGTGGTTCCTCATATAAAATTATTGATTCTAGAGATATAGTAATATGGAGAAGATAAAATTGTTTGAAGCACAGATAGAACCGGAAGCACCCCTTATTTCAAAGAGAGGATGGATTATTCACATTTCATTTGATGGTCAAGAGGCGAACTGAAAGCTAAGCAGTGGTAATTCTAAAGATCCCCCAGGGGAAAAAATAGAGATGTCTCCTAAGTTACCCGTAATATGTGGAATGAAAGTATCAACATAATTTCATAGTCATTCGGTCTGAGTGCTACATGAAGAACATAAGCCAAATGCCACTTGAACCCAGAGTTAGCTGGTTCTCTCCGAAATGGACATCTAGCACTGTTTTGGTGCGGGCTGTGAGAGCGGTACCAACAGCTATGATATTATAGGTTTTAGGAAGATATGCATCTGAGAATAAATTTAATGTGCACCCGGTCATATTGTTAACATGGATAAGATGGGTACGTAAACAAAAAATTCTCTTCAAGCAACATCTAGAGTCAAAATATAATAAAAAAGACTAACTAAAGATGCTATGTGAATTAGTACACAAAAAAGGAAAGTTTACCTTATAGTAATCATGTAGGCCAAGGCCCTCAACATCCACAGGATCCATGAATGGCCACGCCCACTTGTGTTGCATAATCTGAAAAGTAACAGAACAGTTTGCTTTTAATAAATAAAAAAATAATATGAACAGAGGAGTTTAAAGCAGGGATGTGATTTTAAACTACGTCAGATAGATACAGTTCTTTTTACCAAATCATCTCGATAATTTGAACTAACAGAGAAACTGTTCATGTTATGTTACCTGGCGAAATATTGTACCAAACTGGCGAATGAGTTCTTGCATTCGCTTTGCAGATGCAATCTCTCGTTGAGCCGCTTCTTGCCTCTTAAGGTTTGCAGTTGCTTTATCCCTTTCCTTGTCCTTCATTGAGCTACCTTTAGAGTTATTTGATTTCTTCTTGTTAAAAGATGAATAGAACTGAGCAACTTCATTTACTCTTTGTTCTATCTGCATATCATTAACAATATGGGTCAAATTATTAATAGTACAGCCCAGCTATCCTGCTGATTTTTAAGCAGTTATTGTCTTTCCATTGAATGTGCTCCAACAACCATTCAGAATTACCCATATCTAGAATAATAAAAAACTTCTCATGTACTTTATAATCCATTACCAACAAGTTCCAATAATACATATCAAATATCTATCAATTCCAAAATATCCTCAAAATTATTTGCCAAGAATGATGTTAATTAAGCATTTGAAGTTATTCAAACTGATAAACTATCCAAAAAAAACAGATGAAAAGGAAATAAAAATGATAGCATTGATACGCATAAGAATAAAGATTAACAGGCCTGCAAAGAAGATTTTCATCATTTCTTATAACTGGGTAGTTAAAAACCACTAATAGCTAGAAATTTCAAGGTCTAACTAGCTATGCACGCTTATCTCAGATGGATGTTTCTTTGTTCAAGCATTACATGAAACATGTAATAAAAAACACAGATGTTAGGACCGGTGAATTGAAAACTAGCAACAGGAAGCTTCTGATTGATTTCAGCATTAGGTAATCTTTGGCATCGCCTAATCTTTTTCAGACAACTGTTTAATACTTTAATATTCACCTTTATGACAAGTTTCTGCTTTTCTTTCAAAACAATGTAATGTTTTTTATCTCATTGTCTTTATCATGTTTTAAACTTCTACTAATAAAAAAAGTATCGTTGGCTGCTTGTGTGAGACTAACAATGCTCATATTCAACAAAGATTCCTAAAAGAGGCCTTTTCTGCTAATGGTATAGTAAGACAGATCTCATAAAAGAACGTAAAAAAAGTATCGCTGGCTGCTTGTGTGAGACTAACAATGCTCATATTCAACAAAGATTCCTAAAAGAGGCCTTTTCTGCTAATGGTGTAGTAAGACAGAGATCTCATAAAAGAACTATCTTCAAGCCTTCCAAGGGCTTTAACCTTGCTAGCTAAACTGAAAGTAATTGAATATAATATTGTATTTGCTAGACAAGACTTCAAATAAATCAAATTTCTTTCTTCACAGGGTAGTGATCGGTGCAGAACCTGACAGCAGCAAGCTCGCTGAATGTCTGCTTGGACATGTCTTTTTAAAGATATACATGTCTAAAATTCTGAGAAACCAAATGGAGTCATTGACACATCTGAAGCAGTTTCTGATGGTTAAATACCTCGATCATTGAATAAAGAGTCTCAATGGTCCAATATTTTGATTTCAAGGTGTTCTCCCGTGTCATCTGGTAACCTGGAAAAATTATCTTAAAGTGAAAACTTTCACATATCCAACTTGTGTGCAATGCACTGCATATTCTTAGGTATTTTTTGTTAGAACATCAGTTTCCTCCTGGGCTGATCTGCAAAAGAGGGAAAAGTGAGAAGAAAAAGATAGAAAGAAGATGAGACGCTGAGTCGTTTTTACTGCACACAGGCTCACGACTTTTCAATTCATTATCGTGGCCTGGTTTAATGTATTTAAGCATTAGGTATTAGGTTACAACTTAACAAGTTACAATATTACATATGTGCCCCACTAAACACGTCAATAGGATTTCCTAGCTTGGGTCTGGGTCAGACCCAAACTGGATCCAGACCCAAATTGGGTCCAGCGCTATACGACACTTAATACTCTCCCTCAAGTTGGACAACTTGTTCTTCAAGAACCAAAATCTGTTTTTTGTCAAACCCTTTGTAAACAAATCCGCCACCTGGTCTTCGGTAGGAATGAAATGAGGTTCAATCTCTTTGTCTTCAACCTTCTGTCGAATGAAATGTTGATCTATCTCAATGTGCTTTGTCTTACTGTGGAAAATAGGATTAAAGGATATGTTAATGGCACTTTGATTGTCACACAATAAAATAGACTTGGAAATATGTTCCTCCAATTCATTCAACAAATGCCTTGTCCAAGTAACTTCAGCAGTTGCAGCCCATTGATCGATATTCAGCCTCAGTACTTTATCTAGCTACTGCTTTTTGTTTTCTACTGCTCCAGGATACTAGGTTTTCCCCAAGAAAGATGCAATATCCAGAAACTGACCTTCTTTCATCAGGATCTCTTGTCCAGTCCGCATCACTGTAGACCATGACATCATGCATGCTTCCTCTTTTCCAACTTTTCTGATACACCAACCCATCTCCAATAGTACCTTTTAAGTATCTCAACACCCTCTTGACTGCATCCATATGCCCTGTTCGTGGCTCATGCATGAACTGCGACACTTGATTGACAGAATAAACAATGTCAGGGCGAGTAAAGGTAAGATATTGAGTCATGCCAACTACACTTCGATATCTTGTAGGATCCGGGTACAAATCTTCATCCTGTGAACTGAGCTTTTGATGTAAGACACTCGGTGTAGATAAAGGCTTGCAGGCTTGCATACCAAATTTTTTTAATAAATCTAGAGTGTATTTATGTTGTGTCAAGGTCTGGTAACCATCCTTCCTGTCTACCTCGACCCCAAGGAAATAACGCAAATCTTCCAAATCTTTCATCTTAAACCTTTGACTTAATAGTCATTTTATTTCTTCAATGTGATTCATGGAATTCCCTGTAACTATAATATCATCAACGTATATCAACAAGGTGGTTATGCCTTTATCCCTATGTCACATGGGTGCGGGTGCGGCAATATATATATATATATATATATATATATATATATATATATATATATAGAAGGGGTTCCCCCGGCACGGGTCCTCTCTCTCGTACAAGTGAGTGTAGAGCATGCAGTAGCCGGCCCGAGGCCATCGCAGCCCCGTTCACATGTACGTCCAAATATTTAGCAGCGGTTGTAAATTTACTGTTATTTGATGGGGCGTGTGGGCTTCACTGAAAACAGTTCTCCCCGCGCAGCTTCGGCCCCCGTTTTCAAACATGCCCTAAAAGTCTACAATTTTAGCAGGATTCAGATTCAGACCCGAATCGAGTTGGGTAGGGTAACATCTCCGAACAAAACCAAACTTGAACCGACACTTGTACACCAAGTAAAAGAAAGTGGATCAGGCGAATCCTCTAGATGAATGTTATCAGTATCGGGCCAACGATTCAGGTGAATCTGCCGATACCAACCCTTAATTGAATAGCTCTGAATAGGTTAAAAAACAATTAAAAAATATTTCATGTCAATCAAAACATGACATGTGTTAAAACCATTAAAAAATATTAAGAATTAATTTTAGCGTTTTTTATATTTATTCAAAAATAGCCGATTCAGGCTAGTATCGTAATCGCATCTATTTTCTGCTGACACCGACAACATTGCTCTAGATGCCGTCAATCTAGATTAATCTGAAAATTGAACGGCTGAAAAACATTTCGTGGGGCTCATCTGTGGTTGATTCTTGGACCAAGCTGCATATCCCAAAATGTTTCATTGTTTGTTCATGAAAGAGACGAAACTTTCCATAATCCAGCCTTAGTGATGTAACATTACCAAAACGTGTGGTTCCAGTTGTCCCATCAACGGACGCGTGGCATCAGTTCATTGGGCTGACTACCTTTCAATGTACGCTAGGCCCAGAGCACCTTTTAGGCATTGTCGTTCATCTTCTTCTTTCTATAGTAATAGTATAATACCCTGCAACCTATGGATCTTTACCCTCCTCAAGTGCAGAAATAAGACTGGCTGAACTCTCTCTCAGAACCCTTCATCTTCTTCATCTACTTCTCTTATGGAACAGGAAATCAGAGTATTCCTGAGCTTTAGAGGAAAGGACACACGAAGGGGTTTTGCAGGACACCTCTATGAGGCTTTCGTACAGAAAGGCGTTCATCCGTTCATTGATGATGAGAGACTGGAGATCGGAGAGGAGATAGGAGACAACCTTTGGAAGGCGATTGAGGGGTCTGCAGTCTGCATACCCATCTTGTCCAGAAACTATGCCAAATCAAAATGGTGCCTCAAGGAGGTGGCCAAGATGGTTGAGACCAATAAGATGCTCATTCCCATCTTCTACGATGTCAATCCTTCAGATGTACGAAAACAGAAGGGTCCCTTTGAGGCAGCATTTAATCAACATGAGCAATGCATTGAAGAGAAGACGGTAAAAGAATGGAGGGAGGCGTTGAGGCAAGTCAGTGAAATTAAAGGGTTCGATCTTCGGATTGCCACAGATGCGTCTCTCTCTCTCTCTCTCAAATTTCAATTTGTCCAAAGGCACAGTATTTTTGCATTCTTTTATATATCATTAGTTTAACAAAAGTGCTAACTTTACCTGTAACCAAGTTTATTGAGGCCAACCCCCCTTCACTCCCTCAGGCTCAAAATTCCAGCCATTTATATTCGAAGTGCCAGGCCTGAAAATGGCCCAAAATGATCTTTTCTAAAAAAATTGGTTTCGTCTGAAGATTTTCCAACCAGCCACCACCTAAAAAAATGTCACGGCCTGAACGTCTTTGTTGATGATGGTACCAGAACAACCATTTTTTACATTCTGCAGCCCATTTCCAAGGGCAAATTTTTAAAAAAAAAAAATCCAAAAATAGACCAAAATGACCCTGGGTACGTTGACCGCACCCAGGGATGGGTTGACCGCACCGGGTGCCGCACCCGCTCCCGCACCCTCGTCGATGCGGGTGCGACACCTGTCTGGCCGAATCCCTGTGACATAGCTTTATCCTTGAAGATGAATAAGGAGTGGTCTAAGAGAGATCTACAGAACCCATGCCTCTGTATTTCTAAGGAGAAACTCTCAAACCACGAGCGTGAGGCCTGCTTCAAACCATATATGGCTCTTTTTAGTCTGCATACATATGTGCTCGGGTCTCCCTCAGCATATCCTGGAAGTTGTTTCATGTAAACTTCTTCCTTCAAGTCTCCATGAAGAAACGCATTTTTGACATCTAACTGACTCAATGTCCATCCATGTTTGACAGCTAAAGACAATATAATTCTTATTGTCCCCATTTTGACCACGGGACTGAAAATCTCATCATAATCGTGACCATATTTCTGTGTAAACCCCTTTGCAACAAGTCTTGTTTTGTATCGTTCTATAGTGTCATCGGGTCTGTATTTGATTTTATAAACCCACTTGGAATCAACAACATTTATGTTAGGAGGTCTGGCAACAATTTCCCATGTCTAACATTCATGAAGCGCTTCCACTTCTTCATTCATGGCCTCAATCCATTTGTTTGATTTCACATGATGAAACCCTATGGGTTCATCATGCTTATCAACCTGAGACAGAAAAAGTTGAAGATCCATAGAAAAATGATTGTAGCTGAGCCATCTGTCAATAGGATGTCTGATTCTATTCAAACTCCTCAGGTTTCCAACAGGCATATAAGTATCTGATCCAATGTGAGGAGCAGAGGGAGTAACATACACATACCCTTGTCTGCCCCTTCTTCAGTGTGTGAAGCTCCACCGACCTGATCACCAGATTAAGGTAAGCATGCTTGGCCTGAGTCAATATTATTTTGGTCAGCCGAGTTTGTTTCTTGAGTACACTGAGGTGAGCAATCACCATAAGTATCTGCAAATAATTTTGTATTCATCCATGGATGATAAACTTCTTCTTTGGGAATCCTTTGACAAGTATTAAATGATACATCTCCAAGATTATTCTCGTCAAACACAACATTCCTGGAAATCTTAATACGCTTAGTCATGGGGTCATAGCACCGATAACCTTTATAATCATCAGCATATCCCACAAATCTACACTTGGAAGCCTTTGGTTGGAATTTGTTCCTGAGAGAATCATCAATATAAACATAACAAATGCATCCAAACACAAGCAGAGCATTATAATCGGGTTGAATGCCGAAAAGAGAACAGAATGGTGAACTATTTTGCAAAACTATCATAGGCAGACGATTTATAATATAGACAGTTGAATGGAATGCTTTTGTCCACAGACTAACGGGAAGATTACTGCCGTGCATCATGCTCACGGCCGTTTCAACAATATGCCTATGCTTTCTCTCAGTGACCCTATTTTGTTGTGGCGTATGTGGACAAGACACTCTACGCTTTATTCTATTACTTTGGAGAAAATCAATAAAATCCTTTGATGTATACTCACCACCTCCATCACAATGAAAATGCAAAATATTGGTAGAGAAATGGTTTCGAACAAAGGCATGAAAGTTGTGAAATATGGAAAAGGTTTCAGACTTATGCTTCATAAAGAATATCCAAGTATAACGAGAGTAGTTGTCAATAAAGATGAAATAATATCTTCTGTCGGAAGAAGAGCATACGGGCGCAGGACCCCAAACATCTGAATAAACAATTTCAAAGGATCTTGAAGCTCTTTTATTTATAGAATCAAAAGGAAGTACATGACTCTTACGCATCTGACAACTGGGACACTTTTTATTACTGATCTCAAGAGCTAAGCTTAATTTAGGAATTAATTTGCTTGATACAAGTTTCTCAAGAAAAGAATAACTGCAATGACCAAGACGATCATGCCAAAGACTTGGCTTATTACATTTGGAAAGACTAAAAACAGACTCAGGACCTAACTTAGATAACTCAAACTGAAAAGACTTAGACTTCAATAAGGGCTTCAAGACGGGACTGGTACGCGCAAATGGATCTTTCTTGAAGATGTACATATTTCCTTTTCGCTCCCCTTCAGCGAATGTCTCCCTCGTTTGAAGATCCTTGACATACATAGAAGAGGGAGTGAATTCAACATAAGAATGTGTATCATCAACAAGTTTAGACACAGAGATGATGTTCTTTTTTATGTTAGGAGCATGAACAACATTTGACAAATTGAGAGATGATTTTGACAGAGGAATGATTGCATTACCAATGTGAGAAATGTGATGGTGAGATCCATCTCCAGTAACAATACTATTTTTACCAAAGTAAGAAACCGAGTTCGAGAGCTTACCAACATCGCCTGTAACATGGGTCGCTGCTCCTGAATCAACATACCATGATCCTTGATCATTCTGTTTCAAGTGTAACCCAGACAGTGCGGCCAGCAAAAGTTGTTTCACCTCCCCATCAGACTTGGTAACATTATCTTCCTTCTTGCTCTCAGTGTTTTGCAATTTGCCTTTATTTTGAGAATTAAACCATCAATTTGCCTTAATATGTCCCTTTTTATTGCACATGTAACATGTCGGGACAACTCTTTGAATTTGGTTCTTCGCATTAGAGTTGAACGACATATTGGGTATGGGAAGCAAACCTGGACTTGCAAATCTACCACGACCTCTTCCTCCTCTGAAGCCATTTCCTCCACGATCACAACCAAAGGAGAACCCAGTGGCTAAGACATCTTGGGAGTCAGATTGAGCACCAGAATCTTCAGTGATGCCTTTCAATGACATTTCGTATTGTAGAAGTTTTGCTTGAAGGTCTTCAAATGCGGGAAGCACGGGCAAGCACAATAATGATGTCACCAATACATGATAATTTGGGGCTAAACCATTCAATGTCTAATGCACTTTATCCTTGTCTGGCACTTCACATCCAATAATGGCTAATTGATCTGTAATAGTCTTCATCTTATTCAAGTAATCCATGATAGATAGACCACCTTTCTTAAGAAGCTGGAATTCTAGCTTGAGGAATAAAACTCTTGCTTTAGATATCTGAGAGTATGTCTGTGTCAACCTGTTCCAAAATTCCATCGTTGTGCAGTCGTCGGGGATAGCAACTAGTACTTCCTGAGACAAGGTAGACGTGATGTAGGCAATTAATGCCTGATCTTTTCTCATCCAAGAGACATAATCCGGGTTGCGAACAAGGTGAGTAGATGCAGCCTCATGAGCGTATGTTTTCTCCTTTGTAATGAACTTTGGTGGGACTGGAATTGATCCATCCAGATGACCAAAGAGATCTTGGCTCCTGATGAAAGGAACTATTTGCCTCTTCCAAGTCAGGAAATTGGAGCTATTTAATTTTTCAGAAACGAATTGACTAAGTTTGATGACAAACCAGACTCTGATGGAAAAGAATACGTGGTTACGAGACACGAGAATATAAAATGGAAAGCACTCTAAGAAAAAAGCAATCAAATGACTACTTAAAACTCGAGATAATGTGACGGTTTAAAATCAGTCCAGAAGAGAACTCGCTATAACAAAACTCGGATCTGCCTTTTTTTTATATTAGATCACGAGAATACTCAAATTATCGACTTAATATGTATGAATCAAGTCAAAGCACAATTAATCAACGTTGTGCATATTCAAGTTATCGGATCACGCGAACAAGTGTCAGATCACGATGATTAACTGAGTTTTCAGATTAATCAACGATGAATATTCAGATAAAGGAATGAGAAAACAGATCCAACAGAAAGAAAAGAAAAGAAAGCATGAGCGACGATTCAAGAGATGTTGATTGATCGTATTTTCAGATTAATCAGCAATAAAGGAATGAGAAAACAAATTTTAGAGAAGTAAGAAGAAGAAATCGTGTTTTCAGATGAAGCAAGAAAGAGGAAATCACGAGTTTCAAGATAGGGTTTCAGATGAAAACACGAAGGTGCTTTCAAGAAAAGAAAATCTGGATGAGAAGAAGAGATCGTTAGTTTGAGAGAAAATACGATAACACAGATCGTGGAAGAGAGAAAGTTTCCTGGCCGAAATTAGATGATCTCTAAGGTCATACCTTTTGGAATCAATACCGAGCCCTAGGTCCAACCACGCTCTGATACCATGTTAGAACATCAGTTTCCTCCTGGGCTGATCTGCAAAAGAGGGAAAAGTGAGAAGAAAAAGATAGAAAGAAGATGAGATGCTGAGTCGTTTTTACTGCACACAGGCTCACGACTTTTTCAATTCATTATCGTGGCCTGGTTTAATGTATTTAAGCATTATGTATTAGGTTACAACTTAACAAGTTACAATATTACATATGTGCCCCAGTAAACACGTCAATAGGATTTCCCAGCTTGGGTCTGGGTCAGACCCAAACTGGGTCCAGCACTATACGACACTTAATAAACTTTTCACCTCAAAATATTAAATTCAGGTGAGAATAGAGATGATGTCCTTATGACCATTTTCTAGGAATCCAGTGGGTTGACATGGTGACATGCCTGAGTCAACCCAAATCACCATTCTACAGGGATAGGATAGACGGTAAACCCAACCAATACATACCTGGCTTCATATTTCCCTTTCTAGGTTTTAGTTATACATGGTTGATGTTATATACATGAGCTGTAAAGGTAAAGATTGGATTTTATATGCTGTATTTGTTCGTCAACTCTCACGTTAAGCTAAGACCAATGTTGTTTTTACAGCTATGAAATTGTGTAGTTAAGCAATAATAGTATCATGCATTTACAGCAAAGTTCCGTTGGATATTAGTTGATTGTGGAAATAGATATTTCTTCTATGATGGTTGCTAGTTGACTACGGATGTCTAGACACTAGTTTAGTTGGCCATGAATACTATGAATCGTCATTTTTTTGGATATTTATATTCTACTAAACCATTACATGTTACTTATTTGCTATTTTTTTTTCCTTTTTTTGATGTCATAGACTTCTGCATTTGTGTGCACCAAGTCTGAAATGAGTCCAAACAAGTCAACTCATTAGTCATTAGGCTTACAGACCATGTTTTGAAAACTAAAACATCTCTACATTCGAAGGTAACAAAGTACCTGTGAAGACAGGAACAAGCCAGATTACAATTTACTAAAGCTTTGCTTCATAATAAGCTTATTTATTAACATCAAACCTTACTGACAAATCCAGGATAAGAAAAGTTTTTATTGCCAGAAGATAATGCAAAGAATGATGATGCTGAAGTAGGCAGGCTACAGAAAGGCAGTAAGAATGCTTTCGCCTAAACAAATTTCCTTCACTACAGAGAAGTCATATACATGAATAAAAAAGCTTGCCAAACAAAACATGAACGAGTTCCACTGTCAGAAATCTCAATGTGGAAGTAAACTTGAGCCTGAGACATCAATGAAGAACTTATATTTACTCCAAGTAACCCTAAAGCCAAATGCATGACGAGTAATTTACAAAGTTCTTATCTACAGCTAGTAAATCCTGTGAAAGGTATAAAACCCAGAACAGAAACAACAGATCCAAAGTGATTACCTCATCAACCTTGACAGCCATTTCATCCACCTGTTGCCTAAGCATCTCCTCTTCACTAGTGACCTGCTGCTCACCTTCTGCCTTCTCCATCACTGCATATGCTTCATCAGTTGGATTAGCCAATGCAGATACATTGCGCTGAACAGATTCTTCCATGAATGAATCGAGCCCTTCAGTTATTGATTTGCTTAAAAGAGCTATACTGCAGGAATAAGAAGAATATGAACCACATGTAGATGGAGAAAATAATACTAATATATCATATGCTTCAGAAATAAGAAGAATATGAACCACATGTAGCTGGAGAAAAAAATATTAATATATCATATACTTCAGAAATGGATCACTTACATAGGTCATGATAACCGATATGAAGTAAAAATGTCATCATATAGTGCAAAAGTAGGTTCCTTATAATTTTGCACCAACGTATCCAGAAAAGTTTGTAAATATTCTAATTACAGTTTTGACACAGAATTAGTGGCTTGAGAGATTAACCTATATCACCATGAACAAGAGAGAGAATATCATTTCTTTCATAAAACATCAGCAAATTATTCTGTAAAGATCTCTAAGAGACTAATAATTAAAAAAATGAGATAAATGAAATTGGTTGGGTGTTAGACTTTAAAGCATAAGCACTCAATTAGACAAGATACAGGCTCTTATACAAAAACTCGTGATTTTTCTCCTAGTTGACCCCTACAAGGAGGTAATTCATACAAATGCCAGATTGCCAGTTAAAGTCTGCTGCATAGCATATAAAGGTTGACATAGCCGGTCCCAATGGCAAAGACCTCATAAATAACCACCTCCAAAATGGAGATGAAGTTTCATAAAAAAATGCAGTGTGGGGAGAAAAGAGGAATCATGCCTTGCACATCAAGCATGTTCCATACGATTTCGTTTTTTGTGCATTATTCATGTTACAATGCATAGCAAAATGGTGCAGCTCCAAACTACAAACCGAATCATCATCATTGTTTTCTCAAGTTTACCACACATTTTATAGCATGTGATCTCACAAGTCGCTACCTTATCATGACTATTGTGGAACCCATCATGATGGTAATCTGAATTTGCAAGTGATTTCTGGAAGAATGGCCATCTAAGATTACCAACTCCCAGCTACAAACTAGACCACATTGTTTCTTTCTTAGTTCGTACCTACCACTCTTCTGATGATGTCACCGTGTAAAGTTCCACACTTTAGCACAACTATTAGAACCTCATTCTCATGCTCGTCTTTCATTAAAAATTGTTACACAACTATCAGATAAAAAAACAAAGGAATGACAAATAATATCGATTTTCAAACCACCAACAGAAGGAAAATTATACTCAAATGCATAGTGACAAATGCTTAAACAGGCAATTTCTTGGTTATGAATATCTCGTGAGATTTTCAAAAGAAAAAATATTTTTTTGTGCTTTTTATAGGCAAAATCTCTGAAAAATAAAAGAAAAAACAAAAAATTTAAGAAAAAAAATCAAATGAAAACAAACTGGTTACATAATTAAATTTTTAATGCAAAACAAAAAATCTATTTGCAATTCCAATAATCATATCTAGGAAGTATCAAATATCAAACATCAAATAACAACCATCAAGTATCCGTTGGATCCTGGTATGGATCCAGTGTGACCAAATGGGTCTCACATGGAATCCAATAACCCACTTAGTGGGCCACTGAGATATACACCACCATGATCATGGTGGGGCCCAGTCTACATTGGATTCTCAGCATGTTTGGGAATCCAATGGGATAGTTAGGCTGGATAACGGCTACCCAGGGATGGTTAAATTCTCCAGCCCCCTGCCTCTGCAGGACAATCCTAAGAGGATCAAGGATCCTCCCTGATGCAAGTCGTTAATCAATCCTCAATCCTCTTCTCCTCAAATCTTCCCTTGCACACACTTCGATTCTAAAACCTACAGTAGTGGTGCCTGACAATGGTAGCAGCCACAAAGAGGCTACTGTGGAAGGGAGCCCAACATCTGAAAGGCTCGTCCACCGAACAATGGTGACCTGCAGATAGACATTGATGTCGGTGAAGCAGCAGAAGAAAAAAATTTGTTTCTTTAAAACCCCTGATCACTATCGACATCATCAATACTGAAAGAGATCCCCTACCATAGAGTGCCTGCCAGAGCCAAAGGTAGATCCAATCGAAATGGCATCGCTACTGGACCTCAATCATACTTGCGGCCCGCCGGATTGACATGCCAGAAGTGCAACCACCAAGGAAGGAGAAGAACCCTGCAGAGGAGGCCAAGGAGGAGGATTACAGGGTCAGCTACCATACGAGGATCTTGAAACCCTGAACTTTCACATGATGGGGTTGCAGATGACAAGCGAGCGACCGAAATCTGACTCGCATCACAGGTAGATGAGGCCGGAAGAGGCTTCGACGGAGATGGCAGAGTAGATTCCAGCTTCATCGGGATGTTATGGCAGAATCAGTGGTGGTGGCCACGGAGATCCCCACTGGATGCTCGCTGGAAATCTCTGGCCGGAAGATGGTAGAGAACCCCTTTTTTTCGTGGGGTGGTTGAACGGCCAAGCAGTTGTCAGATCTTCCGGTGAAGGCGGCGACGAGGACAAGACCCCTCCAAGAGACCGATGGTTGCCAGATATTTTGGCAGAGGTGGCGGCGAAGGCGACGATCGTCGCCCTTGTTCCCTCCTTTTTTTTACTTTGGTTTTCCCCTTTTCTTAAAAAGGGGAAACCCTAAGCTAAGTCCCCTTTTTACGAAAAGGGTAACCAAAAAAAAACTTTTAAGGAACCGGTCCAGTTTAAGGAACCGATTCAGTCCCTTTGTTTTTCAAAACAGAGGCTCTGTTTTTGGATTTTTCAGAAAAAGGCATGTCTTTTCGTTAATTCTTGAGGCAAGATCGTATTTTCTAGTTTGTTCAGAACAATCTTAAATTTTTCAAAAATTACAAAAGACCACTTAAAGTTTTTTGTATAACTCAAAGATATTATGTTTTTAATGTTCTGTTTTTTTTATTTTACTCAAAACTATTTCTAATTTTTCTGTTTTTACAGAAAAGTGCTTCTGGTTAGCGGAATACCTCCCAGAGCATCATCCTTACAGGTTTGGATCCAGTTGGTACAGGTATTTTTATAAAAGACCTCGTTGGATCCAGTAAAACTTTTGAATCATGAAATTCTTTGAGTTATTGCATTGTTCTTATGCTTCACATTATGATTCATGTTTTGGATCTGGCATCGATCCAATTTTGTGGGTCCTAATTTATATGGATCTGGATATGATATGACTTAGTATAGATCCAGTTTAATTAGTTTTGGATCCAAACATTGTTATTAGATCTTATTGAACTTGAAAGGATCTAGATTGATCCAGATTGGATCCAATTGAGTGATACCCGGATACGGGATGTGGATCTAGTTTGATCCAGTTTTGTTATGGATCCGAATAAATATATATGGGATATGGATCCAGAATTGATCCAGAGACAAATCTAAATAGATATACATATACTATATGGATCTAGATTTGATCCAAGTTTATGTTGAATCTGGATAGTATTAAGCCAGATATTTGGATCTAATAATGATATACATTTTTATATGGATTTGGGATTTACACGGTTAGATCCAGATAAGTGAAATACTGGATGTGTAATATGGATCCATTGGCATTTGAAATATATGTTTTTGGATATGGATTTAGATTATAGTCAAATCCTGTAAGATCTATGGTTTTATTTAAACTTGTATGGAGATCCATTTTAATATGGATCATGTTGGACTTGATAGATAACATCTCAAGACGGACTTGGATATGGAATCCTTCAAATGCAATAAAATTAGATATATATATGTGGATCCGGTAATGAATTTGAACTTAAATGTTCAAACTTGTGATTTGATTAAAGCCTGGTAATTGGCTTATCATATTTGGCATATCCAAATACTATAATGGATCTGGTGCATATCCAAATTGGATATGGGTATGGGATTTATGACTTACTTCATGATGAAAAATAACCTAGTTTGCGAATAACCTCATGATATGGATATATCATGAAGGAAAAATCCAACTAGTCATGCCACATGATGTCATAGCTTAATGCACATATTGCTTAAATGCAATGCATTGGAAAATTGAGAGTGAAATTATAATTTTTGCACATGCATGTGAGGATATTTATCTGTAATAATGATAATAATGTTTCCTATAGATGAAATACTAAATGATGTTGATCTATTTGGATCCGAATACACTGATCTGAAATGATCAGGTAGTGATCAACATATGTGTTAATGCACATGGAAAGTGAGAGTATTTGTTATGTTTGGCAAATCATGAATTTATGAATTTTCATAGTACTCCACTAGAGTGCATACCTATGGTAAGGTCACGGAAGAGCAAAAGAACCCCATGACTATGTAAGACCCACATTATGATGTATTTGTGGACTGCATGACTGAATATGCAATGAATGGTGAATACTTGAAAGTTATGACATGATGGAAAAATAACCTAGTTTGTGAATAACCTCATCATAGGAATATATCATGAAGGAAAACTTCAACTAGCGTATGTAAACATCATAATGTCATGAGTGCATACATAATGCACTGGTTATGATAAAATATGGGTCTTCGTCCCATATGGTCAAGTGGGAGATGTTGGATCCTGCTATGGATCCAGTGTGACCAAATGGGTCTCACATGAAATCCAATGGCCCACTTAGTGGGCCATTGAAATATACACCACCAGGATCATGGTGGGGCCCAGTCTACATTGGATTCCAAGCATGTTTGGGAATCCAATGGGACAGATAGGCTGGATAACGGCTACCCAGAGAAGGTTAAATTCTTCAGCCCCCTGCCTCTGCAGGACAATCCTAAGAGGATCAAGGATCCCCCTGATGCAGGTCGTTAATCAATCCTCAATCCTCTTCTCCTCAAATCTTCCCCTGCACACACTCTGATTCTAAAACCTACAATATCAAGCATCAAACATCAAATGTGTAGGAATGCCAAGTTTAGAAACCATAATCAACTACCAATGTTTCATTAAGAAAGAAAACTGAATATAAATGTCCAAGAATGTCTCATTGAGAACAAATAAAGCACTAGAACCATTTTCTCTTTTTAAGACTAAGAAGCCCAAAAATCAAATATTCAGCAAGTGAACACCTTTCTAAAACAACCAAACAGAAAAAATGGAACGCAAATTCACAATCCAAGAATCGAAGCACAGACAAGGTTACATTATGTGACCTCCCCAAACATATAAAGGCACCAACGTTTATGTCAGGAAAAACTACCAGAGAGAAACCTTGTTTTGTATCCATATCACCCCGTAGGTGAACCCCTTCAAATGGTAGTTCTTGAGATGTCTCGCCCCATTACAGCTCTTTTAACAATTTTCAAAGGAGAGGTGAGAATCATCATCTGTGTGACTATTGGTATACCAAATTGTACAAATTCTCCAATGTAATGATCATCATAAGATTGAAGGAAAAAAGGGGGAAAACCATAGCCCACCAACTCAACACGGAAACACTAAACAAATCATCAGTAAACAAATCATCCAGTCCAAGTGAGAAAGAAGAAGGGATGCGCAGAGGGTACAGATCTGGTGCACCAGATCTTAATATACCAGACGAAGAAGAAGGTGGGTCGACTTTAGTGATTCACGTGAAACAGAAGATTCACGTGAAACAAGTTTTCCCCGCTTTTTTTGGCACACGGGATTTACGTGAACAAAAGGATTCACGTGAACTCCTCACAGGTGAATTTAGGGATTCACGTGAGACGTGAATCCACCAGAAAAGAACTAGAGAAGAAATGAGAGATGAAGAAGAAACAAAACTGAAAAAGACAAGAGATGAAGGAATCCTCAAACCTCTGGTCGGACGCACCTTTTGAAAGCCTCTTCAACCCCTAGATGGATCTCGGCTTTAATACCATGTTAGAATCCTCTGTAGAACCTGTATTGAGAGAAAGAGAGAAGAATAATATATTTATATGTTTTGGTATACAAAATGGATCTGGGTTTGGTATAATATCCAGACCCAGAATACAATGTACACTAGAACCCATATGGACCCGGGTCGGGTATATGATACAACTTTTTCAGAACTCACAAAAAGGTGTCTATTGAAGACACTACAAGCATGACCCTTGAAAGGGTATAAATGAAAGAACACTCAAAAAATAAATAATATTTTATTCATACACAAAATGCTTAAGAAGCGTTGATTCATAAGAGAGGGGAAGCACCCCTATTTATACACATATGAGAAGAGGAGGAGGAGGGGACTCCATAGTCCAACGACTCCCTATCTAGTCAAGTCTTAACTAAGACTTGACTAGTTTATTCAAACTAGTTCTATTTGAACCAGATAATAAAACAGAAAAATAAAGAAAAGAAAAATACAAAAATATATATATAATAATATAATATAAGAGAAATATATTATACAATAAAAGAAAAATACAAATTGTACAAATTCTCCAATGTAATGATCATCATAAGATTGAAGGAAAAAAGGGGGAAAACCACAGCCCACCAACTCAACACGGAAACACTAAACAAATCATTAGTAACTTTCTAACCCCTCCCCCCACCCCAAAAAAAAAGGAAACCAGAAGAAAAAGCAAAGGGGCAGATAGAGAGTCACCGATGCTGATCACCGGAGGCTGGACACGACATCAGGAAAATTGTGGCCTTCACGCACCACTGCGTCCTTGGCTCCTCGCTAGGTATGCACTTCAGAGAGGAGAGATTAAAATTAGAGCTCAATTCGATTCGGCTGAGGCTTAATAGGGATTTTGTTGAAAAAAAAAGGTTTTCGTAAATTGGTCATTTCCTTATAGTGATTTTGGAAAAGTCCCTACCTTTAACATTTTGCAAATCGGTACAGTCTTTCTCACCGTTTTTACGAATTAGTCTTGTCCATGGTTAGCTGGTTACAAAAATGCCCCTCATCCAATAGTTGTTTAGTTTACTAACCTTTTGCAAATTAGTCTATACCATATTTGTATTTTGCAAATTGGTCCTTTTGTATGGGCAATATTGTCAATCTCCTGGCCACTGTCAGAGAATCTAACGATTGTTAACTTCAGACTGATGTGCAACCTGGAGGGTGTTGTGTGTTCTCCCCCGAAGACGCACGGTTTGCCACAGTGCATGTTCGGGGTCCAAAGGAGCGCCACATATATAAGCACGTAGACTCGTATTCTCGTGTGTGTCGGCATCACTTAGCATTGGAGTTCGATGTGGTTGCAAAGACTTAAGTACCCTTTCTTGCTATTATCGTCATGAAATGACGGTTTGAGAAAATAACAAAAATGTTCTCTATTCAAAAAAAGGAAAACGATGATTCGAGAAAAAGACAAAAATGTCATCCGTCCATAAAATCAAGGATGATGTTAACTCTTCAAAGTCCAAACAGCAAAATGAACCCGAAGCGTTCTCTCTTTCTTTTCCGTTTGAACTTTCCATCATCATCTTCTTCTTCTTCCTTCTCCGTGAAACATTGTAAAACCCTCTCTCTCTGTAGAGAAGAAATTAAGGGAGGCAAAGAGCCGACGATCCAATGGCGATCATCGTCCTCTTCCTACTAGCAAAGGCCAAAATGTTGCCCTCATCCAGCGGACAACCAATTGTGGTGGCCCCCTCCTCTGCCTTTGAGGGACACCTATAACGAAATCTTCCTCCAATACACCTACAACGGAGTCTTTCAAAGTACAATCCATCTACCCCTACGTCGACAATACTTTTGATCAGGGCTATGCCTTCCAGGCCACCCTGACGCTGCTCAACACGGGCGTTCGCACCCTCAAGTCTTGGTGGGCATTCATCAGGTTCTGGCACCGCGAGGTCCTCATCTCGACCTCCAGCGTCGTGCTCTCCGACAAGACCCACCTCCCTTCCAACATCGGGAATGGCATGTTCCTCTTCGGCTTCCTCGTCACGGACCTCGCGTTAAAATAAATGGCAAATTGCTATGCCATTTTCGTAAATCGCTAAATCGAGTAGCGATTTACGAAAATCGCATAGCAAAAAAAAATGGAAAATCGCTAAATCGAGCAATGATTTACGAAAATCGCGTAGCAAAAAAATTGAAAATTGCTACGCGATGTTCGTAAATCGCTAAATCGCGTTGCAAAAAAAAAGGTAAATCACAACAATTTTCGTAAATCGTGTAGCAAAAAAAAGAAATTTTGTCCTTTTCTAGAATCTTCATTTCATAACACCAATGGCGAGAATGGGTATTACGAAAACCGCAAGCAAGAAACAATCAAAGGAAACAATAAACAAGAACGATCAAACAAAACACAATGACACAGATTTTCGTGGAAAACCCTCCCCTCAAATCTGAGAGGGAGTAAAAAACCATGGCCGCCCAGAAGAAAAACTTTATTGTTCTTTTTCGACAGTTACAAGAGGAAAAGAAAAGAAAGAATTTATACAAGGCCCAAAAAAAAAATTCTTCGGGGGCACTGCCCGTAGAGACCCCACCAGGGGCGGCCCTCCTTGGACCCCCCGCCCGTTGAACGTGCAGCGGGACCAAAATCGGGTGGATCCCCCGGACTCCCCTCCTATAAGGGCAAAAACTCTGAATCCGACTCCACAACTCATCGAGTTGAACCATACTACAAACAGTGTGCAGGTCAGTTGGTGCTTGATGGAGTAGTGTAGGATCGTTTGCTGGATGTGCACAAAGGCAGAAAGAGAAGGGAGAGAGAGAGAGGGTTGATGTTCATGGCCTTCTTCAGGGGGGATTCCTTTCTCGAATAATCCTGCATTGGAGAGACTGTATCTTAAATAACCATCTCTAGGGTACTTGTAATGCACTGAAATTATAACCCAACTTTTTTTGAGGAAATTTTATTATTATTATTATTATTATTATTATTATTATTATTATTATTATTATTACAGCGAAAACAAGAAATACTATAGGGTTTAGCATTCAGACGCATTACAGGAGTGACCAAGCAATAACATTGATTTTATTCCAAATAAATACCGACATCAAAGTTTCCAACTAACAATAATTTTAATAGATTAAAATTTAATATTAGATTGTCTCAGGAACACAATAAATCAACATCTTGATTTGATGCCTCATCCTGCAGTCGCTCGTAAATGCTATTATTCACCTGAAAATAGTAAAATTATAGGAATTAGACTATAACAGTCTAAGTAGGAAATCTGTAATTTTTAATGCCGGTATATCATGAATCTAGTGATGTGATGTGGGTGTCATGTGAAATTTTCAGTATATACAGAGGCATGTAAGGCAGACTATGCAACTATAATGATAGTCATATATCTAGGCAAGTAAGCAGATTATGCAACAACTGTAATTAATCAAGTAAAGCATATTATGCAGCAACAACAATATCAGTAATATGCATAACTTTCATGTAACAGTCACAATATGAATTCAATTATCTCATATCTACACATTTCAAGATTTTTTTTCATCACAAGCTCAGAATATAAAGCATGTTGAAGGAATATGAAAATGTCTCTCTAGTAACTCCACTCACTATGATTCCAAATTGTTCTAAATAGTGATTATTTTATCTTATCCCACGGGTACACACGGGCTGAGTCAACCATCATAGAAGAGAACGTTCGAGGGTATATTATTCAAGGGTGTTTTATTAACCTGAACATTCTAACTGAGACTGAAAATCCTAAGGAAGCAGTCAGTGACCGAGAGAATCTCCCAAAGGCCAAAACCAAACAGGATGCATCACTAACTTTTGCAGAAGAACAAAGAGTTACCACCTAGGACACATTGGTAACCTGGGTCCTCCCAACTCCGAGGACTGGGGACCAATGTGCCGCTTTTGCTCAAAACCAAAACACATGTCCCCGGAGTTTCGTACCACCTACCCTCTCCAAGGTAAGCCCAAAAACTAAGTGGGTTAATCTTTTCATTTAATTAATTTTCCCAAAGTACAGGAGCATTTCCCCAACTTCCTTCTACTACCATAGCAGTAGAATTTTCAACCTTAGTCATTTTACCAAGGTGTATAAAACAATCTCAATCCTTTGTTATATTGATTGCATAAACACACTCAAAGTGCTCTGGTGCCTTTAAACCAGTCAATCACCAATGTCCTGGTACCTTTAAACCAGTCGGGTAACAATCTTATATTCTCATTTTCATGTGAAGTCTCATTATAAACTTGAGGAGCCCCCTGTGGACCCATCATGCATCAGGCTTGGCCAATTATGTGTCAGCACCAATCATGACCTCTATTTACTCATTGAGGCACAAAAGTGTTCTCGAGTCATCACCATAGTTTACTTATAGTTTACTTGAAATACAAGTTTGATTTGATTTTAATTTGATAGGAACATAATTACTTAGTTTAATAGTTACTAAGTATGAATGATACCAGCAACCTTAAGATAAATTTCATTACCAACATTCAGAGATAATGGTGCATATATCAGCAACTTACATAACATGACGTTCATATATAGGCAATTTACATATACGCCCATCATTCTATCAATAAGGCTTAAAACCCAATGTTTCCCAAATGTGTAGCATCACATATTTCCCACTATAAATAGAATGCCCAAACAATATCAAGGTGTTGAGGCTGAATAACCCATGTTTGGTTAGTTACACTCATTTACCAGCCCTAACCCAGCAATCATGTGCATACTCATGGAAAAGTATATTTGCATTACAGCAAATGCAATGCCAATGTAAAGAAGCATTGACATAGATCCGTGTGTCCAATGGTATACCAGCATCTTTGTCTTGCTTGAACGATGAAGTAGCATTCGGGCACCACACAACAACCAGGCAATTAAAAGCCAATATAACAGCATGATACTTGAAAAATGCATGGCACATTATTTAATTTTAGGCACTCTGAATGCAAATTTGTTAACAAATGTGCTCTAAGTGCCCTTTCCAAACAAGCACTACTAATGATTTCTCTTCTGGCATTTTTTTCCACAAAACATGAAATGTAAACTCTTATCAGAAACATTAACTAATCAATTAATAAAAATAGAAACGCTGGAAGAAACACGAGTAGATTGCCTCGATGGGCTAGCTGTTGGGTAAGCATAAGAAGCATGAAATAAGCTTGAGCATCTTGAACTGTGATTGGTATCTTACCTTCAATTAACGTAAGAATTATACGGAGGTAACCTTTCTTTTCTTTTCTTTTCTTTTCTTTTCTTTTTTCTTTCTTCTCTTTCAGGATGATAATGACACTTCCAAATTCAAACACACCAATCTATGTTTGACGAACCTAAAAGTACCTACCAACTCATCCATTTACTAGACATATGAGGAAACATGCTACAAGTATTATCTCATTAGATAACCTTGCTGATAACACCAAACCAATGATATACAACTAAGAAGATTTCACAGAATGATATCATGAGATTGAAGGGACTACCCAATTTCTGAACCATAAACCTTAAAGAATATACACGAAAATTCGTCAAAATATTCAGGACCAATAATATATATGAATTCAGTATTTGCGAAACCAATCCCATGTGTTAACAACCTTGCATTCATTTACCGAAGAAAAAGAATATACAGGTGCCGTTTACATCTACAGTAGCATAGCCCTATACTTGATGTAATCACCGAAACAAAACCATAGGAAATCGGCCAACCCCCTTTTATTTAACACCATTAAAAAATCCAAAACAAGAACCCTTCCCCCAAATCTTGACAGCGATCGGAACCCAAGATACAAAATAAAACCCCCAATTAGCCGATTTAGGTTTTAGATAGAGGGTTGATAGGAAACCCCAAATCTTGACAGCGATCGGAACCCAAGATACAAAATAAAACCCCAAATCGGATGGTGCCGCTACCAGAACCTCCCCCCCCCCCAACTTACCGGCTTGAGCTTTCCGGCAGCCAAGAGTCCCAACCGGTGTTTAGGACATGCGAAAACCCGGTTCCCTTCCCTTGACAGAACCAATCACACACCGATGTCAGTCGATACCTACAAAAAGAGACACAGAATCCTACCTCTTTCCGGCGTGAGGACAACGCAGGAGGTGGCCGGCGACTAGAAATGGCTGGCGAAGGTGATGGCCGGCGAGTTGGGATGGCGGCAGTAGACCTGCAGGTGGTCGAAAACCCTCCGATGTTGGTGACTCCACCGGCGTGCGCAGGAACCACGGAGAGGGATGAGCGTCGAAGAGAGTATGAGAGCAGAGTGAAGGGTGAAACTCCCCTCCACCCCCTTTTTAACGATTCGAGACCCTTCCCCCCCCCCCCCCCCCCTCCGAGAAAGGCGGAAAGAGTCGGTTACGGCCTCCGTAACCTCTCCCCCCTTCTTGAGTTTGGAAAGAACATGCGGCCGGGTCCGAAACCCATGACCTGCGATGCCGGATCCACCATAGCGTGGATCCGGGTCGACCGTGAATCGTCGGATCCACAGTTGGATCCATTTGGGTCCAACTATGGATTTGACCCATCCAACACGATTTTAATTATTCTTTTTTTATAACAAATAATATTAGTTACTTATTTATTTATAATTATTATTATATATATACTTTAATACCCATTTGTAGGTTTCTTATGGATCCGGGTAATAGATCCTGGGCCCAATATGTATAAAATCACTCAAATTTTACGGGTATTACAGTACTTAAGTCTTTACAACCACTCATTTTCTAGAATTGTCGTTTTATGGCACCAATGGAGGAAAGGGTACTTAAGTCTTTGCAACCACACCGGACTTTGACGCTAACTGATGCTGACAAACATGGAGATACGAGCCGCACGTGCTTACATATGTGGCGCTCATTGGGACCCCGAACACGCACTATAGCAAACAGTGCATCTTGGGGGGGGGGGGCATATAACCTGCTTTGGGAAAAATAACATAATGCAAAACTATTTTGTAAATTGTTTTTTTCTCTCTTTTAAAGGCAAGTTGGGGTTAGGCAAACCCCACCAATTTTGCATCATACCAATGGGATTTGAATTTGCAACGTCCCAACACAACCCCCCCCCACCACCAGTTGGTTGGGAGAATCATTCTCATCAACTCGGTATCATCTTCTTATCTTATTTATTGGATGCCAGTTTTCAAACTCTAGTACAAGATCATTGATAAATTAGAGACGTTGGTTGGAAACTTTCTATGGGACGGTTCTTCTACTTCCCATCACTCTCATTCGATGGTGTGTGATATCGTTTGGTATCCACTAAAGGAGGGAACATGGGTATAAAACACATTGGTGGTGACATGAACATAGCCCTTTTTTCTAAAATGGTTTATGCGGCTGTTTCTAAACACGAGAATCCTTGGACCCACCTAGTGGCTGTCAAGTACCAAAGAAAGTCTTGTTGGACTTTGGATCAGATCCAACTTGATCTAACCCATATTGACACAAGCACATAAAGACAAGGTTTTCAGTTTCGGTTATAGGGCACTTGTGAAAATGTGAAGAAATCGCATAACTATCTATGTATGGAAACCTCACACTACTATAATGTCTCTCAAAAATCTAATCTTTTTTAAAACTTTCTCAAACCCCAAATTTTGAGAAAAATTTAAAACTTTTTATTTATATAAGCAATTTACATGATTCTCAAAAGTAATATACCAACAAGTTCATCTATGGCCATATTTCTACTGTTCCAAGTAATAAACGGGCCACCTGAGCACGAGTGTATATTAGCCTCCCAGTATCAGATCTAGTACAGAATCATCCATATACACAACTTGATTGAGACTATTACTCTAAGGGTTTCTCGCATGTAAAAAAATATGAAAGACAAAACATATGACGATTTAAGATAATTGAGGAGTCACGTAAAGATTTAAAGTTCTAAATCATATGCAATAACATAACTGAAATGAAAAGACAAAATTTAAAAATGTTCTCATTCTAAAATATTATAATTCTTTAAATGTAAGGATTTAGACAAGAAATAAAATTTACACAAGTTTTTTTAACCATCTCAAACTTTTGTCTGATCTCTCTAGGAATCGTAGTAAGTAAGAGTGGAACCTTCAGACGGGCAGCAACCCGTGCTTCGCTTTAATCATCTACGAGGTCATCTGTAATATTGTATGGCATCAACCACATGCCCGTAGGAATCCAAAACTAAACTTGAAGAATGCAATTCAAGTTTAAATGATACAATCAAGTGTAATTTCCATCATTTTAGAAATGAGAGTCGAGGGAATCCACATCATAATAAGAACACGATATTCAATCACATAAACCATCATTCATTTTATGGCATTCATAATTACATCACTTACATACATGAAAACTAAAAATCTTTCTCATTTTAATTCATGGCTTTCAATTTCAAAACCATTCATATACATGATAATCATTTGCATAAATGTATGAAACTAACAATTCATAGCATACTACAAAATAGAATAGAAATGCAATATATCATGAAATGTCATCATTCACTTTCTTTATGCTCAAAAGAAACATGTTCATGTCCAACTTATGACTAAGGCATGCATTATTTTAATTATAAATTCCACATGTCATTATCTCATAATATTTATGCACTTTGCATTCAAATAAAATAATGGAACAAGTCTTATCTCGACCATTCATGTGTGTCATACACACAAGCACCTCACGTGCATCAACCAAGCTCTTAGCTTGTATCAACAGATCAGATCACATGACCAAACATAAACATGTCTTTTTCATTCACATATAACAAATTCATATGCAATAATCACGTAAAACCTTAAAAGTCTATATATTCACAATATATGATTATGCATATGAAAGCAGTTACCCTAAAAATTTAATTAATTGTTTCTTTTATTTATTCAAACTCATCTAGTATAATAGAGGGGATAGACATCCAGAAATAATCATATGAGTATTCATTATTCTATGTATTTTTTATTGCCTTCATATGACTTGGTTTTTTCCCAAGTGATTCAACCCTACAATGCAGTGGTTGGAAGAACGGACCCGTGGTCGGCAGAATGGACCCGTGGTCTCAGGTCTTGGCCTACGCCAACCCAAAATACAAGCAAAAAATTGGGCTTGCATCCCTAACTCTAATTTTAAAAAAACATATCAAGCATTTAAAGGTAAAAACATGATATATTATTCATCAATCGTCAAGTGATAGACAAAGGAACAACATCCCATGAGTCATTCACTTCAACCATTCAAACATAAAGCATTTTATCACTTAATATTCTATTCAACCTTAACTCACATAATAAAACATAATTTATATGCCTTTAAGTCATACAAGTCATTGCATATATATATATACATATATACGTACATATATATATGCATTTAAGACATTCAAATCATTGCATCATTTTCATATGCATTCATAATTCTTATAAACAATAAGTCAAATCGCATTTGACCATTCTAGCATGAAACACATGCACATACCTTATAAATAATTTAGTTAGATATTCATGATGCACATCAATTATGATACATAGATGTGATATATTCACTCAGACAATCATAATGTAATCATTTGCAATAAAACTATGTAAGTGTGATGTATCATTCACCTAATAAGTCAAAACTAATCATTTGTAGGCGTGATGTGTCATTCACCTATACGCTAACATAAGCGTCACAATTATAACCTCATATCAAGATCTAAAATCAATAAGAATCTAATTCTAACATCTGAATTCAGTATATAATCATGCTACAACAAAAAAGCTTAATCTATATATTCATAACAGGCTATCTCAATCAACTTAAAAACTCATCACAATTCATCATAATATTTTATTTAATCATATAAATGTTCAGAAGATCTATGCCAGATCGCCTTATTTGAGAAATATACAACCTCAAAAGGAGTTACCATCCTAGATGGAAGATTTGATTGGTCTTGGACAATGCACTTTCTCACAAGAATATACCGTCTTTGCGGGCTACCCACTCTTGGACAATGCACTTCCTCACAGAGACTTATCACTCTAGTCGGATTACCTAATTTGGTCATGCACACCCTCACAGAGAATCTTTTGGGAACAATTTCTCAATGGGTACCATATCCAGTAAAAACTATTATGATACATGCATCAATACAATTGACCACTCTCAAGGTCAATAGCCACCAACACGGGCACAAGCATGTATACAATCAATATGCATCATATCATACATCACTTCATATGACACTTAAATCATAAAATCATACATTTAACAAATAAGGTTCCATGAACTATAGTTCACTATTGAACTTAAACATTTATCACATGTATTCATAATTTTATATCACGTGGCATTTAAAATCACATCATACAGAAACATATTATCCTACGCATTATATCATCGTCACAAGAAACATTATATTTCATAAATTGAACCTCAAAACATGCACAAACAAAACATTATTTCTATGCATGCATACGTGAACATGCATATTTCATAATACGAAGCAACTAAACCTCAACATATGTAACTCCTACATAGTTCGTGTTATGCACACATGATTCAAGTCATATACGTATTGTTTCACTACATGAATCAATATACAAAGCAAGCATTTCATGCATAATGTGTCTTATATATATATATATATATATATATATATATATATATATATATATATATATATATATATATATAGCATTCACACAAATCATGGTTTGTTCATGAGATCACAGGATGTATCAATCCATGCATAATGGTATTTGCATAATCCTATCATGAACATGATTCTTTCGTTCATGTTTTTGTACATGATTACACAATTATTATTTCACACTAGCATGATACATTTATTCTACACATGTTTTCATAATATAATTATTACATCTATAGCAAGCTCAATAAAAAAATAATGTCATGTAAACA
The DNA here is from genome assembly GCF_984573655.1 of Nuphar pumila. Classification (NCBI taxonomy): domain Eukaryota; kingdom Viridiplantae; phylum Streptophyta; class Magnoliopsida; order Nymphaeales; family Nymphaeaceae; genus Nuphar; species Nuphar pumila. Next base: position 41,165,424 of record NC_143250.1, read on the forward strand.
TTTGATGCAGTCAATTCAAATATGGCAATACAGTCAACCATTCATTTCACAACAATGTCAAACATGTAATTATAGCAAACACACTCTAATTTCCCGTTAACTATTGTCATGACCAGCATGATCTCCTAACTACAAAAATAAGATCACTTTTATTCTCATACATTCAAATCATGCTTAGCATGATCTCCGAACTATAATTGTCAACAGTCTTAGATGTCGACAACTAAGTGAGTGTGTGAGCATGAGAGTATTGCATTCAAGAAAGTAATTAACCTATGATGCGATTGCACTACTTACCACGGGTATTTACCCGATTTGCATGTTTTTGCATTTGCAATTTTCTTTTTATTTTTGCATGGCATTTTTAGCCGCATGCGATGCTTAGCATTAAGTATTGCATAATTTGCTCTGCTACGCACCTGCAATGCATATTTATATAGACAATACAATACAATTCTAACATTTTCTACCAAAGTGTGCATATTAACTAACTTTTAAATTCTATTATACAATATGAATAACATTCTAAAAGTTTAGTTTAGGAATCCTACCTTTTCGACGTGATGAAAAGTAAAACAAAACTAGAGATCCTAAAGGTCCAGTGCAACTGCCACACAACATGATCTATTTGTCCCTCTCACAAGGAGAGAGTGTTATAACTGCACACACACCACAACAACTTAGCAAATTTCACTCTCGAATATGAGTGACAAAAATCAAAACGCGAATAGGTAACCTGATTGCAAAAAATAAAAAAGTAGCGTGTTCACAAGCTCGTACAAAACTGGACAACCTTGAGTAAATTTCATAGCAGCATGCAGTCCAAAGCATCGCTCCTCACGATGGCATGAAAACCGAGGCACTTGGTTTCAAAAGGAGTTTCGTATTCTATAGGGAATACGAACCGCAACAGAAAAATCAACACAATATGGTCACTAAAATGAAAATATACAAGTTGCAACACTAAGGCTGCCTTACATGGTTTCCTATGCCTAGAATTGGGTGCATAAGATAGGTCGTGAAGCATGAAAGAAAAATGGCTAACATATAGTAAGAGGAAAACTCAACAATTTTGGATTTACTATAATGCCTACATGAAATTTTGCCCCTTGTCAGTGTAATTAACTAAAGAAATACCAATCCCGATTGGTTGGTCTGAAAATTGTGCATCCCCTCTTTGCAAAACCCCGATCGGGTCATATAGCAGGGAAAAACAGGAAAAATCTAGACAACATACTACTAAACAGTGAAGCCCTCCCTGCTGGAGGTCATTTTTTCGGCAAAAACGAAGATCCAACTACCTACAATGACTCCGATTTTGCGCAGATGGGGAAATCAAACCTCAGAACAAAAACTATGATTAACAGGCGTTTTGCTAAACAGAGGAGAGGAAAAGAACAAAAATATTCAAGCAAGGTGCAGCGGCTCACCAAGGTTCACCGACATTGGTGGTGGAGCCACATCAGAGGCTATTCACCTGCAGCACGGGAAGGGTGAGGTCCGGCGGCTACAACGTTGGAGTAGAAGGTCGTCCAATGGTGGCCAACACAGTGACCGACAACAATGGGTGGTGGCAGCCTCCGGTCGGGCTCAGACGGAGGGGAAACGTGGGAACGACAACAGAAAAGAGAGGGGAGAAGAAGAAGGAAGGAGAAGAAGGGAGGAAGGTGGGCGTCAGTCAACGAGGGTCGGCGGCGACGCTGCTCCGACGGGTCTGCTAACGGGGAAGGGGAAATGGGGAAAATCAGGTTGTGAATAGTGAAAGAAGAGGAAGAAGGGAAGTGCAATTTGGGGCTTTACGCGGGGTATGAAAAGCGTTGGGTCCGGATCAGACCCGATTTGGGTTTGGATCAGACCTAATTTGGGTCCGGTTCGGACCCAACATGAGGAATCTAAATAACTAAATAAAAAATAATAATTTATACAATACAAAGAAAAAAATCTATATAATGAAATAAATAAAGAAAACAAAATAAAAATAACACTAAAACTAAGTCTACTTAGTGGTTCATAGTCTTAACTTAGATGAAATTTGGTTCTAAAATAATAATTTATTAAATTCAAATATTTTTCATAATTAATTTTATAACCAAAATACCCTTTTCACCAATTTTTTCTAAAAACCATTAAAATGCATTCTGTTACATTCAAAACACCTCGAAAACACTCCAATAATTTTATGCTCTTTAAAAAGATAAATTTTTATGATAGTTTTATATTTTAATGATAATTTTATATTATAATGATATTTTTATCTTAAAAAAATATTGAAATGATCATTTTACCGTATAAACAAACAAAATTTACAACAAGAGATAAAAAAACACATTTTTAACTTGAAATAAGGCAATTCCTTTATTTATTTTCTCTTAAAAATTTATGGGTTTTAAAACTACAGAAAACCTCTCACTATATAAATCACTATGAAAGTATAATGAGTGCTACATGATATTGGTTTCTCTCAATCTTTGGGGTTCAAGGATCTTGCTCACCTCTCAACTTAACAGCCTGAGCAATGGGGGAAGAATTATTGGTAGTTTCTTCTCCCTCACCAAACTTCCGTTCGGATTTGAAAGTCAGTGGCGAGGGGGGAAGTGGCGATCGATGACCCATCATATTTAGGAATCTTTCTTTGTTGAAAATATGTTGATTGGCAATAAATGTGGTTTAACTGATTATCAATCCTACTTGCTTTGACATCAAAGGTTATGACATATTTTAAAAAAGAGAATACAAATACTTATGAAAGAAGGGATAATGGAATTCCTTGAGTTCACAGATACAAAGCCATGTGTTGACTGCATAAAGACTAAGCAAGCCAACACATATAAGAAGGATGTCAAGTCTTTTGAGGTTTTAAGGACTTCAAGAGATAAGTAGAGAAACGAACCGATGAAGTTATAAAAGTGGTCAGGTAGATATAGAGAATATTATGATCATTTCATTGAGATATGACAAAAGGAAGGGCCATTAGCACGATTTATATAGGAGAAAGGCATTGTACCTCAATACATCATGTTTGGTAGTGCCTATCATAATAGTGCAACTAAAAAGATAAACTATACGCTTAAGAAGATGGTTCAAGCGATGTTAAATCAACTAACCTTCTCTTAACCTTATAGGGTGACATTCTTAGGACAACAATGCACATATCGAATAAGGTTCCTACGAATGCTATCCAAATGACTCCTTATGAGTTATGGATAGGTTGGAAACCTTTTTTGTTATATATTCATATATAAAAATATTCAGCTAAAGCTAAATTGTATAAGCCATATATAAAAGCATTTGATCTTAGGATGATGAGTGGTTTTTTCATTAGTTATCTAGAAAGATCAAAGGGTTTTAGGTTTTATTATCCATCTCATACACAACAAATAGTAGAAACAAATAAAGTGAGATTTATTGAACATAGCTCTATTGGAATAAATACATCACAAAGTCTAATATTCAAAGAATTACAAGATTTTGTTCCTTTATCTGCAAAGAAAAAAACCCAATTTTCTCGATCATTGTCCCTTTGGTTGATGTTATGAAAAATTCGTTCCATGACAATCAATCTCAAGTAGAATAAGTTATTGATGAGGATATACTACAACAACAAGAGAATATAGAGTTTCAAATTGAACACTAATAGCACCTGCATAGAGGTCTATGAGGACCAAGAAATTTGCTATTCACTCTGATTATGTGATATATTTGTAAGAGCCCAACAATTATATATATATATATATTGATGATGATACCTTAACCTTTGCAAAAACTATTAAAAGTGATAAATCAATGCATTGGATCAATGCCATGAAAGAAAAACTTACTCTATGACAAAGAACCAAATATGGGATCTTGTACCTCGACCTGGTAGAGTTAGACCTGTTGGTTGTAAGTGGGTCTTTAATACAAAAATAGACTTTAAAGGGCAAGTGAAGAGATACATAGCTAGGCTCGTTGCAAAGAGATTCACTCAAATGAAAGGCATTGATTATAATGATACATTTTCTCCTATCTCAACTAAGAAATCATTGAGAATAATCATGGTTAGTAACTTATTTTGATTTAAAGTTGCATCAAATGGATGTGAAAATGACTTTCTTGAATAAGGATCTGAAAGAGAAAGTATATATGCAACGACCTCTTGGTTTTAGTGTAGATGACTCAAATAATTTAGTTTTCAAATTAAAAAAATCAATCTATGCACTTAAACGAGTCTTCCGCCAGTGGTATAAAAAGTTCAATCAGGTAATTTTGCTTTCAGATTAAGTTAAAACATTGTTCAACAATGCATACACCTTAAGGATAGTTTGAGTAAGCTCATGTTTTTATTTTGTATGTTGATGATATTCTTTTTACAAGTAATGATTTGCGTCTACTACACGAAACAAAAGAATTTTTTTTCTCTCATTTTGATAGTAAGGACATTGGTGAAGTTGCTTATATACTTGAAATTGAGATCCGTTATAATAGAATTAAGGGTTTACTCAGCCTCTCTTAAAAATCCTATATCCTTAAAAAAATTTAAAAGATATAGGATGTAAAATTGCTCTTCAAGTTTGGCACCCATAGTAAACATGAATAAATTAAGTTTAAATGGTTGTCTTCAAGATAATGAAAAAGTTTAGATGGCAAGCATCCCATATGCTTTGGCGGTTGAGAGTTTGCAATATGTGCAAACCTTCATGTGTCCTGACATCACATTTATTGTTGGGATGCATGGTAGATATCAGTTGCGAAGAAGGTCAAGCGTTATTTGCAAGGAATATTTGACTATATATTGACCTATAGAAACATAAACCACTTAGAGATCGTTGGATATTTGGATGCAGATTTAGGATGATGTATCGATAGTAGGAAGTCTACTACGGGATATGTCTTTTTGTTAGCAGGTGTTGTCGTCTCATAGAGAAGCGAAAAACAGTCTACAACTGTAGCTCACACTATAGAAGCAAAATTTATTACTTTATATGAGACTTTGTCTTAGGCCATATGGATTAGAAACTTTATTTTGAGTCTTGGCATCGTTGACTCTATTGAGAGGTCACTAAAGATCTTTTGTGATAATGAAGCTACTGTGTCTTTTTCTAATAACAACAAAAGTTTCACTTTGTTTAGACATATAAAGTTAAAGTATTTTGTTGTTAAAGAAAGAACTGAGAATCATTTAGTGTGTATTAATATAATCAACATAAAGAAAATGACTGTGGATACTATTACTAAAAGGCTAGCATTAGGATTGTATTTTCAACATGTAATGAAGATGAGTTTATTTGATTTCTTTTAATGTATGACGATACATTATAGTTTTATGTGATCATATTTCTAAAACTAAATTGATTCTTTATATTTTATGCATTTTTGAACTATGTGTAAAGTATCTCCCACGTTTTAAGAGAGAATTTGGCATAGAAAGCACACCCCTAAAGGTAGGTCTTACTTTGAAGTTTATAGTGGAATACAAACTAATGACCATGGATAGACTTCAATGCTTGGGGTTTGCTTTGGCAAATCGTTTTCCATTACGTGAAGTTTAGGAGTTCTGCCCTAGAGCTAAACTCATATGGAGTAAGATATTGAGCCTTTTTGGGTGAAACAAAATGCCTCCCAATGAAATTAAAGCTGCCCTCCATTGGTGGGGTAACCACCTGTTTAAAGACAAGAAATTATAAAATGCTTGGCTAGTCCCTTTTCAATGTATCATTCGAAAGCTTTGGGAGACTCTGAATAAAATCTTTGTGAAAATGGGGCACATTCAAATTGTGGTGTTAGTGCTGAATGAAGCAAGGGTGAATGTTCTTTGCATTTGTCATGGCTAGTTGAGTTCGACTTATCTGCGATAGCTATATGTTGGACGAAGGACTCACTACAAGAAAACAGGTCATTGCCAATGACAATTATCGTCGTCAATAGCTAATTTGTGGTCAACAATAATATCAATGATGATAGATATTATCGCACTAGGCATCAGCTTTTTAAGGTCGTTATTACTATTTCCGACAACAAATATATATCATTGTCTTTGATCCTGACGATAATTATCGTCGCTTAAAACAATCGGCTCTAGGAGATCGTCAGTAATATCATTCTTAATGTGACGATAAATATCATTGACAATACTAATTAAATACATTGATAAATATCATTGATAATATTAATTAAAACTGATGATAAATATTGTCGATGATAGATTAAAAAGGATGATAGTTATCATCGTATTAATTTTGGAAAATCATATATGTTGACATAGTTGACGACAAATATCATTGGTTATGTTCTTAAAATCGATGAAAATTATTGTCAACATAAGAAATATAGCTGATGATTTTTATCATCGACTATGTTCTTAAAACCGATGATAAATTATCGTCAACATAAGAAATATAGTCGACGATTTTTATCATCGGCTATGTTAGTTTCAATTTTTTTTTTTGGAGATAGCCAACTATAAAAATCGTTGGCTATATTTCTTATACCGATGATAAATTATCGTCGGCTATGTTAGTTTAAAAAAAAAATGGAACTAGTCGATGATAAAAGTCGTCAGCTATATTAGTTTTAAAATTTTTAAAAAATAGAGATAGCCAACGATAAAAATCATCGACTATATTTCTTATAATGATGATAAATTATCATGGGCTATGTTAGTTTCGAAATAAATAAAAAATGGACATAGTCGATGATAAAAATCATCAGCTATATTAGTTAAAAAAGAAGACAATTTACTAAATAAATTTTGTAAAAGCGAACCAATGAGGGCAGCACCCGGTCGGCCTGAGTCACGACAAAAAAACATGCAACCATATAAACAAATACTTAAAGCCTACTGCATGTTGTAGCCCAATACCCCAAATTAAGCCATAATGAAAGTGACTTTTTTTAAAATAATAATAAAAGTGTTAACGATAATCACAATTTACATCAACAATATATGTGGCCAAACTTGTACTTTTTACTAAAATATATCTTTAAGCATTTTGCCCCAAGATGCCCACCATATGATAATGATGCTCACTTAAAAGAACTATGAGAGAGAGAGAGAGCTGATATACATAACCATTCCTTCACATGCATTAACTGGCACAACATCAAAAGTGAAAAAAGAACAGACAGATAAATGGCCAATCCAATGAGAAGGGGTTGTGTGTTCTTCCCTGAAGACAAATTCGTGTGTTCCAGGGTGTATGGAGGAATATCTTGGGACCTGTGATAATTCATATGCCAATGTTATCAATCATTTTTTTATAATAAAACAATATATAAAAAAGATAAATAACATATAAAAAAGATAGATATGTGTTTGACGGAAATGTCTTCTTGTAAGATAGATATATGTTTGAAAAAAATGTCCCCCCGTAAATAGCTTTGCACTTGGTTTTTAGCTTGTGTTACAACACATTGCCGCCTTCTCGTACCTGGCTTGTGTTATAAAATATTCTCGGGTTCGTTCCTACCTCGTGGAGATAACTATAAATTGATCGACTGGTTTGATCATTGGTGGATGTCATAGAGGGATTTGTCACCCATCTCTTTTTACAGTCTTCTCTTCTTCTTCATTTTTTGTTAGGCAGTATAAAAAAAAAACAATGACGCACAAACATTCCAACAAGTGCCATTAATGCGTCATAAGTACTTTTTTATGTCATCATGGTATTGTTGAAGAACATATGTTGTCGTGAGTGTCATTAAGGCATTGTTTTGTTATTGCAGGTGGATGTTGACTTTTTAATGGTTAGAAAATTAAAGACATTTGTATGACACTGGGACCTGTTGACAAGAATGTTTGGTTACCGATGCGAGGAAGGGCCTCTACCTCATCTGATATAATCAATTCACTCAATATATGCAATGTATCATAAATCACGGCTGTAGTAACATACTACCGATTTGTGAGATATGATTTTGTTTGTTAATATCGATTTAAAAGCTATTATGCTGAATTGCCATATCGATTTGTAATATATTATGTGATATGTATATCGATTTGTAAGATATTGTGTATTTACTAGTGTTGATTTGTAAGATATTTGTAGTATGATTTTAAAATATGTGCATGCGGAATTTATATTGTTGTGTGCTTATAATGGCGATTTGTGTATTCAAATCGCTGCTCATTTAGCGATTTTTATTGAAATCGCATCATAGTGTCATAGATATAATTAAATCATTGTTATGTGAATCGCTATCGTCAACACACATATATGATAAATTGTTTCTTTTATTGACATGATAAATAATAACTTGATGCATAGTATAAGCAAATAACAAATCGTTGTTGCTTTTATACTGTGATTCATTCAATCATTTCTTTGACTTGCTTAAGTAATCGATATTCGTTGTTATATGCATATTGAATAAATTGCAGTAAAAGTATATACTGGCTAACACAAATTGATATCTTGCTTATGACAGTGGTGAGCTTATCATCTGGTTGCAGTGAAGATGATGTATCTCAATCATTGGAAAGTTATGGAAAAGTGAACATATGTACTAATGATGCACCTAAAGAAGTGAACATGTGCACTAATGATGCACATGATAAAAAGAGTACAAGCATTGGATTCACTCTTGACTTGAATGTTCCAGCAGAAGAAATGCAATTCGATAATGAAGTAGACGATCATGACAATATACTTGACTTTGTTCCCGTATAAGTAATGTAGTTTAATAATGAGGAAGTTGCATACAAATTTTATAATGATTATATCTTCAAACTTGGCTTTAGTGTTAGAAGGTATTCTTGGTCAAAAATGCACATGGTGTCGTGGTAAGAAAGACATATGTTTGTTCTAAGGAAGGTTGAAAGAAGTCAATTGAAAATCCAACATGGAGCAAGCCAAATTTAAGATGTCACTGTCCAACAAGAATGGTGTTAAGAAGACTTTTGAATGAGAAATATGTAGTTCGTGCTTTAATCACTGATCATAACCATGAATTAACAACTTCATTTATGACTCCTATGTTAAGGTCATATCGTAAAGTAACTGAAGTGCATGCTATAATTGCTGAAATAGATGATAGCATTGACATTGCACCAAAGAAGACATACAATTCACACATATGGATCTAAGAAACCACTTGAGAAGGAAGATGCCAAATAACATGAAAAATAGAGAAAATTGTTCTTTGGTTGATTATTTACAAAAAAAATCAAACAATGACCGTAGTTTCTTTAGTGCAATGCAACTGGATGAAGATGGATATACTGTGAATATGTTTTGGGCAGATTCAAAATCAAGAATAGATTATGAATGCTTTAATGATATATTTATTTTTTATATGACAATGAAGTTTAATATTGAACAATGGCCATTTACACAGTTTGTTAGAGTGAACCATCACTCACATAGTTGCATATTAGGTGACAGTTTTTTGTATGATCAGACCAAGGAAACCTTTGAGTGGTTGTTCAAAATATTTACACAGGCAATGAATGAGAAGCACCCTAAAGCTGTACTTATAGATGGTGATTATGCAATTACGGTTATAGTGTCTCATGTATGGTCAGATGTACATCATCACCTATGTTTATGATATATCTTTTAAAATACGACAAAGAAAATAGGACACATATTCAATTAGAAGACAAGGTTTAATAAAAAATTTACAAGGTATATACTTGAGAGCGTAGATGAGGTCACCTTTATGTCTGATTGAGAGAAAATGATTCAGATGTACGATCTTGAAGACTCTGTGTGGTTACAAAATTTATATGCAGACAAAGAAAAGTGGGCATTGACATATGAAAGACAATACTTTTATGCATATATGATAAACACAGAAAGAGTTGAATCTATGTATGTCACACTGAAGAAAAACTTATATTCATGTTTAACAACGTTTTACTTCATGGAACAATATGAATTATTTATAGACGGTCTTAAACAGAATGATCTTGAACAAGATGTGAAATGCATCAACACACACCCCGTAACTTTGGGCATAAAAATATTGATGTGACCTGAAGATCTGTATACACTAACTGTATTTGAATGGATTAAGGAGGCTATACAGGTCATGAATTGCAACATAGAAGGACATATGCAAACCGAGAATATGCATACATATCATATTGTATGGGAGGGTGAAGAGCATCCAAAAAGGCAAGAAACACATGTTACATATAATATTGACAACAAAACAGTTGAACATACATGCAAAATGTATGCATTCAAAGGTATTTTATATCGTCATGCATTAAAAACACTTAATCAAGAAAAGATACAAGAAATAAGTGAGTCATATTTAATGTAAAGATAAACGAGACAAACAAATATTAAATTGCTGGATACAGATAATGTTAGTCCATCTGGTGTTGATGAGAAGTGCCATATAGCCTCCCGTTACCAACAACTACGTAGGTCACTTATGCATGTTACAAATTTGATATCTAAAAGTGAAGAAGCCTATATATGCATGAGAAAAGTGTCAAGGGGGTTACTTAAAAATATGCAATTAATTTGCCATTAGTTCGTTGCAGTCCATATATTCATAATTTATACTAATGAATGTTAAATATTAATGCGATAATGATTTGTACTAGTCGACGATAAATATCATCGATAATATTAATTAAAACTGATGATAAATATTGTCAGTGATAGATTAAAAATGATGATAGTTATCATCATATTAATTTTGGAAAATCATATATGTTGACATAGTCGACGACAAATATCATCAGCTATGTTCTTAAAACCGATGATAAATTATTGTCAACATAAGAAATATAGCTGATGATTTTTATCATCGACTATGTTCTTAAAACCGATGATAAATTTGAAAGTGCAGTAGGATCGAGGCAACGAGCACTAGAGGGGGGGGGGGGGTGAATAGTGCTTTTAAATAACGTCTTCAGAATTTTGACGGATTTTGCAATTCGCAAAGCAATCACACAAAGAACACAATAATTTATCCTGGTTCGGTCTTTCCCGACCTACATCCAGTCCCCAAGCAAAACCCGCTTAAGATTTCCACTATCAACCTTGTGTAACTACAAGATCATACAAACCAAATCTGGTCCCACTTTCAGTAACACACCTACTGAAAGCAAACAACTCCTTTAAACCAAGGAGTCCTTCCTTTTACAGAAAAAAGAAATAAGTAACAACTTAAAAAACAACCTATGAGCCCTTCTTATGAATGCAAATGAGATGCAATTGGCTTTTGAGGTTGTTGGAATACTCTACTCATAAATTCACTGTCTCTCAAAGGAATTTGAGTGAAAAGCTGAAGTGAAAAATATCAAGTGAGTGAGAAATTGAATATGAGTGAAAAACAAAGAGTAATTCAATATAATTCGATTCAAATTGATTGCTTTTGAGTGTAGAATGCACTCATATCTATCGTTGAAAGATTCCATACGTTGAGGGTATGAAAGGGTGTCAAAACAGTCTATTTTGAACGATCAAAACATTTAAAAAATGAAAAGACACGCCTTTTAAAAGTTTTAGGAAAAACGACAAAATTAGTCGACTGGAACAGTAGTTAATCGACTAATAATTAGCTATTAGTAGACTGACAGTTATCGTCGGTCGACTAATGTGTTTATCAAGCGGTTTGAAAATCTGAACTTTTGAAACTTAATCGACTAGAGAAAAAATTAGTCGACTGATAATATTATCAGTAGACTGAAAAACCTTTCAGTCGACTGCTGTTAAATTTTTCTAAAAACACATCTTCTGTTCGGTCGACTGATAAAATCATTAGTCGACTGCTGCTAAAATTCTAGAAAACAGACATTCTGTCCGGTCGACTGATAAAACCTTCGGTCGACTAATTTGACAAAAATGACATTTTGTTTAGAAAATTTGGCGCGAAAAGATTAGTCGACTGGCGAGTCTATTGGTCGACTAATAAACACGAAAAATTAAATAAAGAGTTTTCTAAAAAGTTTTTCATGAAGAGTTCTTTTAGAAAAGTTTTTCTAAAGACTTTTTAGGTGAAATGCAACCAAAATACGCACTCTAAGTAAGGCTCTTACAAGAATCTAAGAATTTTAATGAATTTTACATTTGCACACTAGTCTTTAAAGATTCTTCATCGAATTCTTCAATGTTTGTCATATTTCTTCATTGCCTTAGCTGAAATGCAGTTGATTTACTTGTTTATCATCAAAACTTTGTACTTGAAGTATCATGTATGGCTTCATTGTTGTAACAATCTCCTCCTTTTTTATGATGACAAACTAATCAAAGATGGAGCATTTAGATGCATAGGTGGAGATTTTACTCCCCCTATCAATATGCTGCAAAACATTAAAAGTTAGTACATTCAAAGCATATATATCACATATTGATTGGTTTGCATTTCCATTATTACTTCATGCATTTTTAAAACTTTTCATAAATGCAATTTTCAATGCTTTCAAATGATGTAATTTCCATGTCATGATGCAATATGCAATTTCTATCTTTTTCTCTTAATTTCTCATGCAAGTTCCATCAATTTCTCCTAATTTCTCATACAAGTTCTATCTAATTACAAGTTCTATCTATTTCTCCCCCTTTGTCATAATAAAAAAGAGTAAGGGCAGTCATAGCATAAGCAAAATGCAAATTCAAGTTCAAAATATTACAACCCATAAAGTATCAAAGTTCAGTAAGGACATTAATCAAAGATCAAGAGAAGTGTTGCTTGATCATTTCCTTGAGTTCAACAATATCTTTCTGAATTGAAGAAAGTTGTTGAGTCACATCTTCATGAAAAGTGTATTGATGTAGCTCCAAAGCTTCCATTCACTGCAAAACTTCATCATTGTCTTGACTAGTAGAGAATTTCTTTCGTTTTGCTTGAGATGAAGGTGTCACAGAAGATGGTGAGGGTTCAGAGATTGATGGTTCAGATGATTCAGTTTGATCAATATACCAGTTTAAAGGAGGCAGATATTTGATTTTCATACGTTTAAAAATAGTTTGATCAAAGAACTCCTTTTGTTTAATGTATTTTTTATTGGTTAAGGGTATTTTGAAATATCTGAAAATACGAGTAAGAAGACATTCATATGGAAGAAAAGGTTTTTGTTTCCATAAATTAGTAAAATACACGTTGGCCCAATTTACAAAAATATTTTCAAATAAGACATAAAGAGTCGTAAAGAGATCTGTGGAATAATAATCAAAAGAACCAGTTTTAGGTAAAACATTGTGGGCAAGAATTCGTCCAGCAATGCGTGCACGAGTTTGAAGATTAGTATTTTTGAAAGGAGGGTAATGAGGTGCACCGGGAAGAAGAATTTGTTCAAAAATTCTTTCATCATTAAGTTCAATAATATTGAAAAGAGTTTCTGAAGGTGGAATATCTAGGATTTGTCCAAGCAGTTTAGAATCAAACTTAATTTCAACATCGCGGACAAGAGAGAAAAGAAATCCAGTTTCATGATCAATTTGTAAATTTGTGTAAAACAAGTGGATCAGAAAAGGATAATGAAGAGGGTCTGCACTGGCATAAAAAAGATGTGAAATACCTAGAAATAATTCTCTGATTTTATAACAAGAAAATAGGTGAAACAGGACATTTCGGCCTGGTAAAATAGGAAGTACAGAAATTGATCCAAAAGTATCATATAAAAGAGGATTTCTGAGTAGTCTGAGAGAAAATCCATGACGTGCTTGTGGTGTTGTTGGAGGGGAACCTTGTGCGGATGCAGTCTTCTGACGAGGCATGGTTGATAAGGAACAAAACAGATTCACCTGAAAAAAAATTTGCAGTTGCAGAGAGTGATTGATCAACACAGTCGTTGAGAAAAACAATTGAAGATAGTGTTGATGTCGGCTTCCAAATGCTTTAAGAATGACGTCCGGCGGAAGGAAGATGTTATCCGGCGTCGTGGCGTAGAACTAATGCAACTTTGTGTAAAGTGAAAGATGTGCCTTCTACGATCAAGATCGTTGGTAGTGGCCAAAACAATCGATAGAAACAACCCACCAAAAGGGATGTCGATTTTCCACAGATGTTAGGCAAGAATGAAGAGGCGAGGAGGAGTTCGTCTGCAAGAAGATGACACGGTGGATGACGACGGGTGAGAAGAGGTTGCCACAAGAGGATTTCGACGAAGGCTGAAGAGGCACCGGTCACGACAAGAGGATTTCAGTGAGAAAGGGGTTCGAACGGCACTCCGAGGGATTTTCGGAAGAGAGAGAGGAGAGAGAGGGTATCGTTTAAGAAAAACGAAATGGGCATAAAAATGAAACGGTGCCCTTTTAAAAAAAATGGGTGAAAAAAAAATTCAAGGGGTATCGGGTCCCTTGAGTTGAATTTTTAAAAAAAATATCAGTCGACTAAAATTTTATCGGTCGACTAATAATGTGCAATACCTTAAAAAAAAAATCTTTAAAACATCAGTCGACTAGAAGTTTATCGGTCGACTAATAAGATGCAATTTTGAGATTTTGTTCAAAAAATTAGCATTTTATAAATCTAAAAATGAGCAAATGCCTAGTTCTCTCCTAATTCTCATAAAATCTTCATTTTTAAGTGGTTTAGTGAAGATATTGGCATGTTGTTCATTAGTGGATATAAAATTTATCGAAATATCTTCTTTTAACACATGATCTCTTAAGAAATGATGTCTAACTTCAATATGCTTAGTCCTTGAGTGCTGAACATGATTTTTCGAAAGATTTATAGCACTAGTGTTATCACAATAAATAGTTGTTGTGAAGTAATTCAAACCAAAATCTTTTAAGGTCTGTTTCATCCATAGAACTTGTGAACACGCTAAACTAGCCGCTATATATTCGGCTTCAGTTGTTGAGAGTGACACTGAATTTTGCTTTTCACTAAACCAAGAGACTAAGGCATTTCCTAAGAAATGACAAGTTCCGCTAGTACTCTTGCGATCAGATTTACTTCCTGCAAAATTTGTATCACTATATGAAACTAAATCAAAGGAAGATGATTTTGGGTAAAACAAACCAAAATCTGAAGTATCTTTCAAGTAACGAAGAATTTGTTTTACTGCAGTTAAATGATATTCCTTTGGATTAGCTTGAAATCTAGCACACATACAAACACTAAACATAATATCAGGTTGACTAGCAGTTAAGTATAATAGAGATCCGATCATACCTCTGTAGAGCTTAGTATTTGCATTTTTACCATTTTCATCTTTATCAAGAGAAGTGGTTGTACTCATAGGATTTCTTCTTGATTTCGATAAGTCCATCCCAAACCTCTTGAGAAGTTCTTTTGTATACTTAGCCTGGTTGATGAAGATTCCTTCTTCAGTTTGCTTTATTTGAAGTCCAAAGAAGTAGTTTAATTCGCCCATCAGGTTCATTTCAAAATCTTTCTGCATAGCTTTAGCAAATTCTTTACAATAAGAATCATTAGTAGAACCAAATATTATGTCATCAATATAAATTTTCATAATAAGAATATATGAATTAAGATTTTTAATAAATAAAGTGGAGTCTACCCGACCAATGGAAAAACTAGATTTTTCTAGAAAATTTCATAGTCTTTCATGCCACGCTCTTGGTGCTTGTTTAAGTCCGTACAAAGCTCTTTTTAATTTGTAGACTTTTTCTGGATATTTCTCATTTTCAAAGCCTGGAGGTTGCTCTACATAAACTTCTTCATTGATGTGTCCATTTAAGAATGCACTCTTAACATCAATTTGATATAACTTAAAATTCATGTAACTAGCAAAAGCAAGCATCATTCGAATTGACTCCAATCGAGCCACTGGTGCATAGGTTTCATCAAAATCTATGCCTTCCTCTTGATTATAGCCTTGTGCTACTAGTCTTGCTTTGTTTTGAATAACTTCACCATTTTCGTCCAGCTTATTTCGGAAGACCCATCTTGTTCTAATTACTGGATGATCCTTTGGTCTATCAACTAGATCCCATACATCATTCTTAGTAAATTGGTTAAGTTCTTCAGACATGGCCAAAAGCCAAAATTCATCATCACAAGCCTCATTGATATTCTTTGGTTCTATTTTAGATATGAAAGCAATATTTGCAATGTATTGCAATTGCCTTCTAGTTTGGACAACACTCTTTATTTCTCCAATAACTTGTTCATGTGGATGATTGAGAACTTCTTTCTAAACAGGTTGAAGATGAATATTTTCTTGAGAAGTACTCTCTATCAAAGGTTCTTCTTGAAGTATTACTTCTTCTTCTTCACTTAAAGGTATAACCTGCTCACAATTCCCATCAAATGCAACATGTAAAGATTCTTCAATGCAAGATGTTCTTTTATTAAAAACACGATAAGCTTTACTTCTAGACGAATATCCAAGAAATATTGATTCATCTGATTTTGAATCAAACTTATCAAGATTATCTTTGGTATTTAACAAGAAACATTTACAACCAAAAAATTTGAAATATGAGATCTTTGGTATACGATTATAATACAATTCAAAACATATTTTATGTAAAATTGGTCGAATAAGAACACGGTTTAAAACATAACATGCTGTATTTATTGCTTCAACCCAAAAGTATTTTGGTAAATTTTTATCTTGAAGCATGGTTCTAGCACATTCTTGCAAAGTTCTATTCTTTCTTTCAACAATTCCATTTTGTGGAGCCGCTTTAGGAAAAGCAAAGTTGTGAGATATACCATGTAAATCACAATACTTTAGAAAAGATTCATTTTCAAATTCACCACCATGATCACTACGAATTTTAATAATAGATGTAGATTTTTCATTTATAATTCTTCTACAAAGTTTGAAAAATTCAGAAAAAGCATCATTTTTGTTTTTTAGAAAAATCACCCATGTAAATCGAGAATAATCATCTACTATAACAAAAGCATACTTGCTACCATTCAAACTTTGAATTCTACATGGTTCAAATAGATCTAAATGTAAAAGTTCAAGAGGACGTTTTGTTGAAACTATATCTTTTGCTTTAAAAGAACTCTTGATTTGTTTACCCATTTGGCAAGCATCACATAAGTGATCCTTCTTATATGGTATTCTAGGTAGGCCTCTAACAAGATCATTCTTGGATAACTTGAAAATAATTTTAAAGTTAACATGTCCAAGTCTCTTGTGCCATAACCATTGAATTTCATTTGAAACAATAAGACATTTTTCATTAAAAGTGAGTAACTCATCTAGATAAAGTTCATACACATTTTTCTTCTTTTACCTTTAAAAATGATCTTTTTAGATTGAAAATCAGAAATTAAGCATAAATCATGTTCAAAAGAAACAAGAAAACCTTTATCACATAATTGACTAATGAATAATAAATTATGCTTAAAACCATATATTAAAAGAACATTTTCTATCAAGGGAAATTTTGGATTGCCAATGTTACCAATACCGATTACTTTTCCCTTGTTATTGTCACCAAAGGTGAAGGTTCCTTCATCCTTACTTTGGAAGGTGGAAAATAACTCCGGCCTTCCAGTCATATGTTTGGAACAACCGCTGTCCAATATCCATTTGCTCCTTATTTTGTGTACCTACAACAAAATTAGAAGACAAAGCATTTGACCCTTTTCTATTTTTGGGTCCATGAGAGTTAGTCTTAGGAACCCATATCCATTTGGATTTTGGTTTCCTTTGATAAAAAAAATTAGCATTTCTAGAGTAATCATGTCTAGGCTTATAAGCATTATAAGTTCCATGATTAGATGTATTTCTATTATAACTAGAAAATCATTCTATTATAAGTTTCATGATTAGATGGATTTAGATATTTGAACAAATGGTTGAGAATATTGTCTTTGATTCTTCACCACATAATTTGGTCTATTTTGAGTATCAAAGAAGCTATATCCCAATCCGGTTTTATTAACCGAGCATCTTTGAGAACCAAGAAGTCTTTCTAGATTCTCTTGACCATTTGTGAATTTGGTCACTATAGAAAGAAGATCATTTGATTTTTCTTTTAGAATAGTTACTTCTTTTTGTAAGAGATTGGTTCTAATTCCAATTTCTTTTATCTTAAATGCTTGACAAGAGTTTTCCTTCTTGAGATCTTCTATCTCTTGAAGTAACACTTTGTTTTGAGAGTCAAGAGTTGAATTTTCAGTTTTAACTCTTTGTTTTTAGAACTTAGACTCTTAAATTTAGCATATAAATCATTGAATGCTTCTAATAAATCATCATACTCAAATTGACTTACCAAGTCTTCTTGTGCTACAAAGCACATGTTGGCGACTTCTTCATTTGATGCTTCATCGGAGGAGGAGCCACTATCATCCCAACATGCTTGAAATGCCTTTTTCTTCATGAATTGGTCCTTGATCTTGAGAAGAGGACAATCTTTCTTAATGTGTCCTGCCTTTTTGCAATTAAAGCACTTGACTTCATTTGGATTAGAAGAATCTGCTTTCTTTACCTTTCTTTGAAATCTTCCCTTTTTGATGAATCTTTTGAATTGCCTTGTAATGAGAGCAATATATTCATATTCATCTTCTTTTAAATTTTCAGAGTCAGAAGTAGCCTTAAAAGCAAGAGATTTCTTCTTGGGTTCTTCTTCTTGTCTGTCTTGAAATTGGACTTCATATGCCATTAAGTTACCAACCAAATCTTCAAGAGTGAGTGTTTAAATCATTTGCTTCCTCAATAGCTGTGGTTTTTCTCTCCCATTCAGAAGTTAAACACCTTAGGATTTTTCTGACTAAATCCACTTGTGAATATTCTTTTGCAAGGGATTTTAGAGTGTTAGTGATATCAGTCATTCTTGTTACCATGTCTGATATAGATTCATTTTGCTTTATTTTAAACAATTCAAAATTATGAACTAAAGAAGCAATTTTAGATTCTTTTACCTTTGACGTACATTCGTGAGTCACAAGAAGAGTATGCCAAATTTTATTTGCTGTAGAGCATTGAGAGATGCGATTGAACTATACCTTGTCAACAACACAATACAATGCATTCATAGCCTTGGCATTAAGTGAGGCAGTCTTCTTTTCTTCATTAGTCCATTGACTGAAATCAGTTGATGGCATTTGGTACTTTTCTGAAACAACTCTTCAAATTTCGAGATCCATGGATTGTAAGAATATTGTCATTTTCACTTTTCAGTATCCATAGTTTATTCCATCGAAGAGAGGAGGACGAACGAAGGAGCATCCTTCTTTGTGCTGAGATGATGTTGTTGCCATGCTATATGATAGTCAAATAAAAATAATAGCAAACCTGCTCTGATACCAAATGAAAGTGCAGTAGGATCGAGACAACGAGCACTAGAGGGGGGGGGAGTGAATAGTGCTTTTAAATAACGTCTTTAGAATTTTGACGGATTTTGCAATTCGTAAAGCAATCACACAAAGAACACAATAATTTATCTTGGTTCGGTCTTTCCCGACCTACATCCAGTCCTCAAGCAAAACCCGCTTGAAATTTCCACTATCAACCTTGTATAACTACAAGATCAAACAGACCAAATCCGGTCCCACTTTAAGTAACACACCTACTGAAAGCAAACAACTCCTTTAAACCAAGGAGTCCTTCCTTTTACAGAAAAAAGAAATATGTAACATCTTATAAAATAACCTATGAGCCCTTCTTATGAATGAAAATGAGATGCAATTGGCTTTTGAGGTTGTTGGAATACTCTACTCACAAATTCACTGTCTCTCAAAGGAATTTAAGTGAAAAGTTGAAGTGAAAAATATCAAGTGAGTGAGAAACTGAATATGAGTGAAAAACAAAGAGTAATTTAATATAATTCGATTCAAATTGATTGCTTTTGAGTGTAGAATGCACTCATATTTATAGTTGAAAGATTCCATACGTTGAGGGTATGAAAGGATGTCTAAACAGTCCATTTTGAACGATCAAAACGTTTGAAAAATGAAAAGAAACGCCTTTTAAAAGTTTTAGGAAAAATGACAAAATTAGTCGACTGGAACAATAGTTAGTCGACTGATAATTAACTATTAGTAGACTGATAGTTATCGTCGGTTGACTAATGTGTTTATCAAGCCGTTTGAAAATCTGAACTTTTGAAACTTAGTCGACTAGAGAAAAAATTAGTCGACTGATAATATCATCAGTAGACTGAAAAACCTTCCAGTCGACTGCTGCTAAATTTTTCTGAAAATACATGTTCTGTTCGATCGACTGATAAAATCATTAATCGACTGCTGCTAAATTTCCAAAAAATAGACATTTTGTCCGGTCGACTGATAAAACCTTCGGTCGACTAATCTGACAAAAATGACATTTTGTTTAAAAAATTTGGCGCGAAAGGATTAGTTAACTGGTGAGTCTATTGGTCGACTAATAAACACGAAAAATTAAATAAAGAGTTTTATAAAAAGATTTTCATGAAGGGTTCTTTTAGAAAAGTTTTTCTAAAAACTTTTTAGGTGAAATGCAACCGAATTATGCACTCTAAGTAAGGCTCTTACAAGAATCTAAGACTTTTAATGAATTTTACATTTGCACGCTAGTCTTCAAAGATTCTTCATCGAATTCTTCAATGTTTGTCATATTTCTTTATTGCCTTAGCTGAAATGCAGTTGATTTACTTATTTATCATCAAAACCTTGTACTTGAAGTATCATGTATGACTTCATTGTTGTAACAAAATTGTCATCCACATAAGAAATATAGTCGACGATTTTTAGCATCGGCTATGTTAGTTTCAATTTTTTTTTTTTGAGATAGCCAACTATAAAAATTGTCGGCTATATTTCTTATATAGATGATAAATTATTGTCGGCTATGTTAGTTTAAAAAAAAATGGATATAGTCGATGATAAAAGTCGTCAGCTATATTAGTTTCAAATTTTTTAAAAAATAGAAATAGCCAACAATAAAAATCATCGACTATATTTCTTATACTGATGATAAATTATCATGAGCTATGTTAGTTTCAAAATAAATAAAAATGGATATAGTCGATGATAAAAATCATCGGCTATATTAGTTTCAAAACAAATAAAAAAACAATTTACTAAATAAATTTTGTAAAAGCGAACCAATGAGGACAACACCCGATCGGCCTGAGTCACGACAAAAACAACATGCAACCATATAAACCAATACTTAAAGCCTACTGCATGTTGTAGCCCAACACCCCAAATTAAGCCATAATGAAAGTGACTTTTTTTAAAAAAATAATAAAAGTGTTAACGATAATCACAATTTGCATCAACAATATATGTGACCAAACCTATATTTTTTACTAAAATATATCTTTAAGCATTTTGCCCCAAGATGCCCACCATATGATAATGATGCTCACCTAAAAGAACTATGAGAGAGAGAGAGCTGATATACATAACCATTCCTTCACATGCATTAACTGGCACTGCATCAGAAGTGACAAGAGAACCAACAGATAAATGGCGAATCCAATGAAAAGGGGTTGTGTGTTCTCCCCCGAAGATATATTCGTGTGTTCCAGGGTGTACGAAGGAATATCTTGAGACCTGTGATAATTCATATGCCAATGTTATCAATAATTATTTTATAATAAAACAATATATAAAAAAGATAAATAACATATAAAAAAGATAGATATGTGTTTGACAGAAATGTCTTCTTGTAAGATAGATATGTGTTTGACAGAAATGTCCTCTCGTAAATAGCTTTGCACTTGGTTTTTAGCTTGTGTTACAACACATTGCCGCCTTCTCGTTCCTGGCTTGTGTTATAAAATATTCTTGGGTTCGTTCCTACCTCGTGGAGATAACTATAAATTGATCAACTGGTTTGATCATTGGTGGATGTCATAGAGGGATTTGTCAGCCATCTCTTTTGACAGTCTTATCTTCTTCTTCATTTTTTGTTAGGCAGTATGAAAAAAACAATGATGCACAAACATTGCAACAAGTGCCATTAATGCGTCATAAGTACTTTTTCATGTCATCATGGTATTGTTGAAGAACATATGTTGTCGTGAGTGTCATTAAGGCATTGTTTTGTTATTGCAGGTGGATGTTGACTTTTTAATGGTTAGAAAATTAAAGACATTTGTATGACACTAGGACCTGTTGACAAGAATGTTTGGTTACCGATGCGAGGAAGGGCCTCTACCTCATCTGATATCATCAATTCACTTAATATATGCAATGTATCATAAATCACGGCTGTAGTAACATATTGCCGATTTGTGAGATATGATTTTGTTTGTTAATATCGATTTAAAAGCTATTATGTTGAATTGCCATATTGATTTGTAATATATTATGTGATATGTATATCGATTTGTAAGATATTGTGTATTTTCTAGTGTTGATTTGTAAGATATTTGTAGTATGATTTTAAAATGTGTGCATGCGGAATTTATATTGTTGCGTGCTTATAATGGCGATTCACGTATTCAAATCGCTGCTCATTTAGCGATTTTTATTGAAATCGCTTCATAGTGTCATAGATATAATTAAATCATTGTTATGTGAATCACTATCGTCAACACACATATACGATAAATTGTTTCTTTTATTGACATGGTAAATAACAACTTGATGCATAGTATAAGCAAATAACAAATCGTTGTTGCTTTTATACTGTGATTCATTCAATCATTTCTTTGACTTGCTTGAGTAATCGATATTCGTTGTTATATGCATATTGAATAAATCGCAGTAAAAGTATATACTGGCTAACACAAATTGATATCTTGCTTATGACAGTGGTGAGCTTATCATCTGATTGCAGTGAAGATGATGTATCCCAATCATTGGAAAGTTATGAAAAAGTGAAATATGTACTAATGATGCACCTAAAGAAGTGAACATGTGCACTAATGATGCACATGATAAGAAGGGTACAAGCATTGAATTCACTCTTGACTTGAATGTTCCAGCAAAAGAAATGCAATTCGATAATGAAGTAGACGATCATGACAATATACTTGACTTTGTTCCCGTATAAGTAATGTAGTTTAATAATGAGGAAGTTGCATACAAAGTTTATAATGATTATATCTTCAAACTTGGCTTTAGTGTTAGAAGGTATTCTTGGTCAAAAATGCACATGGTGTCGTGGTAAGAAAGACATATGTTTGTTCTAAGGAAGGTTGAAAGAAGTCAATTGAAAATCCAACATGGAGCAAGCCAAATTTAAGATGTCACTGTCCAACAAGAATGGTGTTAAGAAGACTTTTGAATGAGAAATATGTAGTTCGTGCTTTAATCACTGATCATAACCATGAATTAACAACTTCATTTATGACTCCTATGTTAAGGTCATATCGTAAAGTAACTGAAGTGCATGCTATAATTGCTGAAATAGATGATAGCATTGACATTGCACCAAAGAAGACATACAATTCACACATATGGATCTAAGAAACCACTTGAGAAGGAAGATGCCAAATAACATGAAAAATAGAGAAAATTGTTCTTTGGTTGATTATTTACAAAAAAAATCAAACAATGACCGTAGTTTCTTTAGTGCAATGCAACTGGATGAAGATGGATATACTGTGAATATGTTTGGGCAGATTCAAAATCAAGAATAGATTATGAATGCTTTAATGATATATTTATTTTTTATATGACAATGAAGTTTAATATTGAACAATGGCCATTTACACAGTTTGTTAGAGTGAACCATCACTCACATAGTTGCATATTAGGTGACAGTTTTTTGTATGATCAGACCAAGGAAATCTTTGAGTGGTTGTTGAGAGTATTTACACATGAAATAAATGTGAAGCACCCTAAAGTGTACTTGTAGATGGTGATCATGCAATTAGGGTTGTAGTGTCTCATGTATGGCCAGATGTCTATCATCGCCTATGTTTATGATATATTTTTAAAATACAACAAAGAATATAGGACACGTAGAAGACAAGGTTTAATAAAAAATTTACAGGGTATTGTAAACACCCCAAATTTTTCAAAGTTTTATAAAAATGACCGTTTTGCCCCTGACTCTATTTTTGAGAAAATCAATGTGATTTCAAAGCTAAATTTCAGTCTTTCTTCAGATTTCTGGATTAAATTCCACATTGATATATTCAAATTCAACTCCGGGTCTGAACTCAATATTTTAAATTTAAATCTGAGCCCCGTTGTCCGATTTCCAAAATAAAATCACAAAAATACCAAAAAATGATTTTGAAAGGCTCGGGCAGCTCATCCGGCACTCTGTTGGATCCTCGGCTCTATATTTTTCAGTTCGAGGTTGTAATCCTCGAATATTCGGACATAAATTCACTTTCTGAAGAAAATTTTCTCAAAATAGCTTTTAAATTCTCAGAAAAATTCCCTTTTGTAAATATTTTTGCAAAAAAAAAGTTTTAACCCTTGATTTCTCGTAAAACTATAAGATTTTATTCTAAAAAAAACTACAAAAAATGGAAAAATAACATAAAAACCAAAAATCAAGAAAAACTAGAAGGAAAACGGATGATTTTTCAAGCTTTTGAAGCCATTTTTACCAAAAACCTCATTCCTTAACCATTTTTCAGAAATTTCTTAAAAGGGGAACCACCTTTTTGAAATAGGAAAAAATTCCAACGACCCCTTCCCGCGCCTCTTTCCTTCTCTCTCCATCGTTCGATCTGCAACCGCATACCTTCATCTCCACCTTCAATCCCCAACTGATCTTCCTCTTCTCGAATTTTCCATTCCCCGTTTAAGAAGAGGCGAGCTCCTGTCTTCTGGCCATCCCTTATTTTCCTGGAGATCGATCTTTCTACAAGAGCACCCTTTTTTTTACCCATTATCGATCGAGTTTTCTCTGCAAAAGGCCATTGCAATCCATCGATTTCATCCATCATCAACATTTTTCATCCCATTAACGAGGTCTTTCTGAAGGATCCATTGTTTTTCTGGACATCCATTTTGCAATCCATCCCTCTCTTAGCATCGTATACAACAATCCATCTTTCTACCTTCACCCCTCATCGGCATCCTTTCATCACAAGACATCGAGGTTTTCCTCTGAAAGATTCATGATTCTCCACTTCGTTTATCAACAGCAAGCAGCAGCCACCAATCCTCTTCACGGTGTCTCCTCTACAAGTAAGTAGTCGATCTTCTTTTCTTTTACTTCTTTTTTTTTTGTAAACATCTTTTCCTTTTATTAATTTCTGGTATCTCCCTGTCTCAATTCCCTTTTGTTCTTCCTCATTTCTTTTCTCTCACTAGCTTATAGGGGCATCAATGGTGAGGTCGACCTGCAAATAGCAGAAACGACCCACCTATTGCTATATTAACATGGGAATGAGCTCATTCCAACATCCCTTGGTTGCTTTTCTTTTCCAATTTTGATGGTAAATTTATTTCCTCCATCTACAATCGATGAATGTTTGACCACCGGGTGATGGTAGCATTCTCGTTTGCTCCGAATATCGGTTGATGGTCAGATTCCCATTTGATTGGGGTGACTGGCCGATCTTGATGGTCACGGCATTTTTTTTTTCTGTTTCATTTACTTAGCATTCCGATTTCTGCATTACATCAATTTCTCCTTTTTTTTTTCTTCTTTTCCCTTCTGATGATTCGATTTCTATTTCTCATTTACACCCAATTTCCAGTAACCAGTTTATATTAATAGTCTATTGGTTTTTGATTTCTTGTTTCTCAGTTGATCTGAATTTCTTGTTCGATTTTGATAACCTGAAACATCACATGTACCATCTGTGTATTATCCCCTTTCACCTGGATATTGGTTCATCAAAACCTTTTTCCGATTGGCGTGATTCCATTGGTATGTTGTATTGGGCTTTAATGAATTATCGTATGTTTTGATCCTATACATCTGGTTATATCTTGTATATCGCATCCTGGTCTACACCTACCCATTACATCGAGGATAAGATCCAGAGGTGCTTGCCACGAGTTACTGGACTGGCTGGAAATTTCTGAGTAAACCCTCATTTTGGGGCAGCAATACCCATCTGATAGTTGCCTTTTTACAGCCAGTGGTTCTGATAAAAAAAAAGGGAAGTAAAAATATTTGAAATCTGTGGAAATATGGAAGCCGTCACCTGCTGACCTGTACCCTCATTTTAAGGAAAACACTCACAATGTTGAAATCATATATTCAGAAACTTGTAGACTCTGTAAGTAATGCTGGTTGCTTGGCAGTCACCCCATTGGTCTTTTACAGTGCAATATGGCCTTCGTTTTTTTTTCTCTTAGGGATCTGCTTTATTTCGATTTCTGGTTCATATAGGACTTCTTATATTGCGCCATATTCAATTTATCTCTTTATCAAGTGCTCCCTGGTGTCGCATTCATTTCTCTCATTACAGCAGAACTTGCTGCAAGAGTATGGCCGGTCTTATCTGATGGATCTTCCCCTTTATATATCTCAAAAGCCTTGTGAGTCACTATGACTGCAGATTGGTTCTAGAAAGGCTCTATCAGAGAGACCCTTGCTTGTCGTCTGTGTGCTGAGAACCAAAAGAAATTGTTGCTAGCTTTCACTATGTGCACGCCATGCTTGTTTCCAAATTTTGCCCCATTGATTATTTTAAGAATGAAGAAACTTGCAGCCTTCACAACAGAGCTTTGTATCAAGTATCTGTAAAGAGCTTTTCAAGGTGTTGAGAGATCATAAATTGACCCCAATTGTGCTAAAACACTTTGCACATCACTAAGTATAGCTGAGTCCCTGCTGTGTTCCCGGTGGATTTCTTTCAGAGATGAGCATTCCATTGGTCGGCGCACGGCACACACTTGTTGTCTAGTCATTCACTCACAAGCACCATTTGTATAGTGCATTAGGTTCACTTCCCTGTACTCACATCCACCCTCATGCCTTGATTTATCATAACACTTCACACCCATAACTGTTGCTGTAATTTTCCAACTCCTGGTATAACATGTAATCCTCTTTCAGCAATATTCATTTCCCCATTGCTGCTCACACTTCATATCCAACAATAGCTACAACAACAACTTCTATACCTCCAGAAATTTGTTCATTTTGCATAGTCCCAGCCCTCTCTGTTGCAACATCATATAGCCTCCAGCCACTTAAGTTACTTCCTGCAAACACACACTATTCACATTATATCACTGTCTTACTTATTACATTGATATCATTTCAACATATGTATGTCGTTTTGCTATTCATTTTGTGTTCATGCCTATTTCACTTAACCATGACACCATATCTCCTACAACCCACCTCTGCAACACTCTTTTTATTGTTTTATACCACGTTTGTTCACGACACATCTCCATATATTCCATTATATTCCATATTTGCATTTCTGGCATCTTCATATCTACTTCAACAATTAGCATTACACCTTATCTTCACCATGTATCATGTCATCACTGTCACTTATCTCTATGACGCTACAGTGTCATTTGCAGGAGATCTGAACATATGGTGGTATGTTTCCCTGTTCCCAATGTCCAGCTCCCTGTTTTTGCTAGTATTGGTTACACAGCATGTCATTCATAGTCGATATACGACATATCATTCATATGTTTTCTTAGTGCACTTCCACAGTATCTTCATTTTCAGCATATATTTTGGCATCGTGTCTTGATACTAATAATGTATCTATGTACATCTTCCTGCCCATATTTCACTACTGTTTTCACATACACATCACCATAAATAATCAGGTCTGTTCCACCATTCTTTTTTTTTCTTTCATGCTGATAATACCCATTACTTATAGTATTTCATCTCTACACTTAGGCATCATTTTTCGGTTCACAATGCAACACACTTTTTCATCAAATACTGTGTTTGTGCCCTTCTCCATCTACACAGTATCTGTTGCATATACATTACTTTTAATGTATTTGCATCTCATTAGCACTCACATAAGTCTGCTGCAAAATCAACCATCCCCCACACTCCCAGCACACCATTTTCTGCATAGTTTAAACAGTAAAATAGATCTTTGAGTTTGCTTTATCTGGCTCATGCAAAGGTCCTGGCCAATGACTGCCAATCCACTGAGTCCCATTACAATGGCCATTGGTGGGAAAGAGGCTGATAGGAATTCGGCCTCTCAACAGCAGCTTTTACCCTGCTGTGTTCTTTTTTTTCAAAATACATGTAAAATGACACTGCAATATACCAATAGCACTTCTCCCTAGTCTACAGATGCCAGCATCTCTCTCATCTATCTGTGTTACATATATGTCATCGGTGGTATATATATACATACCTCATTCTTCATCCTTCTTGTCATATATATCTTTTGGCATATAAACCTCTTTTCACTATTTGATTTCCACATGATATATGTGATTTTCCTTCTCTTTTCACTACTAACCCGTTTGTTTTGCAGGAAATATGTGGATAAAGTTGTCATTTGAAGTTGTAAATTCGGTTTTATGAGTTGTAATAGCTAGACTTTAATGAGAATTTACATTCCTTGCTTAGGTAGAATGAATGAGCATTGTAAATATCATGAATTGCTTGTTCTCATGCATTTTTTACTTTATTTCTCAAATTCCCACAAATGGTGAAACACGAATGGCACGTGCACTATTTCGTAAGAGGTAAATTAATCCTAAGTTGATGATTTACATCAATGGCCATAGTCAGGATGTAAACAAGACTTAGGATTTTTATCTTTTACAAAATAACACTGGATCCATTTTCAAAATTCATCATATTTTTCTTAAATATTTTCTTCTTTTATCAGAATTTAACTTAAAATTAAATCAAAATATATACCAATGGCCATAGTCAGGGTATATTGAGAATTAATTTCATTTTAAATTCTATAAAAGCACCAAAATGCATTTCATTCCTCTCTTGAATTTAAATATAGATTATTATATAATACATTCAATGACCATAGTCAGGAATGTATTATATCTTCAATCTTATTTTAATTCATTTCAAGAATAAGATAGCTTTTCAAAATCTAAATTCAAACTCTTTTTCATTCATCATTTAGGATAGAATTGCATCATATTTTCCAAATCCTTTTTCATAAATCCAAGTGGTTCTTTCCTTCATTTTTCAGATCAAAATCTATTCAAATTCAACTCTATTTCTCAAAAGGGTTTAAGAATTCAATTTTAAGGTCCCATTTGACTTTGAAACTTCAGAATCATCTTGTATGTCAAATTCCAAATTCTATCTCAAATTCAAAGTCCAATTTAACTTTGAAATTCATTTGTATATTTAAGATTCAATTTCTAAATTTCATTTTCCAAATACTTGGAAATTCTTGATTTATCTTCTAAATTCCAGATTCAAGCCTCAAATTCAAAGTCCAACTTGACTTTGAAATTCATTTTGTATAGTCCAAATTCAATTCTCAAGTCAATTGTGGAAATTCAAAACCCAAAATTAGATCAATTTTTAATCCGGTCTTCCAAATACAATTCTACCTTTGGATCTTAGACTCCAGATCCAAATTACATCTTGGATTCCAAATCTTGGATCCAAATTCCAATTCCTAGGATCTAGAGCCCAACTCATCTTGGATCTCAGACTTCAGATCCAAATCAATTCTAGGATCCAGAACCCAATCCTACATTGGGTCTCAGACTTCAGATCCAAATCAATTCTACGATCCAGAACCCAATCCTACATTGGATCTCAGACTTCAGATCCAAATCCATTCTAGGATCCAGAATCCAAATTCTACATTGGATCTCAGACTCCAGATTCAATTCCATCTTAGGGTCCAGAGCCCAACTCTATCTTGGATCTCAAATTTCAGATCCAAATACCATCTTGGATTCCAAAATTTGAATCTAATTCCATTCAAAATTTTAAATCCAAATTCCACTTCAATTCCAATCCTTAAAACCAATTCCATTTCATTCCAGATTTCAAATCAAGTTCCCCTTTCAGATCCTAAATTCAAAATTCAACTTTGAACTCTATTCAGAATCCAGATCTTGGATTCGGATTTCATCTTGAAATTCCAACTTTTAAATCAATTCCATTTCTCAAATTTATTCAGATTTCCCACATTTTTCTTCTAAATTCAAAGCTTCAAAGTTAGAATTCAATTCCATTCCAAATATTCATCCAAGTTCAAAATTCGAAATTAAAGTCCATTTATGACTTTAAAATTTCCTTTCTTCTCTCATCTCAGTTTCAAGATCATTTTTTTCAAACCCAGATTTATTTCCCCAAAGCTCTTGATTATTCTAAAAACTTAGAACTTTAATCTTAAGTTCTAAGTTAGAAATCATTTCTTCACTTTATCAGATTCATCTCAGAAAGACTTGAAATTCTTCAAGCATTTTCAAAAAGAGCATACATCTTTGCATTTCGCACAAGCATGATTCTTTGTGCATTTAGACTTAGAATAATTTCTTAGATAATTTCTTAGCAAAACAAAAGGCATAAATTCAACCCTTGGTTCGATTACCCCTGGTAAAGGCGCCAGGAACGGTCGAACCTCGTACCGACGAGCGGATCCCGTCTCCCAGTTTTCCCGCAAATATTTCAAAAATGGAGGCGAGTTATTTTCTCAAATATTTTCGAAATTAAGGTCAAGTGAGACCCCTCAAAAGAGTTCCTCTCTCTCTTCTCTTTCTTTTTTTCTTTTCTCTTCTCTCTTTCTTTTCTTTCTTTTATTCCACTCCCTTCAAAAAGGAGGAGAATAGAGGTTAGAAAAGGAAAAGAGAAGGAAGAGAGAGAAACCACAAGAGAGAGGAAAAATTTTGCGATGATCACATGTATGTACTTGAGAGCATAGATGAGGTCACCTTTATGTCTAATTGGGAGAAAATGATTCAGATGTACGATCTTGAAGACTCTGTGTGGTTACAAAATTTATATGCTGACAAAGAAAAGTAGGCATTGGCATATGAAAGACAATACTTTTATGCTGGTATGATAAGCACACAAAGAGCTGAATATATGCATGTCACACTGAAGAAAACCTTGTATTCATGTTTAACAATGTTTTACTTCATGAAATAATATGGATTATTTATAGACGATCTTAAATAGAATGAGCTTGAAAAAGATGTGAAATGCATCAACACACACCCCGTAACTTTGGGCATAAAAATATTGATGCGACCTGCAGATCTGTATAAACTAACTGTATTTGAATGGATTAAGAAGGAGGTTATATAGGTCATGAATTACAACATAGAAGGACATATGCAAACCGAGAATATGCACAAATACCATATTGTATGGGAGGGTGAAGAGCATAAAAAAAGGCAAGAAGCACATATTACATATAATATTGACAACAAAACAGTTGAACATATATGCAAATTGTATGAATTCAAGGGTATTTTATATCATCATACATTAAAAGCACTTAATCAAGAAAAGATACAAGAAATACTTGAGTCATGTTTAATGTGAAGATGGACGAGACAAACAAATATTGAATTGTTGGATACAGATAATGTTAGTCCATCTGGTGTTGATGAGAAATGTCATATAGCCTCCTGTTACCAACAACTATGTAGATCACTTATACATGTTACAGATTTGATATCTAAAAGTGAAGAAGTTTATATATGCATGAGAAAAGTATCAAGGGAGTTACTTAAAAATGTGCAGTCAATTCACCATTAGTTCGTTAGAGTCCATTAATTCATGATTTATACTAATGAATGTTAAATGTTAATGTGATAATGATTTGTACTAACAAAGACAAAATCCTACAACGATGATTACTTAAGAATGCTAAACATTTTAAAGATTTACACTAATAAAAGTTAAATGCTAAAGTAATAATGATTTGTACTAAGGAATACAAAATACTGCGATGATTATTACTTTAGAATGTTAAACATTAAAATGATTTATACTAATGAATGCTAAATGCTAATGTGATAACGATTTGTACTAACAAAGACAAAATCCTGCAATAATGATTACTTAAGAATGCTAGACATTTCAAGGATTTATACTAATGAATGATAACTACTAAAATAATTATAAATGATTTTAAACCATTTACCTCATTTAATTATATACCATCTAAAATGAACTTAGCATTATCCTCATTGACATTTATTGTAGCCCACCAGCCTATCTTGGGAAAACATAAATCACAGAGTCATACTAAGGACACAAGGCGACAATATGCTTCTACGTCCAGGCCTACAAAAACAATATATTAGTAAGACTATAACCTTCAACGATCTTAGTCTATAACTACCAAATATGTAATAAATAATTACATGAATAAATGGCCGAAACCCTCCCACAATTTTTGTACCCTTACTCGCACGGTAAAGTTGACTATACAAGTGTGCGAGCATAGCAACACCTCATGCATAGTTGTTGACTTCATCTAAGTCTTCAAAAAACTGCAATCATAGGTAACTTAACCTCGAACTAAACAAATCTGAAAATAAAGCAAGTCTAAAAAAATAAAGAAGGAAGTCACACAACTCTTGGTCAACTCTTTCAGATGCACATGTAGCAGACCGAACTTCCCATTTATTGCGGAAAGAAAAAACTTTCATTGATGTGGAATTGCTTTTACCAGAAATACATTGACCCCAGTCCTCCATCGACATTCCTAGAAGGGTCGTGCACTTGTCCCTTGCGTTATAGTTTGAATCTGGTGTTAGGACAACACTTCTATGACACTTAAGACCTATAATCTGCGCCGTATCTTTTAGGGTTATGGTGATCTCAAAACAATCAAACTGAAATGTGTTCGTCTTATGATTTCACTTATTGACCAAGTGGGTCATGGTGTTCCAACACATTTCAAAATAATGTTGATCTAGAAGGCCAGTGAAGTGCATATTTCATAATCGGTCCTTCTGATATTCACTCAGTTGTCTATATCACGACAGAACTGCAGGCCACTGACACTACCATTTGAGCTTTTCACTTGGTGCTCTACTTCTCTTCTGACCTCCCTATAACACAAAATAACATATTATTCGTATCAAATCAAAATCAGTCTCATTTGTACTTCTACATGTTGTTGTACATAGTAATCACTATATATAATAATCATTGCACACTCGCTAACATTGTAATCATATACATAATAATCGAGATCAAAGTAATCACTATACGTACTAATCGCTATATATAGGTCACAATAATCGCTATCACAGTAATCACTATACATAGAAATCACTATCACAGTAATTGCTATCACAATAATCATTTTACATAATAATACCTATCATAGTAAATCGTTACATAATCGCTCTACGTACTAATCACTATTATGGCAATCACTATACATAGGTCACAGTAATCGCTATACATAGTAATCATTATCACAATAATCACTATACATAGTAATCGCTATTACATTAATTTTTATACATAGTAATCGCTATACATAATAATATCCATCATAGTAAATCGTGATAGATAGAAGCAATTTACGTACCTTGGTCACACTTTTCTCCTCTTCATTCCCTCCCTCCATCCTCTGTCTTTCATATTGCTCCATCATTTGCTCCTCTTCCTCCCTCCTCTGCCTTTCTTGTTCCATATTCATTCTCTCCTCCCCCCCTCCTCCTTTACCTTTCTTGTTGCTCCTTTGCTCCACTGCCTTCCTCCTCTGTTTTTCTACTTTTTCCTTCCTTCGCTCCTTCGCTTCCCTTCTCTGCTTTTTTACTTCTTCCTTCCTTTCCCTTTCATTTTCTTCCTCCTCCTGCTTTTTCGTTTCCTTTTCTTCTCTTCCTCAACCTACTTCTTCCTTTGCCTTTCCTTATCTTCTTTGTCCTCCTTATTCTTCTCCTTCCATTGCCTTTCCTTCTTTTCCTCATTCTGATGCTTCTTCCTTTGCCTTTCCTCTTCCATCTTCATCATTTTCCTTTCCTTCTTCTCTTCCTCTTTCTCCTTATTATTCTTTTGCCTTTCCCTTTCCTCCTCTTCCTTCTTCATTTGCCTTTTCTTTCTTTGATTTTCATTGTCCTCCTCCTTCTTCCTTTGTCTTTTCCTCTACTCCTCGTCCTCCTTCTTCATTTGCCTTTTCTTTCTTTGATTTTCATTCTCCTCCTCCTTCTTCCTTTGCTTTTCCTTCTCTTCGGCATCCTTCTTCTTCTTCATCTTTAGTTCTTCTCATCCTTCTTCCTTTGCTCTTCATCTTCAATATCTGATGGATAATGCTCCGCATTATACAATTCCAACTCTTTGTCCTTGTCTTTATCATTCTCAATCTTCATTATATTTTGGTATATTTCATAATGCTCATATATATCAGACTGGTGAATAATTTCTCTAATAGTCATCCCATCGAACAACGGTGGCTTTCTTGTCTTACGAATTTTCGTCATTGCTAACCTGCACAACACATAAATTTAACCACATCATTATATGTTACAACCGCCTCCCCAAGTATATATTATTACAAATTATCACATTCGTTACACAATCACCAACATTACAAATCATCACAATATTTGGTTTCATAAGTAAACATCATTGTAAGATTTAGGAAACTTAAGTACAAATTAAGGCAACTTCATAAATACACATTGCTACTGCATCAAACATATAAATCGTTGTTGCTTCAAATATACAAATCACTACTAATTTAAATGTATAAATCATTCATGCTTCAAACTTACAAATCGTTATAGAAATCACACCCTTTATAAGTATATATCGTTGTAATGTTTTGGTTTCATAAGTAAACATTGTTGTACGATTTATCAAACTTAAGTACAAATCGTGGTAACTTCATAAATCATAAATACACATCGCTACTGCTTCAAACATATAAATTATTGCTGCATCGAATGTACAAATCACTACTATATTAAATGTATAAATCATTGTTGCATTCCAACATACAAATCATTGTAGAAATTTAGCCTTCATAAGTACATATCGTTGTAATGTTTGGCCTTCATAAGAATAAATTGTGATAACTATTTTTTGATGCCCAAAAGGTGGATAGGTATAAATCGATTTGTTTCAGTATGAAAATATATGTTATTTAGCATGAATAGTACAACCACTTATAGGATTTAGATTTAAAAATCAAATTGTTTATATAATGAAACCTTACATAAAACTCACTGAAATGACATGAGTTTTGGTAATCCAACAGTAGAGGAGAAACATCCAGAAGGTAGATAAAGCTGATGGTGGCAACGATGCTCTCACTGCGCAGATGATGGCAAAGGTTGATCCAGTGGCAATAGATGACGATAAAGGGTGCTCCAACGATAACAGACGATGATAAAGGGTGCTTTGACGACAACAGACATCGACAAAGGGCACATCGTCAAAGAAAGCTCCTATTACAGCAGATGGTGCAAACATTTACTACTTAGGGTGAAAACAGAATGTTTGGACTTTGAAGAGTTAACATCATCCTCCCTTTTTTGGATGGAGGATATTTTTGTCATTTTCTTGAGCCATCATTTCTCTTTTCTGAATGGAGGACATTTTTGTCCTTTTCTCGAACCATCATTTCAGGCAAGAATGGCGGGGAAGGGTACTTAAGTCTTTGCAATTGCACCAAACTCCGACGCTAAGTGATGCCAACACACAGGAATACAAGCCTCACATGCTTATATACACGACACTTATTTGGACCCCCGAAAATGCACCTGCGTCTTTGGGGCGGGGGGGATATATAACCTGCTTTGCAATCCAATACCCATAAATACTTAAATATTTCCTTATTTGTGCAACAAACTTCATATTACATGCTTAGACAACAAGATCATTTAAACAAAACATAAAAAATTAAATACCAGAAGGCTACCTTATCAACTGGTTACTGCAATTTCATTACCTGATGAACACTAGATCACAAATAACATAATCAAAGACAATTTTGAAAATTATAAAATATAAACTGCAATATTTACAAATGAATACACAAACCTAATTGGAATAAAGCTGCACATGATGTGGTCATTGTTGCCTGTAGACATCTTTTTTATGATACTTCCTATCTCATGATCAGAAAACATATGAGAAATAATCAAATATGAAGTCAGCCTACAAAGAGAAAAGGAAGATAAAAAATAGTTGAAAATAGTCAATATAAATTTTCCAACATAGAAATCTCACATTGCATGTAACGCCCCAAAATTTCGAACCTTATAATTTCCCTGAAATAGTTGGAAAATTCTTTTTCTTTACAGAGTTTATTTCTAAAATCAGCGGATATGATTTCTTTTAAAAGAAAAAGGACAGGTTTGACAACCTTGGGCACATTAGCGAGAAAACAAAGAATTACCATGGCCGATCTGCAATAATACTTAGGAAACCTTTTCTTCTATTTAAAGAGAGTATCAAGTTTGTACAAAATTTGGGTTTCCTTAAGGGAAAACCGTATAAAAAACCAAAATGTCCAGGAGAAGAACTACGAGCAGAAACAGTGGATCCTTAAATCATCTCGCAATCGCGCCATCGCCTGATGCACCTAATCGTCACTTGTACACATGAAATGGGTTAGTTTTGCGAAAAACTAGCAGAAGAGTACAAAGACAGAAAGAACTAAATTAGGCATAGATAATTTATGCAGCAGGTAGTAACGAGCAAACTAAGCAGATAGACTGGAGGAATAAGCTAAGTACAACAAACTGAAAAGTGTCTGCATGCTCAATTTAGTTATTACTTGATAACCGGCCATGCGGGTACATACATGGCACGTGAGTCGAAACAGTCGAGTCCAAGCCGAGTGTTCATTATGTTAAGTATTTTAATATACCTCGGTTGTCTGACTGAATCCTATTCCTATGGAGACGACCGATGGTCGAGAGAGTAAGTCCCCAAGGCCTGATAGGGATGCATCCAACTTCTGCAGAAGTGTTAGGCTAACTTATGTAGCCCCTATCCCTCCCCCTAACCTCCGATGACTGGGAAAAAACAGGTCTTTTGCCCTTTTAAAAAGCCATAAATGGTCTGTCCATCAGAGTTGGTACCCTTCGTCCTCTCTCTTGACGAAGCCAAGTTGAATTGAGCGTGACGGGGTTTCTTAGTCGTTGCCTCATTCTTCATGCTCTGGTCCATTAGACCGAAACGAGCATCTTGCCTATAAAGGCGATCCCATTTTTTTTATATGTGTTTTCAACAACGTGCACTAAGCATCAATCGAGGTCATAAGACTCTCTCATCCAATCGTCGTAGTACTAACATGTCTCGCATGTTCAAGAAGTACACTTACGAGGAAAGGGATACAGGTCCTTAATAGGAGCCTCGGGAGTGTGTTTCGCAAAGATATAATGTTTTTAAAAGCTATTTTAACATTTCAAATCTTTCGAAATGACACACAACTTGCCAACATATGGCATGCGATTTTCTCGAATCTGACATCCGATGACACAGTGTCTGGGTGCTATGTAAGTCACGACACTGGTTTTGGTAAATGGGCTTCACAAATGAACCCATCACCCAACAACTTGATCTTGCCCTAATCAAGGGTTTTCCCAAAACATATCGGCTAGAAAGAGGAATAGGTATTCCTCCCGAATACACTAAGTCTATGGCAAGGCAAAAACGAAAGACAATAATGCGAAAAGAAAGTGCTTGGGCGCGAAGCGCGATGGCAAACAGGAACTGCGAAAGCAAGGGACAAAGATCGCGAAACCGCGTCCTTGAATTAAAAGACAGTAAGTAGTAAATACGAAAGCAAAAGCCTGGGCGCAAAGCGCGAAGGCAATAAAAATAGGAAGTGCGCAAGCAAAGGACAAGGACCGCGAAACCGCGTCCTTGAATTAAAAGACAATAAGCAGTAAATACGAAAGTAAAAGCCTGGGCGCAAAGCGCAACGACAAACTGAAATAGGAAATGCGAAAGCAAAGGACAAGGATCGCGAAACCGCGTCCTTGATTTAAAAGTGTACTTATATACGTATAAGTATAATATATCATTAAGTTTTTTCGATCATTAATTATTTAAGCTTGATTTAATTATTTAAGTCCTTGTGCAACTTCTTCTACCTTGGGGTATTGCGAGAATGAAGCCGTCTACGAACATAGGTGATCATCGATTTAGTTCGCGGGGCGTGAACGGGCTCCATTGCGTAAACTGCAAAAATGTGATTTTAGAAGGCATAAACGAGCAAAGGTAGAGAGGAGACTCGACTTTTCCAACCTCGAAAGGAAGGGGGGGCTTCCCACCCCCTTCTGTTGGCCTATCGGAAGGCAAAAAGAGAGAGAGACGAGGTCGCAGGGGCCAAATGCACACCTACGGCCCTCAGAAGATGAGGCAGGGGCCAAATGGCCCCTGCCAAGCTTTGCTTGACAAGAAAAGGGGCCCCTGTCAGGTCTCAAAAAAAGAAAAGGGCAAGGGCCTTAGGAGGCCCTTGCTGGATTTTTTTTAAAAGAAAATGGAGGGGCAGGAGCCTTCGGCTCCTGCCGGGTTTTTAAAAGAGAAAGGGGCAGGGGCCGATGGCCCTTGCCAATGGAACGAGTAGGGAGGAGGGAGCGCAGGGGCCAAAGGCCCCCCTGCGGCTTAAAAGGAGAGGAGGCAGGAGAGTGCAGGGGCCAAAGGCCCCTGCCGAGCCCTTGCTTGACAGAAAAAGAGACAGGGGCCTCTGGCCCCCTGTCGGTTAAAAGAGGGGCAGGGGCCAAATGCCCCCTGCTTGGTTTTCGAGGGGTGAGGTAGGAGCCTTTGGCTCCTACCTCCTCTCTTAAGGAGAAGGGTAGGGGCCATCGACCCCTACGTGGAAAGGGAAAGAATGTTAAAATGGGCAGGGGGCTCCGCCCCCTGCCTGCTAAGAAGAGGAAAGCAAGGGGGGCGGAGCCCCCTTGCTTGTCGAAAAAGAGGAAGGAAAGGGGACGAAGCCCCTTGCCTGTCGAGAAAAGAGGAAGGCAAGGGGGCGGAGCCCCTTTCCTGTCGAGAAAAGGAGGAGGAAGGCACGGCAGGGGCCACCGGCCTTCCGGCGAATCTACAGAAGAAAGGAGGGGGGGGGGGGGGGGGTGTTTACCTAGGCTGCCGAGGGGAAGGAGGTTGCCGGAAAGGGAGCTCGCCGGGGGGAAGGGGGTCGGGGGAGCTTCGTAAGTCCTCCCCTCTCCCTTCTCGTCTTTTAATAGGGAGGCACACAGGGCCCGCCCCCTGTGTCGTCGGAGAAGCCCCCTGCCGTGGGCTGCCAGCCCCTCTGAAAAAGGAGTTTTCGAGGGGCTGGGCACGGGTTGGATCCGGGTCGGGTCTGGACCCGACCCGGGTTCGAGCTTTTTAAAATTTTTTAACTGGTTTTTACATCCAACCCTCCTTAAAATAATTTCGTCCTCGAAATTAAACTGAGCTTAACGATCAAAGTACAAGTCAGGGTATTTCTCCATAATAGCAGAGTCAGGCTCCCAAGTACATTCCTCTATTCCATGGTGCTTCCAACACACCTTTACAAGAGATATCGTCTTAGATCGAAGCACTTGATCTCGACGATCAACGATCTCGACTGGTCTTTCCTCGAAAGACAAATCCTTCTGAATGTCTACATCATCATAATGAATGATGTGTGATGGGTCATGAACGTATTTCCGAAGCATGGATACGTGAAAAACATTATGGATCTGAGCGTACTGAGGAGGTAAAGCCACACGATAAGCTGCTTCACCAATCCGTTCCAGGATCTCGAACGGTCCGACAAATCTAGGGCTTAACTTTCCCTTTTTCCTAAAATGAAAAACGCTCTTTGTGGGAGATACCTTAACAAAAACCATATCTCCTATCGAAAAGGTGAGCTCTCGACGATGACGATCCGCGTAACTTTTCTGCCGACTCTGTGTAGTACGGAGTCGCTCTCGTATCATCTGCACCTCCTGAGTGTAGTGTTGTAGCACTACAGGAGATTCCATCCTTCGGTCGCCAACCTCATCCCAGTAGAGAGGTGAACGACAGGGCTTTCCATACAAGGCCTCGTAAGGGGCCATCCCGATGCTAGCATGATAACTGTTATTGTATGCGAATTCAGCCAGACTGGTATGAGAATCTCATTCTCCCTTCCAGTTCATCATGCACGCACGCAACATGTCCTTCAAAGTCTGAATTGTGCGTTCAGATTATCCGTCAGTCTGAGGGTGAAAAGCGGTACTGAACTTTAAATTCGTACCCAACGCGATTTGAAGTTGTCCCCAAAACCTCGAGGAAAACCTCGGATCACGATCGAAGATGATAGATACCAGAACACCGTGCAACCTCACAATCTCACGAATATAGAGATCCGCCAAACTGTCTAAGGACTGACTAATACGGATACGAAGGAAATGAGCCGATTTGGTGAGTCGGTCAACGATCACCCAAATCGCATCGTTCTTTCTTCGTGTCCTTGGAAAACCGATGATAAAGTCCATAGTGATGTCTTCCCACTTCCATCGTGGGATCTCCATTTGCTGCATCACTCTGCCAGGTCGTTGATGCTCGATCTTAATCTGCTAGCAAGTCAAACAGTTAGAGATATATTCAGCCACGTCTTGCTTTATTCCGCTCCACCAATATCTGCGCTGCAAGTCTTTGAACATCTTCGTGCCTCCCGGGTGAATCGTATATTTGAATTTATGGGCCTCTTCAAGAATTTCGTCTCTCAAAACGAGATCATTTGGGACCCAAAGACGATTTTTGAGCCAAATGCTTCCATCGTCCTTAAGTCAGAAAGGAGTATCAGTCTGCTGTGTACGAGCCTTCAGCTTCTCGTACTGCGCATCAATCTTTTGCCCAGCAAGGATCTTGGCTAATAGCTCAGGTTGAGATATCAGATTAGAAAGACTGATAGAATTTGATAAGACTGTAAACGGTTTCCATGAAACCAAATCCTCAATCAACTTCCAACCTACATATAATAGGTTGACGGAAATGCTAGAAGCCTTACGGCTGAGAGCATCAGCTACCACGTTTGCCTTTCCTGGATGGTAGGAAAGGGTGAAATCGTAATCCTTGAGAAATTCTAGCCACCGTCGTTGCCTCATATTAAGCTCTTTCTGTGAAAACAAGTACTTGAGGCTCTTATGATCTGTAAAAGCCTCGAATTGTTCCCCATACAAGTAGTGTTGCCAAATCTTCAATGCGAACACCACAGCTGCTAATTCCAAATCGTGAGTCGGATAATTCTTCTCATGAATCTTAAGTTGACGCGATGCGTAGGCGATTAGCTTACCATTCTGCATTAGGACGCAGCCCAAGCCTGTCCTGGAAGCGTCAGTATAAATCACGAAGCTGCCTTGTCCTGAAGGCAAGGCCAAGATAGGAGCGGTAGTAAGTCGTTCCTTCAACAACTGAAAACTGTTTTCGCACGAATCGTCCCACACGAACTTAGCCTCTTTCT
This sequence comes from Nuphar pumila, assembly GCF_984573655.1. Taxonomy (NCBI): domain Eukaryota; kingdom Viridiplantae; phylum Streptophyta; class Magnoliopsida; order Nymphaeales; family Nymphaeaceae; genus Nuphar; species Nuphar pumila. The sequence goes on from NC_143250.1 coordinate 41,206,424, forward strand.
TTAGCAGCTTTGTCATAGGTAGAGAGATTTTGGAAAAGTCTTGGATAAATCTTCGATAATATCCAGCTAATCCAAGGAAACTTCTGATGTCACGAACATTCCTCGGTTGTTGCCAATTTAGTACAGCCTCCACCTTGGCAGGATCTACGGATACGCCTTTCTCGGATATAACATGTCCCCAAAACATAACCTCCTTGAGCCAAAACTCGCTTTTAGAGAATTTAGCGAACAAACGCTCCTTCCGCAAGGTTTCCAAAATGATGATCAGGTGTTTGCGATGTTGATCCCAGGTCTCCGAGTACACCAGGATGTCATCGATGAACACGATGGCGAAGGTGTCTAAAAAGGGTTTAAACACACAGTTCATGAGGTCCATGAAGGCTGCAGGAGCGTTGGTGAGTCCGAAAGGCATGACAGTAAACTCGAAATGCCCATACCTGGTTCGAAAAGCCGTCTTGGAGATATCATCTCCCTTAATTCTGAGTTGATGGTGAAAGTGCACTAGGATCGAGGCAATGAGCACTAGAGGGGGAGTGAATAGTGCTTTTAAAACTTTCTGCGGAATATTGAAGGATTTTGCAAATCTCAAAGCAAACACACAAAGAACACAAGATTTTATCCTGGTTCGGTCAAACCCGACCTACATCCAGTCCCCAAGCAAAACCCGCTTGAGATTTTCCACTATCAACCTTGTAAACTACAAGATCACACAGACCATAACCGGTCCCACTTTCAGTAATAATCCCACTGAAAGCAAACAACTCCTTTACACCAAGGAGTCCTTCTTTTTACACAAAAGAAATAACAACTTACAATACAACCTATGAGCCTTCCTTTTGAATGCAAATAAAATGCAATTGGCTTTTGAGGTTGTTGAAACACTCTACTCACGAATTCACTATCTCTCAAAGTGATTTGAGTGAAAAACTGAGGTAAAAATATCACGTGAGTGAGAAAATCAATACTTGACTGAATAAGAGTGAAAAGCAAGATTCAAATCGATTGAATTGTTCTTTTTGAGTGTAAAATGCACTCATATTTATAGTTAAAAGATTCCATACGTTGAGAGTATGAAAGGGTGTCAAAACGGTCCATTTCGAACGATCAAAATATTTGAAAAATGAAAAGACACGCCTTTTTGAAGTTTCAGGAAAACGGCAAAATTAGTCGACTGAAACATCAGTTAGTCGACTAATAGTTAATTATTAGTAGACTGACAGTTATCGTCGGTCGACTGATCTGTTAATCGAGCCGTTTGAAAATCTGAACTTTTGAAACTTAGTCGACTGGAGAAAAGTTAGTCGACTGATAATATCATCAGTAGACTGAAAAACCTTTTAGTCGACTGCTGCTAAAAACTTCTGAAAAACAAACATTCTGTTCGGTCGACTGATAAAAAGTATTAGTCGACTGCTGCTAAATTTTTCAGAATACACATGTTTTGTTCAGTCGGCTGAAAAATCATTAGTCGACTGCTGCTAATTTTTCAGAAAACAGACATTATGTCCAGTCGACTGATAAAACCTTCGGTCGACTAATTTGACAAGAATGACTTTTTAGAAAATATGGCGCGAAAGGATTAGTTGACTGATAAGTCTATTGATCGACTAATAAACATGAAAATTTAAGAAAAGAGTTTTCTAAAAAGATTTTCAAAAGAGTTTCTTTTAGAAAAGTTTTTCTAAAGACTTTTAAGGTGAAATGCAACCTAAATATGCACTCTAAGTAAGGCTCTTACAAGAATCTAAGACTTTTAATGAATTAAACATTTGCACACTAGTCTTCAAGGATTCTTCATTGAATTCTTCAATTTTTTCATAGCCTTAGCTGAAATGCAGTTGATTCCACTTGCTCATCATCAAAACCTTGTACTTGAAGTATCATGTATGGCTTCATTGTCGTAACAATCTCCCCCTTTTTGATGATGACAAACTTAATCAAAGATAAAGCATTTAGATGCATAGATGGAGATTTTACTCCCCCTATCAATATGCTGCAAAACATTAAAAGTTAGCACATTTAAAGCACATATATCACATATTGATTGGTTTGCATTTCCATTCATCATTTTTTCATGCATTTAGAAATACATTCATTCAAAGCTTTCTTTTTCTCTTAATTTTGCATTTCTCATGCAAGATCTCCTGTAATGTAATTGCTATCATCTTTTTCTCAAGATCTCCTTGCAATTTCAAAGTAATGCTATCTTTATCTTTTTCTCCCCCTTTGTCAGAATAAAAAAGAGTAAGGGCAAAAATAGCATAAGCAGAAATAGAGATAAGTTTAAAATATTACAACCCATAGAGTATGTTTTTCAAAGATCAAAGATCAGAAAAGAGAGTTGAGCAAATCCTTAATGGCAGTTACATCCTTCTGAATTGAAGCAAGTTGTTGAGTCACATCTTCACGAAAGGTGTGTTGATGCAGCTCCAACGCTTCCAGTCTTTGCATAACTTCATCATGGTCTTGATTTGTCAAAAATTTCTTTCTTTTTGCATGAGATGAAGGTGTCGCAGAAGGTGAAGGTTCAGAAATAGATGGTTCATTAGGATCAGATGGTTCAGTTTGATCAACATTTAAGGGAGGCAGATATTTAATTTTCATTCTTTTAAAAATTGTTTGATCAAAGAACTCTTGATTTGTTTACCCCTTTGACAAGCATCACATAAGTGATCCTTTTTATATGGTATTCTAGGTAGGCCTCTTACAAGATCATTTTTGGATAATTTTGAAATAATTTTAAAATTAACATGTCCAAGTCTCTTGTGCCATAACCATTGAATTTCATTTGAAATAATAAGACATTTTTCATTAAAAGAGGGTAATTCATCTAGATATAGTTCATAAACATTATTTCTTCTTTTACCTTTAAAAATGATCTTTTTAGATTGAAAATTAGAAATTAAGCATAAATCATTTTCAAAAGAAACATGAAAACCTTTATCACATAATTGACTAATAGATATTAAAGTATGCTTTAAACCATCCACTAAAAGAACATTTTCTATCAAGGGAAATTTTGGATTACCAATATTACCAATACCTATCACTTTTCCCTTGTTATTGTCACCAAAGGTGACGGTTCCTCCATCCTTATTTTGGAGGGTGGAAAATAACTCCGGCCTTCCAGTCATATGTTTGGAACAATCGTTGTCCAATATCCATTTGCTCCTTATGTTGTGTACCTACAACAAAATCAGACAACAGAGCATTTGACCCCTTTCTATTTTCGGGTCCATGAGAGTTAGTCTTAGGAACCCATATCCATTTGGATTTTGGTTTCTATTGATAATAATTATTCTTTCTATAAAAGGATTTAGAATAAACATTTCTAGAATAATCATTTCTAGATGCATTTCTATTAGAACTAGAAAATTTAGTTTTATAAACAAAAGGTTGAGAATAATGTCTTTGATTTTTTACCACATAGTTTGGTCTATTTTGAGTATCAAAGAAGCTATATCCCAATCCGGTTTTATTAACCGAGCATCTTTGAGAACCAAGAAGTTTTTCTAGATTCTCTTGACCATTTGTAAATTTGGTCACTATAGAAAGAAGATCATTTGACTTTTCTTTAAGACTAGATATTTCCTTTTGTAAGAGATTGGTTCTAACTCCAATTTATTTTATCTCAATTGCCTGGCAAGAATTTTTCTTCTTGAGATCTTCTATTTCTTGAAGTAACACTTTATTTTGAGAGTCAAGAGTTAAATTTTCAGTTTTTAACTCTTTATTTTTAGAACTAAGACTCTTAAATTTAGCATATAAATCATTAAATGCTTCAAATAACTCATCATAGTCAAATTGACTTACCGAATCTTCTTGTGCTACAAAACACATGTTGGCGACTTCTTCATTTGATTCTTCATCGGAAGAGGAGTCACTATCATCCCAACATGCTTGAAATGCCTTTTTCTTCTTGAATTGGTCCTTGGGCTTGAATTTGAGAAGAGGACAATCTTTCTTGATATGTCCTGCCTTTTTGCAGTTAAAGCACTTTACTTCATTGGGAATGGAAGAATCCGCTTTCTTTGCCTTTCTTTGAAATCTTCTCTTTTTGATGAATCTTCTGAATTGCCTTGTGATGAGGGCAATATCTTCATCTTCATCTTTTTCAGAATCTTCTGAGTCAGAAGTAGCCTTAAAAGCAAGAGATTTCTTTTTAGGCTCTTCTTCTTGTCTGTCTTGAAGTTGGACCTCATATGCCATTAGGTTATCAACTAAGTCTTCAAGAGTGAGAGTATTGAGATCATTTGCTTCTTCAATAGCAGTGGTTTTTCTCTCCCATTCAGGAGTTAAACACCTTAGAATCTTTCTGACTAAATCCACTTGTGAATATTCTTTTCCAAGGGATTTCAAAGTGTTAGTTATATCGGTCATTCTAGTTACCATGTCCGATATAGATTCATTTTGCTTCATTTTGAACAATTCAAATTTATGAACTAAAGAAGCAATTTTAGATTCCTTTACCTTTGACGTACCTTCGTGTGTTACGAGAAGAGTATGCCAGATTTCATTTGCTGTAGAGCATTGAGAGATGCGATTGAATTCTTCCTTGTCAACAACACAATACAGCGCATTCATGGCTTTGGCATTCAGTGAAGCAGTCTTCTTTTCATCATCGGTCCATCGGCTGAAATCAGTTGATGGAGTTTGGTACTTTTCTGAAACAACTCTCCAGATATTGAGATCCATGGATTGCAGGAATATTATCATTCTTACTTTCCAGTATCCATAGTTTGTTCCATCGAAGAGAGGAGGACGAACAGAGGAGCTTCCTTCTTTGTGCTGAGATGTTGTAGTTGCCATGCTAGATGATGGTCAAATCAAAGTAATAGCAAACCTATGCTCTGATACCAAATGAAAGTACACTAGGATCGAGGCAACGAGCACTAGAGGGGGGTGAATAGTACTTTTAAAACTTTTTGCAGAATATTGAAGGATTTTGCAAATCTCAAAGCAAACACACAAAGAACACAAGATTTTATCCTGGTTCGGTCAAACCCGACCTACATCCAGTCCCCAAGCAAAACCCGCTTGAGATTTTCCACTATCAACCTTGTAAACTACAAGATCACACAGACCATAACCGGTCCCACTTTCAGTAACATTCCCACTGAAAGCAAACAACTCCTTTACACCAAGGAGTCCTTCTTTTTACACAAAAGAAATAACAACTTACAATACAACCTATGAGCCTTCCTTTTGAATGCAAATGAAATGCAATTGGCTTTTGAGGTTGTTGAAACACTCTACTCACGAATTCACTATCTCTCAAAGTGATTTGAGTGAAAAACTGAGGTGAAAATATCACGTGAGTGAGAAAATCAATACTTGACTGAATAAGAGTGAAAAGCAAGATTCAAATCGATTGAATTGTTCTTTTTGAGTGTAAAATGCACTCATATTTATAGTTAAAAGATTCCATACGTTGAGAGTATGAAAGGGTGTCAAAACGGTCCATTTCGAACGATCAAAACGTTTGAAAAATGAAAAGACACACCTTTTTGAAGTTTCAGGAAAACGGCAAAATTAGTCGACTGAAACATCAGTTAGTCGACTAATAGTTAGTTATTAGTAGACTGACAATTATCGTCGGTCGACTGATCTGTTAATCGAGCCGTTTGAAAATCTGAACTTTTGAAACTTAGTCGACTGGAGAAAAGTTAGTCGACTGATAATATCATCAGTAGACTGAAAAACCTTTTAGTCTACTGTTGCTAAAAACTTCTGAAAAACAAACATTCTGTTCGGTCGACTGATAAAAAGCATTAGTCGACTGCTGCTAAATTTTTCAGAATACACATGTTCTGTTCAGTCGACTGAAAAATCATTAGTCGACTGCTGCTAATTTTCCAGAAAACAGACATTCTGTCCAGTCGACTGATAAAACCTTCGGTCGACTAATTTGACAAGAATGACTTTTTAGAAAATATGACGCGAAATGATTAGTCGACTGATAAGTCTATTGGTCGACTAATAAACATGAAAATTTAAGAAAAGAGTTTTCTAAAAAGATTTTCAAAAGAGTTTCTTTTAGAAAAGTTTTTCAAAAGACTTTTAAGGTGAAATGCAACCTAAATATGCACTCTAAGTAAGGCTCTTACAAGAATCTAAGACTTTTAATGAATTAAACATTTGCACACTAGTCTTCAAGGATTCTTCACTGAATTCTTCAATTTCTTCATAGCCTTAGCTGAAATGCAGTTGATTCCACTTGCTCATCATCAAAACCTTGTACTTGAAGTATCATGTATGGATTCATTGTCGTAACAGATGGTATCGTGACCTAAGGTCAATCTTTGAGAAAATCTTGGCATTTCGTAGTTGATCGAACAAATCTTCGATACGCGGTAACAGATACTTATTCTTTATCGTGGCCTGGTTGAGCATTCGATAGTCGATGCACAACCACAATGATCCATCTTTCTTTTTAACGAATAAAACAGGAGCTCCCCAAGGCGAGACACTGGGGCGAATGAATCCTAAATCCATCAACTCCTGTAGCTGCTTCTTGAGTTCCTCGAGCTCGGCTGGCGCCATACGGTATGGAGCTTTAGAAATTGGCGCAGTACCCGGTAGCAACTCGATGTTGAATTCAACCTCTCGTGGTGGGGGAAGTCCTGGCAGCTCCTCTGGGAAGACATCTGAAAAATCCCGAACCACCTCCAGATCTCTAATCGAAACTAGCGTCGGCTCGGACTGGACGACACTGACTAAAAAGGCAGTGCATCCCCTTCTCAGGTAATGTTGTGCCTTTAGCGAAGAAATCATCTTGCTTGCACGGACCGCCTTCACGAACTTGAATTCCACCTTAGGCATCCCTGGTGGAGATAACACAATCTTGCTTTCATGACAAAAGATTTTGGCATGGTACTTGTGCAGCCAATCCATGCCTAAGATGACGTCAAATTCAGTCATATCTAGAAGGATAGTGCAGGCTGGATAATGTCGATCTGCCAAGACTACGTCCAAAGCTGGCACGTAGGTCACACAAATAGTGCTCTTCCCAATCGAGTTATAGACGTTGAGAGCATTATCTAACGAACTTACAGGTACGTGCAAGAGTTCAACAAATTTTATAGAAATAAAAGAATGAGTGGCACCGCAATCAAAGAGTACGAAAGCTGCTTGGTTAGCAATCAAGATGGTACCTTGCACAAGCTCGCCTTTGATCAACTGTTCGACCGTGGCAGTGTAAATGCGTCTCGGTGCTTTCTTCTGGCCGCTGGACTGTGGTTGTTGCACCTGGTAAGAATGTTGTTGTTGTTGCGGTTGCGACGGTGGTCGGGGGAGCAAAGGTGCTCCACTATTCCATCTGAGGTCGTCAGTCGCCTTCTTGCGGCAGTCGCGTGCAAAGTGACCCATCTTGCCACAGTACAGGCATCCGCTTGTAAGAAGAGGGCATGCTTGCCCGGGGTGAGGTCGTCTGCATTTGGGGCAGACATCGCCCGCCTGCTGCCGGACAAGAGGGTTGCCCTGAGGTCGCTGACGTTTTGAAGGAGGATATGGCTTTCTTCCACCTTCCTTGTTTACGAAAAAGGGTGGTCGCTTGGTTTGACCGCCAGAGGGATATTTCTTTTGATCGTTACCCACAACGGGTAGCTTCTTGCTTTGGGTGCTCTTGGAGCGTTCCCAATCCTCGGCCAGGAGAGTGGCCGCAGCAACAGCTGCAGAGAGAGTCGATGGCATGCTGTTTAGGACCCTTGGTCAGAGTCCTTCCTTTAATCCGTGGATGAATTTCCCTGCCCGCTCCCGATCATCTGCGAATAAGTTGGGGCAATGACGCTCCAACTCCTGGAACCTGGAGATGTAGTCCACCAGACTTGACGTGCCTTGGCAAAGTTCCAAGAACTCCGCCTTTTTCCTCTCCCTAGCATGAGGAGGAAAATAGTTCTCTAAGAAAGCCTTTTTGAAGGACTCCCAAGGAATAAGCAAATCTGTTGAGAACTAGATGTTCCGAGTCGTGTCCCACCAATGGCGGGCGACACCCAAAAGTCTGAAAGTACCAAAAATAGTCTTCTTGTCTTCTGGGACTGTCAAAACTTGGAAAACTCGCTCTACTTCCAAAATCCTGTTTTCAGCTGCATCGGGGTCGGGCTTGCTTGTGAAGGTTGGAGGATCGAGCTTTAAGAACTTTTCATATGATACTGCCGCAGGGTGGCTTGGTTCTGGGGTAGGTACTTGGTTGTGTGCTTGATTTCGCATGGCACTAGCCAATGCGCTTAAGGAATCCATGATGAATCCCCGTTGATCTGACCATTAGTCAGACGAACCCTTGTTCGACCCTCGAACCATCCTTAAAATACCCAGATGATACATAAGTCAATACTTGAAGGAGAAGAATAATATCAAAAAGTTTATCGTATTTCCGAGTAATAGAGATTACAAAAGCACAGCAGTGCTGGTATAAGAGGGCACTTACAAAAAGTCAAAAGCAAAAAGTTGTCCACGGGTACAAAAACCAACGAGTTTTATATCCTTTAAGGATGATGAGAGTACTTCCTCAAGTACTCTCTTGCAATACTGATCATGCATAATTTTACACATAGATTCATATATTTTTCATGCATGATCATGTCAATAATTGCTTAAAAAAATGCTTGTTTGCGAAGGTTTTCAAAGTTTTTATCAAATTTTAAATTAAGCAATGTGAACCCTTTCTGAGCCTTTTTTGAGAAATTAATTAAGTTTTTGGGAAATACTTTTAAAAAAATTGAGTTGTTTGAAATATTTGAAAAATATACAAGCTCTTTTTGAAAAAATTTTCCAAAACCTAATTAAACTATTATAAAAAGGGAAGTTGAGAAGGAAGAGCTGTCTCTCTCTCTTGGGAATTCACGCCTCCCACTTTGAAGCTCTCTCTCTCTCTCTCTCTTCCCAACTGGTTTCTTATTCTCCTCCCTTCTTCTTCTTCTTCTTCTTTATTCTACTTCGTTTCCTCTCTTTCTTTTCTTCCTCTACCCTTCTTTCCCCCCGGCAGTTTCGTCTTTCTTCATCAAAGGGTGCAGCATGACGATCTCATTGGGAGAGACCATTCTCTTCCTCAACCGTCCATCGGAAACAAGCTGCAACAGGTTGTTTCTTTCTTCTTCCTTTTCACGTAGTTATAGCATTGCATTCCATAACTGTATTTCATTTCATACATCTCTTCATCGTGCATATAGATCTAGCATCATCTGAAAACAAAACGAAAATAAAAATCAGAAAATAAAAAAAGAACAAAAATATATGTTGTTTTGGTTTTGTTACAGCGTGTTTGACGCCGCCAATAGCATCAGCGTTTTCCTCTAGTGAGGTTTAGCTTTTATATGTGTTAACTGTTCTGGTCAGCAGTCTCGTTTTTACCTAGGTTAGTGTGTGCTGTTTAATTAGGTTAGTTTTGTTTGTGTCAACAAGTGTCATTTGGTTACTAGTAGTTTGCATTTAACGCCTGTTATCCATTGCCTTCAACGTTTTTTACTTTCTCTATTGCATTGTTGTCACAACATCACGTTTTGTTACAGCATTACATTGTGTATGTTATTTTCTGATCAGCATTGTTGACACAACATGTTCACGTGTCTCTATTTGTTGTTTGATTGAATCCTTTTATAGTATATAGTATATTAGATAAGTTACTTCAATAGAATATGAACTCTTATTAAAAACTATGTATGCTTTACTATGACTTGAATATCCTAAGAATATGCCTTCAATAGATTTTGCATCAAATTTATCCAGGCTATCTTTTGTGTTAAGGATAAAGCATTTACATCCAAAGACTTTAAAATAGTCTATTCTTGGAGTTCTGTCATAGAATAATTCATAGGGAGTTTTATTTAACAAGGGTCTAATAAGAACTCTATTTGTTATATAGCATGCCGTATTAACAGCTTCTGCCCAAAAAGATTTGGTAAGATTATTATGTTGGAGCATAGTTCTAGCAGATTCCTGTAGGGTTCTATTCTTTCTTTCCACTACACCATTTTGAGGTGCAACTCTAGGAAAGGCAAAGTTATGAGAAATGCCATGCAAGTTACAAAAATTTACAAAAAGTTCATTATCAAATTCTCCTCCATGGTCACTACGGATTTTCACAATGGAACAAGATTTTTCATTTTGTAATTTTTTGCATAAAATTTCAAATTGATAAAACGTGTCACTTTTGTTTTTCAAAAATATTACCCAAGTAAATCTTGAGTAGTCATCTACAATGACAAAAGCATATTTATTGTGATTAAGACTAGCTACTCTAGGACCAAAAAGATCCAGGTGGAGAAGCTCTAAAGGTCTTTTACTTGAAATGATATTTTTTGATTTGAAAGATGATTTAGACAGTTTTCCTAATTGACATGCATCACAAAAATAATCCTTTTTAAAAGATATTTTGGGTAACCCACGTACTAACTTGTTTTTAGCTAATTTGGACATGTATTTGGAGTTGACATGACCCATTCTCATGTGCCATAAATGTTGAGTGTCATTATTAGCTATAAGGCAATGTTTAGTAATGTTTTCTAGGTATAATTCATATATATTATTTCTTCTTATACCTTTTAAGATGATGTTTTCGTTGGTGTCTGCTATAAGGCATGCATCATGATTAATGCTAACATTATAACCTGTGTCACACATTTGACTGATACTTAGGAGGTTATGTTTTAAGCCTTTAACAAGGAGAACGTCTTTGATAAGAGGTTTATCAATATTACCAATATTACCAATACCAATTATCAAACCTTTGTTGTTATCTCCAAAGGTGACAGTTCCTCCTTCTTTATGATGAAGAACAACAAAAAGGTCTGGATGTCGTGTCATGTGCTTTGAACATCCACTGTATAGTATCCATCTGTTCTTCTTCTTTGGAGCCTGCAAAACATTAAGTAAAACTTCTTTTTGGTACCCAGTCGGGTCCCTTTTTGTTAGACTTTGGAACCCAAATCCATTTTGATTTGGGTTTGTCTACAACTTTAGAGGAGTTCAAGGAATTAAAATTATAATACTCCTTTTTAGGTTCAGAAGAACTTTTCACAAAAGTGGTCTTTTGATTCATATAAGAAGGCTTATTGAAATGAGAGTAGCCAATACCATTCTTGTAGAAAGAGACTTTTTGAGAGGATAGGAGTTTATCCAAGTTCTCTTTTCCTTTAGTAAACTTGAAAACCGTTTTCATAAGGTTCTCAGTTTTACTTTTTAATTATGAAATTTCTACTTGCAGATTTTTAGTCTTGGAGCTAGTAGAAGAGATTTCAGAAGTAATAAGAAAATTTTTCTTTTGTAACTCAGAATTTTCAATACTGAGTTTTTCATTTTTCAGTATAAGCTCTAGATTCTCAGATTTCAAATGTCTATTTTTGAGAATCGTTTTCCTTGATTCTTCAAAAAGTTCTTGAAAAGCATTTTGAAGTTCTTCAAAGGAGAAATCAATGGATTCACTTACAGAGCTTTCTGCCATGAAGCACATGTTGGCGGTTTCTGCTTCATCATCACTTGACTCTTCACTTGTGGATGGTTCTGAATCATCCCATTGAGCATGCAGAGCCTTTTTCTTGAAGAACCTCTTCTTTGGTTCCTCAGTCTTGGATTTTCTTTTGAGAAGAGGACAGTCACGTCTCAAGTGACCTGGCTTATTACACTGGTAGCACATGGAATCTTCCTTGGGGTCTTTTCTTTCTTTGTGCTTATTTGGAAGCCGGTTCCTTCTCATAAAGCGCTGGAATTTTCTGGTGAGTAGCACAATTTCAGTTTCTTTTTCTGAGTCCTCATTCTCAGAAAGGGCTGGGAAGGCTAGAGTTTTCTTTAAAGGTTGTTCCTCTTCCCTTCTTTCCTTCATGTGGACTTCATAGGCCATAAGATTCCTATTAAGTCATCCAGGGTAAGCTTGGACAAATCTTGAGCTTCTTCAATAGCAGTAGTCTTTTTCTCCCAATCAGTTGTGAGAGATCTCAAGATTTTCTTCACCTTATCTGTCTGGGAATGGGTTACACCCAGAGATTTCAGATCGTTGGTGATGTTGGTGAATCTGGTGAACATCTCTGTGATGGGTTTATCTTTGTTCATTTTGAACAACTCATATTTTTTGACGAGAGATGAGATTTTGGCTTCTTTCACTTTGTTGGTTCCTTCATGAATAACCTCCAAAGAATGCCAAATATCATATGCAGATTCACATATAGATATTCTATTGAATTCATTATGATCAATGGCACAATATAAGGCATTCATAGCCTTTGCATTTAGATTTGCCATTTTCTTTTCTTCATCAGACCATAAGCTATAGTCTGCGGATGAAGATGTGTATGGATGCTCAATAATTTTCCATACAGCAAAATCTATGGATTTGAGAAATATAGCCATTCTGCACTTCCAGTATCCATAGTTGGAGCCGTTGAAGAAAGGAGGACGAGATGCGTGTTGACCTTCAATATCACGAGCATAAGAGGTAGATGCCATTTGTGCTGGAAGACTTGTTATGTCGAAACCAGCAAACCTGCTCTGATACCAAATGAAATTCCACTAGAGGGGGGGTAAATAGTGAAATACTAAATAGATCGATAAATTAAAAATATAATGCAATAAGGGCACAACACATAAACACAGAATTTATACTGGTTCAGTGAAAACCCTGACCTACATCCAGTCCCCAAGCAAACCACTTGAGCTTTCCACTATAACATCCGAGTTATCGGATAAATAGTACAACACCTTCTTCCTCAGAGGTCTTCTTCTCTCAACAGAGAAGGGGCACACCCTCTTCCACAGAGGTCTTCTTCTCTCAACAGAGAAGGGGAACACCCTCTTTCACAGAGGTCTTCTTCTCTCAACAGAGAAGGGCAACACCCTCTTTCTCAGAGGTCTACTTCTTTCAACAAAGAAGGAATACAGTGAATAACAGAAAGTTACAATACTTCCTATAGAACCTTCAGAATGATATGAATGCATGAATGAAGGATTCTCAGAATGTTCTGTTCTTTTCACTCAGAGGATACTCTTTGTCAAAGAGCTATTCTTGACTTTTTCTCTTTCTTTTCTCTTTTTCTAGACTCTCTTTCAAATATCGAATAGGAATTTTTCTCATTGTAAGCTCACATGTTCATGTCAAATAAGTTATTTGATTTGTGTTTATATAACCTTTAGAAAAATAGTCATTGCCTTTTTGAAATGATAGTCTTTTTGGGATGTGAGATGTCAAGTCATTTCAAAAAACATCTTTATGGATTTACGAAAAAGTCTTCTTTCCATAAAAGTAATATTTGGGGTACACTAGTCGTTGTAACCTTTTAGGTATGATATATTTTACGTAAAAAGTCTATTTCTTACAATAGTACATTGAACGTTGGATTTGTAGGCCATCATGTAGTTTTGTCTTTATACTAATTAATGATTTGTAGTACTAAAGTATTTTATTTAGAATTTGTCACTTCTTTACTTAAATGAGTGTAAATACAATAAATGCTTTGAGATCTTTATTTGTACATAGTCATATCAAGAGTTTTCTTTATGATGTGTTTTTAATGTCTACAGAGAGAATGAAGACTCTAAGCAAGTCGACATTCTTGAGTAGGATTAAACTAGTTATTTAAAAAGATCTTTAGAGGAGGTATTTAATGTTTTGCAAAGAGAATGACGACTTCAAGTAAGTCGACATCTTTGAGTTGTAAAAAGGTAACTAAAGTCTTTTCAAAACATATTTGTAAACACCCCAAATTTTCACCCTCATCCAGTGTTTGTCCATTTCATGTGTCATTGCATATCATTGCATGTATTCTGCATATCATTCCATCGCATTGCATAGCATTGTATGTCATTGCATTTCATTTTCGAGATCCAGCACTCCTATTTCAAAACATTCAATCCAGATTTGAATTTTAAAGCTTTTATTTCAAAATCAATTTCAAAACTTGGGTTTTTATTCAATACTCTGTCATTTTCCAACCCCAGGACTTTATATTTCGAAATATTTTCTCAAGAAAACAATCTGAATTCATTTCAAACTCAAATTTTAATCGATTTCAATTCACAGATGAGACTCATTGAGGTGGTGTCGCTTCTGAATTCCTCTATTCATCAAATTTCTCAAAGTTTTGAAAGTTTTAGTCCGATCAGGACTCTGTCCCAGAGTCCTAATCCAGTCAGGAGTCTGTTTTGAAATATGTTTTACTTCCATTTTCAGTCTTTTTCGATTATTGTCAAAATTTAGGTCATTTTACAGAGTCTAGTTAGTTCAAAACTCTATTTTAGAGTTCGGTCGAGTTAGGAGTCTAACCCTGACTGTGTTTTCTGACTTATTTCATCATTTCTTGGTAACATCTTTCAAAAATTTTTACATTTGAATTCTAAAATTTAAAATCTCAGAGTCCTAAGAGTTCAGGACTCTAACTCGGAGTTCCAGTTCGCTTGAGACCCTATTTTCAAAGATCTTGAATTTCAAATGTCGATTTTAACCCTTTTTCAAAGCCATTTTCAGTGTTTATTTCAATTTTTTTTAAAATTCGATGTGGGCCCACTCAGTTGGCACCATATCCAGAGGAGTTCTAACCTAGTTAGGACCCTATGCCATTTCAAAAATTATAACTTTGAAGTTTGTCTTTGAAAATCCTTTTGAAAACTCCTTCAATTTCAAGTTTTAAAATCGCTTTTTGAAAAACTCAAGTAGGGCCCACTCGGAGTGGTGCCATATTCGAGTCAGTCAGGGCTAGAATAGGGTTAGTTGATGTCTTGGTTAGTGTTAGAGGTTTAGAAGAGTCAAAACCATTTTGAAAAACTCATTTTTGAAAGTTAGTTTTTAAAACTAGTGTTTTTAAAGGTTTTTAAAGGTGTTTTAAAAAGCCAAATGTAGAAAATGCCAAGTGGCATTACATTTGGGGATTTTTTAGGAAAGTCTAGGGGTTAATTAGGCACTAGTTTAGATAATTTAGGCTAGGGGTAGTTAGGTCTTTCCACCGAAAAATCGCCCCCCTTGTTAGAGTCCAAAAAATTCAAAATTCCCAATTTTTAAACCTAAAAAAAATCTATAAATAGTCTCCATAGGGGGGTCGATTTTTCCAACTTTCTCTCCTTGGGATTCTTGGAGCTTCTCTCTCCTCTCCAGCCCTTCCTCCATTGCAGCCACCTCAAGGTAATTATTTTGTTTAATTTTTAGCTTTTATTTCATGTTTTTAATAGTTTTAAATCAATTTTAGCCATTAATACCTCCTATTTCATGGATTCAACCATGGTTTCACCTCAAGAATCATCAAGAATCAGTAAGAACGATCCAAGAAGGTGATCTAACCCTGTTTTGGGTGATTTACAGGGATTTTAATCCATTAGAATTAATTTTAATATGATTCTTTACATTATTAACCAATAAAATATATGATTTACCCTTTTAATGGGTTAAATCTATGTTTTTAAGGTGATATCAAATTCCAGCCATTGATTCCCTATTTTTATTTTATTTTCATGGTTTATTCATGTTTTTTTTACGTTCTATAGCATAGAAATAATTTTTATTTACTGTTTTATGGTTTATTTTATTGATTTACATTAGTTAATGCATGGTTTTCCAAGTTTCTTAAATTTCTGTGTGTTTTAGGTTTAGAACAATAAAGATAATGTTATTTCGGATTGAAGTACTCATTGTTTATTTCGGATTTTTTTATATGTGATTCATACATGAGTTATTGAGTTACTGTAGAAAAATCAGAGGTTTTGAATCTCGGGAACCATGTCAAAAAAATCAGACATCAAATCGGGTTTTTAAAGCTTTAAAATCGTGGTTAAAATCAAGAAGGTAACTTGCTGTTATGATATTTCTCTCATCTTATATCCGATTTTAGATCTGTAAAATGCTATGGATTCACATTGAGTAGATCTGTCTGATGTGAAATTTTAGGATTTTTTGATCACTGTTTAGTATTTTTCCTCTTTTAGAGAATCTGTTTTTAAATTTAAAACTCATTAGGGTTTACCAAAACCCTAATCAGACTTGTGTTAGTCATAAATCCCAAACCACAGATCCGATTCATGATCTGTAAAAAAAGAGTATTTCTATTTTTATGTCTAATGTTTACTATTAAAATTTCAGAGATTTTTGTTTAGATTTGCTATTTATGTTTGTATTTTCAATCTGAAACAGCTGTTTTAATCCCTGTTAAAAGTGATATATTTTAGCTCAGATTGCCGGAAGGGTTTCTCTTTAACCCGAGATGCTTTTTCCGATCTGTAAATTGGGAAATCTCTGTTTTTCTTCTTAGTTAGTCTCTGTAAAATTTCATAAATTTTCATGGAGATTTGACCCCTAGTTTGGGTCTTGGACTGAGACTGATTGGTGAACTAGGTAAAAAATAGCATATTTTTAGGGTTTAATGCAATTTTCGGATTAATTTAATGTCAAAAAATTATTTTTATAATTCCAATTCGACATTAGGGTTATAACAAGTGCAGGTACCGAATTTGATGAATTTTGGAATCCATTTGATGTCTGAATTAATAAAATTGCAAAACAGGGTACCCGAAGAATTCCAAAAACACTGTTGAAATCATATTTTCTGTGATATTATTGGATTTTCGTGCATAAGCATATAGTTTTAGGGTTTTATTATGTTCATAAGCATCTTAGGATACTTTAGGTTTAATTTGATGCTCATTTGATTTCATTTAGTGCATAAAACCTAAGTTTTTACCAAAATCTATTTCAGAAAACCCTGATTTCAAGGCCATAGTCTTGCTATCGGGGGCAATTTGGTCATTTTGACCCCAATTTCGAAATTTCATATCTTCTCTTCCTTATTTATTCCATTTTATTTCATACTTTATCATTTTGATTTAAGGGAATCATGGCAAAAAGGCTTATATCTAGCAAAATCCAATAATTTCCTGATATTGTTGGATAAATCTAGAAAAGCCAACATATATTCACTAACAAGTTTTCTAGTTTTGCAGGTACATTGAAGACTTTAATTTCATGTATTTAAATTTCAATAGTGATGTAATTTGTAATCAAACTTTGGAATAAGAATTTACATTTCCTGCTTAGCTTAGGTTGCATTGCATATAGTTTATTTTTTTATAATGTCAATGTGTGATGATTCATGTTTATTCAAACTCACCATGGTCTACACGAATGACACATACACTAGCTTTTATGAAGTTTATAAACTTGGTGAAATTCGTATTTATGGCCATAGTCAGAATATGAAGGATATCCAGATTTATGATCTTCACATTAGCCACATTCAGCCTACACTCTTAGGCTAACTTCAAAATGCACTGCATTTCTCAAAAATACAAAAAAAAAGTATTTCTCAAATCCTCAAATTCATATTCATTCATTTCATGCATTTGCCCACTCCAATTCAAAATCCAAGTCAAGGAAATTGAATTCCTCAAAATCTCCTAAGTCTTATAGCAAAATCGATTTTCCCAAAAGCATTGAATTTCAAAGAATATTTCAAGTATTTCCCAAGTTCCAAATTCAAATTTTTCTAAGTTAGAATTTCAATTTCAAAGTTTGAATTCAGAGAAACCAAGTCTCTCAGAATCGATTTTCACCAAATGTCAAGGATTCCTCAAAATCGATTTTTACTTCTCTCAGAAGTACATTTCAAATCCCATTTCACGATTTTTCATGTGATATCATTTCCAAGATTTACATTTTCTAAATATTTCAATCATTCAAAGCAAACATCATGCTTTCAAATGTGCATTTTCTGAAAATTCATAGCACATGCCTGATTCTTTGTGCATTTAGAAATTAGAATATGATTTAGACAAGTTGAATAGAGCAGAGCAGTAGATTGATCTTTGGTTCGATTACCCCTGGTAAAGGCGCCAGGAACGGTTGATCCTCGTACCGACAGGCGAGTCCCATTCTTCGGAATTATCCCGCATTTTAAAACGGAGGCGAGTTATTTTCAAAATCTTTTTCAAAGGTCAGTTTGATTTGCAAAAGTTAAAAATTTTGCGATGATAACAATATTATATTTGTTTTTCTTTGTCTAGCCGATTTCCATGTTTTGTCTTTTTCCTACCTATTTAAAATCATTACTTTTCAAGTTGTCTTGTATATGATAGAAGGTACAATTATTACATTTTGAAATCATGTCAAAATACCTTTTTCATAAAGGGTTGTAAGAAGGTACAATTATTTGTTTTAAAAAAGGAGCTTTTTGAAACTATCGTATACTTTTATGAAATATAGCTTTTATGAATGAGTATGTAATATGCAATATGCATGCTTCTGAAGGTTCTGTTACATATGACTCTAAAGAAGAAAAAAGGTCTTCATCTTGAGGTAGCCGATCTCTTTAGATGATCTTTAGGAATGCATGGCTCATCAAGCTTTTTCTTCAAGGAGTATGATTGCACCACGGTTGTACTTGAACAGGAGGTCTCCATCCTTTTTGGGTGAGATATCCTTGCATCAAATACTCATTAGATATATGGCAAAACATATCCAGTCATAATATAACATTTTTCAAGAAGACATATTATCATATCACATTAAATCAAATAAGACAGTGTATCATATTATGTGTCATCAAAATAGAGTTTCTCAACAGTTTTCTTATTCTTGATTATTTAATTAGTTAATTCATAATTAGTTAGAATAGATCAAAGTTTGTTAAAGTATTCATTAGCCACTTTAGTTCTTGCATTCACGATTTTTTTATATATATCACTAGTTAAGTTCGATTCTTTTGTATGGTTAGCATATTTTGGCCCTTTGTGTTAGTTAATGTTGCATGTTAATTCTTGTTTCATAATTAAGTACTGATTTGCGTAGTGTGTTATTAGTTTACTGTAGTTCATGTTACTTAATTCCTGAGTTTTTTTTTCATCATATTTCCAGTTGATTTTCTTGTAGATTTCTCGTTTCTGCTGCGTGTTTTGTATTTTTGGTTGCAGGAAAGCGTTTGGATGTGCGAGAGAAGTGCTCTCAAGCCTCTGAAGACCCTCAGTCCCTCAGGAAGGGTCCCTCAGAAAAGCTTAAGTTCAAAGAAAACATACATTACCTTAAGAAGAGATAGAAAGCCTCAAGCACTGAAGACTTACTTTTCTTTCTAGATTAGAATTTTATTTCATTTAATTCAATTCATTTGGGGTTGTAATAAGGCACTTTAATTATTTGTTTAAGCCCTCTGCGTAGGATAGTACTCTTGAGATATTCATTTATTTATTTAATTCTTTTTTCTTTATTTTGGCAATAAAGAGTAGTGTAGTTGTGTGTTTGAATAAGAGTATTTCCCGTTCCCTGAGTTCGACCCAGACTCCACCACTCGTGCAAGCCGGTTTTTATATTTTTGGTGTCTGGCTTTCACTGGATTTTCATTAAAACTGTTGTTTTAAAAAGTAGTTTTCAAAATTCACACCAAATTTTGGCGCCGTTGTCGGGGAACGACGAAATACTAGTATTCGCTTTATTGCCTTGTGTTTGTTCTCGTATTTATAGGTTATTAGTTTAATTCAGTTCTTTAATTAGGATTGTTTAGTTTGCTTTTCGCATTTAGGCTTAGAACCACGTGTGTGCATACCGTAGAGACAAGCTTACTTTTCTGCACAGCTCACCCATTAGGATCCCCTTAGAAGTGATTGTGTACGATTGGTACCGTGCACATAGATTTCATTTTCGTAAATTCTCTACTGAGTGCAACTGCGTGGTGCTTGTTTTTTTCTTGTTTTCAGTAATTGTTTTTGTTACTTGCTTTGTGGTTTGTGTGGTTTGGCCGCTAGCGCGTTAGTTAGGTAGAAAAACCCAATTTAGGACGGTTGTTGCACCGGTCTACCCTTTGGTGCATGCACGGGCGACGTTCGCTTGAACCTGAGCTTGCCGAATTTGTTGAGGATCCCGGATCTTTCTTTAGGAGAGCCCATCAATCCAGCCCCATGGCTGAAGATCAGCAGTTGATCCGTCCTCTTAGGGAGTACTTCATGCCCAACACATACACTCCTGCCTCCTGCATCACAAAACCTGATGTGGGAGCGAACCATTTTAAAATCAAGGCCAGTGTCATCCAGATGTTACCCTCCTTTTATGGCCTTAGCAACGAAGACCCATACTGTCATCTCGACGAATTTCTCGAGATCTGCTCTACGGTGCGGATCAACAATTTTGGAGATGACGTGTTAAGGTTGACATTATTCTCCTTCTCCCTTAAGGATAAAGCTAAGCATTGACTGAAGGCCCTCGATACAGTTCAAATTACCACTTGGGAACATATGCAAAGGGAGTTTTTAAAGAAATACTTCCCAATTGGTAAGACGAACCAGTATCGAAAAGCCATCACTAGCTTTTCACAGATCGAGGGAGAAATGTTTCATGAAACGTGGGAGAGGATGAAAGATCTTCTCCGCAAGTGTCCCCACCACCAGGTGCCCCGCTGGCAACTGGTGCAATATTTTTATGCTGGTCTCACTGAGAAGAACCGTCCAATGGTTGACGCTGCCTGTGGGGGCACTTTTATGCTCAAAAGTGAAGATGAAGCATAGGCCCTTTTTGAGACCTTGAGCGAGAACTCCATGCACCATGCTTCTGCTTCACTATCTGAAAGGGCCACACCTGTGCAAGATGGCGTGAAGAAGGCTGGTATATTCGAGATAGGGATGCACCTTGAGTTGCAAAACAAGGTCGACCAACTGTCCCCAAAATTGGATCAGCTGTTGTCGGGTCCCTCTCCAGTCCTATAGGTGTGTGCGTTGTGTGCTAGCCCTGCTTACCATGTTGCTGATTGCCCCGTTGCGCCACAGTACCCTGAGTTTGTCTAGGAGCAAGCTCAGATGGCGCAGAGTTTCGCTAGGCCCGCACCCAATCCATATTTCAGTACATATAACCCGGGCTGGCGGAACCATCTCAATTTTTCATGGAGAAATCCACAAGCCCAACCTCCCAACCCGTCCCAAAGCCAACCCAGGCAAGGCGGTTATGCACCTGGATTTCAGAGAACTAGCTACCCTTCAGCTTAGCCTACTTATAATCAACCCCAGTCTCAGAAGCCTTCATCCAGCCAGTCCTTTGAGGACAAGATGCTGCAAGCCTTCTCGGATATCAAGGCAAATCTGAGCTCCCATACACATTCTATTGCGAAGCTTGAGACGCAAATGGGACAACTCGCCGAGGCGCTTAGCAGGCGGAGTGAGGGGGCTTTACCTAGCCAACCGGTGGTGAACCCTAGGGGTAAGGAGCCGATACATGGCTTGCACATGACAGATGCCCATCAAGAGCAGACTCAAGCAGTAATCACCCTTAGGAATGGGAAGCAATACTAGGCGAGGGAGGCTGCAGAAGAAAGAGAGAGAACGAGTGAGAAGCAGTCTGTCCCTACCGTCCCACTTCAGGAAAGCGAGAAGGCTCTACCAACTGAGCCTTCAAAGTCCTATACTCCCAAAGCCCCCTTTCCTGAGGCGCTAGAGAGACTGAAGTCATTAGGCAAGCATGGAGTGAACATGCAGGAGATGCTTGAGATATTCAAGCACGTCCAGATAAACCTCCCCTTGCTTGATGCCATTCAGCAAGTCCCTGCATACGCAAAGTTTCTAAAGGAGCTTTGTACGCAGAAAAGAAAGTTGAAGTCACAAGTGCCAAAGAAGATATACTTGACTGAGCAGGTGAGTGCGATGTTGCAGCATCAAACCCCACCAAAGCTTAAGGACCCAGGGATTCCAATTATTTCGTGTGTCATAGGAGACATCACTGTCGAGCGTGCATTGCTTGACCTTGGGGCAAGTGTCAATATCTTGCCGAGTTTCTTTTATGACAAATTTGGATTAAAGGAGATGAAGCCAACACCTATGACCCTGCAGCTTGCAGATAAATCAATCAAGGTCCCGCGAGGGATTTTGGAATATGTTCTAGTCAAGGTAGAGGACTTCTACTTCCTTGTCGACTTCATCATTTTAGATATGGAGGGAGTTAATGATATGCGACAGACCCCCATCATTCTTGGACGCCCCTTTCTTGCCATTGCCAATGCGTGCATTAATTGTCGCACAGGCGCGATGGATGTCTCATTTGGCAACAGGAAGATAAGGCTGAACATTTTTCATGCGGCGATGGGACCTGCCGACGATGAGGCTTCTTTCGAGGTTGACTTCATTCAGGACCTGGTAGAAGTAGAGCATACCTGGTTATTGAGTGATCCACCTCAAGAGGAGGTTGATGAATCACTCGAAGAAGATTGCCATGGGTCGATAGAGAGTCAGACAGGTGATCTGAGTTGGATCTGGCACTTCGAGCCGCTTCCCGAATTGGCAGAAAAGCCGGCCCGACCATCCATAGAGAGTGATCATGCATATATTTTAGGGATATTTCATAGAAAAATATGCATGATTTCATGAGAAAATGATTTAAAAACCCAATTTTATGTTAGTTTCGAGTAAATGTGCTAAAATGATTTAAAAATAGAAAATGCATGAAAAATAGTTTTATTTTGCATTTTAATGCCTATTTTAGTTTTTGTCATAGTTGTAGTTGTTTAGTTTTTGAAAATCATAAAAAAATTAGATTTAAAATAGACTTAGTTTTATAATTTCTAGAACATAGACATTTTGAGTTGTTTTGCAAATACTTTTTGAAGAAAGGTTTTGAATTGGAATTCTTTGAAATAAGATGGACTTATGGAAAAACTTTCAAAATTATAAATACCATACGTAGGGGGAAGAGAGGCTTGTCTTCTCTCTTATGCCTTTTCCCTCTCTTCTAACCCTTCCCCTCCACCTTTTCTTACCCTTCCTTCTCCTTCTCCCTTGATCTCTCTTCTTCCTCAATCTGGTGGAGGCAACCAGCTACGGTAATGGCATATATGAGGATTCCACTTCTCTTCTAACCCCTCTTGACAGTAAGTTCTTTTCATCTTCATGTTCTTCCCTCTTTTCTTCTTTCATTTCTGGTTTTCTTTTCATTTCAGTTTTCAGAGAGTAGATTAGATCATTGAATTCAAAATTAAAAAGAAAAAAAAATCATCACATTATGTGAGATCCATCATCGTGCATCATAGTTTTCCTTCTTATTTGCATAATAAAAAAAAAACAACAATTTCGGTTTCTGTTTTTTTCTTTCTTGTATTGTGCATCATATTTTTTTTCTGAAGCATTTTGTGCATCTATCATTGCATCATGTGAAATCTATCATCGTAAAGAGTAAGTTTACAGTACTAGCCAAAATCCACTCTGCTTCACCAGATGTTTTTTTTTTATTCATCGTGGAAATCTGTCTCACGGTGGAATAAGATCATTTGATTTCCGACGATTGAGATCTTGCCTGTGTGAGCATTGATCGATCTTTTGATTGATTATCTGAAGTTTTTAGGCTAGATTGATCATCGATTTACTGAGCTTCAGCATTGATCGGAATTCTGGATTGAATTTCCATTCAAATTTGAGTGATAACAGTGCCTGAGAATCCAATGACTATTGTATCCCAAATCAATCAAACTTGATTACCAGTGACAATCAACTAAATTGATCTTCTGTATCAATCGGAGAACTGAACTAATTCCAGCCGATTAAAATTTTGTTGAGCTCTGTTGCTGGCCGGAATTCACTTTTTAAGCCAGACACTTCACATTTCTCGTAAAGATTTCTGACGTTGTTGTTGTTTTCCGGTGAAGGATGTATATTGTTTGACATTTCCGATCAAAGCTGGAACGATTTCCGGTGAGTGAGTGATTTCTGGCATCTACATTTTGCCAGCAATAGATTGCCTAATCTATTTGGCGATTTAACATTGTGGCTGAGCGTTGCATCTCCGGTGGTTCTTTACATTTGCTGCATCTACCGGAAATCCTTGCATAAACTGTGAAGTTGTTAGTTTCTGTCACTATTCAGTATGAAATCAATATTCATCAAGAATCCTTGTTAAGATCAACCGTGAAGCTGCCGGAAATCCTGTGTAAACTGTGTAAACCATGAAAATCAGAAATCTGGCAATCTGACTGCAATTTTAACTGTTCCTTTTCAGGCGAACTTCACTATTGCCAATGATCGTGTGTATTTGTTGAAATTCAATGTTTACTGTATACTGTTTACTGAAATGTAATATGCCGGACACAATTTACTATTGAATTTCATTACAATAGTGTCTTAAATTTTCAGTAAAATGGATCAATGATTTTCACTAAATTGTTTTTGCTGAAATGCACTGCAATTCTCTATTGAATTTCAATGCAATAGTGTGTTAAATTTCAGTAACATTGATTAATGATTTTCACTAAATTGTTTTTGCTGAAATTCACTGCAATTCTCTTTTAAACTTCACTGCTGGATTTATGTTGATATTTGTTGTTAGTTGGATTTCCGGAGAGTGTTGTGGTTATTAAGATCAATTGAAGATTTATTTTGAAAACTAATTGAATTGGATTTTAAGAGTGTTGTATTGACTGTTGGATGCAATGCTATTGACCTTTAGTTAAGTGAATAATGCTCTGTTAGTTGTTTAATTAATTGCATTGTCGGATATTAGATGAGTGATAAATAATTGTTAGTTTTGTTGTAACTTCATTCAGTTAGTTAAGTAATTACATTTAATTAGTACTTGATCATTAGAGCTACTTAGTAAAGAAAATGTTGTTAGTAAGATTTTGATTTTAAATTTAGTTATTAAAATTGATTAGTGAATTGTTATTAGGTTTAAATAGTTCATAGTATTTTAGCATTAGTATACTTTGCTTTGGGTATTCTCTATTAGTATCTTGTACTGCTCGTGTTCTTTTCACTTGTGCAGAATCACACAGGAGTGGAGCTAAAGCGCATCTGTGACATGAAGCACATAAAGAATAAAAGTTTTTTCTTTTATTTTAGAATTTAGGCATTTAATTGGGTTTGTAAATATCGCTCTTTACGCCCTCTGCGAAGGGTATTCATTTGTTGTAATAGTTAGTTGTTTTTACATTTCTTGAACAATTTACATTTTAATAATACGACAATAAAGAATAGTTTAGAATTGTGTGTTTGAATACGAAATATTCCCGTTCCCTGAGTTCGACCCGGTCTCATCCACTAGTGTGAACCAGTTTTTATTATTTGATGTCTGGTTTTCACATGTTTTTCATATAAAAATCTTTTCAAAATTACAACGATTTAAAAGAAGACATCAGAGAGTCCGCCTGAGCTTGAGTTGAAGCCCTTACCGGCCTCACTCAAGTATGCCTTCCTAGGCAAGGATCAGGCTCTCCCCGTCATTATTTCCGCAGACCTGACTGACACACAGGAGTGTCAGCTTTTACAGGTCTTGCACGAGCATAAAGAGGCGATTGGATGGTCGGTGGCAGATCTGAAGATGATAGACCCCTCCTTTTGCATGCATCAGATTATTATGGATGAGGGGGCTAAACCCTCAAGAGAGGCGCAAAGGAGACTAAATCCCCATATGAAGGAGGTGGTAAAGAAGGAGGTAGTCAAATGGTTGGATGCTGGGATCATTTATTCCATCTCCAACAGTTAGTGGGTGAGCCCTACCCAGGTTGTCCCCAAGAAGTCTGGGCTCAATGTAGAGATGAATGAAAAAGGAGAAAGTGTCCCCATGAGGACTACCACGGGATGGCGAGTATGCATAGATTATAGAAAGTTGAACAGTGCAACTAGGAAGGATCACTTCCCTTTGCCGTTCATCGACCAGATCTTGAAGAAACTCGCGGGTCAGCAGTATTTTTGTTTCCTGGATGGTTATTCAGGATACAACCAGGTGGTCGTTCATCCCGAGGACCAGGAGAAGACGACGTTCACCTGTCCATATGGCACTTTTGCTTATAGGAGAATGCCGTTTGGGCTCTGCAATGCCCCGACAATATTTCAGCGGTGCATGATGGCGATCTTCTCACATATGATGGATGATGTCCTTGAGATTTTCATGGACGATTTTTCGGTCTATGGCTCTTCATTGGAGGTGCTTCGATTTATCAAGCACAACATTTTTAGCCGGTTCGGAGTCCCTAGAGCGATCATTAGTGATGGTGGTACACACTTTCGTAATGTGCAAGTAGCTTCCTTACTTAGGAAATATTCTGTGCATCATCGGATTGCTACACCTTACCACCCGCAGACCAGTGGCCAAGTTGAGGTCTCTAACAGAGAGATCAAGCGGATTCTTGAAAAGACAGTTTGACCAGACCGCAAGGACTGGTCTCAGCGCCTTGATGATGCCCTTTGGGCCTATAGGTCTGCTTTCAAGACTCCAATTGGCATGTCCCCATACCGATTGGTTTTTGGAAAACCATGCCACCTTCCTATTGAATTGGAGCATAGGGCATATTGGGCTATCAAGAAGTTCAATTTTGATATGGCCCAAGCTGGCGCTGAGAGGAAGTTGCAGTTGAGTGAGCTTGAGGAGTTGCACAATGAAGCCTATGAGAGTGCCAAAATATACAAGGCTCGAACCAAGCATTTCCATGATCAACATATTATGAGGAAGCAGTTCGAGCCTGGTCAAAAGGTGTGGCTTTATCATTCACGTCTCCATCTTTTTTCAGGGAAGCTGAAGTCCAGATGGGATGGACCATTCATAGTCCATAGAGTTTTTCCACATGGAGCGGTAGATCTTTTGGACCCTCGAACGGGTAGCATTTTCAAAGTTAATGGGCAGCGACTGAAGCCCTACATTTCTGATATGGTGGTGCAGCAAGACATTGAGGCTATTAACCTCATGGATGCATGAGGGGAAGCACAGGTTTGTATGTTGTATTTTTAGTAGGATCTAGTAAATATCAAAGATGGTTTTTCGTTATTTTGCTTTGCTTTCGTGTATCTCATGAATATATTGTTAGATCAGGTATCCATTCTTGTGCATTCGTAGGACATGCATTTACATGTCAGGTGACTTCTACTCTTTTCTCCCGATTATCTTGTTTTCATATGTAGTCCCTTAGTTTCATATAAGCATGGGGGAGTGCCACTGAGGACAGTGTCATTCAAGCATGGGGGAGGGTGTAGTTTGCACACCTAAACTTTTCATGTCTTTGTACTTACATTTTTTATGTCAACTCATTAAAATTAGGCTTTTAGGGAATGAGTTTGAACTTATATGACTGCTTTGCAACATCTAACGTTTTCAGAGAATTTTTAAGCCCCATGAAAAACTTTTTCTAACACGAATCTAGAAAACCATGGTTATTTATGTGGATTTCAAAGAAATGATTATAGATGCATGTTAGAGTTTATTTTGAATCACAAGTATGGATATACACAGTTTTATTTTTTTGAAAAACTAAGCAAATGAACAATATTGCATTTAAGAGCTCAAAAAGTGAAATGAGCATACGTTTAGTTGTTTGATATCTTCGTACTCCCTAGTAGCTGGGCTTATACACAAGTTGAAGTGTTTGAGTCCAGTGTGAAAAGGATAATGAAGGAAGTCAATTCTTTGTCTACGTTGATATCTGTGGCCTATTTTGTTCGAGCAAGTAGAGCCTGAGGGGTGTTTACACCTGGTGCCCTAAAGCCATCTGGTTTGGGAGTCATCGGCCCGAAAGCTCGTTACATGGACTTTATAGAGAGCCTAATAGATACTGGCATTGCACATGACAGAGAAGTAGACTATACGTAAACTATAGAAAATTGAAGGTCTAGTGACTCGAGCAATTAAGTCTGAGGGATACTTTGTATCTGGTGCCCTAAGGTCATCTGGCCTGGGAGTCACTGACCCAAAGCTCGTTACACGGGTCACAAAAACTGGAAATTGGGTATAGTACTCGATTTTTTTTTTGAAAAATGTGGAAAATTGAAAATCAAGAAAGAGAAAAGAGCATAAAAGAGAAAAGTTCATTGCTTAAAAGCAAATATTGAGAAAACCTGTGCAGAACACATCTGAGTGAGGATAAGTAAATAATGATATGTATGTATTTGAATTTCTGAGGATGAAACATAAATGATTATGCTATTTAGAAAAGTGAAAGAAAATATTTTATTCTGTGGTGGCAAGTAGAAGACTCTAATCATGTTTTGATGATGCAATGACATGAAATATTTGTGGAAACGAACTCCTTAACTGCCTAATGCTTTGTGTTTTAAAATTCTTATGCATACTTGACACAGATGTTTGTGGGTAGCATCACTGCAAACCCTCACGAGACCTTACTCGTCCACTGCGGTAACCCAGGGGTTAAAAGGGCTTGTTGCATGTGCTAAATGCAATCGTGATTCCTACGAAAGTGAGTTAGGTTTTTGTTTTGATTAGTTTATCATTTTTGTTTTTGCTTCAGTTTGCTCGAGGACTAGCAAACGATAAGCATGGGGGTATTTGATCATGCATAATTTTACACATAGATTCATATAATTTTCATGCATGATCATGTCAATAATTGCTTAAAAAAATGCTTGTTTGCGAAGGTTTTCAAAGTTTTTATCAAATTTTAAATTAAGCAATGTGAACCCTTTCTGAGCCTTTTTTGAGAAATTAATTAAGTTTTTGGGAAATACTTTTAAAAAAATTGAGTTGTTTGAAATATTTGAAAAATATACAGGCTCTTTTTGAATTTTTTTTCCAAAACCTAATTAAACTATTATAAAAAGGGAAGTTGAGAAGGAAGAGCCGTCTCTCTCTCTTGGGAATTCACGCCTCCCACTTTGAAGCTCTCTCTCTCTCTCTCTCTCTCTCTTCCCAGCTGGTTTCTTATTCTCCTCCCTTCTTCTTCTTCTTCTTTATTCTACTTCGTTTCCTCTCTTTCTTTTCTTCCTCTACCCTTCTTTCCCCCAGCAGTTTCGTCTTTCTTCATCAAAGGGTGCAACGTGACGATCTCATTGGGAGAGACCATTCTCTTCCTCAACCATCCATCAGAAACAAGCTGCAACAGGTTGTTTCTTTCTTCTTCGTTTTCACGTAGTTATAGCATTGCATTCCATAACTGTATTTCATTTCATACATCTCTTCATCGTGCATATATATCTAGCATCATCTGAAAACAAAACGAAAATAAAAATCAGAAAATAAAAAAAGAACAAAAATATATGTTGTTTTGGTTTTGTTACAGCGTGTTTGACGCTGCCAATAGCATCAGCGTTTTCCTCTAGTGAGGTTTAGCTTTTATATGTGTTAACTGTTCTGGTCAGCAGTCTCATTTTTACCTAGGTTAGTGTGTGCTGTTTAATTAGGTTAGTTTTGTTTGTGTCAACAAGTGTCATTTGGTTACTAGTAGTTTGCATTTAACGTCTGTTATCCATTGCCTTCAACGTTTTTTACTTTCTCTATTGCATTGTTGTCACAGCATCACGTTTTGTTACAGCATTACATTGTGTATGTTATTTTCTGATCAGCATTGTTGACACAACATGTTCACGTGTCTCTATTTGTTGTTTGATTGAATCCTTTATAGTATATAGTATATTAGATAAGTTAGCTTAATTACATGACTTAGTTAGGATGGTATTGTTTGTTTGTTTGTTTTTTTCAAATATATTGCTAATAGGTTAGCCTTAGTCCTTTTCTTTTTTTTTTTTTTTTTGATTCAGTAACATAGACCTTAGTAGTTACTTTAAATGCTTAATTCATGTGTTCATTTTAATTTCCCTCTTGCTTCTCGGTTAGTTTAATTCCTGAATTTTCTTTTAGATAGTAATCTTGTCTTTTCGCATTAGTCTGTGAATAGTTGAAACTGATTCTTGTTAATTAGATCTAAGTTAGTATCATATTAAGTTTGCTATTTATTGGTCAGAGTGGAGTTCATACAGTGAGTTAGCATTTTGAGTTAGTTAGTATTCTACTAGAATTAATACTTTCTTGGGAAATTGAAGTCGGTTAGTGTTGTTTTCTTATTCTTGATTATTTAATTAGTTAATTCATAATTAGTTAGAATAGATCTAAGTTTGTTAAAGTATTCAATAGCCACTTTAGTTCTTGCATTCACAATTTTTTTATATATAGCATTAGTTAAGTTCGATTCTTTTGTACGGTTAGCATATTTTGGCCCTTTGTGTTAGTTAATGTTGCATGTTAATTCTTGTTTCATAATTAAGTACTGATTTGCGTAGTGTGTTATTAGTTTACTGTAGTTCATGTTACTTAATTCTTGAGTTTTTTTTCCATCATATTTCCAGTTGATTTTCTTGTAGATTTCTCGTTTCTGCGGCGTGTTTTGTATTTTTGGTTGCAGGAAAGCATTTGGATGTGCGAGAGAAGTGCTCTCAAGCCTCTGAAGACCCTCAGTCCCTCAGAAAGGGTCCCTCAGAAAAGCCAAAGTTCAAAGAAAACATACATTACCTCAAGAAGGGATATAAAGCCTCAAGCACTGAAGACTTGCTTTTCTTTCTAGATTAGGATTTTATTTCATTTAATTCAATTCATTTGGGTTTGTAATAAGGCACTTTAATTATTTGTTTAAGCCCTCTGCGTAGGATAGTACTCTTGAGATATTCATTTATTTATTTAATTCTTTTTTCTTTATTTTGGCAATAAAGAGTTGTGTAGTTGTGTGTTTGAATAAGAGTATTTCCCGTTCCCTGAGTTCGACCCGGACTCCACCACTCGTGCGAGTCGGTTTTTATATTTTTGGTGTCTGGCTTTCACTGGATTTTCATTAAAACTATTGTTTTAAAAAACAGTTTTCAAAATTCATACCAGATACCCGTGCGCCTTAACTCGCGTAGAGGGGGAAAAGGATGCAAATCCTCATTCGGGACTCCTTGCCCGTGAAGAGGAGTAGTGGGGGAGTAATGTGGCAAGGCATCCGGTGCATAGGGTGGCGAAGCCGGAGTGTACACCGAAGAATTCAGTATGTATTGCGGTGAAGCTGGAGTGTACACCGGAGAATCCGATATGTACAACGGTGAAGCCGGAGTGTTTACCGGGGTATCTGATATGTACTGCGGTGAGTCTGGGGTTGGTGTGTATATTGGTGAGTTGGGGGAAAGCATATGAGTGGGTGGAGCAACGTCCTGAGCACTCTCTAGGGGTAATATTTGTCCATCACACGATGGTGTGTCATAAGTACCCTGGACTGAGGATGTTGTGTCCTCCAGATCTTGTGTTGCAGTTGCCCTTCTATCATATGCTTTCCTGAGTTGACAATTATCTATCGTATGTCCTTCTTCACCACAGAATTCACACCCCATCTGGGCTTGCCAGGGGGATTCTGCTTCAGAGGATTCCAGAGAAGTGTGCCAATTAACTAGGACATGGTTCGGTATACGACTTCCTTCCCGAAAGTGCACTGCTGCCCATGTCGCGGCTAGCGGTGCTTGGTAGGCATATGGAAGCGTAAAGCCCCACGAATCCGCAAAAGTGGGAGGGGGCGGCCTGCTGGTCCAATGATCTGAATCGGTAGTCGAACGCTCAAGTCTTCCTACCACAGAACTTCTGCCCCTTACAGAACGACAACGCGTTCTTCTTGCGTCTATTCTGCGTCCCAATCTCTCACCATTCGGAGGGTTCATTTTCTTTGAACAAGAAAAACCCCAAATACTCATGTAAGGTATACTCTAGTCTAATAGTATAAAAAAAAGGGAAATTAAATTACTTACAGTGCGATGCGGATGCTCGATGACCAAGAATTACTGTTTCGATCTGCTTTGATACCAAGTTGAAATAGTTGGAAAATTCTTTTTCTTTACAGAGTTTATTTCTAAAATCAGCGGAAATGATTTCTTTTAAAAGAAAAAGGACAGGTTTGACAACCTTGGGCACGCTAGCGAGAAAACAAAGATTTACCATGAACGATCTGCAATAATACTTAGGAAACCTTTTCTTCTATTTAAAGAGAGTATCAAGTTTGTACAAAAATTGGGTTTCCTTAAGGGAAAACCATATAAAAAACCAAAATGTCCAGGAGAAGAACTACGAGCAGAAACAGTGGATCCTTAAATCATCTCGCAGTCGCGCCATCGCCTGATGCACCTAATCGTCACCAGTACCCATGAAATGGGTTAGTTTTGCGAAAAACTAGCAGGAGAGTACAAAGACAGAAAGAACTAAATTAGGCATAGATAATTTATGCAGTAGGTAGTAACGAGCAAACTAAGCAGATAGACTGGAGGAATAAGCTAAGTACAACAAACTGAAAAGGGTGTGCATGCTTAATTTAGTTATTACTTGATAACCGGCCATGCGGGTACATACATGGCACGTGAGTCGAAACAGTCGAGTCCAAGCCGAGTGTTCATTATGTTAAGTATTTTAATATACCTCGGTTGTCTGACTGAATCCTATTCCTATGGAGACGACCGATGGTCGAGAGAGTAAGTCCCCAAGGCCTGATAGGGATGCATCCAACTTCTGCAGAAGTGTTAGGCTAACTTATGTAGCCCCTATCCCTCCCCCTAACCTCCGATGACTGGGGAAAAATGAGTCTTTTGCCCTTTTAAAAAGCCATAAATGGTCTGTCCATCGGAGTTGGTACCCTTTGTCTTCTCTCTTGACGAAGCCAAGTTGAATTGAGCGCGATGGGGTTTCTTAGCCGTTGCCTCATTCTTCATGCTCTGGTCCATTAGACTGAAACGAGCATCTTGCCTATGAAGGCGATTCCATTTTTGTATATGTGTTTTCAACAACGTGCACTAAGCATCAATCGAGGTCATAAGACTCTCTCATCCAATCGTCGTAATACTAACATGTCTCGCATGTTCAAGAAGTACACTTACTAGGAAAGGGATACAGGTCCTTAATAGGAGCCTCAGGAGTGTGTTTCGCAAAGATATAATGTTTTTAAAAGCTATTTTAACATTTCAAATCTTTCAAAACGACACACAACTTGCCAACATATGGCATGTGATTTTCTCGAATCTGACATCCGATGATGCAGTGTCTGGGTGCTATGTAAGTCACGACACTGGTTTTGGTAAATGGGCTTCACAAATGAACCCATCACCCAACAACTTGATCTTGCCCCAGATCAAGGGTTTTCCCAAAACATATCGGGTAGAAAGAGGAATATGTATTCCTCCCGAATACACTGAGTCTATGGCAAGGCAAAAATGAAAGACAATAATGCGAAAAGAAAGTGCATGGGCGCGAAGCGCGACGGCAAACAGGAACTGCAAAAGCAAGGGATAAGGATCGCGAAACCGCGTCCTTGAATTAAAAGACAGTAAGTAGTAAATACGAAAGCAAAAGCCTGGGCGCAAAGCACGACAGCAACAAAAACAGAAAGTGCGCAAGCAAAGGACAAGGACCGTGAAACCGCGTCCTTGAATTAAAAGACAATAAGCAGTAAATACGAAAGTAAAAGCCTGGGCGCAAAGCGCGACGACAAACTGAAATAGGAAATGCGAAAGCAAAGGACAAGGATCGAGAAACCGCGTCCTTGATTTAAAAGTGTACTTATATACATATAAGTATAATATATCATTAAGTCCTTTCGATCATTAATTATTTAAGCTTGATTTAATTATTTAAGTCCTTGTGCAACTTCTCCTACCTTGGGGTATTGCGAGAATGAAGCCGTCTACGAACGTAGGTGATCGTCGGTATAGTTCGCGGGGCGCGAATGGGCTCCATTGCGTAAACTGCAAAAATGTGATTTTAGAAGGCATAAACGAGCAAAGGTAGAGAGGAGACTCGGCTTCTCCAACCTTGAAAGGAAGGGGGGGGATTCCCACCCCCTTCTGTTGGCCTGTCGGAAGGCAAAAAGAGAAAGAGACGGGGTCGCAGGGGCCAAATGCACACCTGCGACCCTCGGAAGATGAGGCAGGGGCCAAATGGCCCCTGCCGAGCTTTGCTTGACAGGAAAAGGGGCAGGGGCCAGAGGCCCCTGTCGGGTCTCAAAAAAAGAAAAGGGCAAGGGCCTTAGGAGGCCCTTGCTGGAATTTTTTTAAAAGAAAATGGAGGGGCAGGAGCCTTCAGCTCCTGCCGGGTTTTTAAAAGAGAAAGGGGCAGAGGCCGATGGCCCCTGCCAATGGAACGAGTAGGGAGGAGGGAGCGCAGGGGCCAAAGGCCCCCCTGCGGCTTAAAAGGAGAGGAGGCAGGGGAGTGCAGGGGCCAAAGGCCCCTGCCGAGCCCTTGCTCGACAGAAAAAGAGACAGGGGCCTCTGTCCCCCTGTGGGTTAAAAGAGGGGCAGGGGCCAAATGGCCCCTGCTTGGTTTCTGAGGGGTGAGGTAGGAGCCTTTGGCTCCTACCTCCTCTGTTAAGGAGAAGGGTAGGGGCCATCGGCCCCTACGTGGAAAGGGAAGGGCAGGGGCCATGGCCCCTGCTAGAATGTTAAAAAGGGCAGAGGGCTCTGCCCCCTGCCTGCTAAGAAGAGGAAAGCAAGGGGGGCGGAGCCCCCTTGCTTGTCGAAAAAGAGGAAGGCAAGGGGACGGAGCCCCTTGCCTGTCGAGAAAAGGAGGAGGAAGGCTCGGCAGGGGCCGCCGGCCACCTGTCGGCCTTCCTACAAGCATTTATGAAAAAGACATTTTGACAAAATATAATAGCTCATGATTTCAAAAGCATTAATTGTACTTTCTTACAAGCATTTATGAAAAAGACATTTTGACAAGATATAATTGCTCATGATTTCAAAAGCATTAATTGTATCTTCTAACATGCATTTATGAAAAAGACAAATTATGAAAAGATGTATTGGTTCATAATACATAAGCATTTATGAAGAAAAGACAAAATGTGAAAAGATGTATTGGTTCATAATACATAAGCATTTATGTAAGAAAAGACAAAATGCATTAGTTCATAATACACAAATATTTACGTAAGAAATTTTGGTTCATATTACATAAACATTTATATAAGAAAAGACAAATTATGAAAATATAATACACAAACATTTATTTGAGAAATGACTATTTGTAATATAAGTATTACTCAAGCATTTAGTGTACTTCACAACCATTCATCTTGAATTGACAATTTGAGAAAACAAATATTATTTTATATACAAGACAATTGTGTTTGAAAAAGACTTTATTTATTTTAAAATCCACATTCAAGAATGTCGACTTACTTAAAGTCATCATTCTTTCTGTAGACATTAAATAACACCTCATAAAGCATTTTGAGATATGACTATTTACAAAATAAAAGACTCAAAGCATTTATTGTACTTACACCCATTTAAGCAAAGAAGTGACGATTTCTAAATAAAATACTAAAGTACTACAAATCATTAATTTGAATAAAGACAAAACTACATGATGGTTTATAATCCAACGTTCAATGTACTATAAGTCATTTATTATGAGAAATAGACTTTTTACATAAAATATATCATACCTAAAATACTACAACGACTAGTGTACCCAAAATACTACTTTTATAGAAAGAAGACTTTTTCGAATATCCATAAAGTGATTTTTGAAATGACTTGACATCTCACATCCCAAAAAGACTATCATTTCAAAAAGGTAACGACTACTTTTTGAAGGCTATAAAAACACAAACAAAATAGTTTTTCAAACAAGGACATGTGAGCTTACAAAGAGAAAATTTTTTTTTCAATATTTGAAAAAGAGAGCCGAGAAAAAGAAAGAGAAAAGAAAGAGAAAAAGTCAAGAATAGCTATTTGACAAAGAGTATTGTCTGAGTGAAAAGAACAAAACATTATGAGAATCCTTCATTCGTGCATTCATATCATTCTGAAGGTTCTATAGGAAGTATTGTATCTTTCTGTTATTCACTATATTCCTTCTTTGTTGAAAGAAGTAGACCTCTGTGAAAGAGGGTGTGCCCCTTCTCTGTTGAGAGAAGAAGACCTCTGTGAAAGAGGGTGTTGTCCTTCTCTGTTGAGAGAAGAAGACCTCTGAGAAAGAGGGTGTTCCCCTTCTCTGTTGAGAGAAGAAGACCTCTGAGGAAGAGGGTGTTGTACTATTTATCTGGTAACTCGGATTTTATAGTGGAAGGCTCAAGTGTTTTACTTGGGGACTGAATGTAGGTCAGTAACTCGGCCGAACCAGTATAAATCCCGTGTTTATTATGTTGTGTCTTATTGCCTTATTTTTTATTTTATCGATCTGCATCGTATTTCACTATTCACCCCCCCCCCCCCCCCCTCTAGTGGAATTTCAAATATGTCTAAAATAAACCTTCACTATGTAGAGTATAGAATTGCCTTGTAAAATTCCAATAGTTTTAAAGTTCTCACACATCCAGAAAAGAAATTCTCCATAAAATCAATAGAAATGTATCCATGCTTCCAATTTTTATGCACTATGCAATCTCAACATTGTTCAATACAGGATAGAGATTAACTTCTCATCGTATACTTGCTAAAAAGATAAGACAAAATTCAAACAACAAAATTTGAAATCACACATAAGTTGCAAAAGCACAAGAAGCACATGCACACAAGTCAACCATGAAATAACTCACCATCTTGTACTTATCATGCCAAGCCAAAGTCATCAATTTTAATAACATTCTCATTTGCAAGAAAGTTCTCTAGATAAACAAAGTTCAAACACATCATATAGTGATATAAACTTTAAACAAATGTAAGAAATGAAACTAAGAAAGAAAACATACAAAAAGAAAAAGAAACTATATAACCGGGCTAATAACAATATGTTCACTTGCATCAAAGTTCACCCTATAACTTTTTGTCAATAAACATCAACTATAAACAAATCTTGCATAATATCATCAATGTATCAAGAAAATAAAACGCAAACATGCACAATCAATATACACACTTCCTATTGTTTCCATTTCTTCTTGAAGATCCCATTAGCCTTTCTTCCAACTTTATTGAGATTCAATCCTATTCTTTCATTGTTGAAAAAATAACTCTATATAGGGCTCCATTATAGTTACTTTCTTTAGAAAAAAAATAAATTAGAAAAGAAAACATAAAAGAAAACATATTAGATGTACCTTTTTTAGACCTTATTCCAATAAGATAAACTAGGGACCAACAAAAATTAAAGTGAAAATAAAAAATACAAATAACATTTTATATCTAAATAAATTCATACATCATACAAAAAATAGAGCGAAAAGATATGTTGTATACTAAAATAATTAACAAATCAACAGTGAAATGAATTAGGGAGAATTTGCATTTGTTTTGGAAGTTAGACTCTATTTCCAACAATATTATGAATGAGAGTCTATATATTATGAGCTTATGAAAAAAAGAAAACAATTGTAAGAGAACCTTATTTCCAACATTATGAATGAGGGGGTATATCTTGTTATGAGTTATAGAAGTAAATTGATAAAAAAACAACAACCACAACAACTATCAAAATGCGCAAAAGATTTGAAGGTACCTTGTAGAAGTTCTAGATGGACTTCACTTGTTCTAGTAATAAAGTTTCTCGTCTATTTAAAGACAATGAGTAGAATAATAGGTGATGGTTTTTAGCATCATCCTGCAAATGTTAACAAACATTATGGTACATCACAAAACTAAAATAAATTATCAGACAAAGTCCCTAGCTTCTAAAATGTCCTTCACTAAAGTACAAGTTATAATGAGCTAAGAATGTTGATTAAAAAAAATACAATCAGCTAAGAATGCATACTACAAACATTGCAAACTACATAATGTAGAGAAGAAGAAGAACTCTACATCATGTAAAACACCAAGATATTGTTGCGGCAAGCATGCTCAGTGACATGGAAAGCTTAAAAACATGCAAGTACCATTTTTACATAGTGATACAATATGGATCTTGGATAGCCAAAGTACCCAATACCTTGACATGCATATTAAGATCAAATGAATTACAAGTACCTTGGTATATTACAACATACAAAATCATAAGATAATCCCAAATGAAATAGAAAAAAAAACATTAATCTATTTGTTTGCTTGCAACCATAGAAAAACTCTAAGTTTTTAGCCACCCTAAGGAGTAAAGACACCACAAGGTTCCTTAGTTCTTACCATACCTCTCATATCATGACATTATACTTAAAAAGTACTTCATTTTGCTTCTTCCACTTGTAGTTATCTTATAAAGAAAAATGAAAAACAAGAAAAACCAAAATGAGTATTCAACCAAGAGCCTACTAAGCACCCATATCAATTCCGAGCTAAATGAAATAAACAATATGTAATTAGAGATGTATGAAATGAACAATCTTCCACAAAAAAAAAATGAAAAACATGATTTTTTTCATCATACACCAATATCAATTTTAGGATCCTATGTTAAAAACAAATTAAAATCATAGAAATACAAAACCAGCTAATAAGTCAAAACCCAACTTGATGCATTTTTTCAAAGGCCTTTAATTTACCTCTATTGCTTATATTCAGCCAAGAGCTCAGCAAGAATCCAACGAGAATGTTGTGTTATCTAGTAAAGAAGCATAAACCTAAAAAACACACATTTTGTCATGATAATGCATTTCATTGTAGGAAAAAATTGTTTAAACAAAAAAATTAACATCAGCCATTCCACAACACATACCAGATGCCCTCTTATGCAGAGCTCCTAAACATAGCCTAGGAAGAGGATTGATGATGAGGATGAAGAAGAATAAAAAGAAGAGGAGGAAAAGGAAGAAGAAGAAAAGGAAGAAAAAGAAGAAAAAGAAGAAAAAGAAGAAAAAGAAGAAAAAGAAGAAAAAGAAGAGGAGGATATCACCTGATTGATGAAAAAAGGAGGAATACGCGACTCTCCCTTGTAACTCCAATCAGTGTTAATGGCGCTAGGCAAGGGTGGGAAAGATAAAAAAACCCACCAGATTTTCCTATCGTTGAATGATTGGATGCTTTAACGCAATTTTTTTTTTGTCAGTTAAAGGAGGAGATAACAAAGACAAGAAAGAAAAAGAAGAGTGCGAGAGAGAAAAAACTAAGCAGGGATGTCATCTAGTGTGCGTTGGACTCACAATGAAACTGGGAGATTCTCATCAAAAGAAAGGGGGCTAGAAGATGCACTGCGTCAGAGTTCATGGCAAACGAGGATGAAAAAAAAAGATAAGTGGGTGCCTTCAGGGGCTTCTCTTCCTCTTTTCAATTATGTGGCAATTGGTGATGGCTTGGGAGGTCACCATTAGGTATTTTTTATTATGGCCTTGTGAGGGCATCACTAGTTACCATTTTTGGTGTAGTGCAACCTCCCACAACATTTTATTCTCAATCTCTTTGTATGGAAATAAATAAGGGTGGCTGGGTTGGTCGGCGTATGGTAGGGTATGGTTGGGGCAAGCAAAAATCTGAGAAATAACTCAGTGATGGGTGGGCGACGGGCATTGCTTCCCGACGATGAGGATGACATTGTGGACTCTGGCAGTGATGGTCGGCATGATGGCCCGACGGTGGTGTGTGGTATCGACCCAACAAGAACAAGGGAAGAGAGTTCCATGGAAGAGAGAACAAGGGAAAATGAGAAAAAAAGAAGAAAATGAGCTAAGACTCAAGAGAGAGAAAGGTCGGCTAATTTAGTTTGAAAATAAAAAATATGGATGTAACCAACAATAATTTATCATCAGGATATAGAACCCAACCATCAATTTTTTTCGTCGGCTATATTGAAAGTGTTGTAGGATCAAGGCAATGAGCACTAGAGGGAGGGTGAATAGTGCTTTTAAATAACGTCTTTAGAATTTTGAAGGATTTTGAGATTCTCAAAGCAATCA
Organism: Nuphar pumila; assembly: GCF_984573655.1. Classification (NCBI taxonomy): domain Eukaryota; kingdom Viridiplantae; phylum Streptophyta; class Magnoliopsida; order Nymphaeales; family Nymphaeaceae; genus Nuphar; species Nuphar pumila. The sequence goes on from NC_143250.1 coordinate 41,245,828, forward strand.
CACAAAAAACACAAGAATTTATCATGGTTCGGTCTTCCAGACCTACATCTAGTCCCCAAGCAAAACCCGTTTGAGATTTTCACTATTAACCTTGTGTAACCACAAGAACATACAGACCAAAGCCGGTCTCACTTTCAGTAACAATCCTACTGAAAGCAAACAACTCCTTTAAACCAAGGAATCCTTTCCTTTTACAGAAAAATATAAGCAACTTACAATCAATCTACGAGCCCTTCTTATGATTGCAAATGAAATGTAATTGGTTTCTAAGGTTGTTGAAATACTCAACTCACGAATTTACTGTCTCTCAAAGAAATTTGAGTGAAAATATCAAGTGAGTGAGAAAACAAATACTTGAATGAATATGAGTGAAAAGCAAGGAATTTGATCTTTGTAATTCAATGTAATTCGATATGATTCGATGTTTTTGAGTGTGAAATGCACTCATGTTTATAGTTGAAAGATTCCATACGTTGAGGGTATGAAAGGGTGTCAAAACAGTCACTTTTGAAAAATGAAAAGACACGCCTTTTAAAAGTTTAAAAAAAAATGGCAAAATTAGTCGACTGGAACAATAGTTAGTCGACTGAAATCAAATATTAATAGACTGGCAGTTATCGTTGGTCGACTAATGTGTTTATCATAGTCGTTTAAAAATCTGAAGTTTTGAAACTTAGTCGACTAAAGAAAAAGTTAGTCGACTGATAATATCATCAGTAGACTAAAAAATCTTTCAGTCGACTACTGCTAATTTTTTTTGAAAACACACGTTCTGTCCAGTAGACTGATAAAACCTTCAGTCGACTGCTGCTAAATTTTTTAGAAAATAGACATTCTGTCTGGTCGACTGATAAAATCTTTGGTCGACTAATTTTACAAAAATGATATTTTTGTTTAGAAAATTTGGCGCGAAAAGGTTGGTCGACTGGTGAGTCTGTTAGTCGACTAATAAACATGAAAAATTAAGTAAAGAGTTTTCTAAAATGATTTTCATGAAGGGTTCTTTTAGAAAAGTTTTTCTAAAGACTTTTTAGGTGAAATGCAATCGAAATATGCACTCTAAGTAAGGATCTTACAAGAATCTAAGACATTTAATGAATTTTACATTTGCACACTAGTCTTCATAGATTCTTTATCGAATTCTTCAATTCTTGTCATCTTTTTTCATTGCCTTAGCTAAAATGTAGTTGATTCACTCGTTCATCATCAAAACTTTGTACTTGAAGTATCGTGTACGGCTTCATTGCCGTAACATATATTAGTTTCATTGGCCTTGGACATAGCCAATGATAAAAATTGTCGGCAATATTTCTTATACTGACGATAATTTATCGTCGGCTATGCTAGTTTCAAAAAAAAATAAATAGACATAGTCGACGATAAAAATTGTTGGCTATATTTCTTATATCGATGAAAATTTATCATCAGCTATATTAGTTAAAAAAAATGGACATAGCCGACGATAAAAATCATCATCTATATTTCTTAAACCGACGATACTTTATCACCAGCTATATTAGTTTAAAAAATAAAATAAAATAAAATAGACATGACAAACACTAAAAATTGTCGGCTATATTTCTTATACCGATGATAATTTATCGTCAGCTAAATTAGTTTTAAAATAAATAAAAACCAAAAATTTGTCATAGTCGACGATAAAAATCATCGACTCTATTTCTTATATCGCCGATAAATTATCGTCGGTTATGTTAGTTAAAAAAATAAATAAATTGGACATAGCTAGTGATAAAAATCATCAGCTATATTTTTTATACTGACGATAATTTATCATCGGCTATGTTAGTTTCGAAATAAAAAAAAATGAACATAGCTGACGATAAAAAACATTGGTTATGTACCTTATACCAATGATATTTATCACCGACTATATGATTTTCAGCCGATGATAATCATCGTAGGCTATTAATTAAGATCGATGATAATTATTGTCGTGTGATTATTGGTGACAATTAATTATCATCATAATTATAAATGATATTTGAAGATGATTAATTATCATCGTAATTTAAACTCAACGACAATATCATCAACAATATCTCTTTTTGACCGTCTTTTGCGTCTTTCTATTCATGTTACCGATGTGATAAGAGTGACGATAAAATATTGTCGGCAATAGATGTTTTTACTACGACATAAAATATCATTGAAACTAAATTATTATTGAGGATGAGTAATGACCTTTTTTCTTGTAGTGACTCCTCTTAAGAATGGATAAAGATTAACATATTTAGCATTTGGATCTCTGCAACATCAACATAGAAATTGTGCTTCACAATTCGGGACCATCAAGGTCGTAATCTCTTCATGAGATGGACCAGTCATGTATCAAACGTATCTAACATAGAATGGTGTGTATGGATGGATTGCTTGGGTTTGCTTCAACCTCACAGTAAAGACATTATTGAATCATCTCGCAAGGATATTGTTTCTCTCCACAAACAGGGTTCTTGAAGGAAGACACAAAGGTGACCTTGATTGTTTTTCTATGAAGATTGTTGATAAGCACTGGCAGTTTGTGTTACGATTTGCATAAGATGCCTCGATGCAATTTGAAGGCTATGCTTCATGACGGTTTTCACCTTGTAGTGATTTGTAAGCAATACCGCGACATAATTTACAAGTAGTGACGATTTGCATCATGTAGCGATAGGTAAACAGTATTGCGATACGATTTACAAGGACATCGTGTAGCGATATACATGATGACTGCTGAGATTGTTGCAGAACCAAAACAACACGTGATATAACGTGGTTTAGCCAAAACAACCTACGTCCATGAGGAGTTTGCTCCTAATAACTTTTGTATATTTTTTTAAAGAGAAGTACAAGCTATTTATAATACAAGAGATAAAGACTTAAAAGGAAACTTCTAGGAGATAAGGACTACAGGATAAGGATAGATGATATTTTAGAAGCAGATCGAAAGGATCAATCTTTCCAAAAAGGGCGACTCTCTTAACACTCCCCCTCAAGTTGGAGAGCTGATATCAATCAGTCCCAACTTGTTGCATATTCCTGTAAATTTGTCTTTTCCCAAGGCTTTGATAAATATATTTGCCAATTGATCATCACTTCTAATAAAAGGGGTTGATATAACTTTGCCTCAAACTTTTTCTCTAACAACGTGTCAGTCCACCTCGATGTGCTTAGTCCTTGTGAAATATGTGTTTTGCTGCAATGTGAATTGTCACTTGGTTATCACATCTCATTTGCATTGGCTCTGTAACTTTGATTCCTATGTTCTGGAGCAATTGTTTTATCCGCACTAACTCACATGTTATTGAGACCATTGCTCTCTATTCTGCTTCAGCACTTGAACGGGCTACTACGCTTTGCTTTTTACTTTTTCATGTAACAAGGTTTTTTTCAACTGTAGTACAATAGCATGTAGTAGATCTTCTGCCATTTATGTCTCCAGCCCTGTCATCATCGCTATATCCAACAATACCGAGGTCATCATTTCTACTCATGAGAATTCCTTTACCAGGAGTAGTCTTTAGATACCTCAAAATTCTGTGAGCAACCTCCAAATATGGTGTTCGAGGAGAATACATATATTGGCTAATGACATTAATGACATACGACATATCTGGATGAGTAACAGTCAAATAGATGAGCTTGTCAATCAATCTTTGGAAGCTTGAGATATCTTCAATGAGTTCTCTAGCACCCAGTCTTAGTTTGTGATTAACCTCGATGGGGGTTTCAGATGGCTTGCAACCCAACATACCTACCTCTTTTAAGAGATTCAGCGTATACTTTTGTTGGCATATAAATATCCCTTGTTCATAATGGGCTACTTCAATTCCCAAAAAGTATCTTAATGTCTCCAAGTCTTTGATTTCAAAATTTTTATGAAGATACTCATTGCACTTTGAAATTAAGGCTTTATCATCACCAGTAAGGATTATGTCATCCACATAGACTAAGGCGACTGTAGTCTTGTTGTGTTGTTTTGTGACAAACATTGAATGATCTGCTTCACTTTTAGCAAAACCAAATGAAATAAGAGCCTCACTGAGTTTTGCAAACCACATTTGAGGGGGCTGTTTTAGTCCATATAAGGACTTTTTTAGTTTACATACCAAATTTTTACTTGAGCATTGAAGGCCTTGAAGAATTTCCATGTTTTTCAAGAAGGTCGCCATGTAGAAAAGCATTTTTTATGTTGAGCTAATAAGTTTTCCACTTTTGTTCACAACCATGGAAAGAAGAATTCGTATAGAACTCATCTTTGCCACTGGGGCGAATGTTTCATCATTGTCCATGCCTTCCACTTGGGTGTAGCCTTTAGCAATCAATCTGGCTTTATATCTTTCAACAAAGCCATCATTGTTGTACTTGATTTTATAGATCCATTTGCAACCTATAGGTTTTTTTCTAGGAGGTAAGCGCACGATCTCCCACGTGTTATTTTTTTCAAGGGAAGTTAGCCCCTCCTCCATGGCTGTTTTCCAGTTTGGATCCTTTTTGGCTTCTAAAAAATTTTGCGGCTCACTTTGAGAATACATGTTGCACAGAAAGGCAAAATAGTTATCTGAGACCTTTGAGAAATCAACGTAGTTTTCAATGGGGTGAGCATCAGGCCTTCTTGCAAGATATATATAAAAATCTCACAGACAAGTAGGAGCTTGAGTAGTTCAGGACGATCTGCGAGTTTGTTTGATGGCACGATCATCATCTGCATTGCCTGTGTGATTTGGTCGTTCACCATCATTTCCTTGGTTATTTTGCACCAGACTATCGACTATAGGAAGAACATCATTTTCTTTCTCCATGTGCTCCTTCTGGATTTCATCCCCAATTTTCTTTTGAAAAACTTTACATCTCTAGATGTGTAGAGTATTTTGTTCTTCGGGTCATAGTACTTAAAATCTTTCTTGACAATGGAATACCCCAAGAAAACACATTTGACTGCACATTGGTCTAATTTTCTTCGGTGATCATCTTGGATATGAACATGACACTTACACTCGAACACTCTAAGATGGGTTAATGACATTTCCTTTCCCCAAATCAACTTCATGGGAATTTTATTTTCAATGCCCGAATTGGGTATCCGGTTGACAAGATATGCGGCGGTGGATACAACCTCATTCCAAAATGACTGGAGAATATTACTTTGAAACATGAGGGCACGAGCAACATTAAAAAGTTGCTAATTTTTCCTTTCAGCAACGTCGGTTTATTGTGGTGTATCGGTGTTTTGAGGTAAGATGCCTTCATGAGCCAAATATTCTTTAAAGCTTTCATTGATAAATTCTCCTCTATTGTCAGATCTCAATTTTTTAACTTTGACATTGAATTGAGTTTGAACCATAGAGAAAAAATTCTTAAATGCACTTTAAACTTCACTCTTATTCTTTAAAAAATAAATCCGCATGGCACGAGAATGATCATCAATAAAGGTGAAAAAATATCTAAAACCTAAATAAGAAGTGATATGAGTTAGTCCCCAGACATTTAAGTGAACTAGCTCAAATATTTTACTGCATTGACTTTTAGATGTGCCAAAGGATTTTCTTGTTTGCTTTGCATATTGACATGCATTGCAAGAGCTTGTTACGCCACTGAAGCCGTACATGATACTTCAAGTACAAGGTTTTGATGATGAACAAGTGAAATTAACTGCATTTCAGCTAAGGCGATGAAGAAAGATGACAAGCATTGAAGAATTCGATGAAGAATCTTTGAAGACTAGTGTGCAAATGTTAAATTCATTTAAAGTCTTAGATTCTTGTAAGAGCCTTACTTAGAGTGCATATTTCGATTGCATTTCACCTAAAAAATCTTTACAAAAACTTTTCTAAAAGAACCCTTCATGAAAATATTTTTAGAAAACTCTTTTCTTAAATTTTTGTGTTTATTAGTCGACTAATAGACTCACTAGTCGACTAATCCTTTCGCGCCATATTTTCCAAAAAAGTCATTTTTGTCAAATTAGTCGATCGAAGGTTTTATCAGTCGACTGGACAGAATGTCTGTTTTCTGGAAAATTTAGCAGTAGTCGACTAATGACTTTATCAGTCGACTGGATAGAACATGTGTTTTCTGAAAATTTAACAGCAGTCGACTAATGCTTTTTTCAATCGATCGGACAGAATGTATGTTTTTCAAAAGATTTTAGCAGCAGTCGACTGAAAGGTTTTTCAGTCTACTGATGATATTATCAGTCGACTAATTTTATCTCTAGTCGACTAAGTTTCAAAAGTTCAGATTTTCAAATGACTCGATTAACAGATCAGTCGACCGACGATAACTGTCAGTTTACTAATAACTAACTATTAGTCGACTAACTACTGTTCCAGTCGACTAATTTTGTCATTTTTCCTGAAACTTTAAAAAGGCATGTCTTTTTATTTTTCAAACATTTTGATTGTTCAAAATGGACTGTTTTGACACCTTTCATACCCTCAACGTATGGAAACTTTCAGCTATAAATATGAGTGCATTTTACACTCAAAGATACTTCAATTCAATCAATTTGAATTAATTACTCTTTGCTTTTCACTCATATTCATTTTCTCACTCACTTGATATTTTTCACTTCAGTTTTTCACTCAAATTCCTTTGAGAGATAGTGAATTCGTGAGTAGAGTATTCCAACAACCTCAAAAGCCAATTGCATCTCATTTGCGTTCTTAAGAAGGGCTCATAAGTTGTATTGTAAGTTGTTACTTATTTAGATTTTCTGTAAAAGAAAAGACTCCTTGGTTTAAAGGAGTTGTTTGCTTTCAGTAGGATTGTTACTGAAAGTGAGACCAGATTTGGTCTGTATGATCTTGTAGTTACACAAGGTTGATAGTGGAAATCTCAAGTGGGTTTTGCTTGGGGACTGGATGTAGGTCGGGAAAGACCGAACCAGGATAAATTACTGTGTTCTTTGTGTGTTTGCTTTTCAAATTGCAAAATCCGTCAATATTCCGCAGACATTTTTTAAAAGCAATATTCACCCCCCTCTAGTGCTCGTTGCCTTGATCCTACTGCACTTTCATTTGGTATCAGAGCAAGGTTTGCTATTATTTTGATTTGATCATCATCTAGCATGACAACTATAACATCTCAGCACAAAGAAGAATGCTCCTCTGTTCGTCCTCCTCTCTTTGACGGAACAAACTATGGATACTGGAAAGTGAGAATGACAATATTCTTGCAATCCATGGATCTCGATATTTGGAGAGTTGTTTCAGATAAATACCAAACTCCATCAACTGATTTCAGCTGATGGACCGATGAAGAAAAAAAGACTGTTTCACTTAATGCCAAGGCAATGAATGCATTGTATTGTGCCGTTGACAAGGTAGAGTTCAATTGCATCTCTTAATGCTCTACAGCAAATGAAATCTGGCATACTCTTCTCGTGACTCATGAAGGTACGTCAAAGGTAAATGAATCTAAAATCGCCTCTTTGGTTCATAAATTTGAATTGTTTAAAATGAAGCAAAATGAATCTATATTAGACATGGTAACAAGAATGACCGATATAACTAACACTCTGAAATCCCTTGGAAAAGAATATTCACAAGTGGATTTAGTCAGAAAGATCCTAAGGTGTTTAACTCCTGAATGGGAGAGAAAAACCACTGCTATTGAAGAGGCAAATGATTTAAACACTCTCACTCTTGAAGATTTGGTTGGTAACCTAATGGCATATGAAGTCCAACTTCAAGACAAACAAGAAGAAGAACCCAAGAAGAAATCTCTTGCTTTTAAGGCTACTTCTGACTCTGAAAATTTAGAAGAAGATAATGATGAAGATATTACCCTTATTACAAGACAATTCAAAATATTCATCAAAAGGGGAAGATTTCAAAGAAAGGTAAAGAAAGCGGATTCTTTCAATCCCAATGAAGTCAAGTGCTTTAACTGCAAAAAGGCAGGACATATCTCGACCTGTTTTCACAGTCCTTTCCAAAATACGGATCAGAATTTTATTGGTAGCCTCTGCTTGGCCGTTCCCTTGGGGATAATAGGGAGCTGAGAAATGATGGCAAATTCTGAATTTTGAACAGAAGGTGTTCATCCTCTCATTTTTGAAATAGCTTCTATTGTCTGAAACAATATCATGTGGTATGCCGAAACGGTAAAGAATGTTCTTGTGAATGAAAGAAACCACATGCCGGCCTTCTATTGTGCGTAGAGTAACAACTTCAACCCATTTGGTGAAATACTCTGTCACAGCCAGAAAGTACTTGTGGCCGTTGGAAGCAGAAGGAGTAATCGGGCCTACGACGTCGAAAGCCCATATAGAAAACGGCCAAGGAGAAACAACTGAGTGCAGATATGTGGCTGGAGCATGAATAAAAGGTGCGTGCATTTGGCATTTGACACACTTCTTCACAAATCGATGACAGTTCTACTGCATGGTATTCCAGTAGTACCCCGCTCGGACGATCTGCTTGACGAGAGTTTGATACCCGACATGGCCACCACAAATTCCTTCATGTGCCTCTTGGATAACTTCCATAGCCTCTTCTTTGTCTAAGCATCTTGAATACTCAGAACTGAACCCACGACAGTAGAGGACATTGGCAAGAATGAAATATTGGGTAGACATACGCTGAATTGCACGTTGCTCTCTTTTTGACATTTTTGGTGGAAATTCACTAGTCTCAATGAAATTTTTGATATTTTGATACCAAGGCTTCTCCTTCTGATCGACCTGGTTTACTTGCATGGTTGAAATAAAGGCAGGTTGCTCAAGTCTGCCAACTTCAAAAGAACGACATGATTCACTGCCTTTGAATGATAAAATGAAGCCCAGACTGGCTAAACCATCAGCTATCTGATTGTGCTCTCTTCTTATATGGTTGAGCTGAAATTCTTCGAAGCTGTCCACAAGAGCCAGGATGATCTTCTGATAGGAAATCAATTTGGAATCTTTTACCTGCCATTCAGTGTTAACTTGACTGACAACAAGTAGTGAATCGCCAAAGGCATGCACTCTCTTGACATTGAAATTTTGCAGAATTTTGAGGCCTTGTATTAGAGCTTCATACTCGACCATATTGTGAGTGCATTGGAAACCAAGCTTGAGAGAATAAGGGATCATTTCTTTTTCTGGAGTGATTAACAAGACTTCAATCCCTATACCAGACATATTTTTAGAGTCATCGAAGAACAAGTTCCAAACTGGGAGCTGTTGGATATTGCACATGTGCTCATCAGGAAAATCATCATCTGCTTTAATTTCTTCTGTCAAAGAGAAATCCGCCAACTGATCTACGATCGTCTGGCCTTTAATTGACTTTTGAGAGACATACTCTAAGTCATATTGCATTAGAAGGACTTGCCACTTCGCAGTCCGTCCAGTGAGAAATGGTTGTTCCAAAATGTATCTGAGAGAATTAAGCTTTGATAAGAATTTGATTTCAGAGGCCAACAAGTAATGTCACAATTTCTGGCACATCCAAACTAGAGCTAGACAGGTTTTTTCCATCTGAGAATACTTTTTCTCATAGTCAATGAAGGTTTTGCTCACATAGTAGATGGCGTGCTCTATCAGGCTGCCTTCTTCATACTGTGCGAGGAATCCACCGCAGACATTCTGATTTACAGAAATATATAGTAAGAGAGGCTTCTCCAATTTAGGCGGCTTCAAAACTGGTGGATTAAGAAGATACTGCTTGATGCGCTCAAACGAGAGCTGACATTCTGATCCCCATTCAAATTTAAGTCATTTTCTTAGCAAATGATTGAAAAGTTCACATCTCATAGCCAAATTGAAAATGAATCTACGAATAGACTGAATACGCCCTTGAAGGCTTCGCAGTTCTCTGAGATTAGTTAGAGGCGGCATATCAATAATTGCTTTTGCTTTTGCTGGATCCACCTTTATTCCTTTCTTGCTGATAATGAAGCCGAGCAATTTGCCAGACTCAACTCCAAAAACACATTTCTGAGGATTAAGTCTCAATTTGTAGAGAATAAGTCTTTCAAAGACTTGACTAAGAGCATCAAGGTGGTCCTCTTCTTCTTTAGACTTAACCAGAATGTCATCCACATATGCATTCATATTTTTGTGCATTTGATCGTGGAAGATAACGGCCATTGCCCTCTGGTAAGTTGCCCCAACATTTTTGAGTCTGAATGGCATGATTGTATAGCAGAAGGTTCCTCATGGTGTAGTAAAGGAAGTTTTTGACTGATCACGAACGACCAGCTTGATCTGATTATAGCCTGAATATTCATCCATGAAAGAAAACATGGCATGACCTGTTGTGCTATCGATCAACAGATCAATGTTGGGGAGTGGATAATCATCTTTCAGGGTGGCCTTATTGAGATCCCTGAAATCAATGCAAATCCGAACTTTTTCGCTCTTTTTAGGAACTGCCACGATATTTGCCAACCAATTTGAGTAATCAATGGCTCGGATGAAGCCTCCTTTTAACAAATCTTCAAGTCCTTCTTTGACTTGCTGCTCAATTCGAGGGTCTAATTTCCTTAGTTTCTGTTTGATTGGTCTGGGATCTGGTTTCAATTTGAGTCGATGCTCAACCAGCTTGGGATCTAATCCTGGCATATCTTCGTAAGTTTAGGCAAATACTTCATGATGCTTTTTTAGAAATTGGACGAGTCTTGCTTTTTCAACTTCGCTTAGACCCGAATCGATTTTGAGAATTCTCGGATCATCTTCCAACCCAATGTTGATATCTTCAGTGAGATCTTGAACCAAAGATGAGGATTCATCCTGCTTCTGAATGTGAGCAAATTCTGGCAATTCTTGAATAGTGAAATCAAATTCGGCTGGCTCTTCAGTCTGCTCTGCTGCCTGGCTGACCTCTGCTCTGTCTTTCATCTCAGGAAACCTTGCCAATTTTAGATATTTGGGATTGATAATGAATTTCTTCATTGGTTCAGAAAATGTAAGAAAGGTTTTTAAGAGAAAGTACGAGCCAAAACAAATTTTTGTACAAAGTAAAGAACAACCACATAGACAAAATATAAGAAAGAATGATAGATGCCCGAATATGAAGAAAAGATTGATCTTTCATTGATTGAAGTATAATATTTACAAGACACTGACAAAAGATGGGACTGTGTTGTCCCTACAAGATTAACAAAAGATAGAAAAAGCAGGAAAACTAAGACATCATCTTTTCATTGGCTTCCTCTGACAAAAACTGTTGTTTTAGTGGAATCTTGGCCGATAAACCCCAACCCTGAATTGTCTGAATGCTGAGTAGGAATGATAGGCTCCACCATGCCATCTTCATTTTTTCCTATGCCCTGAAATGACTGGTATCCATGTTTTATCAGAAGACCGAATCCCTTTCTGGCTTTGGAAAATTGAGGAAATAAGGGATGATCTTTGAAGGAGGTGTAATTGATGCATCTTCTTAACTTGAAAAAACAAGGTCCCTGCCATTGGACTACTGCTGCGACATTTTCTTCTTCCATGACATCTTTCAATTTTAGCATCTCTAGGCTGTTACTGAGATTGATTTCGTCTGCCTCCCAGATGCTGGGAATATCTTCTGTAAATGTTGGACTAGGAATCATAGGTTGTGGCAGCCTCTCTTCAGGATCTTCGCCTAGGATAGTGGTAATCATTCCTCCCTTGAACCACTTTATGCATTGGTGGAGGGTTGATGGAACGACATTGGCATTGTGGATCCATGTTCGTCCCAACAAAAGATTGTAAGTCGGCGGCACATTGACAACATGGAAGAGGACTGTGTGCACTGAATAGTTGATAAAAATTTCCAGGAAGATCTTGCCCTTTGCAGTCTGCCCGTGATTGTCGAAGCTGTAGATGGTAATGGGATCAGGCACGCATTCTTCTTCCTTCAATCCCAGGGCCTTCACTATCATCTCTGGGCAAATGTTGAGGCTGCTGCCTCCATCAACCAGTACGTGCGGGACAGTCATGCCCCTGGTCCTTACCACAATATACAATGCATTGTTGTGAAAAGAATGAGGCCTTGGTAGGTCCTCATCTGAAAAGGTGATAAGCGCGTTAGTCATCGCCTGATTTACGATTTGCGCCATATCTTCTGGCGTGGTTCCCGACTTCACCTTAATCTTTCTCAGTAGATCATCTAACTTTTCCCGATGCTTGGGAGAATCATGAGTCAATTAAAAAATAGAAATGTTAGAGAGCGCTGTGATAGGCTTTTGAAGGCTTTTGGCCCGCTCTTCTGCTGCCTCGGAGGTTTCTGCTTCCTCTGCGCAAGCTTCTTTCTTAAGAAATCTTTTCAGAAAAACTTGAGTTTTTCCGTTCTCAACTGACATATTACTCAGATTCAAAAATGAGAGGAGGTTCATCCTCTGAGATGCAGACTGATCCTGATGTAAAACCATCACCTGATGTTAAAGATTTATATCTTTGCTAGAACATAGATGTATGTGACTCTGCGGAAGGAAAGAATGTTCAGAAATGGTTAATGTTGAGTGTTTTGGAGATGGGGCGGACAGGATATCCATTTTGCCTTCCTCTTCATCCTCAATGATGATGCTTTTATCGATGCAGTCCTGGATCAAATGCTTCAGGACGAAGCAATATTTAGTATCGTGCCTCATTGCCCTATGGAACTTGCAGTACTGCTCTTTGAATCTTCCCATGATCACTGGCGGATCTGCAACTTTGGGAAGTTTCACCATTCCGTGAGACAATAGATATTCCAAGACCTTTTCTAGAGGTTGGTCCAAAGGAGTGGATTTCCGATCTCTGCTCCAGTTGATATGCTTGGGTTTTTCCTGAAGATCCCCTTTTTGTTGAGGACCGGTCGGGAGAGGCTTGTCATTGTTCTTGAAGAACTTTCCCTTTCTCCCTCTGCTCTATTCAGGTTTCGTGCCACTGCCGCTGCCATGCTTGCTGCTACTGCCCTGGTCATCCCCTGAAACCACGGCTGAGTAAGTGAAGTGTGTCTTTTTCTTTGGATCCTGGACATTTTTGGCCAAAGTGACACCTTCGTACATTCCATTCTCTACCCCCATCTCGAGCCATTCTGCTCGCTCCGTCAGTTCAATAAACGATTTGGATGGATATGGGAAAATGAGGCTTTTTAAATGCTGACAGAAGTTGTTAAGGATGACTTGAAGGACATGCTTTTCAGAAATAGGATTCCTCATCTTATTACAAATGCTCCTCCATTTGTGGATGAAATCTTTGGCCTTTTCATGGGGCTCCTGTTTGAGGTTGCATAAATGGTTTAGCGTAGGCAGAACTTCCGTATTGAACAAAAAGTGCTCAACAAACATATTGACCACTTTGTCAAAATCCCTTAGTTCAATGGGATTGACATGCTCGGCGTACCATTTAGCAGCTATCCCCTCCAGACTACGGAGGAAACAGAGGAAGAGGGCACGGCTGTCCTCACTGAACCGGGCACATTCGGCGAAAAACATGGCAAGGTGAGCCTTAGGATCTCTAGATCCATCAAACTTAATGAATTTTTGGGGGAGGTTCTCCAGATTGTTGTCCCCTTCCAAACCGAGGTAGAAGTCCTGCCTGGTGTACAACCTTTTTCCTTTGTCCCGGATTTGCAGATCCTTGACTATTTTGGTCAGTGCCTGGATTGAATCCTTTGCGGGGGCCCCGCACTTGGGTTTGTTTATTGATAATGGCTCTTCCACTGGCCTCTTGGATTGCCGCAGATGTTTCGGAATGTAAATCAGATGCTCTTCCTCTTCAGAGACTTCTTCTACCGACTCAGAATCCTCAAAAGTACTATCACGCTGTATTTTCTGTTTGTTGATCTTGACGGGCTTTTTCATGAGCTTCTTCTTAACTTTGCTCTTAGAAGCCGCTTTCTTCGAACCAGCCTTAGCCTGCTCGGCCATCATTTTGGACATCATCTTTTGAAAGACCCGGTACATGGCCGGATCCACATCGCTTTCGTCCCCTGAGTCATGCTTCTTGGATAATCTAGAAGAATTCATCTCTTCTTGTTCGCTGTCATTGTGCCGCTGAACAGTATGCTTACCGGCCCTTGTCTGAACCATCTTCGGATGCCAAAGTTTTCCTATAGAATATGGGAATGGTTAGAGTGTGGAGAAACTTTTGAAAACCATAATTTTTGAAGAAAAGGAATAAAGGATTTTGGTAGACAATTTTAAGAGATTATCTCATTACCCGGGATTGGGTCATCACAAGATTTGTGATAATTGTGTTACCATTTTAATGATAACGGAGAAATGTGCCTTGTTACCTAGGCAAGGTCGTCAACCATGATAAAAAATATTTGAAGAGAAGTAGGAAGAATGTCCCTTTTACCAGGGATGAGGTGGTTGTCACCAAAATTTGTGACCATTTGTGCTATAAAACAAAAACAAAATTTTGGCCCAAAAAGTAATTTTTTATTGATAGTAATATTTACAGACAAAGAGAGGGTGGGCAGACAGTTTGCTACCACTCTTGATATTTAGATGATACATTTGGCCCAGGAAATACAGACAAAGAAACAAAGGAGTCCCAGGTATATTTAGTGACATGGTATGCCCCAAACCACTGATCCGACTGTAGGTTGAATTCTGGCATGTTGCCTGTCGGGAAGCGGGTGTTGGCACGAACCTGCCGCTGCGAGAACTGCCTGAGACATCTTTCCGGCTGATAATCAACACAGAAGAAGGGGCCAAGCAATCTGTAGCACTTGCTGCGAGCATATGTATATCGAGGGACAGTCTCTTTTCTATCGAAGAAGTCCCAAACAATTTCCTCCTGATACAGTTTCTCGATCAAGGCTCGATACTGAATGACAGACTTTGGCTGCTTATCGTTGAATCTGAAGGAGCTGGCCTTCGAGGGAACATGTCGCAGGAACCACGACTGCAGGGCGTAAGTGCATCCTTCTACCAGAATGGTCTCTCCGAGGGCAAATCGAGCCAAGCCTCTGTAAAGAAAAGCCAAGGCTGCCATAGAAACTGATAGTTGACGGGTCTGCTTGCTTCCCCATCTTCGAAAGAGTTGGGCGACTCTGACATCTATGAAATTCTAGCCATCTTGGAAGAAAGCTAATCCTACTATGCATAGGATCATGGCATGCTGAATTCTGTCTTTTGCTGCTTGACACAAAGAGTCAACCTCTTCGTAAGCTTCGTACTTGCGATAGAGTCCGAACAGGTCAATAAACTGATTCCCATTGATCTTAGTAAGAGGCCAGGATCTGCTCTCTGTTGCTCTGGCCAAAGCTTCTCGAACATCTACCCCTTTGATGTTGATCAAAAACTGTTGCTCGACAGGATCATCTGGCTGACCAGCTGGTTCGGGCAATCCCATAATATCATTGAACTCGTCCATCAGTAGAGTCATCTCTCCCCATGGAAACCAAAATGTGAAGGTACGTGGATTCCACTGTTCTGCCATAGCCTGAATCAGTGCTCCATTGATGGTTTGCTTGCCTGCCGCCGATGCCATCTCCAACCCACAGTCATCCAAGTGGTCTGGGAACATACGCGAGAAGGTGGTGAACCAAGAATAATACCACCGAAAAAAAAAAAAGACGAGACTGGATAACCCGATGATTCAGAGATCCATCCTAAATCTGATAGAAGACATGATCTTTGGGAAAGACAACATCGAGAGAATTAGACACCATTGAAATGATACTGGGATAACAGAAGAAATGAGAAGAATCAGATAGAATGCAGGACTTATGGATAGACTCTTGAAGAATCAAACCTGGAAATTTTTGAAAAGATCGAGAAAATTTTAAAGGAATTTTCCAGGGTTTTGAAGAAAATTTGATCTAAAAAGAGAAAAGAAATGTATTTAGAGAAAAATATACACCTGGGGTTTTTTGAAAGTAAGGAGAAGTTTTGAATAATACACCCAGGGTTTTTGAAAAGGGTTTGATACATATATATGAGAGAATAAGAGAAACATCACAAAACAGTTGCACAAACAAGGATGCGCACACAACACTCCCTAAAGGCTGACTCTAAATGCAATATTTGAAATGGCTGGCAGTACCTTAATCCTAACTCTAGGGTTCAGATCATCTGATTCCAATCAAGATATGTCGATATACTCAAGCCGAAGCTTGAAGTATGTGGCATAGAAATATTCTTCCGGTTCTAAGGTAAGGGTTTCCCAACATCCTTGAGCACCTACCGATATACCTCGGACTATGGCCCTTAGGTACGTGGTAGGGAGCGCGAACCCAAATAGGTGGTCCAGTTGTGAGGCTCTCTCCCGAACTATGGTTCAGTGAGACAGCCCAGCAACGTGAAGACCGGGACAATATAGGTAGGGATGTTTTCAAAAACATGATCAACATGCAATAAAATTAGAAGGCTCTAATGCAAGTCCTAAAGAGATAAAATTTAAATGAATAGAAGCATACACTTGCATACATTGTTTGCATTCAATCCTTAGAATTGAGGAGAGTTGTATTTCAAACTTAAATCTAATGTGAACATGGAATAATCTCCTCAATATGGTCCTACCAAACCATACTTAAATCCTATATACAATAATGTCAGCTTAGGACAGAGTCTAGGCTCCTAAGGTTTGCATGGAAATGAAGCTGACATTTGTAGAATAAAGACTTAGATAATATTAGAGCAAAGCAAAGGCATAGATCCGACCGAACGAAGACGGGTCCCATCTTGGTCGCCAAAATTGTGATCATCGCAAAAAATTTCCTCTCTTGTGGTTTCTCTCTCTTCCTTCTCTTTTCCTTTCTATCCTTTATTTCCTCCTTTTTGAAGGGAAAAAATAAAAGACAGGAAGAAAGAGAGAAGATAAAAGAAAAGAAAAAGAAGAGAAGAGGAACTCCTTTGCGGGGTCTCACTTGACCTTAATTTTGAAGATATTTAAGAAAATAACTCACCTCCGTTTTGAAATATTTGCGGGAAAACTGGGAGACGGGATCCGCTCGTCGGTACGAGGTTCGACCGTTCCTGGCGCCTTTACCAGAGGTAATCGAACCAAGGGTCGAATTTATGCCTTTTGCTTTGCTAAGAAATTATCTAAGAATTTATTCTAAGTCTAAATGCACAAATAATCATGCTTGTGCAATGTAAAGATGTATGCTCTTTCGAAAAAATGATTTTGGAAATTTCCAAGTGTTTTTGATGAATTGAGTGAAGAAATGGTTTCTAGCTCAGAACTTAAGATTTAAAGTTCTAAGTTTTTGGAATAATCAGAGCTTGGGAAAATAAATCTGAACTTCGAAAGGAATGTTTTTGAAGTTTGAGACAAAAGGAGAAGAAAGGAAAGTTCAAAGTCATAAATGGAGTTTGAATTAGGATTTTGAATCAGGATAGAGATGGAATGTGATTTGAATCTTCAGTTTTAAAGTTTGAAATCAGAGTAAGATTTGAGAAATAGAATTGAGAGATGGAATTGGTTTTTTTTTGAATTTTGGGAATAAAAAACTGGGATTTTGAAACCTGGGATGAAATGGAATTGGATTTAAGAATTGGAATTGAGAATGGAAGTTGGTTTGACATCTGGAATTTAAGATGGAATTTGAATCCAAAGTCTGGATTGAATTCTGGATTTAGAATCCTTAATGAGAATTGGATCTGAAATTTGAGATCCAATGGTGGAATTCAGATCTGAAGTTTGGAAGAAAATTCGGATCTGAAGTCTGAGATCTGAGATGGAAGTGAATCCTGGATCCTAAATGGAATTTGGATCTGAAGTTTGAGATCCAAAGTAGAATTGGGTTCTGGATCCTAAAATGGATTTTTGAATCTGAAGTCTGAGATCCAAATGGAATTGGATTTTGGATCCTAAAATAAGTTTTTGGATCTGAAGTTTGAGATCCAAGGTGAAGTTGGGCTCTGGATCCTAGAATGAATTTTGGATATGAAGTCTGAGATCCAAATGGAATTGGATTTTGGATCCTAAAATAAATTTTTGGAACATAAAATAGGTTTTTGGATCCTAAAATAGGTTTTTGGATCTGAAGTCTGAGATGCAAGGTGAACTTGGGCTCTGGATCCTAGAATGGACTTTGGATTTGAAATCTTGATCCAAGTTGAGATTAGGATCTAACTTTGTATTTGGATTCTGAAAGTCCAAATGGGACTTTTGAAGATGGATCTGGGTTTTTGGAAAACCCAGATTGAATTTAAAATTTAAGAAGAGTCAAGTTTTTGAGATTCCAAATCAATCTCAAACTTTGATTTTGAATTTGGAGATGAGAAAAATAAACTTGGTTTTGAAATAGAAGATAACTTCAAAGTTAAATTGAACTTTGAAGTTTGAATTAAAATTTGAATATAAACATGATTTTGGAATTTCAAAGTCAAATTGGGCTTTGAAATTGAATTTTTGAATTTTGAAATGAGATAGAATTGAATTTGAATTTATAGATAAGATTTGATCTGAGAAAAGAATCACTTGGAATTTTGAAAAAGGAAATTTTGAAAATATGATGCAATTCTATCCTAAATGATGAATGAGTTGAAATAACTTTAAAATTGGATTCGAAAATCATATTTCATTTTTTAAACGAATGTAAATAAGATTAATGATATAATACACTCCTAACTACGGTCATTGAATGTATTATATAATAATCATATCTAAATTCAAATGAAGAATCAAACATATTTTGGTGCTTTTATAGAGTTTAGAATGAAATTTACTCTCGGTATACCCTGACTATGGCCATTGGTATACGTATTGAATCAATTTTAAACTAAACCCTGATAAAAGAAAAAAAATGTTTAAAGAAAACATAATGAATTTTGAAAAAGGATCCAGTGGGGATCCAGTGTTATTTTATAAAAGATAAAAATACTAAGTTTTGTTGACATCCTGACTATGGCCATTGATGTAAATCATCAACTTAGGATTAATCACCTCTTACGAAACGGTGCACGGTTCATGGTCCCATTTGTGAGATTTTGAGAATAAAAGGCAAAAAACATGAAAAATAAGCAATTTATGATATTTACAATGCTCATTCATTCTATCTAAACTGGAAATGTAAATTCTCATTTACACCTAATTTATTACAAAATTGAATTTACAATTCTCAAATAATGATATTTTCCACATATTCCCTGCAAAACAATTGGTTAGTAAAAAGAAAATTGCATTTATTATATGGATGTCAATGCTAAAAATGCTCATATGCCAAGATATGATGAAAAAGATAAAAGAAGGATATATATATATATGCATATATATATATATGCATATATATATATATATATATATGTATACATATATATGATGGCTTCTATGATAGGAGACAAGGTAAAGGGGGTGTAGTCATAACAGAAAAATCATAACAATATATTGATTACTATCATGATCATGTGATAATGCATGAAAGATTGTAGGAGATGAACCTATACAGGAGATAATAGAAGGCAAAGGGTAAAGTGCAGATGATTTTGTAAATGTGGCTAATGATAATATACTGGTAACAGGGTGGATGAGAGCAAATGTATTGTGAATGAAGTCAACAATGTGATCAAGTAATCCTTGATTCACAAGTGATAGATCAATACACCTAAAAGCAGTATCTTCATTGTTACTGAAATTTTATTGAAAAACGCAGTTCAAGATTTGTAGAAAAGATCTGCCACATCAATGGAGGTTGTGGCACACCTTGAATCAGTAGCTGAACAAAGAAAAACTTATCATGAGATTCAGGTTTAGTTCTTGGATGCAACTCCAGTATGAAAGCACCTTACTAGCAATAACTTTTGCAGCAAACTCAACATCACTGCCATTTTCAAATATTCTGGTCCTATCTGATGGGGCGTGCAATACAATTTACATGTAAAATTCAGAAAAACTCAGATGCGAATTTCATATCAAGAGCTTGTGAAATGAGACCAGCCATTATTTTACCAATCCAGCTGATTGACCTTAAATACCAACAAAAATCAGCAATTTGCTGGGTTTTTGGAATATTCAGTAACTTCACCTAATTATAATGCTCAAATGAATCAGAACTATATAATATACTCTGTATCCTTAGGTCCTTAAATCCTTAAAAAATCATTCATAAAGTAAACTTACAGATATCCTCACACTCAGATTCAATCATAAGCAGTTTTAACCTTGGATCATTTAGCAATTCAACGAATAAAAAAAAAGAAAAAGAAAAAAGAAAGAAAGAATCCAATGTACCTCATGGATCCAGATTTCGCCTTGAAGATCTGGCCCAGATTCAGATGTTCCTTTATTCTGAACTTACTTCTCTTTTTTTGTTTTGTATCATAGAGATATTGCATAGCAGACACACGTATATCATAATGCGCAGGGCATGTATAAGGCACAGGAAAAACCAATGTATGGAAATCAAGTACTAGGTGATAAGTGAAGCTAATGGGGATCATAGCATGAGCACGAGGTGAGATATCAGCAGAAAATTAACTATTGATATTGCTTGAATTCACTCTATATTCAGAATTGATACAAAGAAGCATAAAAGTTAAGTCATAGAGGCATTTATAAATCGAAGCTTTAATGCAATATCAGTGAAAGAAAATTACCTGTGTTTAAGACATATGGAGAACGTTTATAGGAGGAAGGTATATAGCAGATTATGAATCAACAAAGCTTGTATTCTACAGAAAACTCAATTCTAGTTTCAAAATAACACCTACGCAGGCCCCTAATAAAACCAGAGAACTGGTTTTCAAATTATCTTGTCAATGGAGATTATATTGGTTGTGTGTGTGTGTGTGCATACAAAATGTTCTTTGTGTGTATCCATCATTATTGAACTCCAACCTATTGCATCTTGGCAGTAACGTTAGTTCTTGCATCCTCCCATCTTGGATTGATTTACTGCTGGGGAAAACTTTGCGCCAAGCATTTCTTTAACCAACTTTGATAACATCAAGGATCCATCAGCGCACGGGCTTATGACCATATGGAATTCTCTGAAGTGATTTGATGCTTTCCGTGGGCTATCACTAACGATGGCAGTCACGAGGCTAGCATAGGCAAGTCTTAGGTCCTGCGATATGCTTCACTTACCCATAATCAAGTAAGGCAATATCTGAGTTATTCCATAATGGGATAAAATGAAGCATATCATGATAAAAGGTAAATGATAGTGAAGACGACAAATGGCAAGCCTAACAGGGGATGTTATGGGGCAAGAGAAATGTAAATTGAAACCAGAATGTAATTGATGCAAAACTGAATCATTAAAGAGTTATGACACAGGAAATATGACACATTAAATTATGGATGAAGACATGTGATGTGTATAGAAAAAAAAAATAAATCGTGAAATGCATAACTTTCATCCAAAGATGTGGAGATTTCAATGGCGTCCATGCCATGATGCCAATATAGATATGAAGCTAGAAAGCTTACAGATATGCAATTTAATGATAATATTGGCTTACGCAGAAACAAGTAATCAACATGTAAAAATCCATAGTGCCAGCAGGAATTAGAACAAAATGGCCAGAAGAACAGGAAATTAAAAAATAAATAAAAATGTATGAATTAACGATAAATGAGATATAACCCTAGCAGAGGGTCAAACTTTTGTTGCAAAACACAAGTCGAGGCTGCTATTTGGCAGACCGACATTGCGATGTTTGCTTCATTAGCAAAGAAAACAGAGAACCAAAAGGGGAATTCTAAGGGAAAGAAAATGGAAGAGGCAAATTTACGGAGGGAGTAGAAGGAAGAAGGAGATTCTTACAGTATAGAGGCTCTAGCTCCTGCTGGATTGATCTTCAGGGTACTCAGAAGAGAACGGGGAAAAAGGAGGAAGCGGCGCTTCTTTGATTGGATTCGAGGGGGATTTCTCTGGTTCTTCCGATTTGCAGGGACTTCCAAGTTTGGAAGAGAGAATTGGGAAAGGGAAATGTGGCGTGAGAGTTGATGATATGGTTTCTTACAGAGGAGAGGTTCTTCTTCAATGTCTTGTTTACAGAGGATTGGATTATGCCTTTTGCTACTGAATTTCAATTCAGGAGAGCTGGAATCGGTTGAGCTCCTTCAGTTGAGGTAGACAGGAACCAGGAAACGGGGGAAGGAAGAGTTGTTGCGTGAAAGTGGATCGTTGTATGAATCGTTAAAGAAAAGATGGATGATCCGATCATGGGTGAAGGCTTCTTCTTAAAGAAGAGGTGGAGGGTTCGAGCGAGGAGGCAGTTGCAGATGTAGGGTGAAAAGCCGCGATGGCTGTTGAAGATTGACAATTAGTGGGAGCCCTCCTGCGATGGAGGCTTCCAGAAGAAAGATACGCGGGAGAGGGGCGAGTCTGCAACCGTTTGTAACTTTTCCTTTTTTCAAAAGGAGGTCTGTTTAAAAGAACTTTTTTATAAAATGGTTCAAAATGAGGTTTTTAGCAAAAATCTTTAAAAAAAAAAGCTTTAAAAGCATTTGTTTTTCTCGTAGTTTTCCCAATTTTTTTGGTTTTTTGTGTTATTTTCCATTTTTTTGTATTTTTGGAATAAAATCTAAGATTTTACGAGGAAACAAAGATCAAACACTAATTTTTTTGTATTTTTGCAAAAATATTTACAAAAAAAAGTTTTTTTGAGAATTCAAGGCTATTTTGGAGAAATTTCTTCAGAAAATGCGTTTGGATCCAGATTTTGAGGAAATATAGATTTAAAGCACTGGATTCAGATCCGGAATTCAATATGGAATTTAATCCAGAAAATCTGAAGAATGACTGAATTTTAGCTTTTCATTTTCTCAGAAGATGGAAATAGGGGCAAAAAGATCATTTTTACAAACCTTTGAAAAATTTGGGGTGTTCACACGAAGTCATTCGAAACAAAGCAAGGCTAGTAGCACACGGCTATAATCAAGAAGAAGGCATAGATTTTGATGAAACCTATGCACCAGTGGCTCGATTGGAGTCAATTCGAATGATGCTTGCTTTTGCTAGTTACATGAACTTTAAGTTATATCAAATTGATGTTAAGAGTGCATTCTTAAATGGACACATCAATGAAAAAGTTTATGTAGAGCAACCTCCAAGCTTTGAAAATGAGAAATATCCAAAAAAAATCTACAAATTAAAAAGGGCTTTGTACGGACTTAAACAAGTACCAAGAGCGTGGTATGAAAGACTATGAAATTTTCTAGAAAAATCTAGTTTTTCCATTGGTCGGGTAGACACCACTTTATTTATTAAAAATCTTAATTCGGATATTCTTATTGTGCACATTTATGTTGATGACATAATATTTGGTTCTACTAATGATTCTCTTTGTAAAGAATTTGCTAAAGCTATGTAGGAAGAGTTTGAAATGAGCTTGATGGGCGAATTAAACTACTTCATTGGACTTCAAATAAAGCAAACTGGAGAAGAAATCTTCATCAATCAGGCTAAGTATACAAAAGAACTTCTTAAGAGATTTGGGATGGACTCATCGAAATCAAGAAGAAATCCTATGAGTACAACTACTTCTCTTGATAAAGATGAAAATGGTAAAAATGTAGATACTAAGCTCTACAGAGGTATGATCAGATCTCTATTATACTTAACTGCTAGTCGACCTGATATAATGTTTAGTGTTTGTATGTGTGCAAGATTTCAAGCTAATCCAAAGGAATCTCATTTAACTGCGGTAAAACAAATTCTTCGATATTTGAAAGATACTTCAGATTTTGGTTTGTTTTACCCAAAATCATCTTCATTTGATTTAGTTTCATATAGTGATGCAGATTTGTAAGGAAGTAAATCTGATCGCAAGAGTACTAGCGGAACTTGTCATTTCTTAGGAATTTCTTAGTCTCTTGGTTTAGTAAAAAGCAAAATTCAGTGTCACTCTCAACAACTGAAGCAGAATATATAACAACTAGTTTAGCGTGTTCACAAGTACTATGGATGAAACAGACCTTAAAAGATTTTGGTTTGAATTACTCCATAACAACTATTTATTGTGATAACACTAGTGCTATAAATCTTTCGAAAAATCCTGTTCAGCACTCAAGAACTAAGCATATTGAAGTAAGACATCATTTCTTAAGAGATCATGTGATAAAAGAAGATATTTCGTTAAATTTTATATCCACTAATAAACAACATGCCGATATTTTCACTAAACCACTTAAAAATGAAGATTTTTGGAGAATTAGGAGAGAACTAGGCATTTTCTCGTTTTTGGATTTATAAAATATTGATTTTTTTTATAAAATCTCAAAATTGCACCATATTAGTCGATCGATAAAATTTCTAGTCGACTGATGCTTTAAATTTTTTAGAATAAGTCGCATCTTATTAGTCGACCAATAAAATTTTAGTCGACTAAATTTTTTTTAAAAAAAAATTAACTGAAGGGACCTGATACCCCTTGATTTTTTTTTACCCGATTTTTTTTTGGCATCGTTTCATTTTTACACCTTTTCGTTTTTTTTTTTAAAGGAACAAAACCCTTAAAACAAAATCCTCTCTCTCTATCTCTCTCACCCTTGGATTTTTTTCCTCTCTCTCTCTTCCGAAAAACCCTCAGAGTGTCGTTCGAACCTCTCCTCGCCGGAATCCTCTGACCGTGACAGGGAAACGTCGGAATCCTCTTGCAGTAACCGATGCATCTTCAGTCCTCACCGAAATCCCCTTGTGGCAGCCACCTCGTATCTGTCGTTATCCACCGCGGACTCCTCATCTATTCACTGTTTTTGTTGCATTGGTTCTCCTTCACAACGTCGGACAACATCTTTCTTCTGCCGGACGTCGTTTGGAAGCCGACATCATTCTCTGCAACTAATTTGTTTTAGGTGAATCTGTTTTAACCATGCCTCGTTCTAAGACTGCATCTACAAAAGGTTCTCCTCCTCCTACACCTTCAGCAAGACATGGATTTTCTCTCATATTACTCCAAAATCCTCTTTTATATGATACTTTTGGATCGATTTCTGCACTACCTATTTTACCAAACTGAAATGTACTGTTTCACCTGTTTTCTCGTTACAAAATAAGAGAATTATTTCCAGGAATTTCACATCTTTTTGATGCCTGTGCAGACACCCTTCATTATCCTTTTCTGATTCACTTGTTTTACACAAATTTACAAATTGATCATGAAACTGAAGTTCTTTCCTCTCTTGTTCGTGATGTTGAAATTGAGTTTGATTCTGAACTACTTGAAGAAATCCTAGAAATTTCACCTTCAGACACTCTTTTCAATACTGTTGAACTAAATGATGAAAGATTTTTTGAACAAATTCTTCTTTCCGGTGCACCTCATTGTCCTCCTTTCAAAAATACTAATCTTCAAACTCGTGCACGCATTGCTGGACGAATCCTTGCCCACAATGTTTTACCTAAAACTGGTTCTTTTGATTACTATTCCACAGATCTCTCTACGGCTCTTTATGTTTTATTTGGAAATATTTCTGTAAATTGGGCCAATGTATATTTTACTAATTTGTGGAAACAAAAACCATTTCTTCCTTATGGATGTCTTCTAACTCGTATTTTCAGACATTTCAAAGTTTCCTTAACTAATGAAAAATATATTAAGCAAAAGGAGTTCTTTGATCAAACTATTTTTAAACGAATAAAAATTAAATATCTGCCTCCTTTAAATGTTGATCAAATTGAACCATCTGATCCTACTGAACCATCAATTTCTGAACCCTCACCATCTTCTGCGACACCTTCATCTCAAGCAAAACGAAAGAAATTTTTTACAAGTCAAGACAATGATGAAGTTTTGCAGCGACTGGAAGCTTTGGAGTTGCATCAATGCACTTTTCGTGAAGATGTGACTCAACAACTTTCTTCGATTCAGAAAGATGTTACTGCAATCAAGGACTTGCTCAACTCACTTTTCTGATCTTTATTTTCTGTCTTTACTGAACTTTAATACTTTATAGGTTGTAATATTTTAAACTTGTATTTACATTTTGCTTATGCTATTTCTGCCCTTACTCTTTTTTATTATGACAAAGGGGGAGAAAAAGATAGAAAAGATAGACCTTGCATGAGAAATGAGAAACTAAGAGAAAAAGAAATTACATCATTGAAAATTGCATTTATGAAAAAGTTTTAAAAATGCATGACGTAATGATGGAAATGCAATCCAATCAATATGTGATATATGTGCTTTGAATGTACTAACTTTTAATGTTTTGCAACATATTGATAGGGGGAGTAAAATCTCCATCTATGCATCTAAATACTTCATCTTTGATTAAGTTTGTCATTATCAAAAAGGGGGAGATTGTTACGCCACTGAAGCCGTACATGATACTTCAAGTACAAGGTTTTGATGATGAACAAGTGAAATTAACTGCATTTCAGCTAAGGCGATGAAGAAAGATGACAAGCATTGAAGAATTCGATGAAAAATCTTTGAAGACTAGTGTGCAAATGTTAAATTTATTTAAAGTCTTAGATTCTTGTAAGAGCCTTACTTAGAGTGCATATTTTGATTGCATTTCACCTAAAAAGTCTTTAAAAAAACTTTTCTAAAAGAACCCTTCATGAAAATCTTTTTAGAAAACTCTTTTCTTAAATTTTCGTGTTTATTAGTCGACTAATAGACTCACCAGTCGACTAATCCTTTCGCGCCATATTTTCTAAAAAGTCATTTTTGTCAAATTAGTCGATCGAAGGTTTTATCAGTCGACTGGACATAATGTCTGTTTTCTGGAAAATTTAGCAGCAGTCGACTAATGACTTTATCAGTCGACTGGACAGAACATGTGTTTTCTGAAAATTTAGCAATAGTCGACTAATGCTTTTTTCAATCGACCGGACAGAATGTATGTTTTTCAAAAGATTTTAGCAGCAGTCGACTGAAAGGTTTTTCAGTCTACTGATGATATTATCAGTCGACTAATTTTATCTCTAGTCGACTAAGTTTCAAAAGTTCAGATTTTCAAACGGCTCGATTAACAGATCAGTCGACCGACGATAACTGTCAGTCTACTAATAACTAACTATTAGTCGACTAACTACTGTTCCAGTCGACTAATTTTGTCGTTTTTCCTGAAACTTTAAAAAGGCGTGTCTTTTCATTTTTCAAACATTTTGATCGTTCAAAATGGATTGTTTTGACACCCTTTCATACCCTCAACGCATGGAAACTTTCAACTATAAATATGAGTGCATTTTACACTCAAAGGTACTTCAATTCAATCAATTTGAATTAATTACTCTTTGCTTTTCACTCATATTCATTTTCTCACTCACTTGATATTTTTCACTTGAGTTTTTCACTCAAATTCCTTTGAGAGATAGTGAATTCGTGAGTAGAGTATTCCAACAACCTCAAAAGCCAATTGCATCTCATTTGCATTCTTAAGAAGGGCTCATAGGTTGTATTGTAAGTTGTTACTTATTTCAATTTTCTGTAAAAAAAAAAAGGACTCCTTGGTTTAAAGGAGTCGTTTGCTTTTAGTAGGGTTGTTACTGAAAGTGGGACCAGATTTGGTCTGTATGATCTTGTAGTTACACAAGGTTGATAGTGGAAATCTCAAGCAGGTTTTGCTTGGGGACTGGATGTAGGTCGGGAAAGACCGAACCAGGATAAATTATTGTGTTCTTTGTGTGTTTGCTTTTCAAATTGCGAAATTCGTCAATATTCCGCAGACATTTTTTAAAAGCACTATTCACCCCCCCCCCCCCCTCTAGTGCTCGTTGCCTCGATCCTACTGCACTTTCAGAGCTATTATCACTAACCCATGACAAAAGCATAGTGTTTAAAACTTTGTCTGAGGGATGGCCAAGTCTTTGATGTCATAGTCTGTGAAGATTATATGATGTCTGCACATTAAAACTCACGGGATTATTTTCTAGAATATATAGTCCATTCTGCTCTTGTCCTCTACCAATCACTCCCCTACTCTGAGAGTCCTGAAACCCAACTTCATTAGCCAAGCAATTACATGACTTGGTTATTTTTTTGATAGAGATAAGATTGGCTGGGAAATTTGATAACAAAAGAACTTCTTTTTTAGCCTTTTTTTTAAAGAAAGAGGCTCGATCGATCCCATGAACAGGTACTAGAGCATCGTTAGCAATGCAAACTTGATTTTTGGATCCAAATACAACATCATTAATCAAAGTATCTTGACTAGTCATGTGGTCAGTGGCTCCAGAATCAAGAATCCATTTGGTGGGACAAGAATTAGCATTATATGATAGAGGAGTACCTAGTGTCTCTTCTTGGCTCTCTTGCTGATTGTTTTCCGTCGATATGGCCAGATTCGAACGGGTAAGTTTCTGAAGGAGTTTAGTAAGGTCATCTATATTGGTGGCTGGATGCCCTTCATTTTCATTGTTTTCCCCTTTCATGGGCTTTCCATGAATCTCCCAGCATCGATCTCTGGTATGTCCGGTCTTCTTGCAGTGACTACACTTGAGCTTAGGTCTGTTTCGATTTTGATAGTTGTCGTCGGACCTGGGACCGTACAGATTTGAAGGAATATAGGGAATTATATCATGGGTCACTTCTTCAGTCTTTTGTTGAGGACCCATAACAATTTTACGAGTTTCTTCCCATTGAATTATAGAACAAATAGTATTTAAGAAAAGGGAAGTGTTAGTCATCATAATTTGGCTACAAATGCTTTCATATTCTTGCCTTAATCCAGAAAGGATTTTAAAGACTGTATCTTCCTCCTCTCTTTGTTTTAGGGTAACAATGTCATTAGTAATAGGACGATAATGACTGAGTTTGTCTCACATACCTCTTAGGGTATTCAAATAACTATGGAACAATTTATCTTTTTTTTGGAGTTGGGCAATTTGTTGTTGGAGTTGATAGATTCTAGCAACATTTTTTTGTTGCCCATAAAGGTCTTTCAAGGCATTCCACAGATCCATAGCAGTTTCAATAAATAGATAGCCTTCTGCACTTCCATAGAATTCAAAAGCCAAGCCATCACTAGATGATCAGCTGATTGCCAATCATCATATGTAGCATCAAGAACATCAGGTTTGAGGGTTTTACCTGTAATGTGACTAAGCTTTCCCTTACCACTCAGGAAGAGAGCTGTTGCCTTAGACCATGACAGATAATTGTTTCCGTTGAGAAGGGATGTAGTGATTTTTAGGCTAGGGTTTTGCTCTTGAACCACATTTTTTGATGAGTTGCTCCCATCACTGGCCATTAAGGAGAAAGAAGGCGATTGTTGTTAACCCACTCAGATCAATAGCTCTGATACCATGTTACGATTTGCAAAAGATGCCTCGATGCGATTTGCAGGCTATGCTTCGTGACGGTTTTTACCTTGTAGTGATTTGTAAGCAATACCGCAACATGATTCACAAGTGATGATTTGCATCATATAGCGATAGGTAAATAGTATCGTGATACGATTTACAAGGACGTCGTGTAGCGATATACATGATGACTGCTGAGATTGTTGCATAACCAAAACAACACGCGCTATAACATGATTCAACCAAAATAGCCTACGTCCACGAGAAGCTTGCTCGTGATAACTTCTGTATATTTTTTAAAGAGAGGTACAAGCTATTTATAATACAAGAGGTAAAGACTTAAAAGGAAACTTCAAGGAGATAAGGACTACAGGATAAGGATAGACGATATTTTGGAAACAGATCAGAAGGATCAATCTTTTCAAAAAGGGCGACTCTCTTAACAGTTTGATCGTATTCAATGTTACTGGTCTAGTAAGGATCATAACTATTATGCATCCCAAATGAATGTGATTGTGATAAGCCTCCGGTTTGGTTTCCCACTCTTGCTGATATATAATCGTGTCTTCTCATTATAATATGTTATAAGGGGTCTGCCTAACTTCAACCAGTGACGAAAGTTTTTAACTACAAAAACTTGTTTTTCAAAAACTCATGAGAAATTGAAAATTTTTCATAAATCTCACATTTTTTCGGCAAAATTTCAGCAATAAAAAAAGTAATAAAATAGATAAAAAAATGTATTTTTTATAAGAAAATATTAATAAAAAATATTAAAACTAAAAATACATGACTTTTTCACGATAAATAGCCGTTTAAAACCTAAATATCGTGTTTAAATTGTGGTATTTATGTTTTTTTTCATAAATCTCATGATATTTTAAAAATCTTGCTAGAAATTGCTGTTTTATACTTTCAGACAATTTTTCACGATATTATCGCGAGATTTTCATAAATCTCGATACTTGTCACTATCGCCCCAACTTGCTAATCAAAAGTAAAAAAAACTAGGTAAGTGTGTCATTTGCTGCAAGGCTAGACCAAAATGAAAAATTACCCCCTGGGTGGGTAAAGGGGAGTACTCATGGAGTTTTTACATTGCTGACACCATCTCCAATCTACAACGGGGGCTCCGCTCTAGTGCACGTCACCTTGTGTTGGGACGTTGCAGGTTCAAAACCCAATGGTATTGTTTTGTAACTGGTAGGGGTCTGCCTAACCTCAGCTTAAAAAAGTAAAAAAAAAAAACACTCCAATCTAAGGTTAATATGACACCTATTAGCTTGCATGAAATGTTCAAACCATAATATTGGTTTCTCCATGTTGTAAAAAAAAGTTAATAATAACATGGTTTCTTTGGATAACAGCCTTCTTTGGTTTTTCTGTCGTAAAGTTTAGCCTTCCTCCAGTAACTGCATTCACATTCATTGGACCCTGTGAGAGTAGAGCTACTAAACCTGTTTTTTTTTTTGTCATTCCTAAACCTTACTGCATCCGACTTTGGATATGGAATAGCCAGCCTTCATTTCACATTCAATATCAGCGGTAGGTTTCACTTTTCTCACTCTCACATGAACATGACATTTTGGGTGTGTATCTAGGGATGCACGAGCAGAGCCTGGGCTGTTCAAACTCGGCTCGAGCCCAGACCCGAGCTTGAATGGTACTGTCCAGGAGCGGAACTTAAACAGTGTATTCCAAAAAGTATACTGTAGACAGTAGAAGCTGGGTTTCGAACCCTGACCTCTCAAAAAATTGCACAAACATGGCTAGATCTTTTGTTTTGATTACAACAGTCCATATAAATTTATAAATACTAAACATTCCGCAGATTATCATGCAGAAAAAGAAAAAAAACGTGTAACATTAAGGAATTCGAACTCCACACCTGTTGAAGAAAAGGCTAAGGGCCCAAACCATTAAAATAACAATAGCTTGATGAATAGTTTTGCAAAAATACTATATACATATATATTAACACGATCTTAATCCAGCTTTTCCAGCCCAGTCGAGTTTAGCAGGTTGATCAGGCTTGGCTCGTTTATGCACACCGAGCCTGGACTTATATTCAAGCTCGGCTCATTTATAATCATGGATGAGCTCAAGCTATCTCGGCTCGTTGTGCATCTCTATGTGTATCGACACCAGGCACGTAATGCTATTGTTTTAATATTTTCAATATTTCTATAAAATACAATCTTTTACTATCAAAGTATCAAAAATATTTTTGATTGATTAAAAACTTAAAAGAATTCATGTCTTCGTGTCTTGTTTTTTTCAAAAAAAAAAAATCAAACTTACGAGCCACGTATCCTTGTGTTCACGTATCTTTGTGACATAGCTCTCACCCGGGAGCAAGTCAGGATAATATTCTTTATTCTTGCAAAATTTGCTCAAATCAACTATAAATTTGTGCAGAAGGAACACGTTTAATAAATTTAGAAAGAGCTGACGTGTCAAACTTGGTGATGCTCAAGTGGCCAACCTCTTCCTTCTTCCTTGGGATGTGACCTACACGCCTGTATCTATCCTCTCTTCAAACTTTTTCATAATGCCCCCCCCCCCCACCACACACACACACACACGCAAAATTATTAGAATGAAACCAGGGGGGAAAAAAAAAGTCTAAGACTTAAGAAGAAATCAAGGACGCCTACCCTCCAGCTAAGAACCCAACCTCCATCCACCTCAGACATCATCTACTCACTTATTTTACACAAATGCCCTTTGTTTGCCCTCGGAGTATTCATGATGGTGTTCGGGGTACATGAGATGGAGGTTCGAGCACTCTGGCTCCAGTTAATGCGAAGCAGGTTATATGTTCCCTCTGAAACACGCAGGTGCATGTTCTTGGGTCTGAATGAGCGCCATATATGTAAGCATGTGGAACACTTTTTTCCGTGTGTGTCTACATCCCTTAGCATCGAAATCCGATGCGTTTGCAAAGACTTAAGTATTTTTTCTTTTCATTAACGTCATAAAACGATGTTTCGAGTAATGTACCAAAATGTTCTCCAGTCAGAAAATAGAGGATAACCTTTTGTTGTGAGTCATGTTGCACTCAGCCATGTCAATGACGTTACTGGCTTTTGGTCACATTACCAAGTATTTTTTGATACAATTGAGATTCGAACTTGCAATGTCCCAACACAATGTGACCTGCACTAACGGTCCTACCAGACAAGCGGAGCCCCGTTGGTACACATTAGTAAGTATTGGTGGAAAGTAAGTTGGGCAACTCGTCACCTTTTTTTTTTTTAGTGACGAGTAACTTCTTGAGGAAAATGGGTCACTTAATGGTCTCACCTTCCTAAGTAAATTGGGGGTAGTCCACCGACCCAATGTTGTCAGTATCGGCCCTATATGTATCGTATCGCCAGAAAATCGATACGGAATTGGCATGAACTGGCTAATTTTAAAAAAAATTGAAAAAACATTTTTTAATATTATTTTAGCAAGAGGCTTTTTGTGGTTAAAGTTGGGTGATTCAAAGCGATTCAGCCCTGAATCATTTAGAAAATTATTCATAGCCCGAGATGATACTGACAACATTTGCACCGACCTCCTTGCCTTAGTAGGACTGATTAAAGAAAGCAGCGGAGCACATCCTAAAAGCAACGAGGTTTGATCCTACATCTTTCATTTTGAGCATCTTCACACACTCCCTGCAAGCCAGGTGTGCTTAACCCACGAGGGCTTCCATATGATCAACATTCAAATTTGTTTGTAATATTCAGCAAGCTAGCTCAACAGGCTGAGCTTCGAATATGGATTTTTTCCCTTGTACTGTTTGGCTTAGTGGGATGGGGCCTAAGCCGCTAGGCAGGCGGTCTAGGTTCAAATCCTATGGGTGCGCCACCTCTTGCGCAAGCCAAAACTCTCTAGGGGCAAGGGGTAAACTCAGAGAGCTTTATGCTGTTAGGACAGTGATCATACGGCAAGCAAAGCCAACACGACTAGGTCTCTAATCCTCGGGGTGGTTTCTTCATATAAATATATAAATAAAGGTGTTATCCAGAAATAACTGGAATATTGCATCCAGGCAAGGATGTGGAGGACTTGGATAACTATAAATGATACAGATCCAATGAGCTCGAAAGCACGAGGAGCACCATTGGACCCAAGAATGGTACTTTTGAAATTTAGGGGAAAGAGAGGAGCATTTAGGAAAGAACCGTCAAAGGGGCGGCGAATTGCTGTCAAATGCTTATCCGTGCGTCAGCTGTGACGCTGCGGCTCGACGACCAGCGCCTCCCTGAAAAAAAGGAAAACTCATTTTAAGGTTAGTTGTTAATTTGGAGTTATCTATCAGTTTTGATTTATTAATGGGGCTGTTCGTTTGACCTTAATGTTGGAAAAAATTGCTTCATTACCAGCTTCGTTTTTTTTTTCAACTTCAATGTTGCCTATTAAGTTAAAATCACCATGCTGCCCACTAAAAAATCTAAATTCATTCATGCTCAGCATAAATTTATTTTTCTACCATTTAGACTTATCAAATCTTCAATGCTATCAAGGTTTCTATGCACCAATGATCTTGTTATTGGAGAGGGAAAAGTCAGGTGCAATTACATGGCACAAAATTTATGCATTAAGCACCTGATGGCCCTCAACGAGGCCTTGGACCTCATAACTGACAGGCCCTGTCCCCAAGATTGAAGCTGATCAGGTGCTTAATGCACAGATATTATCTTTTCATGAAAAGTGAGGATGTTACCAAGTTATTTTTCCTTGTACGAGAGAGAGAGACAAATTCTGCAGAATATAAGGAATGAACATTCCCACGTATTCACCCAGGTAAAGTAGATGCCACAGACAAAAGGAAAAATTTGTTGTCACCATTGTGATGCCACGTTGGTAAGTGACAAGATTTTCCCTGGAAAAGTTGAGTTTTCACATCAAAATGAAAAGCATGGAACATATTAACATGATAAATTCCACAACTATTTTTTCATCTATTTTGGAGGAGAAAATTTTCATATGCACGCTCGGAAAAAACATACAAAAATATGATTATAAAAAGTTTTCTTTTGTTTGGAATAGAATGAAAAGATTTTACTTGAGAGTTTCCACAGCCACTGCACAAACATAGCCATGGCCACAATTAAAAAACTAGAAGTTAAAGGATATTTTAGGTAGTGCGCTTAATTTAACGGACTCACAGCTTCCCCCTTACGATTTTTGCTTCTCTCTCTCTCTCTCTCTCTCTCTCTCTCTCTCTCTTCTATAAATGCCCGTCTCTCCTACTCCGATTCTCAATTCCCAATTCCCAAGCGCGTTTGACTCCTCATCTTCTGCAGTAATCTCCTTCTTCTCTTGTTTCCTCAGTTTGATCGTCGTCGTCGTCGTTGGTTTTTCTCTGCATATTCATCACCACCATCATGAATTCTCTCGTAGCCACGACTCGAAACTTTCGACAGGCTGCCCGTCTCCTCGGGCTCGATTCTAAGCTCGAGAGGAGCCTCATCATCCCCTTCAGAGAAATAAAGGTTCGGTTTCCACCATCGTATCTCGATGCTTCCCTTTTGCATGGGATCCCGTCTAATTGATTTCTTTTTTGCTCGTCGGTGCTGTTTTTACGATCTTGTCGTGTTTTGATGGTAGAAATTTGGTTTTCCTTTGTACCCATGAGAGGAAAAGTTGAGTTTAGTCGGATTTTGATGTATTGTTGTTCTTTCAATGGGCATTCTTTAGGTGGAATGCACGATCCCCAGAGACGATGGCACCTTGGTCTCCTATGTGGGGTTTAGGGTTCAGCATGATAACGCTCGCGGTCCTATGAAGGGTGGGATCAGATACCACCCAGAGGTAATTTCCTGATGTCTTTTTGCTATTTATCTTGATTTTTAGGGTCGAACTTACACGTCGTTTATTTTTCTGCTGAGCCATGGTTTATTTGTTATCATGGTTCTGTTTTGTTGAGATTTTCTTGGTTTTGATAATCTTGAATTTTGATTTAGTTGGTTCATTGGGTGGGTTGCATTTTGTCGGTTATTATGTTCATGGTGAAATTTGGACAGAGAACTGGTTTCCTCTGTTTCAGTATTCCTTATCATTTTCTCTCTTTTTCTTTCATTAAAGAAGGGAATAAGGATTCATTATGAAAACGCCACAAATTGATGAAAGATGGAGCATTAGGAGAAATATGAAATGGTAAAGTAAGGTGGATTCTTGAGCAAAGCGACGAGCCATGGACTCTGGCTACTTGACCTCATTGCAGTGGGCCGATGAGTCATAGGATTTCTGAGCACTCTAAGACCCTATTTACCGGATTCTAGTCCAACTCGTGCTTCACTTTTGTGTTACTATGCAATCGTTTTTTGATGTGTCTACTTGTCCACTATTTCTGCCATGAAAGTCCTATTTCTTTTGGGGTTCTCTATAGCAAATTGAAGCAATAAGTTGATGATTGCCATTTTCTGTTTAATGGTGAAAGTTCTATATATATTTTTTAAAATTCTTAATACTGACATGTATTATCCATGGTTGAGGCCATAAAAGAAATCATTGCATCACTGTATTTTTCTATTTGCATTAGTTGCACGTGTGCTTGACTTGATGTGTTTGAATTGGCAACAGAAATCTATATATTATGGGTTCCAATCTTTAATTATTAAATTCAATGCCTAGTTTTGATTTCCATTTACAGTGTATCGAGCATTTGAACCAATGGACACTAAGCAATCCATGAAAAGGAAACTGAGGTGATTGATGCAAGCACTTGCACTCATTATTCTACTCAGTACATGATTGCACTAAATTACAGAATATGGCAAAGCTGGTTAACTTTTCAATTAATTGAATTTGTGAAAAAAAAAACAGAACAGAGCAAAAATATGGCAGACAAAGGTGCCATTTCTTGGACTTTGCATTAGCAGGTTTATACTTGCAACCAGGAAGAAAGAGAAACCTGCTACATCCGAATTAACAAAACTCAGAGGAAGCGCCTAGCCCAAAAATGGAAAACTCAGAGGAAGTGACGGAACTTCAAGATCTATGGTACTTCCAATCCAAAATTTTGGATCTCAAAAAAGGGAAAAAGCATTTGTATAAGCAAGAAATGGTTTGTACCCATTTCCAGCCAGAGGCATCTTTAAACATTTATCATCATGAGAATTTAGACATTCCTTTCTTGTCAGAACTGTTGAGCAGTTTGTTCTTGCTATGGTAATTATTACGTCATTCTTGCTGGAAATATTCTTTATTTCATGCAATAAGAACATTTCTTGTCTGTGTCTCTTATTAAATTCCTTCACAATGCGTCCTTCTGAATAGAATGTGAGATCTTGCTTCTACTATACCATTATATCAGATCTTGCTTCTAATATACCATTATATCATCATTTTTCCTTACAAACAAATAGATTCAATGTTTAGAAACAGAACATGTTCTGTTAAAGTGCACAATTTCTTTCAATCCACAAACAGCTCCACCAGGACAATGACACAGAATCTCTTCTCTCTTCCTAAGAGGGCTGAAAACCTGTCATTTAGGGTCATGGCACAAAGTCTTGATACACCATGTGACACAAATGACACACAATTTTTTTTGTTATTTCAATAACTTTTAATCATTTTTAACAAATCTTTCTATGAAATATATTTTTATACATTAAAATATTGAAAAATATTTACTCAGTTGAAGATTCAGAAAACCGAGTCTCATGTCCAGCTGCATGGTGTCTGAATAGATCAATATAAGGTTCCTCTAACCTCTTCCAATGAGGGGCAGGCATCGGATTTTTTTTTTTGAGAAAAAACAAAATCACATTTTCATTGATGTTACAAGTTGTTGTGAAGACAAGAATACATGAAACCAAATAAGAAACTCAAAGCAGGAGTAATTGGTTGTGTTTGTGTGTGTCTATGTGCATATGGGTGTGTGTGCATGTGCACAAATGGATGGAGAAATAGGACTCCCTGTGAAGAAAGCATCACGATGGTGAATGGTGATGATGTGTTTATACATATATACACACCTATATAATGTGTTCTTCTGCTAACTTTTTAGAGTTTTTGTAGGTTGACCCAGATGAGGTGAATGCCTTGGCACAACTAATGACATGGAAGACTGCTGTAGCAGATATCCCTTATGGAGGTGCAAAGGGTGGGATTGGATGTAATCCAAAGGATTTGAGCACTAGTGAGTTGGAGAGGTTGACACGTGTCTTCACTCAAAAGATTCATGACCTTATTGGGATTCACACAGATGTTCCTGCTCCAGATATGGGAACTAATTCACAGGTAAGCTCTTATCTTAGTGGCTGCTTCCAGACTTTGTAGAATCTGAGCACTGAGCAAAATGAACTGCATTTACTTTGAAGCATGTTCTTTGTTGTTGAGGAGATAGTGAGCTGACTTGCTTTTTCTTTTGGGAATTGTCAGGTAATGGCATGGATCCTGGATGAGTACTCAAAATTCCATGGTCACTCTCCAGCTGTTGTTACTGGAAAACCTATAGTATGCATCTAGAACTTCTCCAAACTTATATTTTCAAAGTGTGAAGTTCACATTAAATGAGTTGAAAGTCTTTCCATTGGGTGGGGTAGGATCTTGGTGGATCGTTAGGAAGGGAAGCTGCAACTGGACGAGGTGTCATATTTGCAACTGATGCGCTGTTGGCTGAATATGGGAAATCAGTCTCACAGCAGAACTTTGTCATCCAGGTTACGTTTATCTGATGTTTTATTTTACATAATCTGCATTAGTTTATGTATTTACTGAGTTGAGTTATGCAGGGTTTCGGGAATGTGGGCTCTTGGGCAGCCCAACTCATTCATGAGAGAGGGGGCAAAGTCATTGCAATTGGTGATATAACAGGCGCCATAAAGAATCCCAATGGAATTGATATACCAGCCTTGGTCAAGCACAAATCTGAGACTGGTGGTATAAGAGGTTTTGGTGGTGCAGATCCACTGGATCCAGATCAGCTTCTTCTGGAAGAATGTGATGTTCTCATTCCCTGTGCTTTAGGCGGAGTCCTGAATAGGTACTCTACTCGTACCTTTTTGGGCAAATAATTACTCATCATAGTCATGAGTAATTGAGCAGTTTAATCCTGGCAATTTTTTTATGTTTGCCAGTCATCATGTATTGTCAAGGCCATTACTGTCAATGCTGCAATCATCATCATCATCTTTCCCTACTGAATTCATGATTATATTTCACTTTAATTTCATGTACATCATTTTCGCATGTGCATCATGTCCATTATCACTATCATCATGTTGTTGATGTTATGTTTTTTAAATGTAAAAGGGACAATGCTGCTGGTGTGAAAGCCAAGTTCATCATTGAAGCTGCAAACCATCCCACAGATCCCGAAGCAGATGAGGTATCATGGTTTTATCAATTTGGATGATCAGAAAAGCAGCTGTCAATGTTGTAAACATATTAATGTTCGAACTATCTTATGCAGATTTTATCTAAGAAAGGAGTTATACTGCTGCCTGACATATATGCCAATGCTGGAGGTGTGGTAGTGAGTTACTTTGAGTGGGTACAGGTAGTTTGATGACAAGCCTCTTGTTTCATATCAATGTAGTCACTGCTTTAATAGTTACATTCCAATTCACTTCCCTTCTGCCGTTTTTCAGAATATTCAAGGATTTATGTGGGATGAAGACAAAGTTAACCAAGAGCTTCAGAAGTACATGCTGAGGGGATTCAAGAACATCAAGGAAATGTGCAGAACCCATGACTGTAATCTGAGGATGGGAGCTTTCACTCTGGGGGTGAACCGAGTAGCTCGTGCAACTGTTCTTAGGGGTTGGGAAGCATAAGTAATAGGATTGTCTACATTCAAAATTGACAATAATAATCTTGCACTCAGAGGAGCAATTCAGCTCTTTTGGGCATTCCTCTTTTGTCCTTGTCCATATTTTTTTGACTGAGTAATCAGTTAATTCTTTAATTTTTCTGCATTTCTGTCCATGTAGTTCATGCTTGTACTTTTGGAAGATCAATGATCTACAAAAAGAAATTTTAAAGCCAATTACAGTTTTAGTGATTACATTTGATCGTGAAGAGATGGGGGAAACTGTTTAATACACAAGGATATTCTTTCTCTCCCCTCTCTGTGTGGTGTGGGGTGTGTATTTTCTTCAATTTATCTTTTGATCACTATTCTGTCTCTACTACTGTTCTCTTGAGCAGCCATTTTCTATGTATCTTTGGCAGTTGAAGGTTTTGAAACTGAGCTATGGCAATTTCAAGTTGATACGAGGACACGTGAATGCCTTTTGATGCCCAGACTTAGTGGATTCTAGGATCAAGATGTTATTACTGAACATCAGAATGATGGTTTTGCTTCTTTTAAGATGCCATTAAGTGATGACAGAGTTATGCTTAGCCTAATTATCCAGTATTTAAATGAACTGAGCAGTGTCATAAAAGAGCTCAAGGCTGACTAAGGCAAGCAGAAGCCTTGAGATGTTAATATTCAGAAAGTAAATGATTAGAAGGCTTTCATGAAAAAATAACCTTGTTGGACCATAAATAAAGTAAATCATAGTATCAGCAGTGATAAAAGATGTACCAACTTAAAAGAAAATCATAGGAAAATATTGGGACAATAATTCAGTGGACCCTACTACTAATTTCTTGATAAACATTCCAAAGTATTTTATATTGCAACAAAAAAAAACGAATGAGGAAATAACAATAACCAAAACAGTTAGGGCATGTTTGATGGCTCGTCCCGTGCGATGCACGGGACGAAAAAGACATTTAGAACGTCTTTTTTAACAAACATTGAACACAGTGGACGGCGTTCCGCGCGTCCGCCATGTTCAATATATACCATAATTGTTGATCCACCTCCTCCCCTGTTACAAAAAGAACATGAACGGAGGGAACCAAAAAAAAAATTTGTGCATCGACGGGCACGCCAGAAACTTCTCTCCTCGTTTGCACTTCTTCCTCTTCTTCTCACGATTCTTTTGCAAGCTTCGGCACCAACCCTAGCGTCATCGGATCTGTCTTGTTTTTTGGGGTTTGGTTCCTCGCCGGCGGAAAAATCTTTGACGAAATGCGGCTGGGTTGGTCGCCGGAGAGATCAGTGCGTCCCTGGTCCCCGGAGAGATCAGCGAAATGCGGCTGAGCAGGTCTCTGTTGGTTTCCCTTTCAGTGGTATGTCCAATTTGGCTCTGGAGACTGTCTACGGGCTCAATGTGGGAGGTCCTAAGATCACCCCAATCAATGATACATTAGGAAGAATGATAAGGTTTACCTGCTCTCTAACAACTCCGTGACGGTTGCATATGTGGATCCAACCTCCATTAACAATGGAACAATGGTCCCCAAGGAGATCGCGCCCAATTACTGCTGAAGCAATGGCAGACACAGATGTTTTAAATGACAACTACAACATCACATGGTCTCTCCCCGTTGATCCAAGCTTCTTGTATTATATACGGCTTCACTTCTGTGATATCATTAGCAATGCTTTGAATGAGCTCATCTTCAATGTGTATGTCAATTTTGATTATGGGGCAACTGGTCTTGATCCCTCCAAGAAGGCCAATATGTTGAGAAGACCATAT
The DNA here is from genome assembly GCF_984573655.1 of Nuphar pumila. Taxonomy (NCBI): domain Eukaryota; kingdom Viridiplantae; phylum Streptophyta; class Magnoliopsida; order Nymphaeales; family Nymphaeaceae; genus Nuphar; species Nuphar pumila. The sequence continues at coordinate 41,286,410 of NC_143250.1, forward strand.
TATGCAGATTTTGTTTTCAATACCTCTCCTGGATCAACTCGCATAAATGTGAGCATTAGCCTAGATTCAACTGTTTTGGATAATGCCAATGCCACTCTCAATGGTTTAGAGATCATGAAGAGTTTGGATGGCCTGCTTTTTGTCCGAGACATTTATTCTGGTTCACAGTCGAAGAAGATGAAGTTGACAATCGTTCTTGGAGTGATTGTGGGCAGCTTGGCGGCAATTCTGCTGGTAGCTTTGTATTACTGTTGCTTTGTCTTTCTGAGATCGAAAAGGCGGCACTATATGGAAATTCACACACCATGAGCAAAGTTTCAACTACTTCTCAAAAGACCGGAACGGCCAGCTTCATCTCTTTGGCAAATTCAAACTTGGGGCGCTTATTCACCTTCCAAGAGATATTGGATGCGACCAACAAGTTTGATGAGGGTTTGCTTATCGGTGTAAGTGGCTTTGGCAAAATTTACAAGGGAATAATTGACGATGGCACCAACGTTGCTATCAAAAGAGGAAATCCTCTCACTGAGTTTCAGACTGAAATTCAAATGTTGTCCAAGCTTCGACATCGTCATTTGGTTTTTTTGATTGGCTACTGCGATGATCTCTCCGAAGAGATTGAGATCTATATTTAGGGCAAAATTTCAATTACAAATTTATATTCAGGGCAAAAATTCATGATTTTAGATATAATTGCTTAATTGGATTCATATTTGGGCAAAAAACCATAATAAACTTGTTAAAACATGTAAAATAGTGCACAGGATACGATCCAAAATGAAGTAATTTGACCCATTATTCATGACTGTTCAAGTTGTCCGTACATTGACATTTGAAACATAGCATTTGAGTACTATTCAAACAAATGTTGGACTTAAAACAACAAAACCAATGTTATGTTTCATTCTTTTTGTTCATTTTGTCCAAACCTGAACAAGCCATCAAACATGCCCTTAAGGAACAAGGCAACTTGTGTGGATCAATCATCTAACTGATTAAACTATCGTGTGTAACATCATGTAAGTCAGAAAAATTCCATCCATAAATAATTAACTGATTTCAAGTAGGATATGAAATATAGAAACAAAAAACTACAGCAATGTTTGTTTCCTTCATCCGTGTGTGTGTTCAGATCAAGAACGTTAAAATATAGAAATATTGGTACTTTTCGTAATTTTTAAAGCTCAATTGCGTCTCCCAAGTTGCTTATTCTTTTGCTAAATTGTCACTGAGGGAGTAATTAGGTTTGATGCCCTTGTGCATGTTTATTCATTTGGTTCACTTTCACCAAAACGCATCATTTCTCTCTCTCAGAAAAGAAAAAGAGATTGAAGAAACTTGTATCCATAAGGTGGGGATGATCATACCTACAAAATAGTATTTTTTTCTTTTCATGAACACCAAATAGCATACAAAATAGTACTTGAAAACGAAAAAAACATAAGTGTAACCCAAACACCATCTTTGAGCTGTGGTTGTACAAAAAATTTGCATGCTGAACCTTCTAACAATGTTTCACATGTGATTGGAACTGAAGGACTTGAATGGCTTTACAAACTGGAGGTCAGGGAGGAACTCTAAGGGTTTTATCAACTGAAGGCCAGGCTATATGCGGACACTGATGGCCCCCTTGGCCTAGATCCCCCATACACACACCCTAAAAAAAAAACGAGTGCCTTTGATGAAAGATATCTAGAGCATACAAAATGAACGGGAAAATATTTCCAATGCCTTATGTTTGAGAGGACGTTCATACACAGAGGCAGCTGTAACTAGGGGTGGGCATCAGGCCGGCCCAGTCAACAGCCCGGCTTGTTTATTAAGGGGCCAAGTTTTGGCTCGGTTTTTAACAGGCTCGGATTTGAAGATAAAACCTTGGCCTGGCCTATTGGCCCAATCTTAAAATGCATAAATGATTGATTGAAATTATCAGTTAATGAGAGAATAACAAGTTCTCATGCAACTAATTCTTAATTAGTACAACTAATTAGGTAAATAGTAATAATTAACAAATAGCAAGTTCTCATGCAACTAATTAGGTAAATAATAATAGTTATCAAAGTTACTATGTAATAGCTAATTTTTAAAAATTTTATATTATTAAAAAATTAATAAATAACTCAGGCCCAGGCCGGCCCAAACCCAGCCCATGGTGGGCCGGTTGCCCACCCCTAGCTGTAACTGATTGTCGTCCGAGCAGTCTTTGACTTGGTATGCTCTAAGAAAAAAAAATTACAAAGACCAGACTAACTTTTCACCTAATTACAAAGACCTACCTATTTAGAAACATGAGAACCTGAGAAAACTAGTAGGTGTGGGTATGGGCCTGGCCGGGCTGAGCCCGTTTAGAGCTCGGCCCGCCAGGCTTTAGGTGCGCCTCAGTTCTTAATGGGCTCGTTTCTTAAGCAGCCCATGACCCAGATCATTGGCCCAATGTGAAGCGGGTGAGACCCAAACCTAACTAACTAGTGCAACTAATTAGATAAATAATAAATAACTAACAAGTTCTCATGTACCCCACTAATTATCTTTCTAGTTTTCATAAAATTAATTAGGTAAATAATAATAGTTACTATGTAATTAATTATTTTTTTTAAATTTTTATTATTAATAATTAATAAATAGCTTAGGCCCGTTGACCCAATTGGGTAGCCCACGGGCTGAGCCGAACGCGGCCCATGTATATAATGGGCTGGGTTTTGGCCTGATAGCTAATGAGTCTGGACCTAAAGCCTTGACCCAAACCTAACCCATGGCGGGCCAGGTAGGCTTGGCCCAACCGGGACTCGAGGCCCGTTGCCCAGCCTTAATATCAGGTACCTTCATTCATTTCCCTAAGAGTGAAGATAGTTGCTATGCCAGGTTTCGGATTTTAACACATGCCATGGATCTAAAGTTGAGAGTTTCAGTCCAACTCTGTTTGACAGCAACTCCGCCACCAATTTAGGTACGTCCCCTTCAGTTTGATTCTCCGTTTTCCCTGTGAGAGAGAGAGAATCCTTGGGAGTATTCCAACCAGTTCTGTTTACTGTTTAGAGAGAGACATTCATTGGGGGAGTATCCAACCAGTTCTGTTTATAGAGAGAGAGTCCTTGGAGTTTCCCAACTAAACCAGCAGAAACGGCGGCCAAAAACAAGAAAAAGGGCGGCAACGGTCGAAATTTCAAATATTCAAACGCCGTCCTCCTCCCGCTTGGTTGCCTTTTATATATATCAAGCCCCTCTCCCACTCCTTCCAAGTTCTGCTATCTCTCCGACTAAAGCATGCCATCTGCTGCCGAACCCAAAGCAGTCGTGGAAGGCCAAGTGGCCGTGAAAGGCGACGCGCGGAGAAAGCTCACCCCTCCCAAGTCGTTGCGCTGCTCCAAGAACAACGGCAATCTGTGGAGATGCAAGAACTTTCGCCTCCATGACAAGCCCCTCTGCCAGCTCCACTTCTTCAAGCAGCAGGCCGCCCTTCTCCTCCCACCCATGTCTCCCGTCACTGTCGCAGGTGACGGCCAGAAGAAGGAGCCCAATCCTGCCGGAAAGAAGAAGAAGTCAGGCGCCGTTGGTCGACAGAAGAAGAGGAAGAAGTCTGGCAGGAAGCGCAGCCAAGCAGCAGGTTCAGGCACGGCTAAGTGAGTCTGGATCCGCGGATCCTTGACTGGGTCCGGACTCAGGAACGGGGTTTTTTGATGGAGGGAGTGCTGGGGTTGTTTTTTTGCGTCTCTTTCTTCCATTCCCGTCTTTTTTTGTAGTATTGCTCGGGGCACAGATTTGGCCGTGGCCTGACTGTCCCTGTCCTCTTTGTTAGTATAAATCCCTTAGACTGGAATGACATCCTTCTCTTTCTCTCGATGGCAGTGGACTGGGAAAACAGGGCCCCGCCCCACCTCTTCGCCCCTGTTTGGACAGGGGAGGGAGGACATGAAATAGGAATGGAGGTGGGGATGAAGCTTAAAATCAAAACCTGTGTGGGGACGGAGACGAGAATAGGCTTACGCTTTCCTTTGCCTTGCCCACCTTGTTCTCTATGCCTCTTAGGAAAATGCTAAAATACTCTTTAAGGATGGCAGTTGGCCAAGGAGAAACGGGGCTTGCCCAGTTTGAATCGGGGATGGAGGATATGAAACAAAGATGAAGGTGAGGGTAGAAGTTAAAATCAAAACCTGTGCAAGAATGAAGGCGGGGATGAAGAGCAAAATTTTGAGAAGGCTCACCCCACTGCCATCCCTATCTCTCTTCTTCTTTAGACCGGAATGACAGATCTGTCTCATTCTCTCTCTTATGATTTCTCTCTTTAAGATGTTTTTTTTTTTTCTCTTAAAGGCAAGCTGGGGTTAGGCAGACCCCTTCCAATTATTATTCAAACATACCACCCACTGGGAGTGGCACATATCATGCTTTCCTTTGCCCTCTACTCACCTTTGTGGGAGGGCATCAGTGTGTTCTCCCGGACACACAAATTTGCGTGTTCCTATGTTTATAGAAGAATATCTTGAGACTTGCAATAATTCATATGCTAATGTTACTCGTGATGACTTTATAATAAAATAACTTATAAAAAAGGTAGATATGCTTTTGATGAAAATGTCATCTTGTAAGATAGATATGTGTTGGACGAAAATGTCTTCCCGCTTTTTGTATATACATTGACAAGTTTAGCCTTTGTTGTAGCACAAGTTAAAAACAAAGGCAAAGGAGGAAGAGGAAGAGAGGAAAAAATATAGAAATGCACTTGTTAGATAAAAATCTTTTCTTGGTCCATTCCTATCTCGTGGAGATAACTATAAATCGAACGACTGGTTCGATCATTAGTGGCCGTCAAGGGAGATTTGGCGGACATTTTTTTTTACAGACTTTTCTTCTTTGTTTTTGTTAAGCAGTATGGAAAAAAGCAATGAAGCACTAACATTTCAACAAGTGCCATTAAAGTGTCGTGAGTACATTTTCATGTCATCGTGCTATTGTTGAAGAACGTATGTCATTGTGAGTGTCATTAAGGTATTGTTTTGTTATTTCAGGTAAATTTTATCGTTTTAACGATTTGAAACTTGAAGACATTTGTACGTTAGGATTTGTTGACAAGAATGTTTGGCTACAGATGTGAGCAAGGGCCTCTACCCCATCCGGTATCGTCCATTCACTCGGTATATGCAATATAACACAAATTCCGGTTGTGGTAACATGTATATCGATTTGTGAGATATTGTTTTATTTGTAATATATTATGCTGAATTGTCGTATATCGATTTGTAATATATTATGTGTTTTTTAGTGTCGATTTGTTAAATATTATTTTGTTTGTTGATATCGATTTATAATATTATGCTAAATTGTCGTATATCGATTTATAAGCTATTATGTGTGTTCTAGTAACAATTTGTAAGATATTGTTTTGTTTGTTAATATCGATTTGTAATATATTATGCTGAATTGTTGTATATCGATTTGTAAGATATTATATGTTTTCTTTTATCGACTTGTGAGATATTATTTTGTTTGTTAATATCGATTTGTAATATATTATACTGAATTGTCGTATATCGATTTGTAAGATATTATGTATTTTCTTTTATCGATTTGTGAGATATTGTTTTGTTTAGTAATATGAATTTGTAATATATTAAGTTGAATTATCGTATATCGATTTGTAAGATATTTATGTGTTTTTTACTATTGATTTGTGAGATATTGTTTTGTTTGTTACTATCGATTTGTAATATATTATGATGAATTGTCGTATATCAATTTGTAAGATATTATGTGTTTTTGAGTATCGATTTGTTAGATATGATGTTGTTTGTTAATATCGATTTGTAAGTTATTATGCTTAACTAATCAGTAGCCTTTGTTAGATGCATCTTGAATAAATCGTAGTAAATGTATGCGCTGGCTAATGCAAATTGATATTTTGCACATGACAATGTTGAGCATATCAACTAGTTAAAGTGAATATGGCGTATCTCAATCATTGGAAAGTCATGGAGCAACGAACATCCGTACTATCGACGCACCTGAAGAATTGAATATGTGCATTAATGATGCACATGATAAAAAAAGTGTAGGCATTAGATTCAATCTTGACTTGAATATTCCAGCAGATGAATTGCAATTCGATAATGAGGTAGACGATCATGACAGTGCACTTGACAAAGGTGCAGGCACCTCAAGTCTACATGATAGTACACTTGACTCTATTCCCGTAGAGGGAATGCAGTTTAATAATGAGAAAGCTGCATACAAATGTTACAATGATTATGCCTTAAACATTGGCTTCAGTGTTAGAAGGTATTCTTGGGCAAAAAATGCACAGGGTGTCGTGGTGAGAAAGGCATATGTTTGTTCAAAGCAAGGTTGGGAGAAGTCAAGTGGAAATCCAACAAGGAGCAAGCCAGATTCAAGATGCGGTTGTCCAGCGATAATGGTGTTAAGAAGACTTCTGAATGAGAAATATGTAGTTCGTACTTTAATCAATGATCATAACCATGAGCTGTTTCATTTATGACTCCTATGTTAAGGTCACATCGTAAAGTAACTGCAGCGCATGCTGTAATTGCTGAAATAGCTGATACCGCCGGCATTGCACCAAAAAAGACATACAATTTTTTATTGCACGTAGATGATGGTCGCGAGAATGTACCATTCATACCTATGGATCTAAGAAACCACTTGAGAAGGAAGATGTCACAAAATATGAAGAATGGAGGAATATGTTCTTTGGTTGATTACCTATAGAAAAAATCAAACATTGACCCTGGTTTCTTTAGTGCAATGTAACTGGATAAAGATGGGTATGCTGTGAATATGTTTTGGGTAGATTCAAAGTCAAGAGTGGATTACGAATGCTTCAATAATATGCTTGTTTTTTATACGACAATGAAGATTAATACGTAACAATGGCCATTTACGCAGTTTGTCAGATTAAACCATCACTCATGGAGTTGCATATTAGGTGATATTTTTTTGTATGACCAAACCAAGAAAACCTTTGAGTGATTGTTCAGAGTATTTACACAAACAATGAATGGGAAGTACCCTGAAGCAGTACTTATAAATGGTGATCATGTAATTATAGTTGCAGTGTCTCATGTATAACCATATGCACATCATCGCCTATGTTTGTGGCATATCTTTCAAAATGCAGAAATGAACATATGACACATTTTTAATCAGAAGACAGAGTTTGATAAAAAGTTTAGACAGTATGTACTTGAGAGCATAGACGATGTCACCTTTATGTCTGATTGGGAGCAAATGATTCAGATGTACGACCTTGAAGATTGTGTGTGGTTACAACATTTATATGCAGACAAAGAGAAGTGAGCATTGGCATATGGAAGACAATACTTTTGTGCAGGTATGATAAGCACACAAAGAGCTGAATCTATGCATGCCACACTGAAAAAAATATTGTATTCATGTTTAACAATGTTTCGTTTCATGGAACAATATGAATTATTTGTAGACGGTCTTAGATAGAATGAGCTTGAACAAGATGTGAAATGCTTCAACACCCGCCCTGTAACTTTGGGCATGAAAATATTGACGCGACTTGTAGATCTATATACACTAACTGTATTGAATGGATTAAGAAAAAGGTTATACAAGTCATGAATTGCAACATAGAAGGACGTATGTAATATGAAAATGTGCACAAATACCATGTTGTATGGGATGACGAAGAGTATCCAAAAAGGCAAGAAGCACATGTTACACACAATGTTGACAATAGAATAGTTGAATGTGCATGCAGAATGTTTGAATTCAAAGGTATTTTATGTTGTCATGCGTTAAAGGAACTTAATCAAGAGAAGATACAAGAAATACCTAAGTCATATATAATACGAAGATGGACGAGACAAGCAAAGATTGAACCGCTAGAGATAAATAATGTCAGTAGATCTAGTATTGATGAGAAGTGCTAGATAGCCTCCCGTTACTAACAACTATGTAGGTCACTTATGCATGTTGCAGATTTGGCATCGAAAAACGAAGCTTATGTATGTATGAGAAACGTGTCAAGAGAATTACTTGAAAAAGTGCAGTTAATTTACCATGAGTCCGTTGCAGCTCGTGAAGACCAATCTAAGAAAACATGATCGAATAACGTAGGTGAAAATCATGCTTCCCCTGACCCTTGTGAGAAGTTGGGCCGAAGCGTAAACATCATCTTCGACAAGTCAGGAGTAAACATTGTAGATTATGATGAGAATATTCACCTAGCGAAGGGTATCAGAAGAAAACCTGCCTTTGATCGCAGTCGTCGGAGGACAAAGGGTGCACTGAAATTGGTTGACAAGAAAATGTCTAAGAAACAACCAACCCCTAAGCAACCAAGCCCTTCGCATGAACATGTATGTAATACAGTATATTGATTCCCATGTAAATTGTATTACGTGCAACCTATCAATATCTAACTTGTGTAATTTCCAACATGTAGCAATATCATACAGAGGTGCACTACAATGTTGTAACATGCAATCCACCCCACCAGTTTGAGTGGAACGATGGCATGAGTATGATAAGTCTTTTGGTATGTAACAATTTTGGGAGGATGTTAGCATTTCTTGTTGAACTTAATATAGTGTCTGATATTGTTTTGTTTCATGGCAGACTCTGTTCAATTCAAAAGCGAGCAACGCAACACAAGAATCGCGTGTGGATTCTTCAGGTTCAAAATAGTTGTGGCATTTAACTTTCATATCTTACAAATTGTTGTAATGTTTAGCATTCTATAATTCTTTGTTGTAGTTCTATAATTCTTTGTTGTAAATAGATAATTCTGTGTTGTAATGTTATAATTCTTTGTTGTAATTCTACAATAGAAATCATACTACAAATATCATAAAATTAGATACTAGAAAATACATAATATCTTACACATCGATATACAACAATTGAGTATAATATATTACAAATCGATATACGAAAATTCAACATAATAGCTTACAAATCGATATTAACAAGCAAAACCATATCTCACAAATCGATACTCGAAAACACATAATATCTTGCAAATCGCAAAAGGGATTAGCAATGTATATAGTGTACAAAGGCTTATAATGTTCGCCCTTCACCAATGAAAATCCAATAAGCGATTAGAGACGTGTACTGTTCATAAATCATTATGATGCTCACCCTATGTGAATGAAAATCGCAAAAGAGATTAGTGATGTATGCAGTGAACAAAGGCTTGTAATGTTCGCCCTTCGTTGACATAGACATAGCCCGTAAAAGCAAATCGCGATAACACGTAGCCTTCATACGTCATTGTGTAAATCGCGATAGTACATGTCATTCAATTAGACAAAGCTCAATGTCTAAAAAACAGACATCATTGTGTAAATTGCAATAGTATAATGATTTACATAATGACGTATATGTCAGCCATATCTGAATAAAAATTGCATTGTGCATGAGTACAAATTGCAGTAAAATTGCACGGTCAATGTTTGTGCAAATATTTTGACTTTTTATCAATCATTATATAAATCATGATAGAAACACAACTCGTAAAAGCAAATCAGTGGCATTTTTACGCTACAAAACGCTAAACGATAATTATATGTTATAATGTTATAATTCTTTGTAATTCTATAATAGAAATCATACTACAAATATCATAAAAATCGACACTAGAAAATACATAATATCTTACACATCGATATACAACAATTGAGCATAATATATTACAAATCGATATTAACAAACAAACAATATTTCACAAATTGACATTAGAAAATATATAATATCTTATAAATCTATATACGGCAATTCAACATAATATATTACAAATCGATATTAACAAACAAAATAATATCTCACAAAAATCGTTATAATATCTTAATTTATTGCAGAATTTAAATTGTTGCGATATGGGCGCTTGAGGTGACAATTTGCGTGTTCAACACACGTGTGCCAGGTTCATGATTTTGGTTTATGGATCAATGTGAATTTTGTACACAGTCTTGCAAAATTTGTTAAAAATGTTTATACAAAAAAAATGAAAATTGAAAGTTGAACAAAAAATTGTTCTCTCTCTCTCTCTCTCAGCAGTAGAACATAACCATCTTCATGTTATCCTTGAGAACAAGTAGACATTTAAAATGACTTCCTCTTACTTCTGGGGGGCTCGCATCTATCGTAGCTTTCTAGGTAATCTTGTAGTCTGGGTTTTTATATCATCCTCAACTAGAAAATTCTTCAATTCCTATCATAGTTCTTTGCGAAATCCAGGTATATCATCCTGAAAAAAACCCCGAAAATGAGAACAATGTAAAAATATAGTAATCAATAATATAGGTTAATACATAATGTTTAAGTGTACAACATACAACGGTGAATTCTGGTGCTCGTTCATAGTATATTGCTTCAATATATTTCATTACAAAGATGCCACAATCGACACCATTATTTTGTAAAGGAACATCCTCTATGACGTGAAGCCTCCACGGGTCAATGTCGACACCCAACATGTCTTTGAAAAATCCAACCTATGGTTTATGCAAAAGCAAGTAAATTTTGGGCTACGGTACAAGATACAGTAATCTTAAAGATAGAAACTTACCAAATGCACAATGTCACGGTCTACACCAATGTCATAGTCCAAAGAGTTGTATAGCCATAATTTTTGTTTTCGTACATCCAACACGTATAGACCCAATGCTTTTCCGATTGCCACAATGTAGAAATCAATATCTGCAAATCAATTATAAATTATCTTAAAAAATAGATATGGAAATGCGTACTGATACCATAAAAATCGATGTTAAGAATCAACATATAAATCAATATTAAGAATCAAACCAATATCTTAAATCGACATTAGGAATCGGTATTGAATCAAAACATCTTAAATCACTATGGAAATTTCTATTGATAGCTTAAAAATAGATATTAAGAATCAGCATAGAAATCGATATTAAGATTCAGAGCAATATCTTAAATCGATATTGAGAATCAAAACAATATCCTAAATCGATATTAAGAATCAACATAAAAATCAATATTAAGAATCTAAATAATATCTTAAAAATCGATATTTAGAATCAGCATAGAAATCAATATTAAGAATCAAAACAATATCTTAAATCGATATGCAAATTCCTATTGATAGCTTAAAATCGATATTAAGAATCAAAACAAGATCTTAAATAGATTTAACATTTTACAAATCGATATGGTCACAAACCTTTTCACTTAAAAAAAAGTCTGCCATTTGGTCATCGTCACCCCAGTATTGTATTCCGTCTAAAAATCCAGCCGCGTATGGCATTCGGCGGACAATACTCTTTTGAACGGAACAATAATAATATTAAGTTTAAAACACGAAGGTACATTAGTAAATAAAATGACAAAATAAACATATCAGATAACCGATATACCATAAGATAATCGGTGACGACGCAGACCAACATGGTTCTTCCCTTGCTTTGAATATACATGATGAAGTCGTGTATACTCTGTTTAGAACAAATGTGCATTTGTTAAGATACATACCCATGGCATACGTTAGTGTATAACTGAAAGTGGTTTCATACGTACAAAATTACTAATAGTGTATCCTACAAATTCATCTCGCATCCGGTCGATGTTCTCTTTGAGCACTTTGTTGAGTTTTCTGGCACCTTGTTTTGTAGACACTGCGCTGAAATTAGCTAAATATTCAGTAAAATAACTGTAGCATTATATTCAGTAAACGAACTGTAAACGACGTAAAAAGGTCGAAGCAGGTTATAGAAATTGAAGGTACCCTTTTTTGCTGACGTTCGACTAAATCGTAGCATCCTTCTTCGACATCGATACAGCTTGCGCTTAGAAGAAGGTTAGAAGAAATGTCTATTTTTTTGTTCGTTGCTCACGAAGCAGGTTATAGGAAAGGCTCATTTTCTTCTTTAAATGAAACGTCGCCTGTTCCATGCTATTAAAGGAAACGTCTTGTGTGCCTGGCGGAACACGACGATTCATTCATTTATTGTTCACGTCGTTTCACAACCCGTCAGTTTTCAAAATCACGCAATGAAAGTTTATTAACAAATAAACAAATTACATTACGCATTAATTAAAAGACGTTGTTTCATTTGCTAGTATCATCGACACGATGTTAGTATATGTAAATGAATGACACATAGCATAACATCAATAGCGTGTCAGATCCTAAACCTTATACTAATGTTATACGATGTTTCTTGCAACTAAAGGAATCGCTATACATAATAAACTTAAAACTAGTAATAGCTATAATTGCTATCACATGAAGTACAAATTGTGGTAACTACATAATCGCTATACCTATTAATCGCTAAACTAAGTAATCGCTATCACACGAAATGCTATAAATAATAAACCCTAAACCAGTAATCGCTATACGATTTAGCAAACGTAAGTACAAATAATGGTATCTTCATAATCGCAATACTGAGTAATCGACATATTAAGTAATCCCTATCACAAGAAATGCTAAAAGTAATAAACTTTAAGCTAGTAATCGCTATCACAAGAAATGCTAAAAGTAATAAACTTTAAGTTAGTAATCGCTATACGATTTAGCAAACGTAAGTGCAAATCGTTGTAACTTCCTAAACACTATACATATTAATCGCTATACAGAGTAATCGCTATCACAGGAATCACGATACATAATAAACTCGAAGCCAGTTATCGCTATACGTAAGTACAAATCATGAAAGAGTTAGTGGCACTTCTGTGTTACACTTAATAAGGAAAGAATTATATAATTACAACAAAGAATGTCAAAATTACAACATAGAATTATCGGTATACACAAATCACATATGTTTATTGACTTGTGCTTGACGAGTCAGATAGACCTATAACTCGTCTCTTGCTTGCACTTGGTGGAGTCTCTTTATTCAGTGGACTCTTCATTTCCTTGATCTTATATAACCCAATGGTAATCAACTCAACCAGCGACCCAATTTGTTTACTCAAATTCTGCACTTCCTTCCGTAACTCCTTATTCTGACTCTCCAGCATCGCAAACCTTTGGTTGGACGATACCTTCTCTTTTGGGAGCTGTGTTTGCTCCTTATCATGTACTGCAACAAATAGAATCGTATTATCCGCCAAATGGATACAATGGACGTTACGTCTATGCAGGAGGATGACATGCTTGGGGACAAGAGTGACCTCACTTTCAGGTTGCTTCTCCTCAATCTGTCGATTTCCATGCATGGGTTGCTAATATCGTTTGAAATAGTTGGGGTCATATTGTCGTTTTTTATAATCATATGGTATGGCATAAACACCTCCTTTGTTCCAGTTATCCAATTGTTCCCTGAAGCGTTCATGCCAATTCACATTTGTAACCCCACCACTATTCATCTTCCTTTTCAATGTCAGAGGCAATTTTGGTATCGATTGTCTCTAGCCAGCTTGTAGTAGTACTCGACTACCATGCTGCATCTCGACTTCACATTTGCTAAAGAGCCAAATATCGCATACAGACAGTCTCGCAACCTCAATAAAAACCTCGTCATCCTCGTCCTCCCCATCCCCATAAGGTCTCCACACAACCTGTACAATCAAGATTGTGGTTTAGATATAGACATAATTATTCATGCAAAATGCTGAATGCGATAACGATTTATACTAAAGAAGACAAAATGCTGAATGTGATTATTAGTTAAGAATGCTAAACATTACAATGATTTACGGTAATGAAAGTTAGATGCAAATGCGATAACGATTTGTACTAAGGAAAACAAAATGATGAATGCGATGATTACTTAAGAATGCTAAACATTACAATGATTTACAGTAATGAAAGTTAGATGCAAATGCGATAACGCTTTGTACTAAGGAAAATGAAATGCCGAATGTGATGATTACTTGAGGATGTTAAACATTACAACGATTTACTATAATGAAAGTTAGATGCAAATACGATAACGATTTGTACTAAGGAAAATGAAATGCCGAATGCGATGATTACTTGAGGATGCTAAACATTACAACGATTTACTGTAATGAAAGTTAGATGCAAATGCAATAACGATTTGCACTAAGGAAAATGAAATGTCTAATGCGATGATTACTTGAGGATGCTAAACATTACAACGATTTACGATAATGAAAATTAGATGCAAAGGCGATGGCGATTTGTACTAAGGAAGACAAAATCCTAAAGCGATGATTACTTAAGAATGCTAAACATTACAACGATTTACGCTAATGAAAGTTATGCAAATGCGATAACGATTTTTAATAAGGAAGACAAAATCATAAAGCGGTGATTACTTAAGAATGCTAAACCATATAACGATTTACGCTAATGAAAGTTAGATGCATAGGAGATAACGATTTGTACTAAGAAAGACAAAATCATAAAGCGATGATTACTTAAGAATGCTAAACATTACAACGATTTTAAACCATTCAACTCATTTAATTTCAGCCCATCTAAAATGAATTGAGCATTTTTGCACTTGACATTTATTGAAGCCTACACGCCAATCATGGAAAAACCATAAACCGCAGGGCCACATTGAGGACGCAAGACGACAATATGCTTCCAAGTCCAGGCCTACACCTTCAACGAGCTTAGTCTACAAGCACTAAATATGTAATAAACAAATACCTGAACAAATGGCCAAAACCCCCCAACGATTTTTGTACCGCTACTCGCACGGTAAAGTTGACTGTACAAGTGTGCGAGCATAACAGCACCCCATGCCCACTTGTTGACTTCATCTAAGTCTTCTAGGAACTGCAACCACAAGTAACTTATTCTCGATCCATAACAATCGAAAAATAAAGTAAGTCCAAAAAAATAAAAAAGGAAGTCGCGCAACTCTTGGTCAGCTGCTTCAGATGCACATGTAGCGGACCAGGCTTCCCATTTATTATAGAAAAAATGAACTTTCATCGATGAGAAATTGCCGCCACCAGAAATACACTCACGCCATTCCTCCATCGACATTCCTAGAAAGGTCGTGCAATTGTCCTTTGGGTTATAGCTTGAATCCCGTGTTAGGGCAGCACTTACATGACACTTAAGACCCGTAATCCGTGCTACATCTTCTAGGGTCATGGTCATCTCAAAACCCCCAAACTGGAACGTGTTCATCTTATGGTTCCACTTATTGACCAGGTGGGTCATGGTGTTCCAGCAATTTTCAAAATGATGTTGGTCTAGAAGGCCGTCAAAGTGCATCTTTCGTAATCGGTCCTTCTGATATTCACTTAGCTTTCTGAACCACGACAAAACTACAGGCCACATACACCGCCCGCTCAACTTTTCACCTGTTGCTCTGCTTCTCTTCTGACCTGCCTGTAACACAAAATATCAAATCACAGTTAATCGCTACACCTAGTAATCACTATACAAAGTAATCGCTATCACATTAATCACTATACATAGTAATCGCTATACAGAGTAATCACTATCACATTAATCGCTATCGCAGTAGTCATAATAATCGTTATACATAATAATCGTTATTCATAGTAATCACTATACATAATAATACCTACAACAGTGCATCGTGATATATAATAGCGATTAACGTACCTTGGTCATACTTTTCTCCTCTTCATCCCTTCTCTTTCTCTGCTTTTGTACTTCTTCCTTCCTTCTGTCCATCGCCTGCTTTTTCCTTCTCTTCCTCCTGCTTCTTCCTTTCTTTTTCATTCTCTTCTTCATCCTGCTTCTTCCTTTCTCTTTCCTTCTTTTGTCTTTCCTTCTCTTTCTCATCCTGATGCTTCTTCCTTTGCCTTTCCTCTTCCATCTTTATCATTTGGATTTCCTTCTCTTCCTCCTCCATCTTCTTCAATTGCCTTTCCCTCTCCTCCTTATTCTTTTTTTGCCTTTCCCTTTCCTCTGCCTTCTTTATTTGCCTCATCCTCTTACGCTTTGCAAAAAACTCTTTCTTCATCTTTTGCCTTTTCTTCTCTTCCTCTTCCTTCAATTTCCTTTCTCTCTCCTCTTCCTCCGCCTGCTTCTTTCTTTGTCTTTCCTTCTTTTCCCCGTCCTCCTTCTCCTTCCTTTGCTTTTCTATCTCCTCTACCTCCTTCTTTTGCCTTCGCTTCTCCTCATTCTCCTTATTCTTCCTTTGCTTTTTCCCCTCCTCATTTTGCCTTCACTTATCTTCCTCCTTCTCCTTATTATTCCTTTGCTTTCCCCTATCCTCAACCTCCTCCTTCCTTTGCCTTGGTTTCCTTTGCTTTTTTTCATTATCCTTCTCCTTCCTTTCATTTTGCTTCTCTTCATCATCCTTCTTCTTTTTCATCGTTGGATTACTATCTTCAATATCTGGCGGATTAGGCTCTGCTCTATACTTTACCAGCAATTTCTCCCTTTTTTTATCATTCTCAATCTTCATTAGTCTGTAGTACGCTTCTACTTGCTCATACAAAGCATACTCTTGGACGATTTCGTCAAGAGTTTCCCCCACTGACGATGAAGTGTTTCTGCTCTTAGGAATATAAGCCATTGGTAACTTGCACAACACAAAAACTTACCGAGATGACAAAGGGTGCTTCGGCGAAAAAAGATAAAGCATTAGAATTTTTGTGGAACGATTAGAGGGAAATATTGCGAAGAACTCCCTTTATAGTTGAGTAGTTTAATGCTTATGGGACCCGCCAAAGATTTTTTGTCGGTTCACGTTTTTGGTGGTTCACGTCTTATAATAAAAGATTTTAAAATGATGTCATTGTCGACCACAAAGATATGCCTTTGTTGCAAAAATATTGTCATAGTATAACACAATCGGATGATCAAATATCATACAAATCGATATGGAAATTACTATCGATAGCTTATAAATCGATATATAGAATCAAGATAGAAATCGATATTTAAAATCAAGTTAATATCTTAAATCGATATTTAGAATCAAAACAACATCTTAAATCGATATGGAAATTCCTATTGATATCTTAAAAATCGATATTTAGAATCACAACAATGTTTTAAAACAATATCTTAAATCGATATTAAGAATTAGCATAGAAATTGATATTAAGATTCAGAACAATATCTTAAATCAATTTGAAAATTCGTGTTGATATCTTTAAAATTGATATTTAGAATCAGAACAATATCTTAAATCAATATGTAAATTCCTATTGATATCTTAACAATTGATATTTATAATCAAAACAGTATCTTCAAGCGATATTAAGAATGAAACAATATCTTAAATCCATATTAAGAATCAATATAAAAATCAATATTAAGATTCAAAACAATATCATAAATCCATTTGAAAAATCGTATTGATATCTTAAAAATTGATATTTAGAATCAAAACAATATCTTAAATCGATATTAATAATCAAAACAATATCTTAAATTGATATACAGAATCACGATAGAAATCAATATTATGCTGAATTGTCATATCGATGATTAATATATTATGCGATATGTATATCGATGTGTAAGATATTAGGTATTTTCTAGTATCAATTTTTAAGATGATATATAAAATTTTGCTTGATACCGATTGTTCTTTCATTAATTAATTTTATGAGCTTTGTATAAGTGAATATGTCCTACCGCGATTTATACATTGACTGATTCATAAAAGGCCGAAAGAAAAATACAATAAACAAATCGACATGATGTTTAGGCATAGTAAACTATAAATCGAGTTAACTTCAACAATACATTATAACCACATTCATTTACAAAATATATGAGTGCTGGACATTATTTGCTTCTCATGCTAATATCCTCGCCTGAACATTCTTTGCTTTCAGAGTGTTACATATTCTTTGCTTTCAGAGATCCTCCAATGTTATCACTCCTGGCACAAAGTATATATTCCGGCTAGCAAGAGCTCTAGAGAGGTATATATGCCAATATGCTTCACAAACATCAGCTCAAGTACTGTCCCCTTGAAGCAACCGATTCTATGTGCATATTTGTCATGAAGTATATCAAAGGTAGGCAAATATTTTTTCAACTACGAATTACGGTTTGCGAACAATGCAAGGTCCGACAGTAGGAATAGATCAAATAGCTGAACATCAACATCACCCCCTGTCTATCATGAAGAATATTTATGCTTGTTCGCGTATGGCGGCAACGATTGAAGATAATTATGGTCATTATATTCTACGTAAGCTTCGATATACTTCACGATAAATACGCCATAGTCGTATGTGTCATGAATATATCGATGTATACACATAAGATAACAACCATAATCATCATCGAAGATTATACAGATCTTTCCTCACGGTGTGAAATAACTACGTTATCAGCATCAAAACCCATCTATCAAGCACAGGTAGAATGAACACAGAAGAATAAAGAAGAAAGAAAAATACAAGGGAGAAGAAGAAGAAGAAGGCGGAGGAGAAAAAAGAAGAAGAAAAAGAAGTTGCGCTGTCGTAGAAAAGAGGAAGAGAGGTTAAATAAATTAGGGTTTTAGACATGAACAACGGGTCAGGTAGGGTCGGGTCGGCTAGGATTTTACATAGAATAGGGGTTTACACAGATCTATATTAGGGTTTTACATAGAATAGGATTTTACGCACGTGTACACAAATCAATACCACATTTAGACTTAGTAAAGTACAAATCGATTTACAACTTGATAATTATTAAAAAGTTATAAATCGCTATCACTGTTATATAGAAGAAGTGTTCTATCACGATCTATACAGCAACAGACATTGAGTTAAAGTTGCAAATCGTTATCACTGTTTTATAAAAAAATGTTCTATCAAGATCCGTACAACAACGGACCTAAATCGTTAACGATTTGTCCTATAGTGATTTTGTTTACCAGCTTTGTCTATGTGAACAATATCCTATCGCGATTTGCTTTTACGAGCGTTTTTTACGTGAACGATATATCGTATCACGATGTACCTAATGACTGATTCATAAAAGGCGGAAAGGAAATAGCTTTAAACAAATCGACACAATGTTTAGACTTACTAAAGAACAAATCGACACGATGTTTAGGGTTTCGGGGTTTGGAGTTATGGTCTAGGTTTTAGGGTTTAAGGTTAAGGGTTTAGTAATTTATTAAGGGTTTAAGGTTAAAGGTTTAGTAATTTATTAAGGGTTTAAGGTTAAAGGTTTAGTAATTTATTAAGGGTTTAAGGTTTAGCGTTAGGGTTTAGTAAGATATTAAGGGTTTAGGGTTTAGAGGTTTAGAGGTTTAGAGGTTTAGGGTTCAGGGTTTCAGGTTTAGGGGTTATGGTTTAAGGTTAGTGTTTAGGGTTTAGGGTTTAAGGTTTAGGGTTTAGGGTTTAGGGTTAGGGTTTAAGGCTTATGGTTTAGTGTTTGCCGTTAGGGTTTAGTAAGATATTTAGGGTTTAGGGTTTAGGGGTTATGGTTTAGGGTCAAGGTTTAGGGTTTAGGGGTTAGAGTTTAGGGTTATGGTTTAGGGTTAGGGTTTAGGGTTTATGATTTAAGGTTTAGGGTTTAGGGTTTATGATTTAGGGTTTAGGGTTTAGGGTTTAGGGTTTAGGGTTTAGGGTTTCGAGAAAATGGTTTATGGTTTATGGTTTATGGTTTATGGTTTATGGTTTATGGTTTATGGTTTATGGTTTATGGTTTATGGTTTATGGTTTATAGTTTATGGTTTATGGTTTATGGTTTATGGTTCAGAGTTTCAGGTTTAGGGGTTATGATTTAGGGTTAGTGTTTAGGGTTTAAGGTTGGGGTTTAGGGTTTAGGGTTTTGAGAAAAGGGTTTAGGGTTAGATACTTATAGTATGTAATTGAAACCTGTGTGTGAGGAATAACAATTATAGGGACATGAGGTGGCCATTTTCGTGTTCAAATCGTTGCTCCTTTAGCGATTTCTATGGAAATCACTTTAAAGCGTCGTACCGGTAATTAAATAGCTGTCACGTGAATCACTATCATCAACAATTATAAATCACTATTGCATCAAACGTATAAATTGTTTCTAATTTAAACGTACAAATCACTCCTTCAAACTTACAAGTCGATGCATAAATCACACCCTTCATAAGTACATATCATTGTAACGTTTGAGCTTCAACAATAAACCTCGTTGTACGATTTAGCAAACTTGAGTACAAATCTTGGTAACTTTATATATCATAAATCGCTACTGCGTTAAATATATAAATCGTTGCTATTTTAAACATATAAATCATAACTCATAAATCATGTCGATTTGGCTTTGTTACCAAAATATGTCATTCAACATCTGATGGATCAGGCTTCACGATTTGTATTTATATTTATGAAGTTACTACGATTGCTGTTGTCGAGGGTTTGTGTGTCATAACAGTACTTACGTTTATCGTATCGATTTGTAATATAAATAAGTGATTATGCTGAATTGTCTTATCGATTTGTAGTATATTATGCGATATGTACATCAATGTGTGTGTTTAAATCGTTGCTCATTTAGCGATTTCTATTAAACTCGCTGCACATTATTTGAAGTATGAATCATTGTAAATAGATATTATGTGTTTGCTAGTGTCAATTATTACGATATTTGTAGTATGAATCACGTCAAAACATGCTAATACTATAAATCGTTACTTTTATTGGCATGGTAAATAATAACTGGAAGATTATTACAAATAACTGAATCACCTTTCCTTTGGCAAGGTCAACCCATTCTTTGTAAAGATCTTCAATTATTTCTCTTCGATGAGTATGTACAACCACCAATTCAAACAATATTGAACGTAACATACATCTGAGAAACTGTATCAATTTGAATGATGCAGTGGGCTGCCATTACTAATGAGCTTGTTTGCTTGCAAAGGATATGTGAGATCTGACCCCTGATACAGAGTTGTTGTCACAACTTCTGCAGAAGAACATGGAGCTACCAGCTACAGAATATACTTTTGAATTTGCTCTTGTTGATTTAATATCTGATAGATCCTCAGCTACACGACAAAGGGTGGTCCAAAAACAGATGACAGTAAAAGGTGGTCCGATAGCAGGCGACGGTAAAAGGTGCTCCGGCAACAAACGACGACAAAAGGTGCTCCCACGACAGCAGACGACGGCAAAGGGTGATCCAGAACGGAGAGGGCGACATATTTCAAGGTTGAGACTCTTCAAGCAGCGGTGTTGCTTAGCGCGAAAACAAAAGGTTATCCTCCATTTTTTGGCAGGAGGAGAGTTTGGTACATTACTCGAAACGTCGTTTCATGACGCTAATGGCGGGAAAAGATACTTTAGTCTTTGCAAACGCACCAGACTTCGATGCTAAGTGATGCAGACACACACGGGGAAATGAGCCCCACGTGCTTACATATGTGGCACTCATTCAGACCCGAGAACACGCACATGCCTATTCCGGGGAGGAACATATAACCTGCTTCGCACC
Source organism: Nuphar pumila (assembly GCF_984573655.1). NCBI lineage: Eukaryota > Viridiplantae > Streptophyta > Magnoliopsida > Nymphaeales > Nymphaeaceae > Nuphar > Nuphar pumila. Next base: position 41,307,705 of record NC_143250.1, read on the forward strand.
TGTGCAGGGAGGGTGGGCCCATTAAGTTACCCTATTTTCAGCAAGGATTCCTTGTCTTTAAAAAAATAGAAAAATGTCTTGAAAAATGGAACAAAAATTAGATGTTTTAGGCTCGTCCAACTGGAAATGGTGAAAAGAAGTAGGAAGCAATTGAAAAACGAATGGAAAACATCTAAGGAGAAGAAATTTTTTAATAAGACAATAAATGAATAAAGCTAGTATTTCAAGGAAAAGAATTTATGATCTTTTGAAAAAGAAAACTTTATCCCCCACTGACCCTTTCAAAAAGACATGATTCAGAGTCACTTGTGAGTTTTTTCTAAGACCCACTCTCAAAGACTGTTTCACCTCACATTGCCTTACAGTGAGTCTAAGTGATGCATTTGTAAGTGTCGTTTGGCTAACTTATGAATACAAGTTAAATTTTTGGATATTGTGCCTTGGCTCTTTTTCAGTTGACGCTTTGTTTTTCCAGCATACTGTTTTGTCAGCTCAGCTGATTTTGCCAGCTCTACTTACACCTGCCCGGGTTGCCTGAGCAGAAGCAGGTTTAGAGAAAAAGTGTTTGACATCATCGTTTGAGGTTCGACTCCCACAGGAAGAATTTAACTGGTGGGCTCCGTAAGGGCTTGGGTTTAAGAAGTAGGGGGCGAGCCATTAAGCGACCCTGAATGGATCATAGCCTGAAACAGATCTGACCTGTTTCTTGTTCTGAATTACATATATCCAAGTTTGTTCAGACCTGAAATAAATATACCTAGGTTTACTTGGACCCAAATTCTTGGATTTGAGTTGGGATATGGCAGACCCAACCCATTTTTACATAAAAACAATAAGATTAATTTGTTTTCAATGGTCTCATTTTTCTAAACCAGATTCAGCACTTTACTATAAGATCTAAGTCAGATCCAAATCTATAAAAAGAACCAATTCCAAAACCTGGATCTGGCTCACATTTTTGTATTAGATAGTATATATATGAATTTGAGTCAGATCCACAACAAATATATTTGGGTTTATTCAAATTTAGGTTGGAAATGGACAAACGTTATAGTTGGGTTTAGGTCAAAATTGGGTCTAACCTGACTGATTTTTCACTAAAAATCAACGTGTTTAACTTGTTTTGAGTATACCCAATACCACAAAGGTTGCATTGTGTAACCCATTAATTTTGGATCTGTTACCAATATCACAAAGCGTCTTTATTCCAAAATCGGGTATGGTCCAAAATCAATGAATTATAGATGCAAACTTTGCGATTTTGGATATGCCCAAAACGAGTTAAACCATTTGATTTTCATGAAAAAATGAGTTGGGTTAGAACCAGTGTTGTGAGAGGCGTACGCCTCAGTACCTGAAGCGTACGCCTCAGAGGCGAGGCGCACGCTCAAGGTACTGAGGCGTTGCTGTGATGCGCCCCTCATCAACCTCCGACCAGTTGTGACCACCGACCACCGGAGTTGCTGTGCTGCAGCTGCTGCTCAGTCTTCTCCGACCACCGGCATATCCCTCGCTTCCGTACCAGCTGGCGGGTGGTCCTTCTCTTACTGCCTCCCCTCCCACCGCTTCACTTCCATTCCAGTTGTGAGAGGCGTACGCCTCAGAGGCGAAGCGCAGGCTCAACTCCTCGCTTCGCCTCATCGCATTTAACAACCTTGGTTAGAACCAATGACCCAAACCCAACTGTAACGCTCGGATTCACACATATGCTACTCAATACAAAAATATGGTCAGGTCTGATTTTAGATTTGGTTTTTGAGGATTGGATCTTTTTTTCTAGATTATGATCTGAAATAATTCTTAAAATGAAGTCCTGAATCTGGCTTAGAAAATGAGACCCCATGATACCGGGCCTAGTAAAAACAAGCTAAACTTATTGGGTTTTATGTCAAAATGTGTTCCGTTAGTCTGATCGCAACCCAAACGCGAATTAAATGCTCATTTGGTTCCAATTCTGGGTCCAAGTAAACCTAGATATATTTATTCAGGACGTGACCCAAACTTAAATATGTGCTATCCAAAACTGAAATATGGGTCAGATCCATTATAGGTCTGAGTCGGATATCCGGTCCTTTCATAACCTCGTTATGACAAAGTATGGGCCAGCGCCGGTAGTTAAGTCATTGCTACGTTTCAAAGGGCAGTGATGTGTTTTAATAGGTAAGGGCAAAAAAGGAAACTTTTGTATCTTTATACGTATCCCACTGTTAGCTTTAAGTTCTAACCAAGTTGCACTTAATGTCAGGTCCCTATTTGACTAGCATCAGGAAAAATAGGGACTGCATTAGGATTTTTTAAAAAAAGTGGAACCTGACATGGAATATCAGGTAAAAGATGGGTATGTATCAGAAAATTACCATATATTAAACATTTTTGTTGATTGAAAATTTAAAAAGAAAAAATGGCCCCCGTGTCCTATTTTTTTAGAAAAGATTATAAAAACACCCCCTCACTTTTGGCTTATTTACAAACACGTTTTACTGTTGAGATAGTACGAATATGCATGTAGTTAACAAAGCAATTTTCAAAAGCTAGGCATGTATTTGTAATATTTCAAAAGTTAGGCATGTATTTGTAAATAGACAGAAATCTAAGCGTCTTTTTGTAAACTTTTTATTTATTTTTTTAACTCACAAGTTGAACTGGAGTCCCATGTTGGGTCCTACTTTGATTTTCTTTCTGAAGGGGGGAAGTAAAACTTTATGGAATTCTCATTTTTCAAGTCACGTAAACGCATGAAATTTGTCGAGAAATGGCTCTTTACACGTTTGCTTACTAACATGAAAATCAATGAAAAGCTACTTCAAGAAGAAATTATGATTTTTTTTTTTATTCTTGACCAACCATAGAAAGTAGGATCGCTATGAAAACCACATGCATGTTATGAAGCAGAAATGCAAAGAGCTCCATAAATCAAAATGCTTAGCACAACTACAGACAATATATTCGAGTTTATGTCGTAATTATCATAGTATATCGCACGATAAGTACAATGCATATAGTAATTATATGGTAATTTGCTATGATACACACCCGTATCTTGATAGAGTTTAATATTTGTATCGAGTGCATCGTATATGCAAAGCATACATGCCATTTATAACATGTTATCTTGATTATTGGATATTTGATGTTTTATGTAATTCATTGACGTGATATATGGTTTTATTTTGTAATTTAATATTATTGTTTCTCGCATTATGATTTTTTAGGAGTTTCATGAATTTTTAGATACTTATTTTTATTAAAAATACAATTCGTTATCATACAGTGTGTATCTTATTTTAGGCCGGGCCGATACAGGCACAGGTACGTCTTTTACAACCTTGATTCAACTATTCTCAACACACGGGACATCCAAAAACTATGAATCCCAAAACAGAATGCTTAACATGACTAAAATTCCAGTCATCCAGAAAGTAAGAACATCAAACAGAGTTTTCTGAAGATCATTTTTAACCAAGAAAAATCTTAGAACTGTTTGGTCGGTTTTGCAGCATAAAATCCAGGCTGTGGGTTTTACAAACCGATACACACGCAAGTGATAAATCAAATGACACAAAGAATTCAAGCACTTCAAAGGGAAAACGAACGAATAATCTCTGTATTGAAAAAAAAATGACAGGAAAATTCAGAGCAGACAAAATAGATGAAGTAAGAAATGAACAAGAAAATCATGGACAATCCTGAAAGGTCAGAATTATTTTCCACAGAAGAAATCAGCAAAATAGGCTAGAAAGCATCTCCGAAGTCTTATTATCCAGAAGGAACCAAATTCTGTAAATGGTGCATTTTTCTCAAAAGATATGGTTATAGTAAATTATTAATCACTTAAATCCACTTGGCATATGCACAACAAAAAACAAGCCAATGTAAAGAATTAACTTACAACAAAGTTAGAGGCTATGTCACGCAAACTCGGCTAGGAGGTCGACGCACCTGTGTTGACACGCACCAACAAGGGTGCAGACACGGGTGCGAATTCGAACACGGGGCAGACTCGGTCAACAAGTGTCGGATTCGGTCAACGCACTTGAGCCGAGTCTGTCCACTTTATAGACTCGGTCAACGCACCTGGAGGAGGGGAGACAAGAGGTCGACGACCTCCTGCCGGCGTCTTTGGCGAGCCGAGAGATGAGGAGGGTGTGTGTGTCGGGATTTACCAGAGGGAAGCGAGGCCGCCGGCGAACAAAAGAGGACGAGGGAAGGAGAGAAGAAGATGACAAAGGAAGAAGAAGAAGACATGGAGAGGGGGAGAGGTCACCTGAGAAGGTTGCGGCAACGTGGCTCCGACGACGGTTGTCGGTGAGGAGAATCCATGAAAGAGGAAGGAGGAGATACTGGTCAGGGCTGCCTGGGTGTCGTTGGGTGTGTCTGCCAGACACAAGGAGGAAGAGGGTGACAGAGGGGGTATGAGCAAGGGAGTTGGCCGGCAAGGGCTTCGGCGAAGCTGCCAGAGCGGGGGCGGTGGTGGTCGGACAAGAGAGGAGAAAGGGCAGGCGACAGAGGTGGGGAGGGTTTTCTCTAATGAGAAAACCCTAACCGCCTTCTATTGCTTTATAAAAGCACGGGAGGAACGGTAACCCGGTCTGGATCCGGGTTGGTCTGGACCCAACCCAGGTCCAATCATTTTCTCTCTCTCTCTCTCTCTCTCTCTCTCTCTCTCTCTCTCTCTCTCTCTATATATATATATATATATATATATATATATATATATATATATATATAGCCGAGTCCCCGTGTCCAAAATTTTTGAAATTGCGCCGCACCCGCACCCGCACCCATGTGACTTAGGTTAGAGACTGTCCTAGAGCAATCTAACCTTTAAATAAATGGCATACCAAATGAAACAATTTTGCATAGAATTAAGATGGCCAAACATGGACAGCTGCACAATGAATAACGTCTAGCAACAAAAAATAGCTAGCAATAAGTAACCCCATGGACAAGAGTCCTTTGGCAGAAGGATAAGCCTTTAAAATGGGAGTAGTGAAATTTCAAAGACAGCACAAAAAGAATCATGTTACAAGTGCATGTTTCTTGAATTATTCCCCCTGATATTTTTATCAAGATGGAGTTTTCAGCCACTATGACCCATGGGAATGAATGACAAGGCACCCTTTCAACACAACATAACTGAAAAGCCCAAACATGTTAAAGGAAACACCCTACTTTGTTGTCATGTAAGCAAATCAAAATCCCAAGAGAAGTACCACAAATGTTTAACTCACTGAGGAGCAAATTCTACTGCATAAACCAACAAGCACAACACTAGAAGGATAGGAAATGGTTTAATCATCTCATGGTGAAAACTACAGATAAGAATCTTCTAACACTTAAATGTATCACATAAATGTGGTTCTTATTCAACTAACCATACTTTATATGGTAGGAAAACAATATACACAAACATACAAGCTCACGGCGCGTGCGCGCGCGAGAGAGAGAGAGAGAGAGAGAGAGAGAGAGAGAGAGAGAGAGAGAGAGAGATGCATATGCAGGAACGTGCACATGCTCGTGGTCAAAGAAAGGAAGCATAACATTTCATATGACACCATGTATGCTGCCTAACAAGAATCTTAATGGGTGATGTAGACAAATCTCAGAAGCTGTTTGAGTCTGAGAAAAACATCAAGCCAACATTGAGAAAACACGAAAATTGACAAAAGTTGTTGGAAACATCTAGCCCCTAATAATTACCAACAGATCACATGAGAACAAAAGGGAAGCTCCCATCTGAAATCATTCTTCAACACAAAACTTAGTATACAAGAAAAACTAAACAAACAGAAAGCAAAAACATCCATTTCTTCAACAACTTTCACATCTAAGAAAATTGGGAAACCATGGTTTGAATGAAAACATCACTGGCTATTCGTTCTTGGAATCATTGGAGGTATTGTCATTGGAAGTATCATCCTGCCATGTAGCTTTCCATTGCTTGTCATAAAAGGTGGATTCCTTCACAAGAGTTTTTATAGTTTCTATGTCTTCATTCTTCCTGATCAAAAGTACTCCAACTACAGCAACAAATAAAAGAAGCTTGCAGAAGAAATTTCCCATTTGATCTACAAGGCCTACTCCTGTCAAGCTATCAACCAGATAAGCCATGAAGAATCCTATCATTGCAGCACGACCTGTCAATGCCCAATATTTGGTTAATTAACCCATTGTTAGAAGGATAACAAATAAGCAAAGTTCAGGAACCAAAAACCTACCATTTAGTAGCTCTGCCTCTGGCAGATGGAACCTTTTGACCCATGCCCACCAAGGTATAATCGAGGTATCAAACACTACAGTTCTTTCATTGCTAGATGATTCAGGATTATCTTCAAGACATTTTCTCCTTTTAACCTCTAAAGGAATCACGTGCAGATTAAAAAAGTTAAACTGCAAATATTTACAATGTGGTAATGAAAAAGTTAAACTACAAACGTTTAAAATGTGTAATAGCAGTTAAATCCAGAAGCAAGATGACATGCAGAATGTTATTTGAAAGATAACCTTTTTACAGGATTGAGGATTTAGATGTACAATCTACAGAACAGGCACATTTCTTTTCCTTCCAGCTAGGAAAAAGTTTATTTTTTCTGTTTGAACACTAAAAGAAAATAACATCTTCATTTGCTATCAGCTGCATTCCATAAAACAATACAAGCACAAATTTTGCAAATGTTTTGTGAAAGCCAAATTTCTGCTAAATAAAAGTATTTGATAGTTCATGGTGCCCAAGTGTCAGAGGAGATAGACGTGAATAGATAGTAGACATGAATAAAAGCACACTCATAGGGTACTCTAGGTGAAGTGCATTCCCATTCATGGTTTTCCATTAGTCCAACATCTGAGAAAGCTATCTTGGAATTCATAGTTTTCCACTAATTCAAAAACTAAGAAAGGTATCTTGCCATTAGGTACTTGATTTATATTCCATTCAACACTAATTTAACTATCATTATGCTCGTGGTAACCCTTTCTTCTTTCATAGTATGAACTGCAAAATATTGATTTATATTTCATTCAACACTAGTTTAACTATTATTATACTCGTGGTAACTCTTTCTTCTTTCACAATATGCACTGCAAAATATTGATTTCAGCTGCCCTGACAATCAATACCAACAAGAATTTCAGCCTTGGTAAAAATCACTGTTATAACATCAAGCAAAACATACCAGAAAGCCCTTACATGCATGGTCTTTTTTCTTGTGTCATCAAAATTATGAAAAAACAAGTTTCGAAAAAAAGGAGTCCCGTGAACTATGAGGATGCTGACAAACTCCAAATGTACTTGGGTGTTAAATTATAAGTGTGTCCTTGTACACACACACACACACACACATATATATATATATATATATATTATGTAAACTGAAATACCTGTCAGGGGTATTTCAGTCATGTCATCTTGTAATAGGTGTCAGTCCTCTAGGGACTGACCTGTTTTTTCTTTTCTTTTATTTTTGTATTTTCCTTTTTATATAGCTGTTGGACCAGCCCCTTTGGGTCTTCAAGTGCCTATTTAAAGGCACTCTACCCTCCTATTTTGTTAATGCTTTCTAAAGCATCTCTAAGTGAAAGAACATATTTTTTAAGACTTGTGCTTGCCTTTAGTGGCTTTTTGCTGTATTCTTTTGATTGTGTTTTACTTTATTGTATTGTCCCTTGGTGGACTAAGTGTTTGTGCACTCTTTTGTTTTTTGTTTACCATGTTTGGGTTGTCAATTGTACTTCCGCTCTTGGGATTGTGTAAAGCTTCTCCAAAGATCGTGGTTGCAATAGAAGAAACCTTCACAAGCCTTGCTTATCTCAATCAAGATGGGCAAAGAAAAATTCTTAGACGGTGATTGTGTTCAAGATAAACGACTCCAACTCCGCTGCCATGGAGCATCAGATCAAAGGCAAAACCAGAGTTACCGGAAGCGCCTAGCTAAAAGGGGAAGCGCGCTTCCGAAGCGTGGGGGGAAGCGTCCCCCTTTTTCGGGAAGCACGTCCCCCTTTTTTGGGAAGCGCGCTTCCCTTTAATGGGGGACGCGTTTCCCTTTAATGGGGGACGCGCTTCCCTTTAATGGGAAGCGCGCTTCCCCCTCGCTTCCCCCACGCTTCTCCTGTTTTTTTCAATTTTTTTGTATTTTTTATTTTTTATTTTTATTTTTTTCGCTTCCCCCTCGCTTCCGAGACGCTTCCTATGTCGCTTCCGAGACGCTTCCTAGGTCGCTTCCGAGACACTTCCCGAATCGCTCCTAAGTGGTCCCCCGCTTCCTAAAATTTTGAAAGTGCCTCGCTTCCCGCTCCCGCTTCCCGTATCGCTTCCCGCTCCCGCTTCCTCAACTGGCAACCATGGGCAAAACGCTATGAGGGTACGTGACTGGTAACATATGTGAACCACAACTCATACTCACCAAAAAGGATGGTGATCAAATTAAAGCTCTTAGTGACGAAGAAAGAGAGAAAGCACTCAAAGATTTCAACACTAAGGTGGAAGATTGAGAAGCCGAAAATTACCAAATTCTCTCTTGGTTCCTAAATAGCATGGAACTCAAAATTGCCGCAAATATAGTTAAATTCTAAAAGTCATGTGAGGCTTGGGTTTTTCTCAAGAATATATTCGTGCAAAAAGATTGAGCACAACAATATTTTCTTCAAAAGAAAATTTGAACCACTAAACAAGGAGATAAGAGTGGGAGAGATTACTATTGGGATGAGTTATTGTTGCTTGAGCCTAAGTGGAAAGGACCCTCTATTTAAATGAGGCAAAAGCAACTTGATAAAAAACATTTGTTTACCTTTCTTTTCGGGTTAAGACGTGTTTGAGCAAGTTAGGTTCAATATTTTGCACAGGACCAATGACACTTCTCTTGATGATGCTCTTGAAGAGGTGTACCAAGCCGAAACTCGACTTGGCATGTCTAAAGGGAGCGAGGAAGTTCTCGTTGTGTCAAGACCCGACAACAATATTAGAACATATAGGTCGCCTCAATTTTGGAAAAATAACAATGGAGGAGGAAGGAAGATCATTTGCCACTTTTGCCAATAGCCGAGACACATCAAATCAGAGTGCCCTAAGCTCAAAAAGGTGGCCACCGTTAAAGAAACTCTTAAAAAGAGTGAGGATGCTAGCATAAAAAGAGATCTTAAGGATTCTATCCATCATCTAACAAAAGCATTATAATTATTCCTTAAGACATCTTCCACCTCCGCTTCTACTTCAGGTGTCACCGTATCAACCTCTTCCCCTCTAGGTACGCTCTCTTAGATTCTTGACTCTAGTGCTTCTTTTCACATGACTCCTTTAGAATCCCTTCTCTCATAATATACAAAATCCTTTTATAATTCTCATGTTTCTACTGCCGATGGAACCAATTTAAAAATAAAAAATATTGAAACATTCACCAACCTATGTCACAGGGATTCGGCCAACCAGGTGCCGCACCCGCATCGCGGGTGCGGCACTCAGTGCGGTCAACCCGACCCTGGGTGCGGTCAATGCACCCAGGGTCATTTATGTCCAACTTTTGGACTTGAAAAAAAAAAAAGAAGAGGCTCGCTAAAATGGGCATGATAGCCAGAAAACTTAGGAAGTGGTTTGTCAACATGACGAGTTTCGAGACACATCTCTTCAACTTTCTTTACGGCAACCACATGCCGTAGCTAACTACCAAGGAGTCTCTTCTCCGAATCGTTTTGCAGGGTCAAGCGCAGACTAAACCTGCGAAGGTGCCTGGTTCAACAAGAATCGATTGACAGCGGTGAAGAGATCGGTTCCTTCTAGCGGCGAGTGCGACTTGCCGAGCTTCTTCTGTCTCTTGAGTTGCTTCGTGGTCGAAGGAAAATGATCCTCATTGAATTTTGCGGAGGGGATTGCGGTCATGAGATACCTCCATCTCTTGGATAGGATGCTGGTCCTCACCACAACTTTGATGGGGAGTGAATCAGGCAATGCATTGATATTGTACCTGGTGGCTTTCTTCATCATTCTCACCTTTTGCCGAAGATCTGACACATCTCGTAGTTGATGAGAGCTTAACTTTTCATGAAAATCTGGATGGTCTTAGAGAACAACCATACTGTACCCTGAAAATTGAAGAGAGCACAAATGGTTCTGTTAAAATAGAGGGTTCAGGAAGGCAAAAGGGTAATGATGCCCATGTTGGCCCGTACAGATTGCAGTCCACTGTACCTGCTTGCAAATATTAAATCAGATTTTGATTTTCTTCCGAGATATGCGTTGAGCTGGAGGTTACGTACTACAAAAATTAATACAAAATATCTAAAGCCAATGAGCCACCAGATTTTGGGGCAAGATGTAATGATCATGGACAATACAACCTTTCTTCAGGGATGACCAGCTTGGTTACCATTCAAAAGTAGCTCAGTTACGTAACTAGGAGAGAATAACTAAAAGAGTCGGATGGGAAACCAAGCATATATGTCCTGGCCAGGGGGAAAATGGGGTCTCGCCCCGTTTGGACTGGTGTTCGTACCTTATTTGGTTCTTTTACATGTAATCAGATATCCATCAAATCCTGATATTTGTCTGATTCAATAGCAAAAAATTTAAACCATATATGCATCTAGCAGTGCTCGATTAAACTATTAAACTTGGCTCAGACCATTAGAGCTTAATGAAGCTTTGAAACTCCATTAAGCTTGGTTAATGCAGTCTTATAATGACGAATTTTAGCATATATATAATTTTTTATATTTTCGCCCTCCCGCACCCAAGTTTTTTTAAAATGTCGCATCCCCGCACCCGCACCCGCACACATGTGACATAGTCACCAACATTTCAAAAGATTTTCAAGTCCCTAAAGTTAGAATTGTTCCAAAACTCAATCTAAACTTGTTTTCAGTTTCACAAATCTCAAATTATGGGTATGAGTTTTCTTTCTCATAAAAAAAATGTTGGGTGCAGGATCACCAACTAGGGAAGTTGCCGATTGGGGAAGGTCAAAGGAGGAAGAATCTCTACTCCATGGATTTTCTTTCTTTACCTAAAGATTCTTTTTGTAATTTTGTTAAGGAAAAAGATATATCTATATGGCATCCAAGATTAAGTCATCCAAATGTAACTAAATTGTCACTTTTTCATTTTTTGAAAGACTTTTGTATGAAAGAGTCCATATGTAATGATTGTATTCTTGAAAAAAATGAAGAAAAATCCTTTTGGCTCTAGAATTTTTGTCGCTAACAAACCTTTTGAACTTGTGCATTCGGATCCATGGGGACCGGCTCCAGTCATGTCAAAGGGAGGGCTCTCATTGATGATTATACTAGGTATACTTGGATCTATTTTCTTAGGCAAAAAATTGATGTTTTTTCATGTTTCAAAGAATTTCACAAGATTGTGGAAAACAAATATTATCATTTTTCAATCAAATTCCAAGGGAGAATATTTGTCTAATGATTTAAAAAATTATTTAAAAGAAAATAGAATTTCACATCAAAGATATTGTCCAAATACTCCTCAACAAAATGGATTAGCTGAGAAAAAAACACCATCATATCATTGAAACTACGAGAACTTATTTCAAAAAATGTTCCAAAAGGATTTTGGGCTGAAAGAGCCTAAACTGTGGTGTATCTTATAAACCAGATGCCCTAATCCTCTCTTCAAAACATGTCTCCAATGGAAAAGATTTATCAAACCTCTCCTGATTTGAGTATATTAAGAGTTTTTGGATGTAAATGCATTGTACTTGTTGAAAAAAGGGATAAATTATCCCCTAAAGCCTTTGAATGTGTGTTTCTTGGTTATGCCAATAACAAAAAAGGTTATCGATGCTATGATATAAAAAATGACAAACTATATATTTCAAGAAATGTAATTTTTCTTGAAAATGAAAATAGTTTTTATTTTGATAAGACTAAGGATGATCTTGAGTATTCCTTTTTATTTGACTTATTGCCTAAAAAGGCTTCCAATGAAATTATACACGTTGATGATATGCATTTTGATGACTCTGTGTTCCCATGGAGGATACCCAGAATCGTGATATTCAAATTTATTATAGAACGGTTGAAAACCTTCCATGTGCACTTGATAGATATACACAAAATCAAAATCTAAATGAATCTAGTGTTAGGAAATCTAGTAGAACCTCTAAACTTTCTGAAAGGTTTGTGTCCTATGAAACTTTTTCTCCTAGATATAGAGCCTACCTTATGTCTATCCATTCCTTTCATGAACCTTCAACTCACAATGAAGTTAAATAAAATGCTGAATGGATTGATGCCATACATCTTGAATTAGGAGCCCTCGCTAAAGCCAAGTCCTGAAAAATTTAACTGTTACCCTTAGGAAAAAAGTCTATAGGTTGGAGGTGGTTTATAAAGTCGAAATAAAAGGAGATGAATCTTTAGCAAGATATAAGGCAAAGACTAGTGGCTAAAAGATATATTCAGGAGTATGTGATAGATTATGAGGAGACCTTTGCTCCCATAGCTCATATGACTAGTGTTAGAACTCCCATTGCCTCTTAACATCCATTAAAAGGTAGTCTATCTATCAACTTGATGTCAAAAATAATTTTCTGAATGTTGACCTACGTGAGGAAGTGTGCATGGAGCCCCCTCTTGGTCTTTAGATCGAAAGAAAAAAAGTTCTTCGGTTCAAGCAAGCTCCTAAGACTTGGTATGATAGGTTTCACAAAGTTATGTTCAACTTGGATTACAAATCTTGTTATACTTTTCTCTAAAAAAAAATCTTGTTAGATTAACACTGCTCTTTTTGTCAAAGATGCAGATACTGACATTGTTGTTCTTCTATTATATGCAGATGATATGATCATTACAAAGAGTGACAAAAATAGAGTTTGTAAAATAAAAAATGCTATTAAAAAACATTTTGATATGTCTCACCTTGGTTTTCTAAGTATTAAAGTGACTTATTCACCTAGAGGATATATCCTATCTCAAATGAAGCTAATTGCAGATATTGTTGCTAAATCTAAAATTTCTGATGATAAGAAGGTTGATACGCCGGAAGTTGTTAATGCAAAACTAAAATTGGAGGATGGAACCCTCTTGACTGTCACCTAGGTACAGGTGCAGGTGCCAGTATGAGTACGGGGACACGACTATATATATATATATATATATATATATATATATATATATATATATATATATATATATATATATATATATATATATATATATATATATATATAACATACATACAAAATAAATTCAAAATAAATTGAATATAATCTAAATATATATGTTATATCTAAAATATATATTATATACTGAAAATATAATTATAAATTATAAATTGAATACAAACTTGTATGTACGGAGGGTAAAATCGCATGTCCAAGCGTCGACGTGTGTCAACACGCATGCTGACACAGTTACATAGGGCAAAATGGAGTGTATGTGTGAGATAGCCTCTTGAAGATCCAACTCCATACTAACAACTAATTGGATCATTGACCTACTTATCCATCACAAGACCAGACATTGCTCATGGAGTACACTCAACTAGTCATTTTCAACATGCACCATCTACGGTGCATATGAGTGTTCTGCAAATTATTAGATATCTCAGGAATTCTATAGCCAAAGGGTTATTTTTATCCTCCTCTTCTTTAAATTTAATTGCTTATACTAATGTAGATTGATGAGGTAACCCTAATGACAGAACCTCAACTATTGATTTATGTGTTTTTAGGGGGATTCTCTTATATCGTGGAGGTGCAAGAAGGAGCAAAAGGTCTCTTTGTCATCCACCAAAATTGAATATCGAGCCATGGCAACAATAACGATGGAGATTATCTGGTTAAGGAGACTTCTCAAATATATAGGCTTAATCATCTCTAGTCCAACGAAGATCTGCTATGACACTAAGAGTGTTGTTTATATATAAAGTAACCACACCTTCCACGAACAAACGAAGCATATAGAGATGGATTGCCACTACGTACGAGATAAATTTTTGTAAGGAGCTATTGAATTGCCTTATGTGACTTTAGAATGTCAGTTGACGGATTTCTTCACTAAAGCTTTGCCTTCACCTCAATTTTTGTCTCTTCTTGGCAAACTTTCAGTGATCACACCGTAAGTTTGAGGAAGAATGTTAAATTATAAGTGTGTCCTTATATATATAGTTTTATATGTAAACTGAAATACACGTTAGGGGTATTTCAATCATTTCCTCGTGTAATAGGTGTTAGTCCTCTAGGGATTGACATGTCTTCTTTTCTTTTTTGTATTTTTCCTTTTTTATAGTTGTTGGGCTGGTCCAATGACTAGTTGGACCAGCCCCTTTGGGTCTTCAAGTGCCTATTTAAAGGCACTCACCCTTTGTATTTTGTTAATGCTGTCTAAAGCATTTCTAAGTGAAGAACATATTTTTTAAGACTTGTGCTTGCCCTTAGTGGCTTTTTATTGTGTTCTTTTGATTGTGTTTTACTTGATTGTATTGTCCCTTGGTGGACCAAGTGTTTGTGCACTCTTTTGTTTTTTGTTTACCCTGTTTGGGTTGTCAATTGTACTTCCGCACTTTTGATTACACTTGGGCAGACTTACGATGCTGGCAAGCCAAAATCTACTCCCTCCAAAATCAACATTAATTTCTGTCCCAAAGTGGTACCACAAGGTGAACAATGAGTTTTCTTTTCTTTCTCAACAATAAAGATCATTGCACACCCAAAATCTGAACATGTTCACAAAAGTTTCTGCACCATTCTATTGTGAACCTTTAGTTAGGCTAGTATGAAGTGTCCTCAGCCAAGCTTTACCTTTGATACCATCAAAAAACAGCTGAAAGAGAGATATTGGGAAGTGTTTTAGTGCTCTGATTGAGTAGCTATTGTTAAAATATATGTAATCAATATATTTATATATATATATATATCTATATATATATATATATATTTTATCACACACTACCCGATAAGGGGTAGTTCTGTAAACTTGCCCAATAGGGGAATTGTAGTCTTTTTCACTTTTCTTCTTTTTCCTTTTTCCTTTTTTCTTACTTTTTTTTTTTGTTTCTTTTTTTGTTCTTTTTGTGCATTAAATGCACAGCCATTGGGGGGGCCCAACAAAGAGTCGTTGGGCCCCCAACGGTCACAATTGTGACCGTTGGGAGCCCAACGACTCCTTGTTGGGACTCCCAATGGTCCCTCTCTCTCTTTTTTCTCTAACTCTCCCTCACTCCTCTCTTGCCTATAAATAAGTGGGGTCTCCTCCTTTGTAATGCGTGGCTTCTTCAAGCCTCTTTGTGCCTTTATAAGATTTTATGCTTTCTAGCCATTATTGGCTTTTGTGTATGTCCTCTTTTGGACTTGTTCTTTGATTTCTATGTGTGAATGTCCATTGTAGGACATACTTTTCTTTTCCGCATATTTCATTACATGGTATCAGAGCCTTGGTTGTGCTCTTGATTCATATAGCTAGTTGACTAGTTATTTCTCTCTCTTGGTTTGTCCTTCATTCTTGATTATATGATGGAAGGAGAACAAAAGATTGATCTCTCCTTCAAGCTTAATGGTACTAACTACATGATGTGGGTCGCCACCATGGAGAACAACCTCAAAGGTAAAAAGCTTTGGGGATATGTTATGAGCACCATTAGAGAACCTCAACTTCAACTTACGAAAATGGATGGTGATCAAGAAAAAGCTCTAGAAGGAAATGCTCGCATGAAGGCTATTGAAGATCACCAATCAAAGGTAGAAGATTGGGAAAGTAAGCATGCAAAAATTCTTGCATGGTTCGTGAACAACGTGGAGCTAAAGATTTGCGCCAACATTGCTAAATTCCGCCTAGCAAATGAAGCATGGTTCTTTATGAAAGGTATGTATACCCAAAAAGACCTTGCTCGTCAATTCTTTATCCAAGAAAAAATTCGTACCATTAAGCAAGGTGAAATGAGTGTAAGAGATTACTATAGCACTCTTGGACCCTTATGAGATGAGCTATCCCTTCTTGAACCCAAATGGGTATCTAGTGAAGATGTGGAAATGAGAAGAGAACAAATGGAAAAAGAACACTTTTTCCAATTTTTACATGGGCTTAGGCCCGAATATGAACAAGTTAGATCCTCCCTTCTTCATAGATCTAAACCTCTTCCATTGGAAGATGTCATAGCCGAAATATGCCAAGAAGAAACACGTCTTGGCATGATTAAAGGAGGAGATGAAGTTATTGCCGTGTCTAAACCCGGCAATCATATGAAAGCTTATAAGCCTCCACACTTTGGGAGGCAAAATAACTATAATGGCAATTATAGGAAAGTCATTTGCCATCATTGTCAAGAACCGGGTCATATAAGACGTAATTGTCCGAAGATAAATGAACCTCCAAAAGGTAAAGTTGCTATTATTGAAGAAATCTCACAAAAGAAGGAGGAGACAATGAAAGGGAAAGAGTCCTTTTCCCTTGCTCAACTATCCGAAGCACTTCAAATTCTACTCAAATCGCCGTCAACTTCGGGAGCCGCCATTGTCTCTTCTTCTCCTCCAGGTATGCTTTCTTGGATTCTTGATTCTGGAGCATCCTTTCATATGACCCCTATTGAAAATGGACTATCCAATGTATGTAGCAACTCCAAAAATTCGTTTGTTTCCACCGCCGATGGTACCTCTTTACAAGTTAAAAGTTTTGGAACTTTAAACTTTTCAAAAGATTTTTTTTTGCCAAACGTAAGGGTTGTACCTCAACTTAATTTAAATCTTTTATCTGTTTCTCAAATATGTGATCATGGATGTGAAATCTCCTTCTCAACCAAGGATTGCTCTATACAGGATCTCCAGTCCGAGAAGCGGATTGGGCAAGACCATAGGAAGGGAGATCTCTACTACATGAACAATTTGAAACTTCCCACTAACTCATTTTGTAATCATGTCCAAGATAAAAATATTGAAACTTGGCATCAAAGACTTGGACATCCAAGCTTCTAAAAAATGTACTCCTTTCCTTTTGGAAAAAAAATTTGTAATGAGAAACATTTTGTTTGTAAGAGTTGTATTTTTGGAAAAATGAAATCCACCCCTTTTCCAAATAGGACATTTGTGTCCAAAAGACCATTTGAATTAGTCCATTCGGATGTTTGGGGTTCTTCTCCGGTCATATCAAAAAGAGGATACTCATATTACGTTACTTTCATTGATGACTACACTCGATATGTGTGGATCTATTTTCTCAATCTAAAATCTGAAGTTTTTAATTTCTTTAAAAAAATTCATATGATTGTCAAAAATCAATTTTCAAGTAATATCTCCATTCTTCGATCCGATTCCGGTGGAGAATATCTATCAAAAGAATTTCAAGAATACTTGGAAACCAATGACATTTGTCATCAAAGGTCATGTCCTAGGACTCCTCAACAAAACGGTCTAGCCGAAAGAAAGCATAGACACATCTTGGAAACCAGTAAGACTTCTCATTTCCAAAGAAATTTCAAAGTGCTATTGGGCCGAAGCCGCCTTAACTTCCACTTATTTGATAAATAGAATGATATCCTCATCCCTACAAAATATATCTCCATATGAAAAACTCTTTGAAAGAACACCCGATTTTAATAGATTAAGATTTTTTGGGTGTAAGTGTTTTGTCCTTACACATAAAAGAGATAAGTTATCTCCCAAAGCTATCGAATGTGTGTTCTTAGGATACAGAGAAAATAAAAAAGGTTTTAGGTGCTTCGACCCCAAAAGCAACAAACTATATGTATTCAAAGATGTTACCTTTTTAGAAAATGAGAACGGCTTTGAGAAAAATAAAGATATTGATGAAAGCGAATATGCTTTCTTATTTGATTTTCTCTCTCAAGAAGATGTGACTCCTCACGAAGAGGAAGTTCTTAATGATTTAGAGGATACTCCTCTTAGTAATGTTGAAAATGGAAGTAATAATTTTGAGAATAAGTCAATTCAAACCTATGCCAGGTGTGGTCAAGAAGCTCCCATAAGTGCTTTAGAAAAATATTCTCAAAATTCCAACATAGAAGAAACCTCTTTAAGGAGATCTAGTCAAATCTCCAATCCTCCTAATAGGTTTGTTTCCTATGAGTCCCTAACACCTAAATATAGGGCATGCCTAATTGCATTACACTCTTATCATGAACCATCACACTATAATGAAGCCAAAAACATTCCTCAATGGGTTGAAGCCATGAAACTAGAACTTAGTGCCCTTGAAAAGGCTAAAACTTGGGAAATAACTTCGTTACCCACTGGAAAGAAGTCTATTGGATGTAGATGGGTCTTCAAAATTAAAATTAAAAGTGATGGGTCATTAGAACGTTATAAAGCTAGGTTGGTAGTCAAAGGATATGCTCAAGAGTACGGAATAGACTATGAAGAAACCTTCGCTCCCGTAGCTAGAATGACTAGTGTTAGGACTCTTATTGAGGTTGCATCCGTTAAAAAATGACCTATCTATCAATTGGATGTTAAGAACGCATTTCTTAATGGCGAACTAAGTGAAGAGGTCTATATGGATCCTCCACCAGGAGTATCTATTGGTGAAAATAAAATTCTTAAACTTAAAAAGGCACTATATGAGTTAAAACAAGCTCCAAAGGCTTGGCATGACAAATTTAGCAATGTAATGACTAGCTTAAATTTTCGTTCATGTTATACTGACACTGCGTTGTTTGTGAAAAGTGCAGGGTCCTCTGTAGTTATTCTACTACTATATGTTGATGATATGATCATCACTGGAAGTGATGAGCAAGGAATCCATGATATTAAGAAAATTTTAAAAGAAAATTTTGACATGTCTGACCTTGGTTTCTTAAGATATTTTCTAGGTATTGAAGTTGCCTATTCTCCCCGAGGGTATATTCTCTCTCAGATGAAACTTGCCGCTGACATTTGTTCCAAGTCTGGAATTTCGGATGATAAGAAGACAGAAACCCCTGAGGTTATCAATGCAAAGCTAAGGTTGGAAGATGGGACACTTCTCGAGAATCCTACTCCGTACCGTCAACTCGTTGGGTCTCTGACATACTTATCCATCACCCGACCAGACATAGCTCATGCAGTTCACTCCGTCAGTCAGTTTCAACATGCACCTACAACTGTGCACATGAGTGAAGTCTTAAGGATTGTCAGATATATTAAAGACACCATAACTAAGGGAGTTTTTTTTTCCTCTTCATCATCTCTTGATTTAATTGCTTATACAGATGCTGATTGGGGAGGAAATCCCAATGATAGAGTCTCAACTACTGATTTTTGTGTTTTCTTAGGTGACTATGATTTCTTGGAGATGCAAGAAGCAGCACAAAGTGTCATTATCCTCAACAGAAGCGAAGTATCGTGCAATGGCCATTACAACCATGGAGCTTGTGTGGCTTAGAAGTCTCCTCAGTGATATGGGCATCATCATCTCAATGCCTTCGAAGATGTGTTGCGATAACAAGAGTGCTATCTATATTGCAAGCAATCACACCTTCCATGAGAGTACTAAACACATAGAGATGGATTGCCACTATGTTCGAGATGAATACCTAAAAGGAACCATAACACTGCCCTACGTCACATCTGAGTACCAGTTGGCGGACTTCTTCACCAAATCCCTTGTTGCTCCTCGTTTCATGTTTCTTCTCAACAAGTTTTCGGTTGTATCCCCGTAAAGCTTGAGGGAGGGAGTAAAAATATATGTAATCAATATATTTATATATATATATATATATATATATATATATTTATCACACACTACCCGATAAGGGGTAGTTCTGTAAACTCGCCCAATAGGGGCATTGTAGTCTTTTTCACTTTTCTTTTTTTTCCTTTTTTCTTAATTTTTTTTTGTTTCTTTTTTTGTTCTTTTTGTGCATTAAATGCACAGCCATTGGGGGGCCCAACAAAGAGTCGTTGGGCCCCCAACGGTCCAATGACTCCTTGTTGGGATTCCCAATGGTCCCTCTCTCTCTCTTTTCTCTAACTCTCCCTCACTCCTCTCTTGCCTATAAATAAGTGGGCTCTCCCCCTTTGTAATGCGTGGCTTCTTCAAGCCTCTTTGTGCCTTTATAAGATTTTATGCTTTCTAGCCATTATTGGCTTTTGTGTATGTCCTCTTTTGGACTTGTACTTTGATTTCTATGTGTGAATGTCCATTATAGGACATACTTTCCTTTTCCACATATTTCATTACAGCTATGCCAGACACAAACACAATTTTTAGTCCCTTATCATATCCCTTGATACACTATACTAGTCATATTTTATAAAAATGGTTGTTTCCTGTATCTACAGCCGTGTCCATGTGACATAGACAAGTTGTGCATATGTATATATATAAGCTGCTTATACTGACAGCAGATTTATTAATCGAGCTGATAATTAAATCATATATATCTTATGTTGCAGCTAGAGGAGATCAATTCTTGGAAATCCAGGGACATAAGTCTCACAATGAAATTAGTTCTTGAACATGTCAAGAAAAAAAAATCCTAAACAATGCTTGTAAGGAAATGAGGTTCTTCGACGAAAGCACAAATGCTTGTAATAGGTGTCTATTGAAGACACTTCAATCATAACCCACAAAACAGCATAAATGAGAGAACTCAAAAGAGAAAATAATAAACTTTATTTCATTCACATGAAATGCTTAAAAAGCATTGTTACAAAGGAGAGGGGAGTCACCCTTATTTATACACAAAGAGAGAGGGAGAGAGAGGAGCTTTAGAGAGCTCATAGACTAGCTCCAAGGGCTCTAATTGTAGCCGTTGGACTAGCTCCAACGGCTATAACAACTAGTCAAAGATCTAGTTGGATCTTGACTAGTTTAGAGTCTAGTTCAATTTTAACTAGACAAAAATAAAAAATACAAAAAAAGAAAAAGAAAAATAAAATAAATAAATATAAAATATTATATTATTATATTATATATAGTTACATTTATGTGTACACTTTTTAACACTCCCACTCAAACTTACGGTATGAGAGAAAGTTTGTTTAAGAGGAAATGATATTTAGAAACAGCGAGAGGTTTGGTAAAGAGATCTACTAATTGGTATTCTGATGTAACATAAGGCATATCAATGGTTTCATGTAGATACTCCTCTCTAACATAGTGACAATCCATTTTAATATGTTTGGTGCATTCATGAAATATTCGATTGCTGGCAATATAGATCGCACTCTTGTTGTCACAGTACATGTGTGAAGCTTTTGTCACTTCAACTCTCATGTCAGTCAGCAGTCTTCTGAGCCAAACTACCTCCATTATTGTGGTGTTCATGGCTCGGTATTAAGCTTTGGTGGACGAAAGATAGACCTTCTATTGCTTTTTGCACCGCCACGAAATCAAGGATTCACCTAAGAAAACACAAAAACCAATGGTTGAGTGCATGTTATTGGGATCACCTCCCTTGTCATCATCAGCATAAGCAATTAAATTTAATGAAGATAAAGCAAACAAGAATAAGCCTCGTGAAAGAGAAGACTTAATGTATCTAACAATACGCAAAATTGCTCCCATGTGAACAAAAGTGAGAGCGTGTTGAAACTGATTAGCTGTGTGTACAACGTGTGCTTTATCAGGTCTAGTAATGGAAAGATAGGAAATTGTTCCAATAAGCTGTCAGTAAGGAGTGAGATCATCAGGAGGTTCTCCATCATCGATTCTCATTTTGGTGTTGACAACTTCTGGAGTATCCACTCTCTTATCATATGTAATTCCAAACCTAAAAATAATATCAAAATCAAACTTAGATTGAGATAATAAATAACCTCGAGGAGAATAAGCAACTTCAATTCCTAAAAAATATCTCAATAAACCTAAATCAGTCATTTCAAAATTATTTTTAAAGAGTTTTTTAATATTTTCAACTCCTTGTTTGTCTCCTCCAGTGATGATCATATCATCCACATAAAAAAGAAAAATAATAATCACTGCATCAGAAATCTTAATAAACAAAGCAGTGTCAATTAGACAAGTTCTGAATCTAATATCAAGCATAACGTGATTAAACCTGTCATACCAAGCTTTTGATGCATGTTTAAGACCATAAAGAGTTTTTTTCTAAACGAAGAGCCTTACCCTTAGGAATACTTATATTAAGTGGTGCTTTCATATAAACTTCTTCAACTAGGCTTCCATTGAGAAAAACAATTTTGACATCTAATAGAGGCTAAGGCTATCAGTGTCTTGATTGTGGTCATACGGGAAACTGGAGCAAAAGTTTCTTCTAATCGATGCCATACTCTTGGGAATAACCCTTGGCCACTAATCTGGCTTCATATCTTTCAAGAGTTCCGTCACTCTTGGTTTTAATCTTATAAACCCACCTACAACCTATAGGTTTCTTTCCTTGTGGAATATCTTGAATGGTCCAAGTGTTAGCCATTTCTAATGCTTCTAATTTTGACTTTTACCTATTCTATATGGTTTTTGGCTTGAGTATAGGATCAAGATTCTACGTACGAGTGTATTAATGTAATAAATGCCTTATATGTGGGTGAAAAATATTCGTAGGACACAAATTTACAGGAAGGTTTAGAGACTCTGGATGACCTTCTGGTTTGTGCTTCAAAATATTTTTTCAATGCACATGGAAGATTGGATTCTCTACGTTTTGAGTATTGTAAACGGGTGTCCTTATGGGTTTGCTCTTCATTAATAACATTATGTTCATAATCAACAATACCTTGACCATCGTCTAGGTTGTGTTCATAGTCACATCCATCAGATTTCAAAGTCATATCTATCAAAAAAGAATATTTGGTTACTTCCTTGGTCTTTCCAAAATAAAAAAAAACTTTCTTTTTCCAAGAAGGATATATTTCTTGATACATATAAATTTTCATTTTTAAAATCAAAACACCTATAGCCCAGGAATGGCACGAGAGTAGAGTTTATCATTTTTGTCAGTGAAGACAAAACATTTGCATCCAAAAACTATGGAGTAATCAGGAGATAATTTGACAAGTTTTTCAATTGAAGTTATATTTTTCACCCCTATTTATACACAAAGAGAGAGGGAGAGAGAGGAGCTTTAGAAAGCTCGTAGATTGACATTAATGATTCTTCCAAAGTTCTCCAGTTGTCTTCAGTGCCAAAAGCTACAACCATCCAGCAGACGTATCTTCCCAGTTCACTTTCCAATGGAACTAGTCATGATGCAACTATTTAGCAATAGCATATCTTCCCTTTACAAGCACCAAATCCTCAACAGGAAGATACAATTACCATATTAATCAATGACATACTACAAGTAAACAAAGAAATGTTCACCAAAAGGACTACTAATCAAGAAACCAAATTCCAAAAAATTGAACAAAGAGATATCCAGCATGCAAGTCTTGCCACATTCCCACAAAAAGCAAAGAAAACCCTCACTTTGAATATAAAGAAAACCCTCATTTGGAGTAATCAGGAGATAATTTGACAAGTTTTTCAATTGAAGTTATATTTTTCACCCCTATTTATACACAAAGAGAGAGGGAGAGAGAGGAGCTTTAGAAAGCTCGAAGATTGACATTAATGATTCTTCCAAAGTTCTCCAGTTGTCTTCAGTGCCGAAAGCTACAACCATCCAGCAGACGTATCTTCCCAGTTCACTTTCCAATGGAACTAGTCAGGATGCAACTATTTAGCAATAGCATATCTTCCCTTTACAAGCACCAAATCCTCAACAGGAAGATACAATTACCATATTAATCAATGACATACTACAAGTAAACAAAGAAATGTTCACCAAAAGGACTACTAATCAAGAAACCAAATTCAAAAAAATTGAACACAGAGATATCCAGCATGCAAGCCTTGCCACATTCCCACAAAAAGCAAAGAAAACCCTCACTTTGAATATAAAGAAAAGAAAAGCTCAGGAAGCCCCACCAGAGATAATTAAATGCAAAAATTGAGATACTCAGCTATCATCTAAACCCACGAGAAACCACTAAAAGAATCAAGCAAAATCTTCACCAAGAAATCACCACAGAGCAAAAAAAAAAAAACAAGAAGAACAAGGACCCAGAAGAGATTTCCTCACCAGCATCAATCACGGCATCCCAATTAGTCTTCCCATCCTTCCCAAACTGTTTTAGGTCCCATGTCCCACCTACCCATCTTGGGTCTTCGAATGTGGGTGTACCATTACTTGAACCAGGAGACTCCCCCAACTTGGGAGGGTGAGGAGGGGACTCCTTCTCTGCCACTTTTGCCTCCAATGTTGGGGCACCCACAATCCCTGGCCCGTTATCTGCTGCCCTTGGAGGGGACAACAAGGGAACTCTAGAGGAGAGGTGGGGGAATTTCAAGTGGGTATTGAAGGTGGGACTTCTAGAAAGAGAAGAGATGGAAGGGAAGGAAGGTAGACTGAACATGGCAGCCATGGATTGTGGGTATTGAAGGTGGGACTTCTGTTGCACTAGAATGCAGGAGGATGCCACGTTGCTTGACAAGTACTAACAGGCAATCCACACCTCAGAATAAGAGAGGAACGGCCTTAGTTTTTTAGTACTTGTTTGATGCATCCCTGAGTCGAACCGGGACTATGTGACTGGGTTCGAAAGGACTCCCGATTCCGTCAAGGGCCATGTAGTACGGGGGTGTCAACGGGTCGGGTTTGGTTCGGACCCAGGTACAACTAGATCCGGCCACGATTTTTGGGTATGGTATCGGGTCCTGACCTGAGCTTAATCGAACTCACCATAAGAAAAACCATACTTGGACTCGTTAAGAACTACATGAACCCTAAAATAATATTTTTTATCATTTTTATCAATGTTGTCAATATCGGTATCGGCCTTGAATCGTTTGGCCACCGATTCAGCGGTATTGGCCTATACTGATACTCAAGCGAATCGTAACAAAAAGTAATAAAAAAATACAACAACAACAACTACGCCTTCATCCCAATACAATTGGGGTTGGCGATATGAACCAAAAAAGAAAATCATTCTGGGTCTTCCACATGAATCCTTCTCCTCCAATCATTTCTATCCAATGCCATGTCCTTCAAAGCATTCATATCCTTTCCTATCATCTCCATCTAAGTCTTCCTAGGCCTACCCCGACCTTTTTTAACTAATATATTTTTCCATTTCTTCATCCTTCTAACTGGAGCATCATTAAGCCTTCGTCGAATATGTCCAAACCACCGTAAACGATTCTCTCTCATCTTATTTTAAAAAGTAATAAAAAATTATTATAGGTTAATCACAACGTGACACATATTAAAACTATTAAAATAATATTTAAAAAGTAATTTTTAGTATTTTTATATTTATTAAAAAATAACCAATTCAAGGGTGAAGCTTATCGATTTTCGGCCGTTAAGTACAAACACTGATAACATTGATTTTACAATTGAAAATTTGTGGGTCTTAATAGGAACTCGGGTCCGGCCCTGAGTCTAATATAAAATTTCACAAACTATACCCAGTTTCATGTATTAATCTGACCTTCAGGTCTTAATCGGGTCTTATTATTTATCGCCATACCTGAACCCTAAAGGGTTTGGTACTGTTCGAGCTCAGGTAAGCCTGACTCGTTGTAGCGCTTCCCTTCGCAGGCGTGAGTCAACCAAATCTTTATGGAGTGATGCTAATAAAGGGTTAATGTCCAGAGCAGATCCAGTGATCACAAAGTACTTGAGCCACACAGAAGAGAAAATACATAAAATAGTTGCACGTGTTAAGATTTTCTATGTTTTTTAAAGTACTCGGCCCCATCACCTAACCGCGCCTTGTCAATCTCAACTAGGGGTGGCAATCGGGTCAGGTCGGCGGGTCGGGTTGGTGGGTCAGAATACCTCAACACGAACACAACCCGTTTATTAAACGGGTCGGATGTGGCAAACACGAACACAACCCATTTATTAAACGGGTAACCCGACCCAACACGGTTAACTCGTTTAATAAACGGGTCAGGTCGACACGACACGATTACATGACACGGTGACCCGTTTATTAAATGGGTCGACCCGATAACATAGACACGATAACACAGTTACACGGGTTGCGGGTTGACGAGTTCGTATAAATGGGTTGACCCGCCCGCCTAACCCGTTTATTAAACGGGTCAAACGGGTTGGCGGGTTGGCATACGCCTAACACGAACATGATCCGCTTAATAAACGGGTTAGGCGGATCGACCCGTTTATGACACGACCTGTTTAAGCCAAACCCGAACCCGGCTAAGAAGCGGGTTGGCGGGGTCAGATTTAGCCACCCCTAATCTCATCTATGCAACACCAACTTAAAAATTCAATGGTGCTAATGGTTGTTAGGCATCAAATAAAACGGCAATCAATTTAGCGGTAAAGCATCACATTTGGTGAACTGCTCACAAGGGCTCCCTTCACCTGATAGGGGTGACTTGTAAATGTCATCAAGTTGACTGAAAGTCATGAGTTCGAAACCCACAGTGGTGTCCTTGCCACAAGGTCCACCTCAAGGGTTTTGCCAACTGAAGGACTAGCAGGTGAGTTCTTTATTGGCTTAGCTAAAAATAAATAAAAAAATCAGATGTTTAAATTCCAATGTAAATTTATATCCAGTGGGATAGTGAGTTCAATTAAGATATGGGAACTGGAGAAATGAGTAGGTCCTAGCATGTTAATTGACTGATAGACTAGTGCAAAAACGCTAACATGCAAGTGTGTTTTGCTTAATATGAAAAGGTGTTTATAATTACTTGCTTACTAGCCCACAAGAGTTCTACACAACTAATTAAGTGGGTTGGCTTAAGACGTTCAAGTTAAATGACATGCAGATTTTGATACCCAGGGTGCTCGGATCTTGTCGCAAGGCTGAAGGTACTCCCTGGTGGGTGAGGGGGCGCAGAGTCATCCGCCTGTATCGGATGATATGCATCGTATCGGCAGAAAAGCAATATGATGTGAACCTGAATCGGTTATTTTTTCATAAATATAAAAAATGCTTAAAATTATTTTAATAATTTTAACTCATGTCAGGTTTTGAATGACGCAATTTTTTTTTAATTTTCTTTTAGCCAATTCAGAACAATTCACCTGAGAATCGGTATTGGCTGATTCACCTGAATCATTGGCCAAACCATTCCCTATGTCCGGCCGGTTGCTGCCAAAAAACCGGCCGGCATGGCCCGACGTTCATCATAGGCATTGAGGATGGTATTTTTTTTCAGTTGGGAAGGGTAAAATGGGGAGACAATGTCTCCATTTTCTCCACGTTTTCCCAGCCTTAAAGCTTAGACACGTCGTGAATGGTCGCTCCCTGCAACCAGACTCAGTTGTTGTTGTGCGTGTGTGTGGGTGGGGGGGAGATGAATATATATATATATATATATATATATATATATATATATATATATATATATATATATATATATATATATATATATATAGAGAGAGAGAGAGAGAGAGAGAGAGAGTTGGGTCTCTCTTTTATAAATAGTAGTTAGTTTTGCCCTTTTTTCAAGGAACATACGACATATTAATGTATTTTGACAAAAATGGTTGTGGGCAGGAGTATAAATGTATAATGTATTTGTACTAGTTTCATCAAGGTTTAAAAAGTTTTAGGTACTCTTACTTCAAACACCAATTGGTACTTCATAAAACAATGATACAAGTTTCTAAGAAATTGTGAATTATACATTTTTCACAAATATATTGCTAATTAAAATAGTTACAATATACATATTTTAATCAATCATTAATGTATTGTAACTCCTTCATGTCGTATTTAAAAGCCTAACGAAAATACTCTATATAATGACATTGTTTTTTATAGGAAGAAATGTTGATAGAAACAAAATTGGCATCCATTTATCATGTAATAGAAACTAGTTTCTACTAGAAACTATGAGTTTCACCAATAATCGGGATGGTGTTTCATAAATATTTCATACTTCTATTTATAGTTACCAAACTGAGTTTCGTATCTGTATTTGGTATTCTTATATTAAACAAGGGTGTATCAAGTACCAACGCAACTATGATCCCAAACATGTAAAAAAAAATTGACCAATTATTACAACATGGCTCAATATTACAAATTATTGTAATGTTTGAATGTATGCAAATGTACCCAAACTAGTTTACTATTAGATGTTTTCAAATTAATTCATCATAATGTTTGATGATAATCATATTAGTTTGCCGCACCTCTGCACATACCAACCTTACAGACCACAAGTATTGGAGTTATCCCTAAAGGATCTTATTTCTAGTACATTTTTTTTGCTATAAAAAACAAAAGCATTAAATGCATGGGTCCTTCAACTAGCTAAGTGCCATCTTACTTTCACAGTTCCTTGCAACTTTTTTTTTCTTATTTTATTAGTTATCCATAGGGAGGGTAGTGGACAAGGAGAAAACGAGGGATGGAGGACATAAAATTGAGATGGAGGGGAAGGATGAAGGTTAAAATAAAAGCCCGTGTGAGGATGGAGGCAGGGACGGACTTACACTATCCTCCACCCTGTCCCGGATCCCCATTAGTAAAATAACTAAAATACTTTTAGTGATGTCAGTGGATCGGGGAGAAACGGGAACTTGCCTGCCTTGCCCCGTTTAGATCGGGGATGGAGAACATGAAAAGGTGATAGAAGGTTAAAATCAAAACCCATGTGGGGATAAAAGCGGGGATGAAGGGTAGAATTTTGAGCCCCACCTCCACCCCGGTCCACTGACATCCTAGTTGTCCACTCCTTACAACCCTTTCCCATCAATAGGGTTGAAAAACCTGAGGAACAGCTTGGCTCGGCTCGTGAGAAGCTCAACTCAGCTCAAAAAATTGAACTCATAGTTGATCTATACGACCCAGCTCGTTTAGGTATATGAACTGAGCACAAACATGGCAAATTCAACTCGACTCAGTTCGTATAGGCTTGTTTTACATATTATATATATATAATATTATATTATATGTGTTTTATATATTTATTATATACATATTATATGTATTGGTAGACACCCAAATTTTTCCATGTCCCTCTCTCTATCTGAGGTATCGGATGGCAGGTACCCTTATCGTCCGACCATCTTTGGGGTTCTCGCATCCAGCCATACGTGAGGTTCCCGAACGACCCCCAGCCCCTTTGTCCTCTGTTTGAACCGGGATCGGACGACTGACCATGCCACCGTCCGGCCATGCTTTCATGTCTAAACTGGGACCAGACAGCAGGAATCCCCGCCATTTGGCACCCTTTCCAATCCAAACCTGGCCCAAACTGCAGGTATGCTTGTCGTCTGCCCCCCTATTCAGTCTGAACTAGGATCGAATGGCAGACCATGCCGCCGTCTGCCCCCCGCTCATGTCCAAATAGTGACTCGCCACTGTTTGCCCACTCTTCTGTTCAAATCGGTATCCGCCATTGTTCGGCCTCCTCTCCTGTCCAAACCGGGACCCGGACGACAACATGCCTTCCACCATTTGGCCCTTTCTCTCTTGAGTCTTTCATCGTCTAGTCTCCCTTTGACCCCGTAGGTAGGACCCGAATGGTTGTCCCACTAGGGACAGCTCCGTTGGGTCCAACTGTCTCGCCTGTTCTGCCATACACCTCTTCCATCAGTCCAAGTCATCCCACCTTCGAGATGGCACTTTGTCTCACCATCCCACTTCCAAGATGGCGCCTTGCCTTGCCATCCCACCTACAAGATGGTGCCTTGTGTTGCCATCCCACTTCCTAAACGGTGCCTTGCTTTGGCATCCCACCTACGGGATGGCGCCTTGTCTTGCCATCTCACTTTCGAGATAGTGCTTTTGTAACGCCCCAAATTTTCAAAACAAAGCTAAGTTAAATTTTTCATCATTTTTTTTTCTTTATAGCGAAACTTAAAAAAACTTTTAACAGCGGAATCAGACGATAATGAGTCGTCAGTTTTAAAAACCTTCGGGCACATTACAGGCATGTGGTCAAGCAACTCATTGACCACCAAAGTATTCTATTTTATCGAAAACCACATGTTTATTACAACATCACTGCTTGGAAAAACAATATAGGTTCAATAAAAGAAAGGAGTACAACTCTTTTTAAAGAAACCCTGAAACTCGATGTCGCTTTGCTCCGCATATCGCAACGCAGGTCCAACACCTGAAATCCCCATAAACGGGGTCAGAACCACTGATGGTCTGGTAAGCAAGCAATCATATATCCATTCAACTCAAATAAATGTGTTGACCACTCAGGGTCACAGTTCATAATAACAACGCTCAAGTCTTCATGACTTAGTGTATATCGCAAGAGCCTCTCCAAGGCTATGAGTTGAATATTCGCTCAAGCCTTCATATTTGGTGCTTTCATATCCCACGCGTCTAAGGACAACACATCGAGCTTCGCTTAGTTATATAAGATACAACGTGGGTCTTTGCTCTATCGGTCCAGTAGTATACCGATTATGACACCTTCACAAAGGTTATTTAGGACTTGACATAACAACGTCCATCCACTTATACATTCAAGCATCGCTGAACCTAGAGCTAATGCATTGTTTTGATATTTAACCTCTTCTACCCTTGGTACACGGGTGAAGCATTGTTCGAGCATCAACGCAACATTCTGGGGGGTAATTATTCTATATATTTTAGATACCTCAGAGGCCTGTTGACCCTATCCATAGTAGAGCGGTGTATTTCAACTGAGAGAACCCTACTAGGCCCAATTCGGATGCATCATCTACTTGCAGTAGTTGGGTTCAATTCTTAAATCTTAAAGATAACCACGACCTCAAAACCCATGAGTGATTGAGGTCATCGTGGACTCTATCAGGTCTAAAGTCAATATGTGTCACCCAAGGCTGTACCATCACTGTCTTTCACAACGAGCATAATTCCTGAAGGGGTCTGTCAGTCTTACGATTACTTTGTCAGACATTACATACCATTTTAAGCAGCTTGTGCCTCAACATTGTGAAGATATATACCCGACATCATTTAGTATGCCCCAATCACGGTCATCAACCAAGGGAGATAGCCCTAATACGATCGTCAACCGCGGGGTATATGCGATCTTAAGTCTTATTCATATGCATGCTTAACTATGCTCTCGGCACTGCAGCCATAACGAGCATCTCACCTCTTCCGGGTGGAAACAACACACTCTGGCTCTGCGGCCCTTACAAGTTTGATTGTGTAACAGTTCTTAATGAACATGCATATGACTCGATCTCAACGGATCGACTGCTCGACATATTTTTACGCAATGAGCTCTTAACCTAGTCAAGGCGTAACCACTACTCTGACACAACGACCCTTACGAGTAAAGTGCTGTTATAGGTATCAAAGAGACGAGTCATTCTACCATCATTCTAACAATGGGCATCGTTGTGCCATTCAACTTGTTCTGGCAGCTCTTCTGCCAACCATTTTGCCAGTACCTCCCGTGCTTTAACAACAGGAGTGTGACGATCCTTTCTATGTTGTAGAAAGTGTTCAACGAACTG
The DNA here is from genome assembly GCF_984573655.1 of Nuphar pumila. Taxonomy (NCBI): domain Eukaryota; kingdom Viridiplantae; phylum Streptophyta; class Magnoliopsida; order Nymphaeales; family Nymphaeaceae; genus Nuphar; species Nuphar pumila. Next base: position 41,339,038 of record NC_143250.1, read on the forward strand.
GGTAGCAACTCCTCTGTATGACAGAGTAACATACTACATTCTTTCTGAGCTATTTTTAGCTTCTTCAAAAATTTCAGCAGTACTTCCTCTCTTTGACGGAGAAAGCATGCATTTCTTTTTAACCATTTTAGCAGCACCTCTTCTCTTTGACGGGAAAATCACTATGCTTAACTCGGGGATGAATGCACATCATTGTACTTACCCCGCATCCATCAGGGTCCATTTGAAACCTTCAGGCCATAGCTAGGCTATACGTAAATGACTTAGTCTTTACGAAAAAACGGTTTTGCATAAAAAGTGACGCCTTTTCAATACATGCTTTATTTGTCAAGCAGAATCTTGATCGATGAGCGGCAAAAGAATCACATCAGCGATTTGAAGTTGATCTCTATTTGGACGCTCACTTACGTGCCATATATATAGTATAAGCAGAAATTTGTGCTTTATATGGCGGCGGTGTAAAGAAAATGCATATACTTATTGTTCGGGGTGTGTAACCGAACAAAATATTTTACATATATATTTACAGAAAGTAGGGAAGTCTTAGCATCGTTCAACGTGACGATAAGAAAAAATGCATAATTTAAAGGCATAATAAAAAATTACAGAAAGCAGGGAGCTTTAGCATCATACGATATGACGGTAAAGCTTAAATTACACGAGCCTTGGCGATATAAGATGCGGCGGCCATTTCCATACAATATATAAGTCAGTACCCAACGATAGTTGTAAGATGAGCGGGTGAACACCGAAGTATCTCAAAAAGCTCAACCAAGATGTGGGGCGAGTTACTCTTTTAAAAGGATGCAAATATTGCGTATTCAATCATATGTATCTGACAATAGTTACGAGGCGAGCGATTGAACACCGAAGTGTCCCAAAGGGCTCAACCAAGAACTAGGGTTAGATACTACTTCAAAATGTATATGCTATATACAAACAAGCAAATACTTAAGAGAGAGATGGATCAATGAAGCGAACTTACTTCAAATCATGGAAGAAACGGCTCCAGAAGGCTCCAATTGCTTCGAAGGCTTCGATCCTCCTTTCGAACGGTCAAACTAGGTCAGATGAGGTTGACCTAGTTGAGAAAGAGGTAGAGCAAATCAAGCTGCTCAACTCAAGTAGTTTGAACCAAATTGGGTTCATTCCAAGTCAATTGGGTTCAGCAGGTTCGGACTTAGCCCAAGCAGGCTAGGTCTGGGTTTAGAAAAAATTAAACCAAGATTCAGGATGAAAATGGACTTTGACTTTGACTTTAAACCCAACTAGGTTCAAGTCAAGTCAACTAGGTTTGGACCAGGTCAAGTGGGTTCAGACTAGATCAAGTGGGCTAAGACCAGGTCAGGCAGGCTAGGACTGGATCAAGAAGGCTCAGACCAGGTCAGGTAGGTTCAGACCTACTGAGAAATGTTCTAGAGAGAGGGATAGAGAGAGATGGACCCCAAACATCCGAGTGCACCAATTCAAAGGGTCTTGAAGAAAAAAATGTTATAGTAGGAAAAGGAATAGACTTCATTTTTCAAAAAATACAATCTTTGCAATTAATGTCTTTTTCCTTACAAAATTTGTTTCCAAATGGAAAAAGATATATTTTTTAATAGCTTGGATGACCAAGCCTTTTATACCAAGTTTCAATACTTTTTTCTTGGACATAAGAACAAAAATAATTTGTAGGAAGGTTTAGATCATCTATATAGTAGAGGTCCCCTTTCCTATAGCCTTGTCCAATCCGCTTCCCGGACTGAAGATCCTGCACAAAGCAACCATTAGATGAGAAAGATATTTCACATCCATGGTCGGCAATTTGGGAGACCGAAAAAAGGTTTAAATTTAATTTTGAAACATCTCTAACTTTTGGAACAAAAAGATTTTGAGAATTTTTTGGAGTTTAGAGTTCCAATACTAGAAATTTTCAAAAATGTTCCATCGGTTGTAAAAACACGAGCCTTTTGAATTGGTGTAAACATTGACTAAAGATTTTTCATGAGGGGTCATATGAAAAGATGCTTTGAAGTCTAAGATCCAAGAGTACGTACCGGGTGATGATGTAGACGCAATGGCCGCACCCGATGTGGAGGAAGTAGCTTTAAGGATTTGTTAAAGAGCCATGGGTATTTGACCAAGGGTCTCTTTGAGGTCACCATTCTTGCCTTCATCTTCTTTGGTAGTAGATTCTTCAAGAGAAATCACCTTCGACTTGAAAGTTTCATTGAGCTTTAGGCAAGCAGGTTTAATATGACCCGACTCATAGCAATGATAACATACAATCATTTTTCTTCTTCCATTGTAGTTTCCTTGTTTACCAAGGTGGGGGGGGGGGGGAGGGGGGTTATAGGTTTTTACATTATTGTCGGGTTTGGAAACGACAAGCACTTCATCAACATTCTTACTCATGCCAAGCCTTGTTTCTTCTTGGGTGATTTCGACAATAGCATCCTCTATTGGAGGGAAGATGGATCTATGGAGAAGTGATGACTTCACTTGCTCAAATTCGGAACGTAGCCCAAATAAGAATTGGAACAATCGATCTTGTTTCATTTGCTTTTGTCTCAATTCGACATCTTCCATAGCAATACATTTTGGCTCTAAAAGAGCCAACTCATCCCATAGTGGGTTCAAAGCACTATAGTAGTCTTGAATACTTGAATCACCTTCTTTAGTGGTTCTAATTTTTCCTTGCAAAAAATATGCTCTTGCAAGATCCTTTTGGGTATACATACCCTTCATAAAAAACCAAGCCTCATTGGCCCGACGAAATTTAGCTATATTAGCACATACCATAAGTTTGACGTTATTCATGAACCAAGCAAGGATTTTTTCATGATTGCTTTCCCAATCTTCAACTTCCTTTTGATGATTTTCAATGGCTTTGAGGCGAGCATCTCCCTCAAGAGCATTTTCTTGTCCACCTTCCATCTTTGTGAGCTTCAATCTAGGTTCCAGAATGGAACCCATAACATACCCCCAAAGTTTCTTGCCTTTGAGGTTGTTCTCCATTGCCGATGCCCACATAATGTAGTTCTTTTCATTGAGTTTGAAGGATAGGTCGATTTTTGCTTCCATAATGACACCAAGAAGTGAGAAGAAGGGAGACAATAGATGATAAGTATATGTATCACGCTTCTTCCTCTAAGAACAGAGTGTCTCTAATACCATGTAATGAGATATGCAGAAATACAAAGAGTGTTATAAGCACTTGCAATATCCTACAATGGACAAACAAAAGAGACAATAGCCAAGTCCACAAAGGGACAACATATACACAAGCCTTGAGATACACAAAAATATAAAAATCTCTTTATTGAAAGAGAGAGAAATCTCAAGCACACAAATATACAAAGGGGGTCACCCCTATTTATACAAAAAATAAGGGAAAAAAGGAGGGCCAAGAGCCTCAAAAAAAGAGCCCAAAAGGGGGCTCCCATAGAGTCGTTGGGAGGGTGGGGCCCTTTTTTGGCTTTTACAAAAATAAGAAAAAGAAAATAAAAAATAAAATAAGTAAAAAAACCTAATTTAAAAGAATTATAGTTGTTTTATAAAAGAAATATAGCTATACATCTTCTTAGACAACTTATTGAGAGATATAGAGAGAGGAACAAATATTTGCATATGGTTTTTATTGATTTGGAGAAGGCATACGATAAAGTACCTAGGAACGTTCTCTGGTGGACAATGATGAAGAAATGTGTTTCTCTCAAGTACATTAGTATAATTAAAGATATGTATGAAGGAGTAGTAACCAATGTCCGCACTTGTGGAGGGGTGACAACCAATTTTCCTATAACGGTTGGGTTACATCAAGGATCTGCTTTAAGCTCTTTCCTATTTGCTATAGTGATGGATGAGCTTACGAGATCAATTCAAGAAAGTGTGCCGTGGTGTATGTTGTTTGTTGATGATATTGTTTTGATTGATGAGTCTAGAGCTGGGGTTAATGCTAAGTTAGAATTATGGAGACAGACATTGGAAGCAAGAGGTTTTAAGTTGAGTAAGAGTAAGACAAAATATATAGAATGTCGGTTTAGTAAGCAACAAAGTAGTGATGGGAGTGTAGTGAAGCTTTGTGAGCAAGAAATACCGGTGGATGATTGTTTCAAATATTTGGGATCTATCATTCAAAAGTATGGAGAAATTGATGGAGATGTAAATCATAGGATAAAGGTTGGGTGGATGAAATGGAAAAGTGCAACTGGAGTGTTGTGCGATCGTAAAATGCCATTGCGGTTGAAGGAAAACTTTTATAGGATGACTATTAGGCTCGTTTTACTATATGGTACGGAATGTTGGGCTGCCAAGTGACATCATATTCAAAAAATGAGTGTAGCTGAGATGCGTATGCTTAGATGGATGTGTGGAAATACAATAAAAGATAAGATTTAGAACGAGTAGATACGTAAGAAGGTAGGTGTTGCACCTATTGAAAATAATTCGAGAGAGAATCGTTTACGGTGGTTTGGACATATTTGGCGAAGGCCTAATGATGCTCCAGTTAGAAGGATGGAGAAATGGGAAAATATATTAGTTAAAAGAGGTTGGGGTAGGCCTAAAAAGACTTGGATGGAGATGATAGGAAAGGATATGAATGCTTTGAACCTCACCGAGGACATGGCATTGGATAAAAATGATTGGAGGAGAAGGATTCATGTGGAAGACCCAGAATGATTTTCTTTTTTGGTTTATATCGCAGACCCCAATTGTTTTGGGATGAAGGCGTAGTTGTTGTTGTTGTATAGTTGTTTTATAAAACAACTATGTAAAAAGACATAAATACCCCTATCAGGTATTATACACACACACACACACACATATATATATATATATATATGTGTGTGTGTGTGTGTGTGTGTGTGTGTGTGTGTGTGTGTGTGTGTGTGTGTGTGTACGAATACATATTTTAACATCTACCACCTAGGATAATGTCTGGTAGTTCCTTCCCTTAACTCCAATGACTGGAGAGGCCAAATCTTTGCCCGTGGGGTGGTTGTTAACAACCTGTTCATTGAAGTTTTTGTACGAATCCATCCTCTTCCTTGATAGAAACAAAACCGAATGAGTGTGTCAGACGTTGCTTAACCGATGACTCATTTTACATGCTCTGGTCTTTCAACCATTTGAGCATCTTGCCTGTAAAGGTGATCCATCACCATTTTATGTGATTACAGCATTGTGCATTTAGCATCATTCGAGGTCACATGACCGTCTCATCCGATCATCGTAGTACTAACGAGCAGTGCACATCTACAAGTACTCTATAATGAAAGGGATATAGTTCCTTAATTAGGAGCCTTTACAGAAGTATTTCGCAAAGATATAATGTTTCTCAAACTTTACTTTTGACATTCTTTATCTTTCAAAAAAGTTGACAACTCGTGCCAATATATGACATGTGATTTTCTAGAATCTCTCATCTGTTATCGAAGAATTTGCATGCCTCGCATGGTTAGATACTGGCCTTGATGAATGGGATACAGTTTTTTCAACAAAACCCCCGCCAAAAAGTTTGTTCGAGCCCCAATTCGGAGTTACCCGAGATGTGTCGGATGCACGAATTGAAATAGACAAGCATTCCCTTTCCAAAGATTTGGGTAGTCTTTGATGTTTTAGTGCAACTCCCAAAAATCCTCAAGTCTACTTTGCAGGACTGCTTACTCGAAAAGTCGGGATCCTTGCTAGGGATCCCTCTCCTTAGTCGAGGATGTATTGTTTAAGCTCTCGATTCATCTCTTATCGTAAGAGGGAGAGTGGTAAATGTTTGTGCATACTCCACGAAGATGCATCTAACAGTGCATGCGATGAGCGAAATCATGAGCGTCATGTGCAATGGCAAGGCGGTAACGACACATTTATAAAAGCAGGAGTCTGGGTGCAAAGCACGATGGCAAAGTAAATACTGAAAACATGAGTGTGTAAGCAAAGCCTAGGCGCAATGCACGATGGCAAAAGAAAGACTGAAAGCAGGAGTGCAAATGTAAAGCCTATGCACAAAACACGATGACAAAGTAAAGACTGAAAGCAGAAGTGCAAATGCAAACGTGACGGTAAAGTAAAGACTGAAAGTAGGAGTGCAAATGCAAAGCATGTGCTCAAAGCACGACGACAAAGTAAATACTGAAAGCAGGAGTATGTAAGCAAAGCCTAGGCACAAAGCACAACGACAAAGGAAAGACATGACAAAAAGTAAAGGACAAGGATCGTGAAACTGCGTTCTTGAGCTAAATGCGTACTCATATATATATATATATATATATATATATATATATATATATATATATATATATATATATATATATATATATATATATATATATATATATATAATTGTCTTGTCAATTAATTAAACTTAATTCAATTGTTCAAGTCCTCCATGCAATCTTCCCTTACCTTGGGGAGTTGTGAGCTTGCAGTCGTCAGCGAGTGTATGTGATCAACGGCTTGGGCTGCGAGGCACGAATTGGATCCGTTGTACAAGCTGCAAAAGCGAGGCGTCAACAAGCTATCTCAATCAAATAAGTAGAGAGGACAGGGGCACTGCCACTGTTCTATCGTGAAAGAAGCAGAGGTAGGGGCAGGGGCAGCGTCCCCCTGTGGACCTGCTATAAGTGCAAGAAGCAGAGGCAAGGGCTGTGAGCCCCTACTGGCCTGCTGTCAGCGAAAAAAATTGGGGAGGTAGGGGACTGCACCCCTGCCTGACGATGGTTCATACAGAGACAGGGGTTGCGCCCCTGCCTTCCGAGAGATCGAACAAAGGCAGGAGCTGCACCTCTGCCTTCCGAAAGCGAGAGTAGGCAAGGGTTGTGCCCCTGCCTAACAAGGTGGAAGAGAGGCAGGGGTAAAGCCCTTGCCTAACAAAAACAACAAGGGAGGCAGGGGGCTTCGCCCCTGCTTGCCGGAGGAGCAAAGAGGTAGGGGTGAGGCCCCTACCCATTGGTCACAAAAGGTGAGGCAGAGGGATTCATCCCTGCTTGTCGAAATTAGTGGAGGCAGGGGCGACACCCTTGCCTACTAGAAAAAGAAGGCGCAGAGAGGGGGCTCAACCCCTCCCCTGCCAAACGAGGGCACAAGGAGGGGCTTGGCCCCATCCCAGCCAAAGGATATGCAGGGAAGGGGCTCGACCCCTCCCTTGCATACAAGGGGTACAAGGAGGGGGCTCAGCCCCTTCCCTGTCGGCGGAGGGTGCAGGGAGCAGGGAGGGGCTTGACCCCTCTCTTGAAATCAGAGGGAGCAGGGAGGAGGGCTCGACCCCTCCCCTGCCGTCAAAGGGAGCAAAGAAGAGGCTTGACCCCTTCCCTGCCTTCAGAGGGAGTGCAAGGAGGGTTCGATCCCTTCTTTGCAAAAAGAGGACTCAAGGAGGGGGCTCGACCCCTCTCGGACACGAAGGAAGCATCCAGAGGGAGGGGGGAAGCACGACAGGGGGGCATCGACCTCCTGTCGGCTCCCCGACACACCTAGAGGAAAAAGGGTGGAGAAAAGGAAGGTGAAGAGGAGGTGGCGCGTACCTGGAGGGGGGTCGCCTACACCGATCCCAATAGCAGGAGAGAGTCTAGAGTGATGTATGGAGGAAACGAGAAGGAGGTGATGCCAAGGATCACCGGGTGGCCTCTGGCGAGCAGAAGAGAGAGGGTCGGGGGACTGAGAGAGAAGATGGGGGACTGAGAGAGGAACAAGAGAGCTAGAGGGGAAGGGGTTTCGAATGTGAAACCCCTCCCCTCCTCGCTGCTTTAAATAGGTGCGAGAGAGGGAGGGTGATCCGGGTCGGGTCGAGTCCGGATCCGACCCAGGTCTAGCTAACTTTTTTTTTTGCACTGGATTTTACACCTGGCCTGCATGGCCTACAATGGTTTTGATGTAGAACAGACTCGGGTACGGTCCCTACAGAATGACCCAAAAGGTGGACTGGATTTGCACAAATGGAATCGATGATCAGATCCAAGTGGTGGATCCGATCCAGTTCACTAAACCAAGGCACAGAGATGTCCTTTTCGTACCTACCTCGGGCGAGCACGAAGGCACGAGTCAGACGCCCTAGATCCAGTAGCAATCAACGTTTGGATCGAGTCCAAGGATTGGACCCGAGACCCAGATCCAGCCAGGCATTATTAATAACCTGTCTAGGGTTTCGTGGAAAAGGGACATATTGGAATTAACGCAACCTCTCTTTTCTTTTTGTTGGTTCCCTGTAGCTTTTCTTTCTTTTCAGCAGCCTTTGTCATTCCTTTTTCGTTTTCTTTATTACTTTCCTGTCAACCTTTTTTTTTATTGCTTTAATGATCTGTCAATTGGGATTGCAGCAACCTTTACTTTCTGTTTCTTTTTTTGCACGACTGTCCCTTTGTTCCTGGCATCTAGCAGATCAGTTAACTGTTTGTTTATTATTTACTTTGATTCATTGTGATTTGCATGAGTCAATTAAATAAATAGCCTTCTTTTCATAAATGTCTTCAGCCGCACAGTCATTGTTGGTGGCTTTGCATTCTTTCTGTCATTTTGGATGTTCCTTGTTACTTTTTCCATTAGTCATTGTTTGATGGTTCTTAGTATTATTAGTCGGTGAATATTCTTAATTCCTTCAGTTCGTTAATTTATTGTTGCTTGGTTCTATTAAACTGAGTGAGTGTTGATTCAACGTGGCCATTGAGATTCTGTGTATTGCATCACTGCACATTACATATGGCAGCCCGCGACAGACCGTTAACAGAACAACCCTGACCCTTCATCGTACTGACGGCCCTCACGTTGATCTTCATGGACGTCGAAACTACGGTTCTCGCTACATCAAATGGTATCAGAGCTCAGCCCTTCCTCCTTCGTCAGCGACATAACGCAAGGGGCGAGGAACGGTGCTACGAACAAAAAGGCACGAGAGGAGATCATGAAGCGGATGCTCGACATGGTGACGGAGATGCAAGAAGATATACTACACCTAGAAAATGAGGTAGCTGGTCTGTCGAAGCATATGGATGGAGTCTAAGATCGGCTTGCTATCCTAGAATCGACGATGGAGACACACCCAACATCCACGTTGAAAGCGAGTGGTGGATTGGGCGTCGATGTGGTTGGCCACCCGAGTGCAGTGACAATTGACCCATGCCCAGCGAACCTCCAACTGTCGAGCGTGCCATCAGAGTTCATCGAAGCGATCCTGCACAGGGATGCCAGATGCACAATGCTCCAGCAAGAGGCATATGCAATGTTTGATAACGAGTTTGAGAGTCGCCTTTTGCGTCAGAAATTGTTTCAACCATTCAGTGAACAACCACAACGACCATTGCAAGAGGACAATGAGCCATTTCATCATGCAAGTAGTCAACGACCACAATTGTCCTTTTTGTTTTCCTTATGCCAAAAGCCTTTGTCTGCATATTCAAGTGATCTTGCGATGGCTGAGGGCCATGTTGACATGTTCGTCATGCAATTTACTACTTCTGGGTTCCAGAATCCTATGCTAAGTGGTTATGGTTGTCTTGTAGACTCACCAGGAATTCTCCAAAATTTGAGACTTGACCCATCTGACCAAACATTTATAAAGGTTTATAAATCTGGCTGTGTTGGGCGATCACTAGACATTGCTCGGTTTAGCAGCTACCATAAACTTTTGACTCCATTTGGGATTGCTTTTGGGAACAACATCCTGGATGGGTATTCCTCTATGAACGGTGAGCAAAGCCACTATGCATCCGGGGCAGATATAGTGAAGTTTTCAGAAAGTGGTCCGATTTTTTGTAAGCATGCTTGTATTGTTGGTATTCTAGCCAAACCCTTAAGACTGTGTGCTGGAGGGACAAAAATTCAGCTTGTGCCTCCATGGGGTGACATAGTAGATGGCACATACGGTCAATTTCAAAACAAATCTACAGGCTTTGATTTGGAGTTGTCCAGGAATATAGATACATGTTGCCTATCATCAATGTGTCTGATTTATATGCATATCGTGGTGACAACAAGTCGTCAGAGCCGACTTCTTCCTAACCAGAGGAGAATGATGTAGAGCGGACTCGGGTCCGGTTCCTACAGAATGACCCAAGAGGTGGACTGGATTTGCACAAATGGAATCGATGATCGTATCCAAGTGGTGGATCGAATCCAAGTGGTGGATCAGATCCAAGTGGTGGATCAAATCCAAGTGGTGGATCAGATCCAAGTGGTGGATCTGATCCAATTCACTGAACCAAGGCACGGACATGTCCTTTTCGTACCTACCCCGGACGAGCACGAAGGGCATGAGTCAGACGCCCCAGATCCAGTAGCAATCAGCGTTTGGATCGAGTCCAAGGATTAGACCTGAGATCCAGCCATACATTATTAATACCCTGTCTAGGGTTTCATGGAAAAGGGACAAATTGGAATTAACACAGCCTCTCTTTTCTTTTTGTTGGTTCCCTGTAGCTTTTCTTTCTTTTCAGCAACTTTTGTCATTCCTTTTTTGTTTTCTTTATTACTTTCCTGTCAGCCTTTTTTTTATTGCTTTAATGATCTGTCAGTTGGGATTGCAACAACCTTTACTTTCTGTTTCTTTTTTCTGCACGACTGTCCCTTTGTTCCTGGCATCTAGCCCATCAGTTAACTGTTTGTTTATTATTTACTTTGATTCATTGTGATTTGCGTGAGTCAATTAAATAAATAGCCTTCTTTTCATAAATGTCTTCAGCCGCACAGTCATTGTTGGTGGCTTTGCATTCTTTCTGTCATTTTGGATGTTCCCTGTTACTTTTTCCATTAGTCATTATTTGATGGTTCTTAGTATTATCAGTCGATGAATATTCTTAATTCCTTCAGTTCGTTAATTTATTGTTGCTTGGTTCTATTGAACTGAGTGTGTGATGATTCAACGTGGCCATTGGGATTCTGTGTATTGCATCGCTGCACATTACAAGTGGCAGCCCGCGACAGACCGTTAACAGAACAACCTTGACCCTTCATTGTACTGACGATCCTCACGTTGATCCTCATCGACGTTGAAACTATGGTTCTCGCTACATCAAATGGTATCAGAGCTCAGCCCTTCCTCCTTCGTCAGTCACATAACGCAAGGGGCGAGGAACGGTGCTACGAACAGAAAGGCGCGAGAGGAGATCATGAAGCGGATGCTCGACATGGTGACGGAGATGCAAGAAGATATACTACACCTAGAAAATGAGGTAGCTGGTCTGACGAAGCGTATGGATGGAGTCTAAGATCGGCTTGCTATCCTAGAATCGACGATGGAGACACACCCAACGTCCACGTTGAAAGTGAGTGGTGGATTGGGCGTCGATGTGGTTGGCCACCTGAGTGCAGTGACAATCGACCCATGCCCAGCGAACCTCCAACTGTCGAGCATGCCATCAGAGTTCATCGAAGCGAGCCTGCACAGGGATGCCAGATGCACGATGCTCCAGCAAGAGGCATATGCAATGTTTGATAACGAGTTTGAGAGTCGCCTTTTGCATCAGAAATTGTTTCAACCATTCAGTGAACAACCACAACGACCATTGCAAGAGGACAATGAGCCATTTCATCATGCAAGTAGTCAACAAACACAATTGTCCTTTTTGTTTTCCTTATGCCAAAAGCCTCTGTCTGCATATTCAAGTGATCTTGCGATGGTTGAGAGCCATGTTGACATGTTCGTCATGCAATTTACTACTTCTGGGTTCCAGAATCCTATGCTAAGTGGTTATGGTTGTCTTGTAGACTCACCAGGAATTCTCCAAAATTTGAGACTTGACCCACCTGACCAAACATTTATAAAGGTTTATAAATCTGGCTGTGTTGGGCGATCACTAGACATTGCTCGGTTTAGCAGCTACCATAAACTTTTGACTCCATTTGGGATTGCTTTTGGGAACAACATCCTGGATGGGTATTCCTCTATGAACGGTGAGCAAAGCCACTATGCATCCGGGGCAGATATAGTGAAGTTTTCAGAAAGTGGTCCGATTTTTGGTAAGCATGCTTGTATTGTTGGTATTCTAGCCAAACCCTTAAGACTGTGTGCTGGAGGGACAAAAATTCAGCTTGTGCCTCCATGGGGTGACATAGTAGATGGCACATACGGTCAATTTCAAAACAAATCTACAGGCTTTGATTTGGAGTTGTCCAGGAATATAGATACATGTTGCCTATCATCAATGTGTCTGATTTATATGCATATCGTGGTGACAACAAGTCGTCAGAGCCGACTTCTTCCTAACCAGAGGAGAATGATGTAGAGCGGACTCGGGTCCGGTTCCTACAGAATGACCCAAGAGGTGGACTGGATTTGCACAAATGGAATCGATGATCGTATCCAAGTGGTGGATCGAATCCAAGTGGTGGATCAGATCCAAGTGGTGGATCTGATCCAATTCACTGAACCAAGGCACGGACATGTCCTTTTCGTACCTACCCCGGGCGAGCACGAAGGGCACGAGTCAGACGCCCCAGATCCAGTAGCAATCAACGTTTGGATCGAGTCCAAGGATTAGACCCGAGATCCAGCCAGACATTATTAATACCCTGTCTAGGGTTTCATGGAAAAGGGACAAATTGGAATTAACACAGCCTCTCTTTTCTTTTTGTTGGTTCCTTGTAGCTTTTCTTTCTTTTCAGCAGCTTTTGTCATTCCTTTTTTGTTTTCTTTATTACTTTCCTGTCAGCCTTTTTTTTGTTGCTTTAATGATCTGTCAGTTGGGATTGCAACAGCCTTTACTTTCTGTTTCTTTTTTCTGCACGACTGTCCCTTTGTTCCTGGCATCTAGCCCATCAGTTAACTGTTTGTTTATTATTTACTTTGATTCATTGTGATTTGCGTGAGTCAATTAAATAAATAGCCTTCTTTTCATAAATGTCTTCAGTCGCACAGTCATTGTTGGTGGCTTTGCATTCTTTCTGTCATTTTGGATGTTCCCTGTTACTTTTTCCATTAGTCATTATTTGATGGTTCTTAGTATTATCAGTCAGTGAATATTCTTAATTCCTTCAGTTCGTTAATTTATTGTTGCTTGGTTCTATTAAATTGAGTGTGTGATGATTCAACGTGGCCATTGGGATTCTGTGTATTGCATCGCTGCACATTACAAGTGGCAACCCGTGACAGACCGTTAACAGAACAACCTTGACCCTTCATCGTACTGTCGGCCCTCACGTTGATCCTCATCGACGTTGAAACTACGGTTCTCGCTGCATCAGGTTCACATCTGACCACCAACACGTCTTAAAAGTGATTTATGCATCTTTGCAAAATTTCAGTGAACATGCAACAAACATTATTTTTAAACATGTTCACAATGCACATTCAAAATACATAAAATGAATGCACATTAAGCCAAGCGCATATGCATGCAAATAGATGCTTGCAGAACACATTATCATGATCAATTCCATGCATAATCAACCAAACATGCATATGATCACAATAATATAAACATCAAATAAATTACAGATTCATGTGTATGATATGTGCAATTGCAGACTGATCAAATCATGATCAGGATTATGTATCATCTCAGAAAGAATACATACATCAATCTTAAACACGTACATGACCAAACTCATGTACTCAAACAATTATGCGGAAATTTTTACCAAGCTATCAACTGGGACTGATCCATGTACATGATCTGGGTCGACTAAGCTGAAATGCACATGTTTTCAACATGTTGGCTGATCCATGTACATGATCGAAACTATGTACATGGGTCAGTCAAGCCACAATCCAGCATGTACCAGCCCTACTCGCTAACCCATGTATATGTTCATACATGTACATGGGTTAGCCAGACCAAAAGCACACGTGGACTAGCCCGGTGGCTGACAAACTTGTGTACACTGCTATACATGTTGGTCAGCAAAAGTATGTGTGCTAAACTCGCTAAAAAGTTGAACATAAACATATGCACATAAATGAGCAGGAGTCAAGGGAAAATTCAAATAAAAACAAAATGATTCAATGCATAAACATGTAACTAGAATAGATCTGAATCCAAACAACATGAACAGGTACTTGGCAGATCTGAAAGAAAAAAATTCAGTTAACATGTGATTAGACAAATCTGAATGAAACAACACATATGTTCGGCAGATCTGAGCCGAAACAACACTTACCAGTGTTTGGAAAATCTGAAACAGAACATGTACATGTTGTTCTGGTTTAGATCTGATCCAAAACAACATACACATGTTGTTTGGTAGATCTGGTCTAGAATAGCATACACATGTTGTTCGGCAGATATGATCCGAAACATCATGTCGACAAATTTGATCCAATAAAGTGCAGACATGTGACAATGGATCCAAACCAGATCTGCAACCAAACAGATCTAAATCAAAATGGTATGAGCAATAACTCAATAGATCTGATCCAGATTAGAGGGTATGTAAACTCGGCAGATTTGAACCCGATCTGCACGAGTATATATGCTCGGCAAATCTGAATAAAAACATTTTTTTCATATGAATAATTTTCAGATGTATGTGTATGCAACCTATATAGTCTGAAATAGTAAAGCCTACTCGGATGCATGATTTCAGATGCATATGCATGCACACGTTACGTTTGAAACAATAAAATATATTCAGTTGTATGCATGTCAAAAAGATTATCATATCTGAACATATGTATATATATGGTATGCATTGGCAAAACCAGATTCAACAAATCTAAAAACCATATTATATTTTCTGAGATGGGCTAAAAAAATACCATTGCACATGGATTATAGATACATATTCAGATGTATGATCAAGAAGGTCGACAGACCTGAATATATATTCAACATGTATGGTCATTACAAAAAAAATCGACAACATATATTCAATGGCGTGAACGAATAAAAATCAATAAATCTGAATGTCTGCAGTCATATACATATGCAACAAAAATTTAAAATCGACATACCTATCCTTGAGTATAAAAATCCTCAAATATCAATATGTATAAGCATATACATATTTAGATGCATAAACCAAGAAATTGACATCTATATTTTCAACTTTTTTTTTATGCATAAGAGAAATCATCATTCATAAAATTAAATTTACATATACAAATTCGACACATGAAATCTGATTTTCCCTTTCCCTCTAATATCTATACATAAATCGATTTATACATATTCCTGGCCCGTAAAAATTTAGAGAGAAACCCATACCTTGATCGAAGATCGAAAAACTCGAAAAAATTGATGGATATATGAAAAAAAACTATTTTCTTCTTCTCCTTCTTTTCTTTTTTTTTCTTTTCTCTCTTACTTTTTTTCCTTCTCTCCCTCTCTCTACACGATTTTTCCTTCTTGGTTTTTCTCTCTCTATCTCTCTCTCTTTCTAGAATATAAGTTCTAGAGAGAAGGAGATACCAACCCTCTTTTTATATGGTTTCTGATATTTTATTTTATTTTATTTATTTTCTTTTAATTATTTCTAGATAGGGGTGACGTCCCCTCTAGAATACCTTAGGTAGAGTTCTACTTCACGTGGAACTCTACTCTTATCTACCTTCTAGATATTTTAAATAAATACATTTATTTTATTTAATTATTTTATTATTTAATTAATATCTTAAAGAATATTCCAGAAGGGACGACACCTCACCCCCCTCTAGAAAGCCTTATGGGGTAGAGTTCTACCCCATCCTATTTTAACTTAAAATTTATTTTAAAATTTTAAAATAGCCATGGATGGATTTTGGATCCAAGATCCAAATCTATATCCAAACTCACATGGATTCTACCTGGACCAAATCATAGTCAATATAGATCCTAGGTTGGGTCCATATCCATATTAATTTAGATCAAACAAAGCGGATCTAATCTGATCCAATCGAGAAAAATTCAAAAATAGAAGTTGGTCATTTTTGAAAAATGCATTTTTCGGGCCAACCGTAATCCGATTTCGGTATTCCGAGGCAGATCTAACAGTGGTCATACCTGAATTTCATCTTCAAATTTTGCCTGAATTTAACCTTAATTTTGCTCAAATTAAAAAGGTTAAAAAGAAAAAAAAACTCAAATTACCCATGATTTTATCACTTTAATTAAATATATAATTTAAAAATTATATTTATCAATTTTAAAAATTATGGAAAAATGCACAATATTACATTCCAAGTGTGAACCACATGCAGTAGTAACTGTACAAACTGATTCCATAAATTTACTATATTAGTAGAGCAGGGTATACTCTGTTTTGTTTTTACAAGTTGTATGTCCTTCTGTTTGTCATTGAAACAATAATGATCATCATTTGCAAAGGAATTTTCTCTAGCCGTACTTATGAACATTACTCCATACTCATCTTGCAGCATTGAAGCATTTGTATTTGTAGGATCGCATTTGTATTTGTTGATCACTTCTCATAGCATATCTTATTATGAACTGCTATAAATTAAAAAAGAAAGTTTTTAACTCTGCCATTGGCATGTTGACCAATGTCGGTCCCTAGCTTGGAAAAAGGAGGGGAAACTATTTACCATATATGCTGATATGTTGCTTTGTATTGAAGCATTTGCATTTGTAGGATTGCATTTATATTGAAGCATTTGCTTGAGGTTGATGTAAAAATCATTGAAGAAATCATTTTCATCAATGTTATAGTTCTGGTTGCAATGTTTCATCTTCAAATCGTTTAGAGTCTGTGCATTTATTTGAGTTTCATTTTACTAAGTTCATTATAATGCAGTTCAAACTTTATTATAGTGCAAATTTGTTTGTCTTATGATTTGTTTCTTTATGGGAGCTATCTTCCTTGGCTTATTGATGAACTGACTATGAAGCTATCTTGTTAATTTTGTCGTATCTTGTTAAATCCATTGTTATAAACATTGCAGGTACTATACACTATTTGAAGCAAAATAAAACCAGAGTAGTTTCTTTGCTATTAAGGTACACGATCCCATTTAAATACTACAAAAAAGGGACCACACTAGGGTGAATAGTTTTATGGGTGTGGACTATGGTGCAAAAACGAGTACCGCCCAAAATATAAGTTTGTTGAGCCGGTGGATGGTACGCGCAAAAACGAGTACCGCCCAAAATATAAGTTTGTTGAACCGGTGGATGGTATTGGAGAAAGTAGTACCTACATTTCATCCACTACTTCTGACACGGGGATCCAACATGCGCATAAATTGGAATCCCTTAAGTCAAGAGTGGTGGTGTTGGAAGAAAAAACACACAGTCTATATGTGGAGAGGGCGGATATGACAAGTGAAAAAATACCAAAGTCGAAGAAATGCCGTAGGATCTCTATTTGCCTCGCACTTCTCATCGTATTTGTTATCTGGTTATATTAGATATGTGTATTTGTAAGAACTGTATTTGATGTGGACCTTCCTTTGATGAGTTTGTTTTCTTTCAAACCATGTTCGGAGATAAGGAAAGAAAATGTTAATTTAGGTTGTGGATGATCATATCCCTTCTAGGGAAGAAAAAACGTTTAAATGCATCACTCTTTAGAGAGAATTGGTTGGACATTTTCAGATAATCAGTTCTTCTGTTTACCAAAATGTTAGAATTTTTAAAAAAATTTAAAATGATGCTGAAAAGTAAAAAAAAAAAATTAACAGCATTAAAATTTTCAGAGAAAAATAGTGTTGGTCTCCACAATTGAGGCAACGAATGGCAATTCTGTGAAGAGAAAGTAGGATGAGAAAAACTTGTGAAAAGAAGAAACAAAGAACTTGAACACCTTCGGACTCTATAAAATCTGATTGGATTCATATGAATGTTTACCTGTCTTACGCTGCTTCATGTTTTCCTTTGGAGGTGGCTTGAATCTTCTTTGCTTTTCTCTAGCCATGGAATTTATTAAACAAATAGTTGTCAAATGGTTAAGAACACATTGTGTTTATTGAGCTGTCTAGCCAACTTTGATGTGTTAGTGATGTCAAAATTGATTAGTGTCTTAAGACCCTAACCCATCCTTATTGAAATTCTAAAGGGATAATGAATTCCTTAGTGCTCGAAGGTCAACTGGATCACTGGTGTCTACCAAAACCACAACGAAGCTATCAAGTCTGTCAACATAACTAGCTTAACTTGATTTTTGTCGCAAAACGTTCAGACACTTCAGTTGGTCCAACCCATGACCAGACCCAACCCACCTCGAGTTGGGTTCAGGTTGGGTTGGGTGGGTTTAACCTATACCCGACCCAAACTCAACCCATTTAGAAGGCTGAGGGTAATTTGGTTCTTTGCTACACAAACAGTGCTTTAGAAGGCCTTCTTAACTAATGCACCAAACACACCATTCATGTTTAAAAGTTCTTTCAAGTTATAGTTTCCAAACAAATTATTTATCCTGCAGATGAACTTAACTGTGTTCCTGCAGATGAACTTCTAAACTGTGTCAT
Source organism: Nuphar pumila (assembly GCF_984573655.1). Taxonomy (NCBI): domain Eukaryota; kingdom Viridiplantae; phylum Streptophyta; class Magnoliopsida; order Nymphaeales; family Nymphaeaceae; genus Nuphar; species Nuphar pumila. The sequence continues at coordinate 41,357,345 of NC_143250.1, forward strand.
CCCCGGAACTGACTTCTACAGAAGTGTATCCATAATATGGGGTGCCAAACTTGACCTTAAATTCCCACCTGTTCGAGTGGGAATTTGAATTCACAAACTTATCGGGGTGCGTCATCCCCTCCTCTCCTCCTCTGCATACTCTCTCTCTCTCTCTCTCTCTCTGCGGGCCTCGCCGTCGGCCTGAACCTGGCCAGCAATGTCATTGGCCGGATCCCTGACTGCTCCTGCTGCAGCACCGATGATGGTGGCGGGTGGGTACCAAACCCTAACTTCATTGCTTTCCTTATCCTCTCCAATCTATGGGGGAGTTGGAGATTGGGGGCTGAACCAGTTGCCACAAATAACCCAGCTCTAGCTCTCACACGTCTTCGGCATCTGGAACCATCCATTAGAACTGGTTCATTGGTTTAGATTCTAGAACCAGTTTCACCACACTTTTACCCTCCTAGCTCTTAGTTGGACCCAGAAATCACCTCATCTGTCTCAAATTGAACCAAATCCATACTTAAACCCTTGAATCATAATCAAACCCAAATTTTTAATCTTAATCCATTGTACCCTGCACCTAATCAGACTCAGAAATTATGAACTCTCAAAGTTGAGGAATGAGTTTGTTTGCATTACCCAAACAATGGAAATCTAAAGATTGAGAATTCTCTTTCTCGATATTTTCATGGATTGAGAATTCATTTTCATGAGAATTCTCCTCTAAAGTATCCAAACGCACCCTAAATGTATGTACAAGGACCTAACAAAAAAATTTACAATGAAAATAGTAGCATACCTCAGCATTCTTTATATCTGGAAGCAGATGACGATTTATTAAGATGTACCACAATGAGTCTCCAGCCCGTGGAAGAAAATATAATGCCAATTCAGATCGTCTATTTTTCGTCTCCAAAAACACAGATGTTCCAGCAATCCCTCCACCAAGCCAATACATGAGCTTGTGATCTTTTGATGCCACTTTCCTGTGTAAGCATATGACAACCTTGTACCAACCACAAGATGTATTAGAGATTATACCATATGAAAGAGTGAAATCATACACACAAAAGTTTTTACCTGAAAAGTCCCACAAATGCTGATATAAATGTGGTTGAGCGAATGGCAGCTTTAAGAGCATTCCAGCAGGTAAAAGCAGGAGACTCCATGAACTGGATGAATTTCAAACTAAATTACAAACGGCAAGGAATATATTCCAAGTTCACACATTCCAAGCTTGATCACATTTACTGATAAAGTGGGTAAGTTCTATTGGAATTCACGACTTCAAGTGAGCTAACAGGCATGTAGGCATGGTGAAAGTTTTTCTTCCCAAAGATCACACAAATGAATTAAAACAAGAGCTCTAGTTCTAAACAGGAAAAGAAAATTCTCCAAAGTTACATCGCACTGAAACTTTTCTGAAGCACTGAGAGAGAGAAGGAACAAAAGATGCAGCCAAGTACATCAAGTCAGCAATATTAACCTCATGAACATATTTTCAAAGTGATAAAAAGAAATCTGATTAACAGAGCTTCCTGAATTCTTAAGTGCACATTCAGTTTCTCTTAAATACTTCTTGTAATATAAAGAAACTGAAGAGGAAAACCATTAAATTTTGTTTATTTTCAAATTCCATAAATCTATGAAGTATTTTCAGGATTTCTCCTGAGGGCCATTTTATTTTTTCCTATGACATTTAAAAAAGAAAATACCTGTTGAATTTATTTGCTTGATATCTTCCAATTAATTCAAGGGAAAGATAACATACATAACTCCAGTTTGTTAAGTTTATCAGTAACGATGCTAATCTTGGAATGAAACAAGGGTTGGTGAAAAAGTAGAAGGCACATCTCCATCACAAGTAGAAGGGGGTATTGTGGTTGGTTGAAATTGTTAAGATTATATATATATATATATATATATATATATATATATATATATATATATAAACCGAAATACCCAACAAAGATATTTTTGACCCTTGTGAGGGTGGTGCGGTTTATTCAATCAAGTGTTTTACTTTATTGAAGTGTGTTCTTGCATGTCCACAAGCGACATATTTTTGGATTTAGTCCATTTCATTACATGGTATTAGAGCTTTGGTGCTCTTGAAGTATTATTCCAATAGTATCAAGAGAAGGATCGTGATGAACTTGGCGAAACAACGAATCGTAGATCATTGCATCGGGAAGTGCACAATCTCTCAAACAAATCTTGTATTGCCTCTCTCTCTCTCTGTAATATCACGTATTTTCATACTTAGTCATTTTCAAAAAATTTCAAAAATTTGGCTACGTCTGGAAGAAAATTGTTTAAACCCCGATATTAGACCGAGGCTTTTGAGTCTGGGCTTGGCTCAAGTCTCATCAACTAGGTCTAAACTAGCCACTTAAAACGTGAGAAAAAGTTTAATTTTTGACTTTTAAATTTAAGCGAAATTCAAGCGAGATTCGAGTTATTTTTTAACGCATTTCAGAAGCGAGATTCGAGTTATATATTGTTAGATGCATCTCGAAATTCTGAGCGCAATGATATTTTATTTTTTTTATTCGAGCTACGGTTGGCTCGAAAATCGCATTTTTTAAAAAATTGAGCAGTTTGTCGGTTCAGATTCGGATTTGGATCAGACCGGATCTGATGGATTTGATCCAAATTAATATGAATTTGGACTCTATCCAAGACCCATATTAATCTGTATTTGATCCAGCTCAAGACCCATTTGAATTTTTAAGATGGATTTGGATCTTGGATCCGAATCTAGATCCAAATCCATGCCCAACGTTTTTTCTAATTTTAAATTCATCAAAAACCTTTAAATTGGGGTTTATTAATGTTAAGAAGCCTCCTAAGTTAATTTGGTAATTTTTGAAAGCTTCTGAAAAATTATTTATTATTTAATATTAATTAATTAATTAATTTAATGTAATCCCAAAATTTTATTTTGAGGGTTGTTTAGGACTCTTAATAGAGCCCTTAAACACCTAGAAACATCTAAGAAGGTTGGAGAAGCATGGAGTTTTAAATAAAATAAAACTTTGAAAAAGTCAAACTTAAGAGTTCCAAACTTTTCGGAAAACTCTAAGAGAGAAGAGAGTTCCAGTTGGGGCTACACTCTTTATAACAACCCCAACTCATACCCCTTGAAAATGCAGATTTTTGTTTAAACAAATGCAGAAACAATCTGAGAGGCTCGAAGCCTTACATTTAAATACAACCACCACCACAAGAGATCTTATACTCATCTTTCATACCAAACTAAATCAAACAAAACTTTATTTATTCAAAGATAAAGAGTCTGAGACATAAGTAAATGAAAGTAAAGAAAGCAAAAAAGAAAGCTAAAAAGAAAGAGTCACGCCGTTTCAAGAATTTGTCATGCAGTCGTGTAGTCCCCTCGTGACTCTTTTCAGAAGCAAGTCACCCCACTAGGCATCTAAGGCTACGAAAAACACAAAAAATAGGGTGTCAGAATTCAAAGAATCTTGCGTACGAATCCTTTTAATGAATCAAACAAGTAAAAAGAACATAAATAAGATTCATGCAATATTTTAGAGAGACATAAATATAACACATTCAACTAATCATTCATGTAATAGAAAACAATTATTAAATATGAGAGAACATTTAATAACAATAGGGATAACATTTTAAGCATTAAAGACATTTAACATACATTAAGGAACAACATTATGCATTCACCAATATATCACAGTTAAGGAAACAAGTAAATATGCATGATCTAATGCATAACAGGAATATATATGATTTCAGTGCAATGTATGAATAAATTATTATTATCTTTTATCAGATTTTTCTTTTCATATGCATGTCCCTATTAAATGTGCACAATTTAAGTTTCTCTTTTTAATTACCATTGCTAGTGGATACTCAAAACGGGCAAGAATTTCTGAGGTCAAGTAGGGTCTCTAGGGTAACTTAGCACACAAGTTGTATTTTATTACTGGGTTCCAAACTTAGCCCTCAACTGATATCAGGAAATAACACCATTCATCGGAACATTAAAAATCAACATCTAATGTCAGTACACCAGGGACATCAGCATCCATAAGTGTCACTTTCTTGGTATACCAAAACAATAGCTGTGTCTACACACTACCCCCAGGCAAAGTGGCGGACTCTATCTAAAATTGTGGCCAGAAGAAGAACCTCAATATCAGGTTCAGAGGCAACAACAACTCACACGGAGTTTTAGTATCCTCACGATTTTCCCAAAACTGTAATATCCAAGATTCTCACATTAAAGAAGGTACATCAAAGAAACATAAATTACATTGTTCTTTACTTTCTTTTATCTTGTTATTAATTCATATCTTTCACATTTGCAAATCAACATGCAAAATTAATAACATAATCTTGCAAATCAGCATGTCAAGCTCTTCACGGGACCACAACCCGTAGCATCATGAAACACTGCAATAAAAACAATAATATCACATTTGATTTTTGCAATGCATAGAACAACTACAACAAAGAGCAACACATGCTCAAAGCTCACACAACCCATGATGATTCATTTGATCATCAATGCATTCATATGCAAAAATCATCAATTGCATACCCCTATGCATTACTTTCACATGCTTTTCAACGCACATTCATGTATGCAAACTTTTGAGATGTGCATGAAACAATAATATTCACATGCATGTGCATCAGCTTACACAATCAAGTCAAGTGCACGCTTCCATATGTGAATCATTTCAAATTAAGCGTGATGACACTCATGCAAACGTGTATACACAACACTATAATTTTTCGGGATTGCACATGCTCAATACATGAATAAGAAAAAAATCTAACATTAGAGTTCATGTGCACACATAGAAAACCAACCATGAGCATGTGAATATCTACTTCTCACATGCACATAGTCTAATTACCCATAAAAAATCAAATATTGGAATCTTAGCGCATTTAACTAAACCCTTAATAACACGGTGCACCAAATCAAGCATGTACTAAACTGTGCAAATCGGCCACATGGGCCATTTCATGATCATAGTTAACATGGCTGATAGCCAAAATTTATAAGCACCATTCAACATTCCAATTTAATAATGAGAGAAGATTTTTTCATTCTTCTGTATTAAATTTATTTATTTATTGTTTTTCTTTAAGATAAGAACCTGCCCAGCCGAGCAACTCAGCTGGGTTGCCAGGCTGCCAACCAGCACCAAGTCGGGTCTGGTCTTGTCTGATCTGATCAGACCTCAGTCAAACCATGGTGGGGCCTAGCAAGTCAGGCCAGCCAGCCCACCAAGTGCTTACATACATTTTTTTTTAATAACACCTGTCCAAGCCAAGTGGCTGGCCTGGCAGGGTGTACCAAGCCTGCGCCAGCCTAATGGCTGGCCTGGCAAGTCTGTTAGGCCCGCGCCAGTCGGGCCAAGTGGCTAGGTCGGCCAAGACACAGGTGAGCCCCTGATGAACCACTCAACCCCAAAAAAAAATTGCATAAAAAATTTCTGTCAGATGTGCCTATACATACACAGGTTTTAAAGCTTTAAGTACTTATGTGTATGCTCATATACACTAAATCAATAATGCACTAACAAGCTGGCCAAAACAGTGAAGAAAAAAAAAGACATACGAACATGGAGGATTCCAAGAAGTAACCTAAGCATATTACTTAATACACTAGTTTTATTACAAATCCAAAACCACAATTTCCATTTTAATTAAAGGGTTAGGCTTCCTCAAAAATTATTTTAAAGCATTAACACTAAATCGGTTGTGCATATATATATATATATATATATATATATATATATATATATATATATATATATATATATATATATATATATATATATATATATATATATATATATATATATATATATATATATATATTCTCAAATAAATTTTGAAAACGATGCAAGCACCTCAATTTAACCATGGATTTTTAGAGTAGATATTCAGATTTACTCTCTTCTCAGGGCTTTTACTAAAACATTGCATGGAATACAAATTCATGCTCTTTTTCTCACTTGAAACAAAAGAGAAACTCGTACCATGAATCTAAAACGAAGAAAACAATGGTGGAAGGTAGATGGACAGTTGGAGATGATCAAATCTCTCCTTCTTCTTCCTCTCTTTCTGTATTCTTTTCTCTCTCTCTTTTCTTTCTTCCCTTTCTTTTTCTCTTTCTTCTCTCTTATTTTTTTAATATATATAGGCTAAAAGGGGGGGGGGGCGTCCCCCCCTTCTCCAGCCCATCTAAAAGGGTAGGAGAGAGAGAGAGAACTTCTCAAAAATTAAAACACTTTTTATGTGAGTTTTTCCGAAAATTTTAAAACTCTTTAAGTTTGACTTTTCAAAAATTTATTTTAACAGAACTCTAAGTCTCCCAAATCTTCTTAGATGATTCCAGTAAAGTCTAGGGACTCATTAAAATAAATTTTTGGAATTGAATTATATTAAATTAATTAATTAATTAATATTTAAATAAATTTCCAAAAGCTTCCAAAAAATACCAAATTAATGTAGAAGGCTTCTTAACATAAATAAACCCCAATTTAAAGGTTTTTGATGAATTTAAAGTTAGAAAAATCATTGGGCATGGATTTGGATCTAGATCTGGATCCAAGATCCAAATCCATCTCTGAAATCTAAATGGGTTTTGAGCTGGATCAAATCTAGATTAATATGGGTCTTGAATAGAGTCTAAATTCATATTAATTTGGATCAAATTCATCAGATCCGGTTTGATCCAACTCCGGATCCGAATTGACAAATTGCTCAGTTTTTAAAAAAATGCAATTTTCGAGTCAATCGTAACCCAAATCGAGAAAATTAAAATATCGCTGCACTCAAAATTCCAAGACGCATCTAACAATATATAACTCGAATTTTTCTTCTAAAATTTGCCGAAAAATAACCAAAATTTTGCTTGAATTTAAAGGTAAAAAATAAAACTTTTTCTCGCGTTTCGATTGGCTCGTTTAGACTTAGAAAATGAGACCTGGGTCAAACCCAAACTCAAAAACATTAATCTAAAATCGAGGTTCAAACGATTTTTCTCCCAGACTTAGCTAATTTTTTGAAAAAGTCTCAAAATGGCTAAGTGTGAAAATACACGATATTACACTCTCTTATGCAGCCTACCTCGAGCCCTATAAATAGATCAAAAAAGAGAGAAAAGGGAAAGAGAAGGGAAAAAAAAGAAAGTGGAGAGAGAAGGAGAGGAAAAGAAAGGAAGAGGAGGAGGAGTTTGGATTTCTCCAATCATCTACCCACATTTCTCAACTTTTACCATCATTTTTCTTCAAGTTCTTATTCATGGTATGGGTTTTGTCTCTTGAATCAAGTGAGAATTTGATATAAATTAGCTTTTCATGCAATAATTTGATGAGAATTCATAGAAAAAGTGTTTATATAGGTGTTTTCTTAAAAATACATGGAGGAATTGTATTCTTGATTCTTTTTATCTTTTCAATAAAACAAAATTTTTATTTAGGATAGAAGTGTTTGTATAGAGTTTCCTTCTTGATGAACAGCAATTTCCATGGATGTGTGTGTGATTCTTTTCATTTTTTTTTCAAATAAAATTTTGTACATGCTTAGTTTTGATAAAACAGAATTTTTATTATGATAAACATGGTTTTATGAGCTTGATTCTAAGTGGATTTGATTCCCATGCTTTATCTAATGGGTTAGAGTCATGGAGTGCACGTAGGCTTATGAAAGCACACCTATTTCAATATAAGTTTGCATAAGCATGATAAAGGTCAATGTATCCTTGATCTCATTTTTATATGAATGCATACCCAGGTTAATACTAGTGTGCCATAAAAAAATGTCATGAAAATTCAGCATAAACAAGTATATGCATTTAGGCAAATGTGAATGTGCACATGTTCTTGAATGTGAATATGCATCTACAAGTTTATTTTGTATGTCTACTTGCCTAAGCACAACTGACCAGAAAACTGCACGTATTTGTATGGTAAACCTAGAGTATGCATGTATTTGGAAGCTCTGAAAAAATTTTATGTAATGCTTTACTGTTTTCTTTTTTTTTGTATTGAGTAAGACCCAGTTTATGGCAGTCCTAGCGGGCTGTTTGGGCGCAGCCAAGTCTGACAGCACTTGTCGGGTGCTACCAGACTGAGCCAATCTGTCGCAGGCCTTGTTGGGCCTACCCGACTGGCAGAACTGAGCCCAACAGGTTGGTTCTGCCAGACCTTCTGGGCAGCAGGCTGTTTTAAAAAAAAAGTTTTAAAACAGATTTGTTTTTGTTATTCTGGGCTGACTGCCAGTCTCTGGCTGGGTGCACAAGCCACGGGCTAGGGTCTGTGCATGGACTGTTAGGCCTGGGCTGGCTTTGGCGGGGGGGGGGCAGTGCTGGATGGGTCCTGTCAGCCCAGTCCAGCCACTCGGCTGGACTGAGGCAGGCTTATATGGTTATATATGTGTTCATGGGTAAAGGTACTATTCCATGAGCAATATAGTAAAATGCAGCAAACTATAACAACCAATACAGAAGTAGAATACAGGTCTATGGCCTTCTTGAATACTAAAGTTACAACGATTTGACATTTGCTTAATTCATGATCTGGAAGTATATGGAAATTTATTATATACTGCAACAATCAAGGTGCTATCAAGTTGCACTTACCCTTGTACATCATAAACAAAAAAAACACATACAAACAAATTATTATTTCATAATAGAAAATATAAAAGATAAAAAGATAAAAGCATATTTCATTGGGATTAAACTAGATAACAAATATATTCACTAAGGAGCTCAACAATCATTGGCCTTGATTCCTTAAAGACAAGTGTTCATGATAAGAAACCATGCATGGCTTGAAAAAACTAACAGGAAATGACATCCTGCTTAACCCAAAAAGTATTAATGTTCACAATATTGCAATTTTACATGCAATGAGATTTATGTTATCAATATAGAATACAATTAAGGCATCTTGGACAATGGACATTAAACCTATTAAATCTTAAAGTGGATGGACTGATACAGGCCTGGCAGTCTCCTGCTAGGCCTAGTCCGGGGTATGCCCAGATCACCCAGCCGACTAAGCTCGGTTGGGCTTGACTTGAACCCTAGCCGACAGGGTTGGTTGGGGTAACTGGTCAAAATAAAAGAAAAGGAATTTTTGAAATAAAAAGTTTTAAAAACAAAAGCTTTGTTTTAGACAGGCGGGTAGCCTGGTTGGGTTCAGCTGGGTCGGGGTTGAACCCCAACCGACGGGGTCGGCTAGGCTAGATCGGCCTACTTCAAAATATGAATTTTGACACATTCTGAAATTCGAATTTAATATATAGGTAAATTTCCATATTTCTTTTATGTGCATGTAATTTGATTTTAATACATGTGAATGAAAACTTTCACATGCTTTGAATTTATGTGACATGCTTAAGTATTATGCAATATAAAATTTGTTTCAAATGCATATGTATACATAAACTAATGTATGTTTCGCATGTACATAAATGCATGAATTATTCATTTTTTTCAAATTGAATTGATTCATGAATGATAGCATGTTTGTGGAATTATCACATGAAAGTACATGCACATGCACATGCACATGAATAGTGAACACATGCATATAAATATTGTTGTTTCATGCACATCTCTAAATTGACATTCATGATTGTGCATCAAAGAACATGTGATATGAAAAGAATGCATTTGCATGTTCTTTGAGATTTTTGTATATGAATTCATAGATGATCAAGATGGATCATCATAGGTTGTAGAAGCCTTGAGTCTGTGTGCTCCTTACTTTACTTGTTTATGCATTGCAAAGATCATATTTGATATTGTGGTTTTAATTGCACTGTTCTATTGTTGCCACCGGTGGTAGACCGTGAAGAGTTGCACATGTTGACTTGCGAACTTATATTTGCATATTGATTTGCAAATTTATGCAACTTATATTATTTATGCAAATAAAATTTGATCAAAAATAAATGCAGTGAAATGTTTCAGGTCAGGATCAACCTTACTTTGGAGTTGATTTGATTAAATCCACTCTAATCCACCTATAATTTGATTAAATCAAACTAGCACATATTTGATTAGTCAAATTACCCAAAAGATCGGTGTCTCATCATCGTACTCGGTCAGTGTCTCATCATCTTACTCACTCAAGAGCACGAGAACAACGTCGAAGGCAGAGGAGAAGCGTGGGCGGCCGGTGTAGAAGCTCGATCGGCGTCGGAAAAGAAGTTGGGCGGTTAGGTGACGTTGGATCAGTCGTCGGTCGTCGGGGGATTTGGGGAAGATGAGGGCAAGGGCTAGGTCACTCAAAATCAAGATCGAAGAAGAAGAGGGGCTGAGGGGTAATAAGTTAAACGGGTCAGATCCAGCACGGGCGGGTGCCCGCCCTCGCGAGGTGCTGGATCTGACCCGGGAATCAGGGTTGGGCTTTTAAATTATTATTTTTTTAACTAGGCCGGGAGGCAGAAGTGGGCTACAACCCAGTCCTGCCCCCCCCCCCCCCCCCCTCCAGCTCCGCCTTTGGGTGCAGCATGTATCTATCCCTGAAATTCTCTTTTTTTTGTTATACATAGATTGTAGACATTGGGGTATCATTTTTTGTTGATATGTATGAACAAATTCTTTTTCTTTTACGAGTCATACATCGATTGATAAAGTGTGTGCAAATTCTTGATCGTTTGCATATTGTTAGAATTAGGGATTCATGTATATATCCAGATCTTGACATATGCTTGAAATTGTACTGATTTGGGTTCTCTTATTTTTATTGTTTCTGTATTTTGCGATCCATGATAGACATTATTTTTTTGGGATTTAGACCGAACTAAAATCGGTTTAGAGGTTTCAAAATTGAGTGAACTCAAGGTTATGTCAATAGAAAAAGGGAAAACCCGAATGCATGATGGGTTTGGATGGATCAAGATCAGAAAAATTGGGTTGACCACTTTTTTGATCGGGTTCCAGGGTGAACTTAGAACTTGTCCCATTCTTGATTGACGTCGGGACGAGTTAAGTAGAAAAAAAACCATAATCATTTACCTCAGTCATTGTGTTTTGAATCTGTGTACTGTAGACACTTTAAGATCTAATTAAATTTTTTGTTTCTTCGAGATTTGATTTTTTATCACCATAACTACCTTAAGATCTAATTATTTTTTTTTATGGTAGTTACTTCTAGAATCCAATTATTGTTCAAACTTAAGTAACAGTTGAACCAAATCTGTGATGACATAAACCTAGTTTGGATTTTTAAAGTAAAATTGAGATTTAATTATCTAAATTTAAACCACTAAATGAAGGCTTAGATAAATGAAAATTTGTTCTTTTCATTGTACCTATTAGTTGAGGTGTTAAATCTGATTTTTCGCATTTACTCAAATTAGTTTTTGTATTACTTGTTAAAGTTGTTTTAGATTTCACACACATCCATATACAGATTGATCTGCATGTGTTGATATCTTAGGTTGTGATTTTTTTTTTTTGATTCGTGCATTGTTGTTTGCTTGTTAACTGCATATACAGTTCGACCCTTTCATTAATCGATGTTTGAGGGTTCAGGTTGGAATGAACCTCAAACTGATATTGATCTGGAGGGTTCAGAATTGGATCATGTGTACTGTTTGGATTTGGGTTTTTGTATTAAACCCAAAGTATTCTATCCAAACCCAGTTGAAAGTGGGATTTGGACTGATCCATCAAAGGGAATCGGGTTGTCCGATTTTCCTTGGTGGGTATGGACTGATCAATAATATATCTAAATTTAAAGATTATTGAATCTGAGTACTTAAACTGAATTATAAAAGTATAGTTTTAAAGTTTGATAAATCTGGGCATCTAACTGAGTTATTAAATCTGATTTTATGATTTAATAAATCTAAGCTATTAAGTAATTAACTAAACCTGATTTCTTGGGTTGAGTTAAATATGAATTGTTGTTAATTGGTTAAATTGAGTTTTCTTTAGATTTGATTAAATCTGAGCTTTTGTGCCTTAATAAAAATCTACGTTTTTTTTATTGAATAAATCAGGATTTAACTAAGTTCAAGTCTAGTTATAGGTTTGAACCTGGAATTTTATTAATTTAACGATCTAAATTTTTGATGTACCTTGTTTAAAAATCCAATATTTTGCGGGCATGTTTATAACTTAAATTTTTGGGTCAAAATCCGTATTGAGTTTAGTGATTCTGAATTTAAATTTTTATGTAGTTTAGAATTTGGGTTCTTTTTGTTATGATTTGCACTTGGGTTTATCCAGGATTGTGAATGTGTGTTTCATGCAGAGGGTATGATATAAATATGCATTGTATATTTATTGCAAGCAAATTAGATATTCATATGAGCCTATGTTTTATTTAAGGGGGCACAACTCATGAAATGGCTAAGGTTGAGCCATTTGAGGGCCTTTTAAGGTTGGGTGTTTGGGTCTTGCTAATTGGATAATTGTAAAATGCATTGATATGTTGATTTATAATGCTTCTAATTTAATTTCATATATGACACAAATATAACATTATTATAACTGATTGAATGATAGCCCAATTAGATAATGCATATTGATTCTTATGTTGTTCTTGTATGAAGAACCATTAATAGATTATGGAAGGTATAAGAGACCCAAACAATGTAATTAATTTTTCTTTTTTAGTTACCCTCTAAAAGAATGAGATCTTTGGATGATAGTCATGGGAGATTGTGATGATACTTAACATCGTGTGTGTTCTGTATCTCAAGAACCCAATTTGTATTTCCAACCATGGTTGTAGAAAACTTTTCACCACTTTGCTTGGGGTGGTATGGTTTGACTCAACTGTAGTTATTGGTATACCAAGAAAAGTAATGTCGAAGGATGATGATGCCCTTATCGTCCTGACATTAGGTGATGATTTCTTATGTTCCAACTCAGGGTGATGATTCTCGACATTAATCGAGAAATATGTATGAGACCCAGTTAATAAAATACAAATTATATGTTTAAAATATAACTGGGGACTACCTTCAACCTCAAAATTTGACCCATTTATAGTATCTGTGGGATTTGTGCACGATGCAAACTTAAATGAATTGCATTAAGTTTAGGCATGCATCCAAAAACAAAGATTAATAATGAGATAATAAGTCATTCATGCATCAAATAAGCATTGGTTCATGCATTGAATATGCATTAGTCTGTGTAGTGTGTGTTCTTATTGTCTGTATTAATCTCATTCATATTGCAAGCATGTCTTAACTGTAAGATGTGCACTAAAGTTTTCTTAAACACTTGTTTGTTTTAATATATGTTTCTTTCCTTAGTATTGGATTATGTGTGGTTTTTGTACATAGAACTTTTAGTTCTCATATGTGTTTTTAAAACCTTTTTCAGGTGCTAAGGCTCATGATTAACGAAGTATGGTGATAACAGAGCTGAATTGCTAGAGGTGGTGATGTTTATGATTGGTTGTTGGGATTTGAACTGTGTTTGAAATTTGCTTTTGATAAACTTAAGGATACAATGTTTGAGTTCGTTATTATTGAATTTGATTTTCAATAAATCTTGATTTTCAATAAATCTTGATTTAAATAAATTTTTGCTTTGGAGTTAGATATAAGTTGGTGAATGAAATCTGTGATGTGCCCCATGTACGCGGTTTTGCTTTTTTGCAAAGATTTAAAAACGTATGTTCCCTTAAAAAAATAACAAATTTTCAAGGGTGAGTTTAGGGTCGTTACAAAGTTGGTATCAGAGCAGGGTTAGAATCAATACCATAAATCATAATCTCACACTCCAGAAGTAGTTCAATATCATGGGTAAGGAGCATCTTGAAAATTTTAGTTGCTTTACTTGCAATTGTGAAAATGATTGATATGCTATATGTAGTGCGAACTACCTCAACTAATTAATTTATAGTAATTAAATTTATGTAATTATGATTATTTTTTCAAGTATAAGGATCAAGCCTAAGGGGTAGGTTTAACTCAAGGGCATAGTCTAATCACAAATTTTGGTTTGGATTGCTTTATAGATGTATCATCACACCCAAACAAATGCTCCAGAAAACTAATAGGAACAGGGACTTCTTAACGACTGCTCTCAACAACCTGACCCAGACAATCACTACCCACATTCAGGTCCAGAATGGTCAACAGGTACCTGGTGCGAACTATAACCATGGTGTGGTGACATACGACAAGTTTATAAAGTTGGACCCACCAATTTGTTTTTGAGAAGGTCCACCCTGAAGACGTTGAGGGCTGGGTCGAATAGATAGAGCATGCCTTTCGCGTGTTGTTCATGCCAAGAGAGAGACAAATTGATTTTGGCACCTATCGTTTGAAGGGAGATGTCAATAACTGGTGGGACACAGTCCAAGGAGTTTTGTTGGGGTGAATCCTATACCATGGGAAGCTTTCCGAGGAGCATTCTTGGAAGCTTATTTTCCTTCGTTCGCCAAAGAGAGAATGCAACGAAAGTTTCTGGAGTTGACTCAAGGGAACATGAACTTAGTGGACTACAACACCAAGTTTTAGAGTCTCGAGCATTATTGCCCCAACATATTTGTTTATGACAAGGTGAAGGCATCAAAGTACGTGTGAGGACTCAAGGATGGGTTGTAGGTTCATGTAATGACCAGTCATGCTACTACTTTTAGTGATGCGATCAAGTCAGCTTCCATCCTGAATGAGGAATGAGAAAGGTTCAAGGGAGGCCAGTCCAATAAGTCAGGTGGCATTAGCAGTGTCAACGACAATGATGAAGCTCTAAAGCATCCAGATACTGGTGGTAAGGTACAAAAAGCATAGTTCAAGAAGCAGAAGACCCAGCAACGGAGTCACCAAAACCGCTAGCAGCAGAGGCAGTCGCAACAGACAAATGCTCAACAGACGTGTCGCTAGTGCAACAAGAATCTCTCATTTGATGCATGTCCACTTTTTACTAGCATCTGCTATCAGTGTAAGCAACCAAGACACATTGCATAGTATATTTTAGAAAAATGAGGAGCTTAGGGAAACACCAACACCAACAACAGCAACACCAACAACAACAACAACAACAAACAAACAACAACAACAACAACAACAGGATGAGGACCAATGAGCTTGTATACGCTGCTACAACCACAGCAGAACAATCAGAGTGGTCTGATCGAAGGTACTATCGTTGTTGTTGATTAGCTTGCACGAGTTATGTTTGATTCAGGTGCTACCCATTCTTTTATTTCTTCTTATTTTGCTGAATTCCTTGATATTTAATCGTCTAGCTTAGAAACTGTATTAAAAGTTATGTTTTTTTTTTGGAGTATCGACTCAGTGTGTTAAGTATCTTCCTGCAGTTAAGGTGGTTATTGAGGGACACGAGTTATTTATCGATCTAGTCTTACTCGAGATGACTTTTTATGATGTCATTTTGGGTATGAATTGACTATCTTGGCATAATGCAACTCTTCAATGCCAGGGTAAAAAAGTAAGCTTAGAGCGACCCAACCTATCAATGTTGGTATTTCAGGCAACGAGGCTTGTTGGCAAGGTGAAGATCGTATCAGCATTGAAGATTTTGAAGTATTGCAAGTAGGGGTGTACTATGTTCTTGGCTGGTGTGACGACAACTGATAGCCATGAGTCATCGTTAGAATAGTTGAACGTAGTCCAGGAGTTTCTCAACATATTTCTAGAGGATTTATCAAGATTACCACCTCATCATGAGATCAAATTTTCAATTGAGTTGATGCCTGAAACGATACTGGTATTAAGAGCGTCATATCGTATAACACATACTGAGCTTGTGGAACTAAAAAAGCAGTTGCAAGAGCCTCTTGACAAGGGGTTTATCAGACTGAGTGTGTCACCTTGGGGTGCACCAATCTTGTTCGTCAAGAAGGATGACTTAATAAGGCTATCTATTAACTACCGAATGCTGAATTAGGTAATGGTGAAGAACAAATACCCTTTGCTCAGAATAGATGACATGTTTTGTAACGCCCCAAAAAATTTAACTCAAAATTTAGAAAAAATTTAATTTTTTTTAGTTAATCCTTTTTTAGAGTTAAAATGATAGTACAATGAAATATTTATTCGAAAAGATCAAGTTAGTTAACCTTGGGCGGGTTACAGGCGAAATATCTAGCAAATGGATTGAATCCCCAAATGTCTTGGATTTGGGTATGCATTTTCACTCAATCATTTAAACCCATAATGATTCAAACCAAAGATTTAGATTGAAATAGTTTATACAAAAAGTTCATATACAAAATACCAAAATATGCTACTCATAAGCAAACAGACAGAGAAAGTGGATTCTTGATATCATCGCATCATCACACCATCGCCTATAATAGTTGTCTACTCACTACCTGGATTTCATAAAAAGGGTCAAGATCATGAAAGCTTGATTGGTTTAACAATGTCAGATAGTTATACAAAACTAATACATGTATGATGAATAGTTAAGGTAAACAAATGTGTATAAGTTATATTGATAATGTCTTAATATATGTAACTTAATGATCCATGAATCTGTATAAGCGGACCATCATTTTCATTTCAATCACTACAAAAAAAATGTTAATTAGCGACGGAAATTTGTGACAGAAATAATCCATCGCAATTTTACGATGGATTAGTGAGAGAAAATTAGTCATCCATAAAATTGGAATTAGTTGCAGAATTTACGATAAAAAATTTATGTCTTAAAATCCGTCGCTAATTAGCGATGAAAACGTTCTGTCTCAAACTCCGTCACAACTTTGCGACGGATGAGCGACATAATTTTTTTGTCGCTAATTAGTGATGGATTTTGAGACATAATTTTTCTGTCATTAATCTGTCGCTAATTTTTGATGTAAAACGGCCCATCTAGAGCACAAAATTAAGTCTACTCTCTCTCTCACACACACATCTTCTGTCGATCGCCAATGCGCTGCTCGCCATCTCCGCCCTCGCTCTTTGGTGACCCACCGACAGCTCCTTCTAGAGTCCTTGTCGGCCACCTTTCGTTCTCCTCCTTGGGTCGATCCCCCACTGTCACCCCTTTCTCTCGGGTGAGCCCTCTCTCCTGCTCACTGTATTCCGGCCACCCAACGTCGGCGATCCTCGCTCCGCGTTCGGCCCTCTCAGGTGTTCTCTTGCCCCATCTCAGTTGTCTTATTCTTTATCTTCTTTCTTCTTGTCTCTCTTCTCCATCCTCGTGTTGGCCTGCAGCTCGCCAGCAACCCCACCCTTCCTCTCCGGCAACCTCGACGAGCATCTGACTCCGGTCATTCATCTTAAGTTTTTGTCAGACAGGGTGAAGCCCCTGCCATTTCAGAGTTCCAACATGCAAGGCTTGGTCAAATTGGAGGGGGCATGGCCCCTGCCTGCTTTGATTTTTGGCAGTCAAGTGCCTAGCCCCTGCCCCTGTTATCCCTTCGACAGGCAGGGGTGAGCCCCCCTGCTGCCTTTGGGTTTTCGGCATGAGGGCTTCTCCCCTTGCCCCTTTTCATTTCCCTGATCGATAAGGGTGTGTCCTCTGCCCCTTCTTCTTCTTTTATTTTTATTATTTAGCATGCTAATATATTGTGCCTTCGCAGCTCGCACGACAGAGCTGCACACACCCCGCGGGCTGAGACCTTTAGCTCATATACTCGAGACGTGTGCAACCCCTGAAACCCCCAAGGTAGGGGAAAGTGGATACAAGAATGCTAAGCAAAATGTGCACCTTTAGCTCATATATAAATGTGCGTAGCAGAGCAAAATGTGCGTTGCTTAATGCTAAGCATTGCATGCAACTTAAAATACCATGCAAAAAGAAATAAGAAAAATGCAAATACAAAAGCATGCAAATCGTGTAAATACCCGTGGTGAGTAAGTCATACAAGCACATCACATGTTATTTACTTTCTTAGATGCAACAATTTTCTGCTCACACACTCACTTAGTTGTGGATCTCTAGGACTATTTTGCTGGAGTTTAGAGATCATGCTGAGCATGATTTGAATGTATGAGAATAAAAGTGCTTTTATTTTTGTAGTTCGAATTCTATGCTAGTAATGGTAGTAGTTAGTGGGCTATTAAAGTGTGTTTGCTGCAGGTACATGTTTGACATTGTTGTGATATGAATGATTGAATGTATTATAATGTTTGACATGACTATTCATGCTTGCATGAAGTTATTTTCGATTTGATTATGCATTCCATAAAAAATTGTATTATAAAACATACTTAAATTGAATGTATCGTGTTTGTGAATGTGATTTTATTTTTCTAAATATCCTTGTGATATATATATATATATATATATATATATATATATATATATATATATATATCAAATCATTACATCTACCATCAATGCATGATAAATTAGATATTTTCTTCATTGATTTATTATTATGATTCTTTTTTAACTGGTGAAGATAATATTCACAGCATTATAGGATAAAATGGCTGCAAACTGTTAATGAATGTATCGTAAGATAGTTGATAATGAGGTGTCGCTTGAATATATGGATGATGTTGACAATTTTATTGAATTTGCAATGACAACTATCAGTACAGTAGTTCCTACCAGTTGGATCAGGTGTCCCTGCACGATATGTAAGAACAATCGATTTGTAGAACCTCATGGCGTTAGACATCACCTGTACAGGAAGGGTTTTATGAGTGGTTATCAAAATTGGATGCTTCATGGTGAAGAATTTTGGAATAATTTTGACGCATGGGTGGATGTGGTGCATGATAATTCATATGTTGATTTGATATTTGATTTCGTAGGACTAGAACTGAGTTTTGCTATGACTCCTAGTGATGTACCAACTGGGGTAGAGAAAGAAGCAACAAACAATGCAGCTAGTAGATTTTATGACTTACTTAAAGATGTTGATGAACCACTATGAAATGGTTGCGAGAGTCACACTATCTTATTTGTAGTTCTTCAACTACTGAATTTGAAGTCAGAGTATAATTTGAGTCAATCATATTTTGACCATCTGTGCTCTATTGTGAAGACTATGTTGCCTTAAGATGAGAAATTGTCACAAATTTTTTTTCGTGTGAAGGTTATGGTCAACGCTCTAAGTATGGGGTATCAAAAGATAGATGCTTGTCCAAATCATTGCGTGTTATATTTTAAAGATCAAGAAAATAGCAGATCATGTCCATCATGTGGGCATCCTCGGTTCAAGCAAAAGACAAGAGGCAATGCTAGCACGAGGTCAAAAGAAGTGTCATACAAGTCACTCTGACACTTCCCTCTCACCCCTAGATTGCAATGATTGTATATGTCTTTGAGGACAGCTAAACATATGAGATGACATGCAAATAAAGTTTAACATGATGAAGACAAGATCACGCATCCTGTTGACACGGAAGCTTGGAAGCACTTTGATCGTACCCATCAGACCTTTGCAATGGAAGTGAGAAATGTTATGTTTGGTTTATGTACAGATGAATTTAATCTATTTGGGGGTACATCAACCCCATACTCGTGTTGGCCAATATTTGTCACCCTATACAACCTTCCTCCAAGCTTGTGTATGAAGCATCAAAATCTTTTCTTGTCTCTATTAATCCCTAGTTCGACGTCTTTGGGCCAAAATCTTGATGTATATTTTGGACCATTGATTGATGAACTGAAAATATTGTGGGTTGACGGTGTTCTCATATACGAAGCTCACAAAAAATAAAACTTCAATATGAAGATTGTTGTTCTATAGACAATTAGTGACTTTCCTACATATGGTATGTTATCTGGTTGGAGCACACATGGGAGGTTAGCATGTCCATACTGCATGGAGGATACAAAAAATTTTAGATTGACGCATAAAAGGAAGTTGTGTTGGTTTGATTGTCACCGTCGATTTTTACCCAACGACCATCCGTTTTGACGACAAATGAATGTGTTCTGAGCAGACACAACTGAAATAAAAGGTCCACCTACACGGTTGTCTGACATAGAGATTTTAAGATGATTGTGATACTTTCCATATAGACTGACAGATGCCCGTAGTCCGATGCCCTTTATTGGATTTGAGAAAGATCACAATTGGACAAAGAAATCTATATTTTTGGAACTATCATATTGGCCGACCTTATTCATACGACATAATTTGGATGTAATGCATATGGAGAAAATGTGTTTAATTTGTTAAGTACAGACGATTTGATCTGGAGTTGCGAAAAGAATTTTCATATCTCACTGATTCAAAAGTACAGAAAGAACGTGGAAATAAGTTTGGGGCATGGTTGAAAGAGTTGGTAAGGATGATGGCATGCATTCTTTTCGTGTAAACAACAATATGTTATTTAATTGGTTGTTATTACAGTCATTGTTTATGCTTGTAGGTCTTCCATGGTGATGTTAATGATCAAGGAATATGTGATTTACAAAATGGTCTGACCAACATTGTGCAATGTTACAATGGGTACAACATAAATGGTTTGTCGATTCCATACAAAAGACTACGGTGTAAACAAGTCGACGATGAATAGTGGCGTGTGTGTCAAAAGTAATAGTTACGGTGAAAATGAACTTGACTACTACGATGTTATTGAATAAATAATGGAGTTGATTTACTTATGCTTAAATAACAAGGTAACTTTATTCAAGTGTCATTGGTTTGATCCCACAACAACAAGAGTTGACAAAGCCTCAAGCATTGTGGAGGTGAATCATAAATCAAAGTTTTGAACATATGAACTATTCATTTTAGTATCGTAAGCTCAACAAGTTTACTATACTTTATATCTGAATACAAGAAAGTCAGATAGAAATGAATGGTGGGCGGTTTGCAAGGTGAAGTCTAAACTATACCCCAAGTATAATCAATTACAGGAAGACAAGATTGTTGAAGAAAGTGATTACTATCAATCAGATGATATGTATGACTTCTCTTATGGTAACTGTCAGAAGGTTTGCAAGTTGAATAAGGCAATCTATAGTCTCAAACAAAGTCCTCATGCGTGGTTCTCCAAGCTGGTTGAGGTCGTGTCAGCATTTGGGTTTGTTCGATCTACCTCAGATCACTCTCTTTTTATTAAAAAGACTGGTACAAGGATTGTGGTTATGGTAGTATATGTTGATGATATTATAATCACAGGTAGCAGTGAAAAAGACATCTCTGAAACCAAGTCCCACTTGCATAAACACTTTGTAACTAAGGATCTGGAACAACTCAGATATTTTTTGGGCATAGAGGTTGTAAGGAGTAAAGAAGGATTAGTTTTGTCACAACAGAAATATGTATTGGACTTGCTAAAGCAGACAGGGATGTTAGGTACCAAACCTACAAGGATTCCTATGGATCCTAAGGCTCACCTGTTTGATGAAAAATCAAAGTATGTGGAAAATAGCAGTTATCATTCCTTAGTTGGCAAGCTATTATATGTGACTGTAACTAGACCGGATATATCTTTAGCCGTGAGCAAGATAAGTCAGTTTATGGACAAACCTACAAAGGCTCACTGGGAGGCT